>NC_086318.1:369365103-370565103 GCF_036172605.1 Pelobates fuscus
GTACACTCCGATTCGACACGCGAATAAATAACGAATGTACGGTACTTCCCGCACTGCATTTCACATAGGTTTAGTGGTATCAAACATCCGGTGATATTCTCAACCTCCTTAGCCATCACAAGGGCCGTTCGTATATGTTTTAACCGAATGGCCAATGTTAGCATTAATACACACGATTTTCATACGGATGGTTGTTTCTCTATAGCGTTTATGCATTGTCAACCTCTGGTGGTTAATTTTGATAATGCACAGATAAAGTTAAGTTTTGTCACTATGTTAAATTGGTTAAAGTCATACAACACATTACTAATTACTTGTGCTTTGGACTCATTAATAAACCTGCAATTAAGTTTCCTTTTCTAGGTATTTCTATTGTACTACTTAAGTTGATTCAGGTCTCTTTTGTTCATACTATAGGTACGGTTATCTCCCTACCATACTTTGTTTACTCTCTGGGGGCAGTTAGGTGGGTGTTACAAGTATGCAATCAATCATGTAGATGCATTTTATGTTTCAGTCCCATGAAGTGCTCAACATTTGAGCAACATCACTCTTATCTACGCGATTCACCGTTTCCTATAGGTTAGTATTAATTCTTGCCCACATACAGTCTCATTAGTCTTCCAGTACTAGTTACTAGGCCATTCATGTCTTCTGCCAAGTCCTTTAGTGCCTTTAGTTAAATTTGCTCAAGTGATAAACTGGTAGGTATCTTTATAGTAATAATATGTATAGGGTACAATACAATATGAACACTACAATCCTATCATTACTCTCATAGGTATTACAGAGGGCGGCTTCAACAGAACTCACTCCCTTCTATAAGTTCATCAGGTAGTCAGTCCCCATTTCTAATCTTACCCTCCGACTCCTTGCTGGGTTTTCTTTAGATAGGTTCATACTGGCTGATTAAGAATAGGAGGCCACTAGCTAAATTTATTTCTAGGCCTTCTATGCCTTAACACAGTGGTCCCGTGAAGCCAGCACCCATCCTCACTCAGAGGTACATTTACCCATCGGGCCAAATCATAGTCAGTCGCCTCGCTTAGTGGCATAGAGAGGGCCTCACTTGTCAAGCCCATTCTATCTTATGCTCTTCAAGTCACAGAGAGGCTGTCACCCTGCCACAACGTTCCGTGGCCGCAATGCCAATCTCGCCAACTCATAGATAGAGCCTCTCAAGCTGCTTGGCAATTACCAGGTTGTCATCTGTCATTTTTTCTTGGGTAATATTTCGCATTTGCTAGCCAGTCAGTGTAAGAGAAGGCATAACCTCCTCATTTTTATTATAGTATGTCACAACTACCTGAAAGCACCTCAAGTCCGTTATCCCTCAGATCCTGGACCATCGCAAGGATCACTGCAGAGCTAAGCAAGAGAAACGTCCCCTATCCAGCTACAGCCAGGAAAGCAGAATTGCACAAACTATTAAATACCCAGACCAACAATGATGGGACAGGAGAGGGATCTAGTAGTGGCCAGGGACAGTCTTCTGACCTATAGGCTGTTTTGTCGTCAGTTCTATCCTCTTTATGTTGGATTAATGACAAACTGGATAAGATGGACTCAGGACAACAAACAAGTTCTCCATCAGTTCCAGTTACCCCTGATTCGGCCATTCTCCCCAGCACCCTATCTGGTAATACCCCAATTGGCCCGAAAAAAACACACATTATTAATCCAGCACACATGGTGCTGGCCAATATTAAAAAAGAAATCTTGGAGGAAAAGAACCTGAACCTGGTCTCGCTCCTTATTGTCTCACAAGATGTCCTGGAAAACAAGACATGCGCATATGGCGATGTGTCAGTAGTTTTAAAATCTAGGGATCCCAGACTGAATCGTAATATGTCTATGTCAGGATTACTGTTTGATCCAGCACATAGAACTGTATAGCACGGATGACAAATAAGTAACGTATTACCGGTCCTTAGAATGGCCGGATTTAACGTACATAGAATAGTCAAAAATACTAGCCGAGGTCAGGCAACACAGAAAGGGACGCAGCGATGAGGAAAGCCAGGAGTCAGGATACCAGAATATAGAGAAGTCAATAAAAAAAGCCAAAGTAAAAAAACAGGTAGAAAACTAATAACAGGAACACGCTCTCGGACAACCACAAGGGAAACCACGACGGGGCACTGAGCAGGATGAGAACTGGGCCTAAAGACCCCTCCTTTAGTTCTGATAGGCTGTAACCGGCCTTTGACCCCAAAGTCAGTTACCAGGTTTCATTTGCATAATTGCTGCTCAGCATTAACCCTTCTGTGGATTAGGTTGCTGCTCGGCACAACTTTTCCTGTGTGGACAGTAAATGTAATTAACCACATTTCTATAAGCGGATGAATACGTGACAGTCTATCCCTGAGTTTGTGCTAGCATTTGGGATTTATAGAGAGACGTAGTGTGTTCACTCTACCCTGACAGAAGGGAAGAATTTGACATTTACCTTCACAAGCTGGTGGACTTGGGGCACAAGTACGGTGGCACGTCATTCTATGACTACCACTGTTCTTTCTCCGCAAGGGCAACAGCATCACTGGCACAGTTCAACTACCAAGCAGACTGGAGTATGCTCGATACGGAACTGTTTTGCAGACTCTTTGCGAGCCTCAAGACCCCAGCTTGTTCTATCTGCTCATCTGCTTCCCACACAGCAAATTTATGCCCAAACACCCCGGAACTGAGTGCCTTCTACACCAACCCCATGCCGACTACGACATTTAGACAAGACAAGGTTCTCAAAGACAAGTTAGGATGGAATATCGTGTTTTAGGCAAGTCTCAAATTTGTAACAATGCTAATGCAGGCACCTGCGGTTACAGTGCCTGCAGACTGTTACACATATGGTTACAGTGTTTCCGGGCCCATGCCAAGACTATGTGCCCTGTGACGAAGTGCCGTTCGCCACTTGTGCTTGGAGAAGACTAATGGCTAGCCTTTTGCCTTGTGACTATGGCCCCTGGGGTGTATTGCCTGTTAAAAACTCAATTTGTGCAGATTGGATTCTAAGACACTGTGTCTGGCCCTTTAAATCATATGGGAGAGAATCTGCACTTTTGAACTGGCACTTCGGATACAGCCGAAGTGGCGAAGTAGTCAAAGTGGCCGCCATTCGACAAACGAACACGTGGAAGGGGCCATTTTAATTCAGTCGAACACTTTCAGCGGTGTTTGGTCGTCAAGTTCATGGACTAGAAATCGGATATGCGACGGCACGAACACCGCTGAACTTCTACCTTCTTTGGAAGTTCAACACTTCAAATGGAGTCGAACGGAGTTGACAATAAGAACGCCAAATTAACATTGCTATTTGCATGAACGGCCCCCGTTCGTGCATTTCAACAGTATTTGAACTAAGGTGAATGGACCGGCCGCACAGCCCAAATGTCTGAAACTGTTTTGGGCATGAAATTGTGCGTGCGGTAGGTCAAAATGGCTTCCAGCTATCTCCCGAACCACTGGACCAATTTGCATGATTTTTGGATATGTTTGCCCCCTAGGATTTTTAAATGTATAATTTTGGAGTTATAAAAATTTTGTAAAAAGTATATTTTCCGCTTGATGATAATTGAGTTGATACAGCAATTAACCCAATTATCTCCCAAGCAGAGGGGAGGAATTTTACAGTAATAATTGGGAGTGTTTAACTGTGTGTCTGTAAATGATTGGCTGATAAGTTTGTGTTTTCGGTGCCCAACAAGGTTCACGTGGGTGGAAACTTTGTGGTGAAAACTGTATAAAAGAAATGCCCCTTGCACTCAATAAACCAGATCTTCTTACCCTCAACTTGTAGCCTTGTCTCTTGTTGTAGGGAACAGCTAGACCAGCTATATCACTGCTAGCTCTTGTAAGAGCTCTCTCTCTTCAGCTATACTCTCCTGGAGGAGAGCCCCAGCTATACTCTCTTGGAGGAGAGCCCAAGCTATACTCTCTTGGAGGAGAGCCCAAGCTATACTCTCTTGGAGAAGAGCCCAAGTAATACTCTCTTGGAGAAGAGACCCAGCTATACTCTCTTGCAGAAGAGACCCAGCTATACTCTCTTGGAGGAGAGATCCTTCCCACACGCTCCTGGATCCAGAGGTTGGAGTCCAAGGGTGGGAAGGAGACGGCGAGATCCCAACCAAGCTACGGCGGTTCGTGGAGTCTGCGGTGCCTATGGTGTCAAGTGCAGTGCTGATGGTCCTTGAGCAGCGCTAGGAGCATCCGACAACGGAAGTGTCCATCATATGCCCTAGTAAATTATACCCAAAGCCTTACCTATCGACTGTCAATATCTCACTGCTACAGGAATTGCTGT
Source organism: Pelobates fuscus (assembly GCF_036172605.1). NCBI lineage: Eukaryota > Metazoa > Chordata > Amphibia > Anura > Pelobatidae > Pelobates > Pelobates fuscus. The sequence continues at coordinate 369,369,404 of NC_086318.1, forward strand.
ACAACCACCCCTCACCACATCTGGTAGAATTTCTGGTGGCTGGGTTTACAGAAGGATTTCACACAGGTATCATTTATATGCCATCAGGGATCGTCGAATGCAAGAACTTACAGGCTGCTCTTGCTAACACTAACACTGTCAATAAGCTCTCCAACTTTCTTGGTATGGAGGACCAATCCCATAGGTATAGTTACTGGTAAGACCTCTAATAAACAAAGGCTCAATTGACCTCTCTGCTCCTCATGCTACAACAACACCTGGTCTTAACTTGCTCATTACATCTGAGGAAATGTTTCTACAATTTGCTACCATCGACAATGCTGGGGGGGGGGATACATTGTAAGGAAGGGGGGGATTAATTGACAGGGAGGGGGGAATTGAAAGGGGGGGGAAATAAAGTGACAGGGAGGAGGGGGTGGATAAATTGTAAGGCAGGGGGGATTCATTGACAGGGAGGGGGGAATTGAAAGGGGGGAAATAAAGTGACAGGGAGGGTTGTGGATTAATTGAAAGGGAGGGGGGATAAATTGAAAGGGGGGGAATAAATTGACAGGGAGGGTGGGGGGATAAATTGAAAGGGAGGGGGGATACATTGAAAGGGAGGGGGAATTGAAAGGGAGGGGGGAATTGAAAGGGAGGGGGGAATTGAAAGGGGGGAATAAAGTGACAGGGAGGAGGGGGGATAAATTGTAAGGGAGAGGGGGATAAATTGAAAGGGGGGGAATAAATTGACAGGGTGGGTGGGGGGATAAATTGAAAGGGAGGGGGGATACATTGAAAGGGAGGGGGAATTGAAAGGGAGGGGGGAACTTAACTTGCTCATTACATCTGAGGAAATGTTTCTACAATTTGCTACCATCGACAATGCTGGGGGGGGATACATTGTAAGGAAGGGGGGGATTAATTGACAGGGAGGGGGAATTGAAAGGGGGGGAAATAAAGTGACAGGGAGGAGGGGGTGGATAAATTGTAAGGCAGGGGGGATTCATTGACAGGGAGGGGGGAATTGAAAGGGGGGAAATAAAGTGACAGGGAGGGTGGGGGATAAATTGAAAGGGAGGGGGGATAAATTGAAAGGGGGGGAATAAATTGACAGGGAGGGTGGGGGGATAAATTGAAAGGGATGGGGGATACATTGAAAGGGAGGGGGAATTGAAAGGGAGGAGGGAATTGAAAGGGGGGAATAAAGTGACAGGGAGGAGGGGGGGATAAATTGTAAGGGAGAGGGGGATAAATTGAAAGGGGGGGAATAAATTGACAGGGTGGGTGGGGGGATAAATTGAAAGGGAGGGGGGATACATTGAAAGGGAGGGGGAATTGAAAGGGAGGGGGGAATAAATTGACGGATGGTGGGGGGATAAATTGAAAGGAAGGGGGGAATTGAAAGGGAGGGGGTGAATACATTGACAGGGAGGGTGAGGGGGATAAATTGAAAGGGATGGGGGGATAAATTGAAAGGGAGGGGGGATGAAATTAAAAGGGGGGGGGAGAAATTGACAGGTAGGGGAATTGATGGGGAGGAAGGGAGAATAAGAGTGGGGAGGGGAGAAGAGAGTGATAACGGGGGAGAAGAGAGTGATAAGGGAGGAGGGAGAAGAGAGGGACAAGGGAGGGGGGAGAAGATAGTGACAAAGGAGGGGGGAGAAGAGAGTGACAAGGGAGGGGAGGGGGGAGAAGAGAGTGACAAGGGAGGGGGGAGAGATTGACACCCATCACACACACACACACAATGCACCCCTTACACACAGAAAAACACACAATGCATTCCTTACACACATTCAATGCACCCCTTACACAGACTCAATGCACCCCTTACAGACGCACACACTGCATTCCGTACATACACAGAAACACACCTTGCAGCCCTTACACATACAAACACAGATTCACACAATGCATTCCTTACACATATCAGGACATCCCCTACACACTCCACCCCTTGTGTACAAACTCATTGGTGGAACATGAAGGTGGCCCCTGGGACACAGACCTTGAGCGGTGTAAAGGGCCCCCAAAAAATGGAGCTGCTTCCCGTTCTCCCAGAACATTGATTTTTGTGACCACAGTTACAAACAGCCTCCAGAGAGCCTGTTCTACACCAGACCAGTGGAGCCAGACTGCAGCCAGAGCCCATCACCATCCTCATCTGGTTGTAAGTAGGCAATCTAGCATATTATTCATGGCACTTATCTCTAATTTACCTCACATTAAAGAAACACTATAATCCCCAGAAACACTGCAGCGTAATGTAGTGGTTCTGGTGTCTATAGCCTGTCCCTGCAGGCCTTTTAATGTAAACACGGTGGCACTGCAGCACTTGCGTTAGTTAACATGGCAGATCATATGGGTGGGGCATTGTGATGTCACATGGGGGGGGGGGGCGGCAAACTTTACTTTTGCCTAGGGCGGCAAAAATCCTTGCACCGGCCCTGAGTGCATAATATATACATAATATCTTTTTGTATCCTTTTGGTTCATCTAAATAGTTTTCCCGGAACAGTCAGATGGCCAAAATCCATGCAAGTCTAAATGCCACAAGGAAGAATCTTGAATCTCAAAAAAACTAAAGTATTTGACAAATCTATTTTTATTTATTTTTTGTCAACCACAAGTCTATTCTTTGTTTTCATTTCTTTTTAAATTATTGTTTGTTATTTGTTATGTTTCTTGCTTGTTATTATGGTATTTTTTTTTAAAAAGTAGAAATATGTCTACTTTCCAAATCTTAATAGCAAATACAATATGTGTAGATCTCTTCAGACAGAGACAGTGAAATATGATTTGAAAAACATAAAAATATATGAAAACCATATTTTAGTACTAAGTCTCTAGTTGCAAGGGTTATTATAAGGGTTACTGTGAAGCAAAAAGAAATATTAAACATAAACTCTGAAAACACTACAATACAATTCATAAAGTAATAATGAACAAGCTCCGCAGTGATATTTATCTCAGTGCGGAGATCTTGGTGTTTAGTCAATCTTCAACTTGGTAAATAAAAAAAGTTCAATCTTCCACTCTCCATGAATATTTTTCAAAAAAGTTATTGGATAAAAAATAAAAAAAATCACTTTAACACTATTTGAATTACTTTGACTAAATATATAAATATATATATATAAATCCTAAATAATAAAATGTTGATTAGAATGGGTATAGGATATGCTGTGCTGCTTGGTGGTATACAGATTTGGGAAGATTATCTGTTTGATAGTATACAGTTAATAAATAAACACGGTTTAATAGAATACAGCAGGGAACGGAACTGCTGACTTAGCTGTGGGATTATCTCATATTTGTTTTTTTCATTTATGTCGATGCTATGGAAGTGTAAGTGCCTTTTCATTTTAATTTCCTTTAGCCTACAAAAGTAGCTTGGATTAATGATTAGTTTGTTTTTCTATGTGGTGTTGTGAAAGTACTGCAAAAAAATAAAATAAAAATAAAAAATAGAATGCAGCAGGGAAAGACACTGTAATGGAATATGGCAGGAGGAGATGTTATGGTGGTATTCAGAATCGGATGGAGACTCTCAGTTTGCCAATATATAGGTAGGGAAATGCTCTGCTGTCTGATAGTATACAGAAGAGGAAGATCATCGGCTGTCTGATAATATACAGAAGAGGAAGATCATCGGTTGTCTGATAGTATACAGGAGAGGAAGATCATCGGATGTCTGATAATATACAGAAGAGGAAGATCATCGGATATCTGATAGTATACAGGAGAGGAAGATCATCGGCTGTCTGATAGTATACAGGAGAGGAAGATCATCGGCTGCCTGATACTATACAGAAGAGGAAGATCATCGGTTGTCTGATAGTATACAGCAGAGGAAAATCGACGGCTGTCTGATAGTATACAAGTGAGGAAGATCATCTGCTATCTGACAGGATACAGGAGAGGAAGATCATCGTCTGTCTGATAGCATACAGGAGAGGAAAATCATTGACTGTCTGATAGTATACAGGAGAGAAAAATCATTGACTGTCTGATAGTATACAGGAGAGGAAGATCATTGGCTCTCTGATAATATACAGGAGGGGAAGATGATCTGCTCTTGTATAATATACAGGAGGGGAAGATGATCTGCTCTCTGATAATATACAGGAGGGGAAGATGATCTGCTCTCTGATAATATACAGAAGGGGAAGATGATCTGCTCTCTGATAATATACAGGAGGGGAAGATGATCTGCTCTCTGATAATATACAGGAGGGGAAGATGATCTGCTCTCTGATAATATACAGGAGGGGAAGATGATCTGCTCTCTGATAATATACAGAAGGGGAAGATGATCTGCTCTCTGATAATATACAGGAGGGGAAGATGATCTGCTCTCTGATAATATACAGGAGGGGAAGATGATCTGCTCTCGTATAATATACAGGAGGGGAAGATGATCTGCTCTTTGATAATATTCAGGAGGGGAAGATGATCTGCTCTCTGATAATATACAGGAGGGGAAGATGATCTGCTCTCTGATAATATACAGGAGGGGAAGATGATCTGCTCTCTGATAATATACAGGAGGGGAAGATGATCTGCTCTCTGATAATATACAGGAGGGGAAGATAATCTGCTCTTGTATAATATACAGGAGGGGAAGATGATCTGCTCTCTGATAATATACAGGAGGGGAAGATGATCTGCTCTCTGATAATATACAGGAGGGGAAGATGATCTGCTCTTTGATAATATTCAGGAGGGGAAGATGATCTGCTCTCTGATAATATACAGGAGGGGAAGATGATCTGCTCTCTGATAATATACAGGAGGGGAAGATGCTGCTCTCTGACAGCATGCAGTAGTTTCTTAAAATACATGTTGATACAAAACTACAGCACTCTTATAGAAGGTGCATGGCTGAACAATGGGAAAACATATTTGACTCTTGGATTTAGCTTTATTTAAGCAGTTTAAACAGATTAATATAATTTAATCTAAGAAAGTTATAATAAATTGTGTTGCATTTACCATGAAAAGATATGTCAGTTTTTCCATGCATTGGTTGGCGTCTAAGACCTCAATTTAATAAGCTTTCCATATGATTAGAAACACTTTACAAATCATTTAGTTAAAGAATTCACCACTAAAACTTTTATTTTTTTTTAATTTGGAAAACTTGGAATTAAAGGGACATGCATCACTTGATATTTTTTTTAAAACTGACAAGCAAATCCTGTTAAACAGTTATAAAAACTAAAATAAAGCAAGACATATTTTGAATAGTATGCAATAAACATTTATAAACTTACTATAAACTGGTCAGATTGCAATGTTGGACAACACTTTCAGCTAGGGAAATTTCTTCAGCTTCCCCACTGCCTCCCTCTTACCCACCCTTCTCAGTTTCAGACCAGCACACTAATGACAAAAATAGGACATCTTAGTGCAGCAGTAACGAAAGAAACCCAATCTTGGAGCCTGCCCTGCACAATCATACTGCTCAGACTCCTTCTCTTCTTCCCCTGCCAGGATGCTGCAATATTAAGAGATCTTCCATTTAAACATGTGTAAATTTGCCAGGCATGCTCAATTAACCTTCCCAGCATTCCTAGGGATAGAACACTGAATTAACTAACTGAATTGTTAGATCATTGCCCCCCTGGAGTGGGTAGGGAAAGCATGAGGTGTAAGAAGCAGGTAATATGAAAAAATGATATCATATTTACCAGCTTTTTCAGCGTGCAGAGGCAATTGTGTCAGCTAAAGCTTTCAAATGAGATGGTTGTCTAAAAGTGATGCCTATCCCTTGACATTATCAGCTTAACACTCTCATCAGTTTTGTTATTGAGATAAAGATTAGAACATGAAGTGCCAACAGCCAACAAAAAAATTATTAAACATATCATTACTGGAACTATAATGATAGTTCCAGTAATGGAGAACAATTACTATTTACAAAGAAAAATGTTGCTATTGTTGGGTGTAATCTGTATGTGTTCAAACAGATGCTATTTTGTAATATATATATTTTTTTTTATTTAATCTTAATCTATGTATTTAAAATCTTTACGACTATTATAGTTAGTGGGCAAGTGGAGCATACATTTTAGGGTACATTGTGCTGCATTGGGATTATTTTGTCAATGGCAGTTGCCTACATCCATTAACTAAAGAGAGTAGCCACTAGCAAAACAATATCATGCAATAAAAACTGCTAGTGAGTGATACACCTTACATAAGAGTGCATCAAAGAAAACCAAACCTTCAAGTATAAATATAAAGTCAACAAAAGGGCTGTAACTTGCTTGTGTTTTCTGTTGTGCAGAGTTATGGGATGGAGAACAGAAAAAAAGAGAGAGAAAAGAAAAGAAGGAACAATATGAGAAGTGGAGATCTACAGACATCTTAAAGGAGAGAAAATTGATGGAACTACTCTAATGACGTGTATCCAGGTTTGGGATCCCTTAAATGCAAAAATATGAGGAGAAGAAACATGCAGATGTCAGGAAGTTCGGTTGTCTTTTTCCCTTCAATTCTTTTTTCCGTCTTCTAGTTCATGGTCATTTCAACATTGTCAGGAACTACTAAAGTCTAAATGGCCCTATACCAAATGGGGCAAAACCAACCGGCTGTATAAGGGACTATACAGACGGCAAAATCCAGACATTTAACAATGTATGGATTTTACAATTCATGCTACAATTAAGCCGGATTTAGGTCCGGATTTAAGCCAGACCGAATGCTGGCAGCTGAAATCCAGACCCGAATGCTTTAAAAGTAGGCAAATAGTAAAAGTCTAAAATGAAGTTTTGGCACACAATGGCTTCTAAGAGCAGTCTTTAAACCTCTAATATATCCCTTCCTGCCATGTGACTGGTGTGGGCATATTTGCTACATATTTAAAACTAGCATCTGGGCAGCACTGGTTGAAAGGCTTAGCAGATATGCCCTCATGAAGTTAAAATTGCCTGTCTGAGCGCTCTTACAAGCCAACCAATTGGAGAACTCTAATGAGGCTTTTCCCTCATTGAAGCTCCATTCTGCACGGTTCCCTTGTCAAGATGGATTCATATTCTGTTGTTCTGTTTATTAATGTGGTGGCAGGCTAGTGAGCCGCCACATGTTAACCCTCACTTTGTGAGGATTTTTTCAACTATTTACCAGCTGGCTGATAGCACTACCAGTGGAGAAAAAGTACCGTACTTAAAATTGTTGTTCACTTGCAAAAGCAAGTGAACAATAATTTGTGAATGTGCACCCTGATGGATACGTTGTATGGGGTTCAGATGTGAAAGCGCTGGGTTTAATTCAAAGACAGAATGCATTCAGGTATTTGACAAAGATTAATTCGGACAGACCAAATTCCTACTGTACTTTCACTGGATTTTGTCCATATATTCAAAATCTGATGTTTAGTGAATAACCCTGTTTGACATTTTGCTTTTTCCCCTATGTTATCCTCCCTCTGCATTATATGCTTCCTCCGTATCTTCTATCCTACAAACACCATCCAAATTGTACAGTTTGTAAAAAAACATAAAAAGACATTTCTTTAATTCTATTGTAGACAACTAAAATGCTCTGGCCTGTCTTGAAAATTGTACATACTTATTTAATTATGTCACAAGTGCATTTTAAAGTGCTACACTTACTTGCCTAGGAGAGATGCATTTCATGTTAACATACATTTTAAATTTAATATAAATGTCTTGATTTTAAGAGGTTCTTTACCTCTTAAATTTAAATAATTTAATAGCTTTCCGTTGTCCATTTTTGCATTGTTCTAGATTCTTGGAAAAGAATTAAGAGACAATACTCAGAAATAGCATTTACAGTTAATGCACGTGCCTTTTTCTGTTGTCCCAAAAGGCAGCCAAATACAAGTGATTTAAAGTAGTGCTGAAAAAGACAATTAATATTTGTTTTAATCCAAATATCAAATGACATTAGATTGAAGTTGTAAATAATATCCATAATATCTATTATAGTCATGAACATTCTGGTTATAGTTTTATTTTCAATGTGTAAACAGGTACAATTAGCAGAGTGGGTATGGCTACTAACTTTTGTCAGGAAGAGTGAGTACAAAAAAAAAATAAAAAAAATACCAATTTTACTGCAAGCCCACCATCCCTCTTCATTCGCTTTCTTAAAGGAAAACTCCAAGCACCATAACTACTACAACTACCCCATTGTAATTATTAAAACAGTTTTAGAGCTGGAAGTGTGGTAGTGCAGGGCTTAGCTCACTGACTGAGAGTGATCAGCTGACACCAGTGAACTAGCCTTGCACTGCCGGGCTTTGATGAGGAGAGCTAACAGACACAGCTGCTTAGGAACGTCTGGCTTTCTCTTGGAAGTAGTGAAGGCAAGGATAGATGCACTGCCTAGGTAAGAATACAAGCAGTTCTAAAATGTTTTGACTGCTTGCAATAGGGGAGTGCCAGGGCACATCTGGCATCATAAAAACTGCAGTGCAGTGATCATGGTGCTTGGAGTGTTCCTTTAAATTTACATGAACTATTTAACCCCTTAACTATGTCATTTGTGTATACTTAATTCCCAGGGTATGATTCCATACCCCGTAATCGTGTATACACGATTATGACAAATATTATTTGCAGTTGCTTTGCTGTCTGCAGAGCTAGTGTTACCATTATAGGACCAGCTCTGATGTGACCTTCAGCAGCTGCGCAGGCCATTGGGGAGATTTTTAGATTTGAAACCTCCACTTCCACCACCACTGCCATTGCTACTACTACTATTAGTAGTACTCAGCCTCAGGATAGTGTCAATTATGTCTGATTCAATATAAGAAATGAATTGGTAAAAGACTGTAGATATAAACCAAATCTGGATGCTATGTTAAAGAGATCTCCCTTAATACCATACAACCGTAAATCTACATACAAAAAGATACACACCTTAACCCCTTAACGCTGTTACGACGTACCATGCCGTCCCGCATTAAAATGGCTTTAAAGCCGTTGCGGCGGCATGGTACGTCGTAACGGCTTAAACCCCAAGAGGAGAGGTGTACTCACCTCCGCCGCGATCCTCTTCTGGGGGGCTGCATGAGAGCCCAGGCAGCCCCCCTCCGGCAAATGAGGCCCCCGGGGGCCATGTGATCGCTCTCAAAGAGCGATCACATGGCCCCCTATAGCTGGCTATGGATCTGCCAGCAGGGGGACTGTTTGAAATATCAGACAGTCCCCCTGCTGGTAAGGAAAGTAAAAAAAATATATATTAGACATGTGTAAAATTAAATTAAATATATTTATATATATATATATATATATATATATATATATATATAATATGTATATATATTATATATATAATATATATACATATTATATATATGTAACGTCATACAAAGTGTATTTTAATATTAATATAAGTATATATATTAATATTAAAATACACTTAGAATGACGTTACTTAAACCGCCGGGGACAGGAGGGAATGGCAATTTCAGGTCCTCTTTTGTAACACAATATAACACCGATCACCTTAAGATAAAAAGAAGTTTAAGTGAATTCTGGCCCATCTTACAACAGGACCCCATTTTGGGTAGTTCTCTATCTGAACGCCCAACAGTGATTTTTAAGCGAAATAAGAATCTAAAGAACATGTTAGCGCCCAGCTATGCTATTAGAACCAATAGATCCAATGGACCCTCCGATTCAGGCTGCTTTAGAGGATGTAATAGCTGTAAAGCCTGCACCACTGCCCATATGGAAAGAACCAAGGAATTCAGCAGTTTTGTAACTGGAGAATTTTTTGGGATTAGATCATCGATTAGTTGCCACACGGACCATGTAGTATATTTACTGCAGTGTCCGTGTGGCAAACAGTACGTGGGACGTACACAACGTATTTTAAAAGTTAGAATCTTGGAACATCTAAACAACATACGTAAGGGACTTGTCACCCATTCAGTTCCCGCCCACTGCTCCAGCTGTCCTTCTTTTACATTTAAAGATTTTCGATGTATGGGGATTGAGCATGTTCTGCCCTACTGGCGGGGAGGAGATAGAGTTAAGAAGTTATCCCAGAGGGAAACCTTCTGGATACACAAGTTAAAGACCTTGGAACCTAGAGGCTTAAACATTGGGATTGATCTGGTGTGCTTTTTGGAGTAATCGTTACGATTACTCTCTTCTTTATAATTTCTTTCAGAAAAAGGAGTACCAGTAGATTAATGATATAGGATATTAGGGAAATTTTTTTCCCTCTTTCTTTTGAGGATATAAGACAATGATAAAATCTAATTTTGGTATATATGTATAAAATCAAAAAATATAAATAAGATAAAAAATAGATTAAGATAACACATATGAAATAATAATAATAATTAATGTAGTTCATATTATACAGTTATGTGTACTAATCAGGTATTTATAATATTCATAACTAATAATATTCAGGGAACATTTGTAAAATGTATTGGTTATGTTTTTCACTTTTCCAGTCCAATAGGTGTTAGTCACTTGGATAATTTTGTAATAGGTGTCTGTCACCTCTACAGATTCACAGAGGAATCTATTACTTTAAACAGATTTGGAGACAATGTGCTTGTCACTCTAAAATAAACCTACAGAGGGGTTTATCATGATAATAGTCTTAACAGAGAAGAGGTTTACAGAGATTTATGAAGAGTCTGTCACTTTAAATAGATTTGCAGAGAAGGTGTTTGCTATTTCCACAGAACTGCAGATAACATATGTATGGTGTTTAATCTTGTCACATTACAAGTTTAAGTTCATTAAAGTAATTAATTATGTTTGCATATCATATATTAACTCATCTTTCTCTTTTTCTAGAGATTAATTGCACCTTTAGTTATGTTTTTGAGTTTTTAGTGATTTCTTTAAATGTATTAGGATGTTTCCGATTAAGATAGCTGTGTAATATTCACTGAGCATGTGCGGACTGCCCTTGGAACGCATGTGGAACGCACGTGGAACGCATGTGGAACGCGGAAGTGAAAGAAAACGTCTACTTCCGGTTCCGGCGTTTGAAAAAAACGCGCTCGTTTTCTGGACACCGAAATGCCGAAAATAGAATCAGCTGGATGACACCATCCCTGGACCAATGGAGAGCAGCCCAGAGGACACCCCCACACTTAGGACCAATGGGACATTGGGATTAGCCCTATTTATAGTGATTATTGTTAGGGTGAGTAGGATGTGTATTTTTTTACAATCTGCAATATTGCTGTTGATTTCTTTTATTGTGCGGTCCCTGATGAAGTTCCTGTGTTGAACGAAACGCGTTGGACCTATTGCTGCACTTTTATATTTTATCTTTATGGTGTTGTATCACCTTTTAAAGAGAATAAAATTACGAATATTTTCTACTACTACTCACCTGGAGTCCTGTGTCCCATTGGCTGCTCGACATTATCAAAGGATACCGGCATCCCCCCATATTTCCTGGGGAGGCACCTTGAATGCTCTTTTATCTCCACTATCTCGTGAGTGCATCCATTTAAGCGCACATTTTCACTGTATATACTGTATCACACTATTGTTTTTTCTTTGTATGTTCCCCCCATAGACTGTACAGCCGTATCCCATTTCTGCTTGTGGTTCTATACATATATATGATCGTTTTGGGTGGATAACGATCTTGGGAGGCTACAGACTGATTGGAGTTAAGTAATTTGATATTTAACACTTAACAACGTAGTTGTTTTGTTTTAGTGTCAATTATGTCTGATTCAATATAAGAAATGAATTGGTAAAAGACTGTAGATATAAACCAAATCTGGATGCTATGTTAAAGAGATCTCCCTTAATACCATACAACCGTAAATCTACATACAAAAAGATACACACCTTAACCCCTTAACGCTGTTACGACGTACCATGCCGTCCCGCATTAAAATGGCTTTAAAGCCGTTGCGGCGGCATGGTACGTCGTAACGGCTTAAACCCCAAGAGGAGAGGTGTACTCACCTCCGCCGCGATCCTCTTCTGGGGGGCTGCATGAGAGCCCAGGCAGCCCCCCTCCGGCAAATGAGGCCCCCGGGGGCCATGTGATCGCTCTCAAAGAGCGATCACATGGCCCCCTATAGCTGGCTATGGATCTGCCAGCAGGGGGACTGTTTGAAATATCAGACAGTCCCCCTGCTGGTAAGGAAAGTAAAAAAAATATATATTAGACATGTGTAAAATTAAATTAAATATATTTATATATATATATATATAGATATATATATATATATATATATATATATTATGTATATATATTATATATATAATATATATACATATTATATATATGTAACGTCATACAAAGTGTATTTTAATATTAATATAAGTATATATATTAATATTAAAATACACTTAGAATGACGTTACATAAACCGCCGGGGACAGGAGGGAATGGCAATTTCAGGTCCTCTTTTGTACAGCTTGTGTGCAAGGTACAATTCCTATTTTTTGTATACCAGGAGTGTGGGCTATTCACTCCAACCTATGCACCAGCTACTTTATAAACTATAAGCAGTTCCTAGCTATAGTTTTAAAGCAACACTGAGACTAGTGCCACTGTAGCACAACTTTTGCAATTATTGTAATTTTTTTCATTATGGATGATTTTTTAGAGCAAGCAGGGGCATACTGCACGGAGGCGGAAACTCTATATTTTTCTAAGGAAGAAGCTGATACTATTTTATGGCAGCAGACAAGTACGGATCTACCCCACAACCTGTCAGTAAAAGATGTCTACTTTAAACTTCTACGTCTATACAGGAAACAAATAGACCTAGACCTGCACGGCACTTTTTTATCTGATTATTTCAAATCAAAGAGGATCCCTAGAGGATTTAGGATACATAATATCCCCACAATTGGACGGGCAAAGGCAGCGGTCTGTAAAGATTGGACCCACGTCCTCAACAAGGCATCGTTTGACCTGATGCTCATCATCATCAAGGATGTCAGAACAGACCTTACAGAAACTAATCAGAAAATTACTGCACTTGAAACAGAACATGCCTTGCTGTTAACAACACCAGAGGGTATCAAGGCAGTACAGAAATTGAAAGAAGAGAGTTTAAGGTACAAAACTGAACTGATACATTTTAAAAAACAGAAATTTGAAAAAGTGACCCAGGACTATCTGGATCACAGAGTGTATGGGTGGTTGACAGGGAGATCCAATACTCAGAGACCAAGGAGAATACGTAAGAGAATACAACGGCCTCCAATACCTACCATAGATATCACTTCAGGAGAATCTGCTTCAGACACCGATAATCAAAATCCGAATCAAGGAAATGTAACACCTTTTTTAGATGCTGGGGAAAGTGGAGCGGTGACGAGAAGCCGAGACAGAGGAAACATAGAACAAGGACAAGGACGGGACATAAAGGGAAGAAAATACATACAGGGGAAACCACCACGCAGGAGATAATCCCCATATTCAATTTGTCACATAGATCTCTAGATGTAGCAGAAATAGACCTCCTGAGTAGGGGTCTATCGTTTGTGCCGACATCGAGAATGGATTCCTTTCAATGGAAAATTGAATTGCACAAATTTGGTAGAGCTATGAGACTTAAATAATTTTTCACCAACTCACTTGAAACCACTGGAGAAAGTACGGATAGGACAGGAGAATCCTTCCGTGTGAAATCCACTTTTGACCCTCTGTCACACAAAGCTTCTATAAAATCATTTTTATCAGTAATGAACAAAGATGCAGTGGAACATATGCAGCAAGATTACAAAAAGAAACAAAATATAACGAAACAACAAAGGAAAGTCATCAAAAGTCTGGCTGAAGACCCTACAATCATAATAAGGTCAGCCGACAAGGGGGGAGGTATTGTGATAATGGACTATTCCTATTATGCTACAGAATTGAAAGCACAATTGTCCGACCGCAATACCTACATACCACTGGACAGAGACCCCACGAAGGACATTCAGAACAAGATTGATGACGTCCTTAATATGGGCCTGATGGCAGGCTATATTGATCTAAAACTGCAACAGTTCCTCGCTAAACAACACCCACGAACACCTGTAATATACACTATCCCCAAGATCCATAAGAATGCCAACCGACCGCCAGGACGCCCAATAGTTTCAGCAATTGGAGGCGTCCTAGAGCCTATTGCTAAGTGGTTGGATTACCTCTTCCAAGATCCAGTTAGACAACTACACACCTGCATCAAGGACACGCCTACCCTCATCTCCAAGATAAAGGAAATACAGTATAATGAACACAAACCGGTATTAATAACCATGGATGTACAAAGTTTATATACAATAATACCGCATGAAGATGGCGTGGAGGCCATGCGGCAGGTATTGTTAAGGTCCACAGCATACAAAGGCCCACCGGTAGAGTTCGTGTTGGAACTCCTGATGCTTATACTTCAAAACAACTACTTCAGATTTGAAGAAACGTGGTACCTTCAGATAGCTGGCACGTCCATGGGGTCAGCAATGGCACCCATGTACGCGAACGCATATATGTTCATCTATGAAGAAAAACTAATATTGGAGCAATACAACAACAAAATTATATCATACTACAGGTTCATTGATGACCTGTTCATTATCTGGAGAAATTCAACTGAGGAGGCGCAGGAAATGGTCCAAGAGCTGAACCGTTTACCATCACCAGTTAGGTTCACGGCAGAAATCAGCACGGAAGAGGTACACTATTTGGATCTACGGATAGAGGTGGGAGAAACCAACCTTCATTACTCATTGTATACTAAACCCACGGACAGGAATACAATGCTACACTACCATAGCGCACACCCTAAAGCATTGAGAGACTCATTACCAAAAGCACAATTCCTAAGGGTCATTAGGAACAACTCGGATATGGTGACTATGGAGAGACAGATCACAGAGATGCGAATCAAGTTCTTACAAAGAGGCTATGAAGGCCAGGTTCTGGATAGAGCGCTCCAAGAAGCACAGAGTGCACGCGCCACAGAGAACAAGAACAAATCTACTGGACTCGTCTTTCCTATGTTATACCAGCCAGCATCACCGCAAGTAGCAGCATCAGTCAAAAAGAATTGGAAGATACTTACGAGTGATGAAACACTCCCAAAAGTATTCAAACAAGCACCAATGATCTGCTTCAGAAGAAACAGAAATCTAAGAGACCTCATTGTCCACACAGATCCGGTCAGGAGTTATCGAGCCACATCTAAAGAACAAATAAGGGGGTCTGTTAGATGCCTGGGATGCGTCACATGCAGCCATATGATCCCGGCGAAGAAGTTCAACAATCCACACAATAATAAAGTGTATACCATCAAACACACTATAACGTGTAAGACAACACACGTGATATATAAATTGAATTGTCCGTGTGGACTTTGCTACGTGGGAAAAACTGAAACGGCAGTGTGTGAGCGTATCCGGGGACACAGGTCCAGTATAAGGCTGGCTTACAGAGATGGTCAATCAGATAAGCCAGTGGCCAAACACTTTCTGGAAATTGGACACCCTTTAATCGCACTTAAATTTGTGGCTATTGACCACATCCCGTTATCAAGGAGGGGTGGCGATAGAGGGAAGGTACTACTCAATAGGGAGGCATACTGGATACACGAGTTGGACACTGTTTCCCCCAAGGGATTAAATGAGTCATTATCACTTCATTCGTTTTTGTAAAAAATGTATAATCCGAGTTAGCCCCTGTATGCACAATAAGGATGAATTATGCAAAATGCAAGTGCTCTAATATTTTAATACTTTAATACACTGGTTATCCACATAATAGCCAATAATGGAGACTGAGTCACAGTTAATAACGTATAGGAAGGTATGCACAACTACTTGGTGCATATATACATAAACAAAACATATATGGATATTATAGATCCTTTCCCAGTATTTGGCAATATACGTGGATCACCAGTAACATTATTTGATTTTTAAATTATTTTATGTGACAATTTTAAACTGTATATGTATAGTGGTACGGTATTATTGTACGTTAATAGCAATTATAATTATATATAGAAGTTACTTAAGAATTCACTAAAACACTTGGCACAATGTTTTGTCACTTTAAAAGTTTAAATACTTTTATTACTTAATTTTGCACTTTTTGCAACTATGCACTTTGTTTGCACATAAGCACTTTCTATATTATAGTGATCTAGAAGAAATAATATATTACACACATTGATGACTATACAGCATAACACTAAATCATTGTTTCATATTTATCACCAGAGTATACTAGGCATTGCAACACTGATAGATTCTTAAGTTTATCAGAATATGCAGCATTGCTCTGTTTATCATTCATTTGCACTTTAACTGGTTTTTTTTCGGCAATGGGTTGCCATGGTGATGGTTTTGATACACTTCCGCATTCCAGCAATAATGGAAGCGTCATGACGTCATGACGTCACGTAAGGGGGCGGGCACTATCTCGCACATGCGCAGTGTAACGGCCAGGACGCCGAGTTTCACTAAGAGCACACCTGGGGTGAGTTATTATGTTTATTACAATAATTGTATCCCTATATAAGTAAAATGTTGTCTGATGATCTTTTAATCCTGATGAAAGTCCACAAGAGGGACTGAAACGTCGATTTTATGGATATGGAATAAAAGCTATATTTTAAACTGAATATTCCGTGAGTGCAGCCATCTGTTATTGGATTTATGGATACTTGGCCCTGGTAATGCACCCGGTTTGGACTTACTAAGCAAAGACAGCTTGTGTGCAAGGTACAATTCCTATATTTTATATATATAGATATATATATATATATATAATATGTATATATATTATATATATATAATATATATACATATTATATATATGTAACGTCATGCAAAGTGTATTTTAATATTAATATAAGTATATATATTAATATTAAAATACACTTAGAATGACGTTACATATATATAATATGTATATATATATTATATATATAATAGATGTACATATATATTATATATAAATACGTATAATTAAAATAAATAAATAAAATAATAAAATAAATAAATAAAATATTGAAACAAAATGTAATATAAATTATATATGCATATGTAATTTCATTCTAACTGTATTTTGTTATTAATATATATATATCGGTAACAAAATACACTTAGAATGACATTCTATATATATCTATCTATATAAAATACAAATAACCGCAAATATATATATATAGATAAATACATATAATTACATAAAAGATTACATTAGTATACACGTAGAATTTAAATACCTATAAATGCATATATATTAAAATTCTACGTGTATATTTAAATAATCTTTTAACGTAATTATGTGATTTGATTAATTAAAATTTGATTGACATGCCTGACAACACAGGGAGAAAGTGCAGAGAATTTAATTCGCAAGCACCATATTTGACCCTGTAACTCTCCAAGACACCATAAAACCTGTACATAGGGGGTACTGTTTTACTCGGGAGACTTCGCTGAACTCAAATATTAGTGTTTCAAACTGGTAAATTGTATTACAACGATGATATTTTAAGTAAAAGTGACATTTTTCGCATTTTTTACAAGCGAACGGCACTTTTATGGTCTATATCATTGTTGTAATATGTTTTACTGTTTTAAAACACTAATATTTGTGTTTAGTGAAGTCTCCCGAGAATAACAGTACCCCCATGTACAGGTTTTATGGTGTTTTGGAAAGTTAGAGAGTCACATATAAGGCTTGCATTTCATTTTTTTTCACATTGAAATTTGCCAGATTGGTTATGTTGCCTTTGAGAGCGTATGGTAGCCCAGGAATGAGAATTACCCCATGATGGCATACCATTTGCAAAAGTAGACAACCCGAGGTATTGCAAGTGGGGTATGTCCAGTCTTTCTTAGTAGCCACTTAGTCACAAACACTGGCCAAATATTCGTTTTTTGCTTTTTTCACACAAATATGAACGCTAACTTTGGCCAGTGTTTGTGGCTAAGTGGCTACTAAAAAAGACTAAACATACCCCACTTTCAATACCTTGGCTTGTCTACTTTTTCAAATGCTATGCCATTATGGGGGTAATTCTCATTCCTGGCTACCACACCGTCTCAAAGGTAACATTACTAATCTGGAAAATTTCAATTTGAAAATGGAATGTTCTATATTTGACCCTGTAACTTTCCAAAACAACATAAAACCTGTTAATGGGGGGTACTGGTGTACTTGTGACACATCACTGATTACAAATATGTGCATTTGTTTGCAGTAAAACCTAACAGTATTATGACATTCACAGTTAAAATGTCAGACGGAAATGCAAATTTTAAAAAAAATCTTATTTTCTCACATTTTTTTTATTTTATTCATTATAAATTATGTTTCATATATGAATAGTTAATGATACATTAAAGCCCTGTTTCTCCTGAACAAAATTATATATAATAAGTGTGGGTGCATATAATTTGAAAGAGGGGAACTATGGGTGAACAGACATATAGCGCAAATTCTAGTTTTTGTTTATGTTTTGTTTTGATCAGAACGTGCACTATTGACTCCGTCCTGAAGGGGTTAATAATCAAATCACTTTATTGTACACTCAAAAATTAACAAAACAGAAAATAATGCAAATAATGTAATATTGCAATCTATCAGTGATAGAGGCTATGAAACTAGGCTATGAAGAATAAAAGCCTAGATGGAACCCTATGATACATTTTCTTGACAAACACAAAATTATTCCAGGAGCAGCAAAGTCTAAAACACATTTATAGTGAAGGCAGGCATGCCATGTCAATAGGAAGTCTAGACTGGCATAGAGTGTTTGCTCCTGATTCCCCAGATAAGTGTTTTTGGGATTCCTTGTTTAATTTTATTTTCTCCTACGTCACCTCATAATTGGGATGTCACATGTTCTAATTTCAGGATAGGTGTACTTTATTATTAAACTGTATTTAATCAATATGTAGCAAATGCAATATCGTACCAAGAAGGTTTATTTTCATGTTTGTATTTTTAATAAGAATTATAAACGTAAAGAAAACATATTTTCAGACAGACATCGAGCAGAATGTATCTATCTTCCCTCTCCATTTTTTCCATTTAATGGTTCACCTTTTCTCTGTGAAATGTAAATGTTAGATTTTAAAGTAACCACTCTATTTGTTTTTGGTTATGTTGGGAATTCATTAACAAGTCAAGTATTTTTACGTTGAAGAAGACACCGCTACACATTTCACTTAAGTTATTCTACAAAGTTTAAGGATTTCTTCCTGTGGACTTAAAAAAAAAAAAATCTGGAGAAAGTACATTTTCACTTCTGCATACTGTGTAATGAGCTATTGGAAACCATAAAATCTGACAAGCTCTGAGCGATGGCAAAGCATTGAACAGGTAAAGTACCCATTGGACTTTACAAACAGTTAGAAGCAGAGCATACAGCAGAACATCAAAAATCTCAGCAGAATCAAAACATTAATGACAAATAGTGGACAGCTAAATCGATTGGCTCTGCAGGCAACCAAACAAGCAGGTGAGGTGCGGAAGATAAATTGTGAGATAATTCAACAAGTGACTTTTATGTTTTTGCACATTTTAATCCTTTACAATGTTTGTTAGTAAAACATCAAAGGGTCACTATCAAACATGAGAAAAGTTAATTTATAAAATTAGTGTGTATCATAGTAACATAAAATATATTTTTAAGCTGTCTCCTTCAGATTATATATATATATATATATATATATATATATATATATAGAGTGTTAATGTTTTATTTCATTTGACACATAACATATGTTATGACATCCCCCAAAAATAAGCTTTAGTTTATTTTTGGGGGATGCTTGTAATATAAGCCCTACCCGAAAACAAGCCCTAATTGCCAATCGCTAGTTTGCTAATTTATGTTCGGGGAATTTTCCCCAAGCATAGATTTGCATGATTCCATTCGCAAGTAAACTAATCTATGTTCAGGGACGTTTCCCCAAACATAGATTTGCGTGATTCCATGCACTGTTGAACTGGTCTTTGTTCGAGAGAATTCCTGTTTTTCCCCAAAATAAGACATTCCCTGAAAATAAGCCCAAGTGTGTTTTTCGGGGGAAAAATTAATATAAGACCCGGTCTTATTTCCGAGGAAACACAGCATATATATTTACGTGTCAAAGGAAAAAACATTAACACTCTCTGTTTAATGAAACACTCCAGAATGTCTGAAGAAAGAAGAACGTAGCTGCCTCGTCATATACAGGGAGTGCAGAATTATTAGGCAAGTAGTATTTTTGAGGATTAATTTTATTATTGAACAACAACCATGTTCTCAATGAACCCAAAAAACTCATTAATATCAAAGCTGAATATTTTTGGAAGTAGTTTTTAGCTTGTTTTTAGTTTTAGCTATTTTAGGGGGATATCTGTGTGTGCAGGTGACTATTACTGTGCATAATTATTAGGCAACTTAACAAAAAACAAATATATACCCATTTCAATTATTTATTTTTACCAGTGAAACAAATATAACATCTCAACATTCACAAATATACATTTCTGACATTCAAAAACAAAAACAAATCAGTGACCAATATAGCCACCTTTCTTTGCAAGGACAGTCAAAAGCCTGCCATCCATGGATTCTGTCAGTGTTTTGATCTGTTCACCATCAACATTGCGTGCAGAAGCAACCACAGCCTCCCAGACACTGTTCAGAGAGGTGTACTGTTTTCCCTCCTTGTAAATCTCACATTTGATGATGGACCACAGGTTCTCAATGGGGTTCAGATCAGGTGAACAAGGAGGCCATGTCATTAGATTTTCTTCTTTTATACCCTTTCTTGCCAGCCACGCTGTGGAGTACTTGGACGCGTGTGATGGAGCATTGTCCTGCATGAAAATCATGTTTTTCTTGAAGGATGCAGACTTCTTCCTGTACCACTGCTTGAAGAAGGTGTCTTTCAGAAACTGGCAGTAGGACTGGGAGTTGAGCTTGACTCCATCCTCAACCCGAAAAGGCCCCACGAGCTCATCTTTGATGATACCAGCCCAAACCAGTACTCCACCTCCACCTTGCTGGCGTCTGAGTCGGACTGGAGCTCTCTGCCCTTTACCAATCCAGCCACGGACCCATCCATCTGGCCCATCAAGACTCACTCTCATTTCATCAGTCCATAAAACCTTAGAAAAATCAGTCTTGAGATATTTCTTGGCCCAGTCTTGACGTTTCAGCTTGTGTGTCTTGTTCAGTGGTGGTCGTCTTTCAGCCTTTCTTACCTTGGCCATGTCTCTGAGTATTGCACACCTTGTGCTTTTGGGCACTCCAGTGATGTTGCAGCTCTGAAATATGGGCAAACTGGTGGCAAGTGGCATCTTGGCAGCTGCACGCTTGACTTTTCTCAGTTCATGGGCAGTTATTTTGCGCCTGTGTTTTTCCACACGCTTCTTGCGACCCTGTTGACTATTTTGAATGAAACGCTTGATTGTTCGATGATCACGCTTCAGAAGCTTTGCAAATTTAAGAGTGCTGCATCCCTCTGCAAGATATCTCACTATTTTTGACTTTTCTGAGCCTGTCAAGTCCTTCTTTTGACCCATTTTGCCAAAGGAAAGGAAGTTGCCTAATAATTATGCACACCTGATATAGGGTGTTGATGTAATTAGACCACACCCCTTCTCATTACAGAGATGCACATAACCTAATATGCTTAATTGGTAGTAGGCTTTCGAGCCTATACAGCTTGGAGTAAGACAACATGCATAAAGAGGATGATGTGGTCAAAATACTAATTTGCCTAATAATTCTGCACTCCCTGTAGGAAATGAGTCTTTGAACGCGGCGTGCCCCTGGTGGGATGGCGCATTGCACATGCATTTCCAAACCTGGACAAGATTATCCTCCTATTAAGGGGGTATATATGCAGGGCCAGTTTACCTTCACCTCTCACTTTCATTTGCCCAGCTGAGGAAGCTGTGGAGAAGACTGCAAAACATATCCTGGGGACAGTGAGAACTGTAAACATTGCCATTTATGTTTGTTTTCATGATTTGTTTTTGTATTTCTTATTAATAAATGTACAATTTAACCCCTTAAGGACCGGCCTGTTTTTGCGATGTTGTACGTTAAGGACCAGAGCAGTTTTTACACTTTTGTGGTGTTTGTGTTTAGCTGTTATTTTTCCTCTCTCTCATTTAAAGTTTCCATACAAGTTATATATTGTTTTTTCAGGACAAGAAGGGCTTTCTTTACGTAACATTATTTGTATCATGTCATATATTCTATTTAAAAATAAATAAAAATATGGTGAAAAAATAAAAAAAAAAAACATGTTTTTGGACTTTTACTTGAAAAATCTTTTACTTATCTACAAAAGCTAATGAAAAAAACCACACAATAGATTCAAAATGTTGTCCCGAGTTTAAAAACACCCAGTGTTTACATGCTTTATTGCTTTTTTTTTGCAAGTTATAGGCCTATAAATACAAGTAGGAAATTGCTGTTTAAATATATATATACACATTTTAAATTTATCAATAGTGACATTGTAACACCGTTATCTGTCATAAATCCCTGAATCACACCTCACATGTACATATTTTTTTTAAAGTAGACAACCCAGGGTATTCAATATGGGGTATGTCCAGTCTTTTTCAGTAGCCACCTAGTCACAAACACTGGCCAAAGTTAGCATTTATATTTGTTTGTGTGTTAAAAATGCATAAAACGCTAACTTTGGCCTGTGTTTGTGACTAAGTGGCTACTAAAAAAGGCTGAACATACCCCATTTGCAATACCTTGGGTTGTGTTCTTTTGCAAATGGTATGCCATCATGGGGGTAATTCTCATTCCTGGGCTACCATATGCTCTCAAAGGCAACCTAACCAATCTGACAAATTTCAATAAAAAAAAAAGTAAAATCAAGCCTTATATTTGACCCTGTAACTTTCACAAACACTATAAAACCTATACATGTGGGGTACTGTTATACTCAGGAGACTTCGCTGAACACAAATATTAGTGTATCAGAACAGTAAAAGGCATCACAGCAATAATATCAGTGAAAGTGTTGTTTGTGTGCGAAAAATGCAAAAAAAGTCACTTTCACTGACAATATCATCGCTGTGATATGTTTTACTGTTTTGAAACACTAATATTTGTGTTCAGCGAAGTCTCCCGAGTAAAAGAGTACCCCCATGTACAGGTTTTAGGGTGTCATAGAAAGTTACAGGGTTAAACACAGTGCTAGCAAATTCAATTATCTGAACTTTCGGCTTGGGTTGTCAGGCATGTCCCTCAAATTGCAATCATTAAAATTACTTAATTAGGTAAAAATATTACATAAATATGCATGTAGACTTTTAATATATATACATATTTATATATTTGACGTCTACGTGTATATTTATGAAATTATTTATGTAATTATGTATATGGACATATGTATATTTCTTATTATTTTTATTTATACATAGATATATATATATCATTACATTCTAAGTGTATTTTGATATAATATATATATATATATATATATATATATATATTATCAAAATACTGTTAGAATAAAATTACATATATATATATATATATATATATAATTTTTTTTTAAATTATTAAAAATAATACGTGCCCGCGGGGTCCTGATCTGCCTCGGGAAGACTGCCTGGGCAGACAGGCAGTCCCCCTGGACCGGGAGGAGCACTGATCGCCGCCGGGGGAATGACGGTGATCATGTTAGTACCCCCAGACCGGTATGACGGTGCAGGGCCGTCATCGGTCCTCAAGGGGATGTTTCCGATGACGGTCCCGAACCGTCATCGGTCGTCAAGGGGTTAAAGGGACACTATAATCACCAGAACAACTATAGTTTAATGTAGTTGTTCTGGTGAGTTTAATAACTCCCTTTAGGCATTTTCATGTAAACACTGCCTTTTCAGAGAAGCTCCTTAGATGGCCACTGGTGGGGCTTCCTGGTTCAGGGCTGCACAGTAAGCAGTTCAGACTCCTCACGCTCTGCATGGAGACTTTTCCTCATAGAGATGCATTGATTCAATTCATCTCTATTAGGAGGTCCTGATTGGCCAAAACGGCATTTGGCCCTGCCCCGTGCCAATTTTAGCCAACCCAATGCTTTCCATATGGGAAAGCATTGGTTTGGCTAAAACTTGGCCATTGTGATGATGTCACAAAGGGGGCGGAGCCAACGCCAGATGATATCTGTGATGCAGATGATATCTGTGCTGACTGGAGAAAATAATAAAAGTGACCTGACTATTGAAAAACTCCTCCTATATATATGTAGGTCTCAGGTGTGCCCCCAATCCTTTCTCTGTATACATTATATTTGGAATCCAGACCAGATTCCTTAGGGGTTAAGCACCCCGCCCAGGCCCCCCAGCTTCAGAGGCTCCTTTAGAGGTGGCCACAGGTGTGTATATAAAGGAGGAGTTTTCCAATAGTCAGGTCACTTTTATTATTTTCTTTAGTCAGCACAGATATCATCTGCAATAGTGAGTATACTCATTTTAGCACCAACACGTCAATTGTTTAGTTTTAACACTGTTTTTAATTGCTTCCATCACTTATTTTTGTATACTCACTATGCTCTTACCAGGATTTAATTTAATACCTTTTATTTTTAACACTAGTACTATTTAATTTGTCCCCCACATTTTAGCGTAGGATCCACCAATATTGGGGTACTTTGAAAGTAGTGGTGGGCTTAACAACATATGGCCATATGGTGGAACCAAATCCCCATATTTATTCTTAGATAGACATCTTAGTAGCCTTCTTTGTGTTATATTTTTTGTAGTCTGAGTGCGCCGCAACTATTTATTTTCTCATTTATGAAGTTTGGTCACTGCGGCAGCACCTTTCATGCAAAATGCAGGTCTCGCGTGTGCCCCCAATCCTTTCTCTGATGTCAGACAAGAAGACAGGTCAGAGGCAGAGCCAGCATCAGTAGAATTGAATAAAAGTAAGATGTTACTATATTTAGGAGTGCAAGGGGGATGCAGAGGGGCTAAATGGTGTTTTTGTTTAACACTATAGGGTCAGGAATACATGTTTGTGTTCCTGACCCTATAGTGTTCCTTTAAAGTCTGCATTGTAATGTAAAATGTAAAACTGTATTTTGTGTGTGTCTGCATTTTATTTATATCTGTAATTTAATTTATTTAAATATTTTATGAATTAAAAATATGGTGTCACTTTTTACCTAGATAGATTAACCCTTTGATATTCTGGGATGTGAAATACAGCATATTTTCAGAATTGATGTTCTGCATATCCCATTTATACATTTGTTGTAGTCCAAGGTCTCTCACAAATTCATAGCAGGATGTTCTTTTAAGGGACCCAATTCTAAAATAAGAAAGGTTCTTTACAACAGTAAAAACTAGAAGATATTTGTCAAGCAGGTCATTTCTGACTCGGTTTTATTTTTGCTATACTTACAACAGAGAAATCTCCTTGAGACATATTCACAACTGTTAATGTACCCAAAGTCCTCGTCCAAGAAAAGGTTATGAATTACACGAATGTGAGAAGTTAAAAAGGGTCATGCCAGCAGTATGCTAATGATTTGTAATTCTATTTGTTGTTTTTCTTGAACTTTTTTTGTTTGGGATCATTCAACTATTTTCCATAAAACATTATTTACTTATGTATTTATATTTTTATTGCAACAAGACTCATGTAACTGGGGGGCGGGGCCTGAGTAACATGGAGGAGAGATGTGTTTTCTCTGAGCTCCACAATAATCAAGATGAATAACAATGTCACCAGCCCCATAGGGCTCAAACTGGGCAACTGCCATCGACCTAGCAGACCCACGAACTGGGTCGGGAACCAACACAGCGGTCTGTGACCCGATTGGCGTCTACAAGCAGAACATTTGTCAACATGAGGCCTAGTGTGTGACAGGCGGGCTTAGCACCACATCACTAACTGTCACAACCACACTTACCTGTAGGTCCCCCACTGCGTCTCAGCCTGCGGCTACAGCGGTCTCCTCTAAGTGCACGCCGAGAACTCCAGCGTGCCCAGCAGCGTGTGCAGACAGATGCGGTGCCGCGGCTTACCACACTATGCAGCTACCCCAGGAAGCCCCAGCTGAAACCAAGTGTGAATTCACTAGGCGTGCATCTCACAACGCTCCCTGACTGGGCAAGAGTGGGCAGATACTGCAAGTTGTTAGTTATTTTCTGGCACACCCGGTCCCCCTTAGTACAGTTTCTTGCTACATTTTAAGTGCAATGTTAGAATAGAATGATAAAATAAGTAAAAATACATAATCAAATAACTGTCATATAAAACAATAGCTGGATAAGTGTTGCATCACTGAGACAGTCATGTTAAAATGGGAGGGTAGGAGCCCCTTGAAAGATTGACATAGTAAGACATAATTACCAGGCATAATCACTAAGCTGGCTATTCTATAGAGTGGTATTAGTTTAAAGACTTATTTAGTAGCAAACAAGGTAATAATAATATAAATAAGGATAATAATAATAAATATAAAAAGAGAAAGAACATGGTATTATGTAGCTGTAATCATCCTAAGGAATTATTGGGCAATGAAGAGGAGTAGAGAACCACAAATCTTCCAGATAAGCTCAAGTGCTTGTCGACTCCAACTGACTCGTTGTCTGTCCTGTTCTCGGACAGAAGGACTCAACCCTGTGTAAATCCCTTAACTGAGAGGAAGAAGTGGTTTGATCCGAGGAAGGCCTTGTTAAAGTAGCAAGCAGGGAAAGACACCGGAACCGCAACAAGCTTCTCCATGTCTGATAAATGAGAGAGCTGAACTTGCCTTTACTTCTGTATATTGGTCATCTTATGACCCAGACTCCTACAATACTGGATTTCATTGTCTCTCAGCAGCTGTGTGGTATGTTGCAGGGACTGTCATATCATTATGGTAGATTGAGATAGATCATAATAAAATAAGGTCAAAGTTCTCGAAGAGTTAAGTGGGTGATTCGCATACAGCAGACTGTGCTAGCTGTTTACTACGAAGAGACTGAAAACAGATCAGCAAATCCCTGGGGACCCCAGCTGGGTCACTTGTTGATTTAGGATCCCTGAAGTGGTACTTCACAATGATGCTTTCGACTTTAGAAGGTGATAATAAAAAAGGATAGCAAACGTCTTAGGTAGTAAGGAACTTTATTGTCATGTATGTCTTCTAATATACCTCTAATCCAGAGGTTGCATTATCACATAGAATATTCGAGCACTGCCACTTTGCCTTCCATAAGTAGGCTGGCTTGCTTGAGCTTGTCCACCTCTAACCTCAAGTCCTATGTCTGCCTCTTACAGTATCACTGGCATCCTCCATGCATGCAGCCGAGCAGTTGTAGTTCCTATATCTTCTCGGGCAAGTGCTATGTCAGCACCAAAAAAAGTTTTTGAGTTCTTTCAGGAGTTCTCCATATCAGCCTTGCTAACTGGTAGTCGTCGGGATCAGTCTTTTCTGATGTGTAGTCTGAGAGCTCCCACACGGGTGCCATCTTGGCAGGCAGCACTTGCGATGTCAAGAGAAGTAGATAACAAATATCTTTAAAGGAGATAGTTGTTTTAGTTTGTCAGAACTTAGTTTTCATTCCTTCCAGCAAGATTTTAGCAATGGTATTTCACTGTTTTTGTGTGAAATTATGCGCGGAAAATGAGCATCTCTCAGGAGGTCTAGGCATGTGCGTCTGCTTCTCTCCATTGCGATCTCTGCCCCTTCTCAAAACTTTTATTAATGTTGGTGTTCCATTTTTTGTTTCTCCTCAACTATAATAGAACATTCAATGAATTCAAAAGTGAGTGCATTAGATATATTCATGTAATAACCTGCCAAATGAAAAGTTTAAAAATTTAAAAACAAGGGGAAATTTCATACAGCACTAAAAATCTGACATACAGCATTAAAAAAAATCTGCTGAATTAATATATATATATATTCTCTTAAATCAACATGGCCTTACGGAATGGTATTTGCTCACTTTAAGATGGTTGTTTGACTTTGGTGTATTAAATGTACAGAGTATAGAAGTCATCAAATATTCAGTGCTCAGGGAGACATTCGAGTAGATGCAATCTGGACCTGAGTACGTGTATGTCTCTGATAAGTGAACAAGGTGTGAAAGACAAATTATCAAAGAGCTGTGGGTTCATTCATTCAGCAGTCAGTGGTTTGTCAAAAGCTGCATTTTACTTTAATGAAATCCCGAGGCTTTATACAAGGAATATTACTTATGTTCCCTCTCTGTGTCTGAGGAAACACTGCTAGATTATTTAATGCTGTATAAGAGTCTCCACTGAGATATTTGAGATGCAGCACACACACAATTATTTACTAAAGGGAGAATTCAAAGTGAATTTCACATTTAAACGGATACTCCACTGTCCAACTACAATTTGATACACCTGAAATTAAATAATGCTTGTGTTTAATTATATATGTTTTTTTAATCGGAAAATATCTAAAAACAGCTTGTAAAACCTGCAGTTCTCTTATCTGCAGCCTTTGCAAGTCCTCACCTTCTTTACCAGCCTAGAATTTCTGTGGCTGTCCAATCACACACTTCCCAATGCAGCTTAATAAGGAATATTTGCAAAGCAGGTGCTCTGAGCAATTGCTGCCTCTTGAGATTAGCTCCACTGAGCAAAACAACCAGGAAGTATCAGGTTGTCTCATTGACAGCTAGGGTGGGGTAACAAGTTTAATTTATGAAAGTGCCAATTTCTGTTGAGATCTGCACTTTTTGTAAAATGAAAAAAGCTAAAGTGCTTTAAAGGTCTAGAGCAGGGGTAGGCAACCTTTTAGAAGTACTGTGCCAAAACAAGATTTTAAGGCTCTTGGAGTGCCGATCCTATTTTTTTTTTTTTAAGTGTGTATGTTGCCGCATTCTGCTTATGTTATTTATGGGTGCTGCAGTTGCTTTGTAGCATGATATTTGTGCGCATGTGGGCTGTTATATTGTATATGTTCATGAGTAGTTTGTGTATTGTGCATGACACCTATGAATGTGGGCTGTGTATGGAGGCCACTTGTAGAATTATGTATGTAAATGATATGTCACATTGGTGGTGTGTGTATGTGTGGGGCTGCTTGGGGTATTGCATGTGAGAGACTGCTCGTGGTAGCGCTATATATATGAAGGAAAGAAAAAACAGTATATACCTTAAAACAATTTACAAAAGTAGTGATGTAACATGATACCTAAAAAGGAATTAAAAGTCCAATAGTGTAAATTGTTATGGGAATCACAAATCAGTGTAGAATATGTATGGAACCACGCACATTTTTTTGAGCTATAAACCTAACCCAAGTATACACTGCAGGTAGGTCCTTCCCCTTCTTTGTGTAGAGTTTTCTCTTGTCTCCTGTGTTCAAGCTCAAAAAGAGAGTATAAAGTGAAATATTGCCAAACATACACCACATAGAATGTACACAGCTGGAGAAATACTCACAAAAGTGAAGCCGTCTAATTTGGCTCAAATCGAGCGTAGTGTGTTATTTGGGACTACACTCCCATATAAGCATTGAGCAGGATGCCAAAGGGGTGTATAAAATATTTATTAAGGGTAGTGATGTACCGAACTGTTCGCTGGCGAATAGTTCTCGGCGAACATAGCGTGTTCGCGTTCGCCACAGCGGGCGAACACATGGGTGGTTCGATCCGCCCCCTATTCGTCATCATTGAGCAAACTTTGACCCTGTGCCTCACGGTCAGCAGACACATTCCAGCAAATTAGCAGCAGACCCTCCCTTCCACACCCTCCCACCTCCCTCCCAGCATCCATTTTAGATTCATTCTGAAGCTGCATGCTTAGTGAGAGGAGGGGAAGTGTAGCTGCTGCTG
The DNA here is from genome assembly GCF_036172605.1 of Pelobates fuscus. NCBI lineage: Eukaryota > Metazoa > Chordata > Amphibia > Anura > Pelobatidae > Pelobates > Pelobates fuscus. The sequence goes on from NC_086318.1 coordinate 369,399,152, forward strand.
ATTAGATAGGGAAATTGATAGCTAGGCTAGGGTATTCAGTGTCCACTACAGTCCTGAAGGACTCATCTGATCTCTGCTGTAAGAACAGCACCCCAAAAAGCCCTTTTTAGGGCGAGAACATCAGTCTGCTTTTTTTTTTTTTTGTGTGTGTAATGTAATTGCAGTTGCCTGCCTGCCAGCTTCTGTGTCAGGCTCACAGTGCATACTGTGCCCATTTGCCCAGTGCCACCACTCACTCACTGGTGTCACAATAGCTTAAGCTTGACATTTAAAAATATTTTTTTTTTCACTGTAATACATTGAATAGCAGTTAGTTGTCTGCCAGCTTCTGTGTCAGGCTCAGTGGATACTGTGCCCATTTGCCCAGTGCCACCACTCATATATGTTTTCACAATAGCTTATGCTTGACATTTAAAAATATTTTTTTTTTCACTGTAATAGATTGAATAGCAGTTAGTTGCCTGCCAGCTTCTGTGTCAGGCTCACAGTGGATACTGTGCCCATTTGCCCAGTCAGTGCCACCACTCATATCTGGTGTCTCTATAGCGTGCTTTTACAAAGAAAAAAGTTTTCCAGTGTAAGCTAATAGCAGTCAGTGTCCTTAAAGCGGGTGTTTCAGGCCTTCAGCGTGTGCCCTGCAGACCCCTGCCAGTGTACTTTGACAGTTGCCATTCATATCTGGTGTCTCTATAGCGTGCTTTTACAAATAATTTTTTTTCCAGTGTAAGCTAATAGCAGTCCTTAAAGCGGGTGTGTCAGGCCTTCCTTCAGCGTGTGCCCTGCAGACCCCTGCCAGTGTACTTTGATAGTTGGCACTCATATCTGGTGTCTCTATAGCGTGCTTTTACAAGGAAAAAAGTTTTCCAGTGTAAGCTAATGGCAGCCAGTGTCCTTAAAGCGGGTGTGTCAGGCCTTCCTTCAGCGTGTGCCCTGCAGACCCCTGCTAGTGTACTTTGACAGTTGCCACTCATATCTGGTGTCTCTAAAGCGTGCTTTTACAAAGAAAAAAGGTTTTCCAGTGTAAGCTAATAGCAGTCAGTGTCCTTAAAGCGGGTGTGTCAGGCCTTCCTTCAGCGTGTGCCCTGCAGACCCCTGCCAGTGTACTTTGATAGTTGGCACTCATATCTGGTGTCTCTATAGCGTGCTTTTACAAAGAAAAAAAGTTTTCCAGTGTAAGCTAATAGCAGTCAGTGTCCTTAAAGCGGGTGTGTCAGGCCTTCCTTCAGCGTGTGCCCTGCAGACCCCTGCCAGTGTACTTTGACAGTTACCACTCATATCTGGTGGCACAATAGCGTGCATTTAAAAACCCACAAACTTTTTTTTCACTGTAATAGATTGAATAGCAGTTAGTTGTCTGCAGGCGTCTGTGTGTCAGGCTCACAGTGGATACTGTGCCCACTTGCCCAGTGCCACCACTCATATCTGGTGTCACAATAGCTTGCATTTAAAAACAAACATTTTTTTTCACTGTAATAGATTAATTAGCAGTTAGTTGTCTGCAAGCATCTGTGTGTCAGGCTCACAGTGGATACCGTGCCCACTTGCCCAGTGCCACCACTCATATCTGGTGTCACAATAGCTTGCATTTAAAAACAAAAAAATGTTTTCACTGTAATAGATTAATTAGCAGCTAGTTGTCTGCAAGCGTCTGTGTGTCAGGCCAACAGCGTGTACTCTGCCAGTGTGCACAGTGCCACTCATATCTGGTGGCACAATAGCGTGCATTTAAAAACCCACAAACTTTTTTTTCACTGTAATAGATTGAATAGCAGTTAGTTGTCTGCAAGCGCCTGTGTGTCAGGCTCACAGTGGATACTGTGCCCACTTGCCCAGTGCCACCACTCATATCTGGTGTCACAATAGCTTGCATTTAAAAACAAAAAACTTTTTTCACTGTATTAGATTAATTAGCAGTTAGTTGTCTGCAAGCATCTGTGTGTCAGGCCAACAGCGTGTACTCTGCCAGTGTGCACAGTGCCACTCATATCTGGTGGCACAATAGCGTGCATTTAAAAACCCACAAACTTTTTTTTCACTGTAATAGATTGAATAGCAGTTAGTTGTCTGCAAGCGTCTGTGTGTCAGGCTCACAGTGGATACTGTGCCCACTTGCCCAGTGCCACCACTCATATCTGGTATCACAATAGCTTGCATTTAAAAACAAAAAACGTTTTTCACTGTATTAGATTAATTAGCAGTTAGTTGTCTGCAAGCATCTGTGTGTCAGGCCAACAGCGTGTACTCTGCCAGTGTGCACAGTGCCACTCATATCTGGTGGCACAATAGCGTGCATTTAAAAACCCACAAACTTTTTTTTCACTGTAATAGATTGAATAGCAGTTAGTTGTCTGCAAGCGTCTGTGTGTCAGGCTCACAGTGGATACTGTGCCCACTTGCCCAGTGCCACCACTCATATCTGGTGTCACAATAGCTTGCATTTAAAAACAAAAAACTTTTTTCACTGTATTAGATTGAATAGCAGTTAGTTGTCTGCAAGCGTCTGTGTGTCAGGCCAACAGCGTGTACTCTGCCAACCTCTGCCAGTGCACATTGCCACTAATACCTGGTGTCACAATAGCGTGCATTTAAAACCCAAAAACCTTTTTCACTGTTATAGATTGAATAGCAGTTACTTGTCTTCAAGCGGGTGTGTCAGGCCTACAGCGTGTAGCTTGCACGCATAGTACCACTAATCCAAAAAAAAATGACAGGCAGAGGCAGGCCACCCCGCAGGGGCCATCGTGGTCGTGGTGCTGTGATTCCCTTTTTCCCTAGAATAATGCCCAGTTTTCAGAGGCCACGTACCCTGAACTTGAAAAGTTCTGAGGACATAGTTGACTGGCTAACACAGGACACCCAATCTTCTACAGCTTCCGCTCGGAACCTTGACGCACCATCCTCCTCCAGCTTAGCTTCGGGCACCTCTCAAGATACCACTCACCCACCTGCCGCCACCACCAACACTAGCACCACAGCCGCTTCACTTGGTATGTCAGAAGAGTTATTTACACATCCGTTTGAAGAAATGAGTGATGCGCAACCATTATTGCCAGAGGATGTAGATAACAGGGATATGTCTCAGGCAGGCAGCATTACACACATGGACGTACGGTGTGATGATGATGATGTTGTACCCGTTGCTGCTTCCTTTGCTGAGTTGTCAGATACAAGTGAAGCGGTTGATGATGACGATGCGTCCATGGATGTCACGTGGGTGCCCGCTCGGCAAGAAGAAGAACAGGGCGAAAGTTCAGATGGGGAGACAGAGAGGAGGAGGAGGAGACGAGTTGGAAGCAGGAAGAGGTCATCGCAAGGAGCTAGTGGCACAGTCAGACATGCATCGGCACCCGGGGTCAGCCTGAAAGCACGCCAATCAACGCATGCTGTGTCCACCACCAGAATGCCGTCATTGCAGAGCTCAGCAGTGTGGCATTTTTTTTGTGTGTCTGCCTCTGACAACAGCGATGCCATCTGCAACCTGTGCGGAAAGAAACTGAGTTGTGGGAAGTCCAACACCCACCTAGGTACAACTGCTTTGCGTAGGAACATGATCGCACATCACAAACGCCTATGGGATCAACACATGAGTACAAGCAGCACACAAACTCAAAGCCCCCATCCTCCTCCTGGTCCAGCATCTTCAGCCACGTAAACCACTGCTGTCCTCCTTGCCCCCTCTCAACCATCCGCCACTCTGTCTCTCGCCTTGAGCAGTTCCCGCTCATCTGCCCACAGTCAGGTGTCTGTCAAGGACATGTTTGAGCGTAAGAAGCCAATGTCAGAAAGTCACCCCCTTGCCCAGCGTCTGACAGCTGGCTTGTCTGAACTATTAGCCCGCCAGCTTTTACCATACAAGCTGGTGGAGTCTGAGGCGTTCAAAAAATGTGTGGCTATTGGGATACCGCAGTGGAAGGTACCCGGGTGAAATTTCTTTGCACAAAAGGCAATCCCCAACCTGTACTCGATTGTACAAAAGGCATCTACAAAAGTAATGGCATGTCTGGCACACAGTGTTTGACTTGCTTGAAAGCAGAGAGTCACACCGGACAAGCACTCCTGTCCGCCCTGAATGCACAGGTGGAAAAGTGGCTGACTCCGCAGCAACTGGATATCGGCAAAGTGGTTTGTGACAACGGAACAAATTTGTTGGCGGCATTGAAGTTGGGCAAGTTGACACATGTGCGCTGCATGGCACATGTGTGTAATCTGATCGTACAACGCTTTGTGCATAAGTACAAAGGCTTACAGGACGTCCTGAAGCAGGCCAGAAAGGTGTGTGGCCATTTCAGGCGTTCCTACACGGCCATGGCGCACTTTGCAGATATCCAGCGGTGAAACAACATGCCAGTGAGGCGCTTGATTTGCGACAGCCCGACACATTGGAATTCAACACTCCTAATGTTCAACCGCCTGCTCCAACAAGAAAAAGCCGTTAATGAATATTTGTATGACCGGGGTGCTAGGACAGCCTCTGGGGAGCTGGGGATTTTTTTGCCACGTTACTGGACGCTCATGCGCAATGCCTGTAGGCTCATGCATCCTTTTGAGGAGGTGACAAACCTAGTCAGTCGCACTGAAGGCACCATCAGCGACATCATACCATTTGTTTTCTTCCTGGAGCGTGCCCTGCGAAGAGTGCTGGATCAGGCCGTAGATGAGCGTGAAGAGGAAGAGGAGGAGTCGTGGTCACCATCACCACCAGAAACAGCCTTATCAGCATCACTTGCTGGACCTGCGGCAACATTGGAAGAGGATTGTGAGGAAGAGGAGTCAGAGGAGGAATGTGGCTTTGAGGAGGAGGAGGAATCTCCTCCTCCGGCATCCCAGAGTGCTCGTTGTCACCTATCTGGTACCCGTGGTGTTGTACGTGGCTGGGGGGAAGAACATACCTTCATTGACATCAGTGAGGAGGAGGAACGGGAAATGAGTAGCTCGGCATCCAACCTTGTGCAAATAGGGTATTTCATGCTGTCGTGCCTGTTGAGGGACCCTCGTATAAAAAGGCTGAAGGAGAACGACCTGTACTGGGTGTCCACGCTACTAGACCCCCGGTATAAGCAGAAAGTGGCGGAAATGTTACCAAATTACAACAAGTCAGAAAGGATTCAGCATTTGCAAAATAAATTAAAAAGTATGCTTTACACAGCGTATAAGGGTGATGTCACAGCACAACGGGAATCTAACAGGGGAAGAGGTGAAAGTAATCCTCCTCCTCTCACGACCACGCCGGCAAGGACAGGATGCTTTAAAGACGTGTTGTTGATGGAGGACATGCGGACCTTTTTAAGTCCTACGCATCGCCACAGCCCTTCGGCATCCACCCTCAGAGAACGACTCGATCGACAGGTAGCAGACTACCTCGCCTTAACTGCAGATATAGACACTCTGAGGAGCGATGAACCCCTTGACTACTGGGTGTGCAGGCTTGACCTGTGGCCTGAGCTATCCCAATTTGCGATAGAACTTCTGGCCTGCCCCGCTTCAAGTGTCCTGTCAGAAAGGACCTTCAGTGCAGCAGGAGGTATTGTCACTGAGAAGAGAAGTCGCCTAGGTCAAAAAAGTCTAGATTACCTCACCTTTATTAAGATGAATGAGGGATGGATCCCGAAGGGACTGACACTGGGCGATACATTCGACTAAAAAAGGCCTGATGAGATGAGCTGCCTGGGGCTAAAAATGGTGACCCTATGTAGGAGAAACAGTCCCGATTCTGCTCTGTGTCTGTGTGTATCAGGGTCCCTGAGGACAGGTGTCAATCCATATCTGCCAAGTGACCCTATGTAGGGGGAACAGTCCCTATTCTGCTCTGTGTCGGTGTGTATCAGGGTCTCTGAGGACAGGTGTCAATCCATATCTGCCAAGTGACCCTATGTAGGAGGAACAGTCCCTATTCTGCTCTGTGTCAGTGTGTATCAGGGTCCCTGAGGACAGGTGTCAATCCATATCTGCCAAGTGACCCTATGTAGGATGAACAGTCCCTATTCTGCTCTGTGTCAGTGTGTATCAGGGTCCGTGAGGACAGGTGTCAATCCATATCTGCCAAGTGACCCTATGTAGGAGGAACAGTCCCTATTCTGCTCTGTGTCAGTGTGTATCAGGGTCCCTGAGGACAGGTGTCAATCCATATCTGCCAAGTGACCCTATGTAGGGGGAACAGTCCCTATTCTGCTCTGTGTCAGTGTGTATCAGGGATCCTTAGGATAGGTGTCAATCCATATCTGCCAAGTGACCCTATGTAGGAGGAACAGTCCCTATTCTGCTCTGTGTCAGTGTGTATCAGGGTCCCTGAGGACAGGTGTCAATCCATATCTGCCAAGTGACCCTATGTAGGGGGAACAGTCCCTATTCTGCTCTGTGTCAGTGTGGATCAGGGTCCCTGAGGACAGGTGTCAATCCATATCTGCCAAGTGACACTATGTAAGGGGAACAGTCCCTATTCTGCTCTGTGTCAGTGTGTATCAGGGATCCTTAGGATAGGTGTCAATCCATATCTGCCAAGTGACCCTATGTAAGGGGAACAGTCCCTATTCTGCTCTGTGTCAGTGTGGATCAGGGTCCCTGAGGACAGGTGTCAATCCATATCTGCCAAGTGACCCTATGTAGGAGGAACAGTCCCTATTCTGCTCTGTGTCAGTGTGTATCAGGGATCCTTAGGATAGGTGTCAATCCATATCTGCCAAGTGACCCTATGTAGGGGGAACAGTCCCTATTCTGCTCTGTGTCAGTGTGTATCAGGGATCCTTAGGATAGGTGTCAATCCATATCTGCCAAGTGACCCTATGTTGGAGGAACAGTCCCTATTCTGCTCTGTGTCAGTGTGTATCAGGGTCTCTGAGGACAGGTGTCAATTCATATGTCAAGGTGTCAATATGTCATATGTCAGGTGTCAATCCATATCCATTGTGATTTAGGAATGTTAGGTGATTTATGCCCTTTATGGATTAAAACCAGACTCTGCATCAACTGTGAAATTTTCAATGGGAGTTTTGCCATGGATCCCCCTCCGGTATGCCACAGTCCAGGTGTTAGTCCCCTTGAAACAACTTTTCCATCACTATTGTGGCCAGAAAGAGTCCCTGTGGGTTTTAAAATTCGCCTGCCCATTGAAGTCAATGGCGGATCGCCCGGTTCGCCAGTTCGACGTTCACGAACCGAATATTTTATGTTCACGACATCACTAGTTACTAGCATATAGCCTTCTTCCCATTTACATTGGTCTAAAAGATGTGTATGTATATGCGGATTGTCAATAGGGTTGTGTTAATGGGGGCTGTTTGTATAATTTGTGAGAGGAATTATTTGTATGAGGGGAGGTTTCTTCTCCAGCTCTGTGTATATCTAGCAGTGTGGGTGGCTCGATTACACATGGTGCCAGGACTCACGAGAAAAGCCTGCCGAGGTGAAGACAAAAAGCATCTGCAGAACCACGGGACCACCATGGAATATGCTACCCCTTTCCCTGGATACTGGTAGTAAACAGGGAGGGGAGGCTGTACTTCTCAGCTCCTACAGCACGTACCCCACCCAGCAAACACGCTTTCACACACACAATGCATCCCAACACACACATACACTGCATCCCAACACATGCACATTTGGGGGGCTGGGACTGAGGGAATGACACACATGGGGTGGCTGGGATGCAGGGAATGACACACATGGAGGGAATGGGATGAAATGCATGAAGAGACTAAGGGAGAATGAGAAACATGGGGTAGCTGGGGGTGGGTGAGATATATGGAAGGGCTGGGGGTATTCAACGCATGGATGTATTGCGTGGGGCCCAGGGCAATTTTCGCACCGGGGCCCAGTGATTTCTAGTTACACCTCTGATTTCAAGATTCATGGTTATTCACTAGATATGGAAATGATTAGTGAATTGGTAGTGTTTTGACCACTTACTTTATTTTATTGCAGTTAATAATAAGTAGTTCTCTGTAGCACACATCAGAAAGCCACTGATTCTTTACTGCATTCACTAGTTGCTAAGTAATGACGTTAGCTGGTGGGTATGTAAACTAATTAAGGCTGATTTCTAAAGCCTTTTCAGGAAAGCCTGCAAATTTCAGCCACTTTTCCAGTTTTTTGTAACAATAATACATTAGGCAGGTACAACTTTTTTTATACCACTTTGTAAAAAGCAGCACTCCAAAACATTATGGTTGTGAAGCCATCTTCCTGTGATTTTGATGCTAACACTATTTGAGGATTTCTAATACCAAACTGGTGAATGTACATATATGGTATCACTTTGTATCTGCTTCTTCAGTTGAAATATTCATTTCTTTTTGGATACATTCACTTTTATCGTGAACTCATTTTATTTAAATTCTAAGACTCAGTTATGCTTCCATTTTGAAATGCAATACAATTACTAAAGAACTCGAGAGCTCCTAGTATATATTAAGATGCCAAAATACCAGAGTATTGCAGTATGCAATGATACCTGTTTTATTGGACTAACGTAATATTTCAAAGACAAGCTTTCGAGATTTTTCCTCTTTTCCTCAGGTCTGAAGCAATACTGGTCAATCTGACAGAGTTTAACACTTAAAACAACTGATGTTAGAGAAGGGGAGTAAGGGGGGTGAATGGGGTGTCATAAATAGAAGAAGATGTGCCTGAAAGTGAAAGGAGCAGATTGGCTGAGAATAGCCAGAAAAAGTAAATAAACAGAGCAGAATGCCATTGTTGATCTGTGTTTCTCTTCTAATCAATTTGATCATTTGCTTCTTTATGCGGCTTTATTCAGTATCTGCCATAGTATTTTATTATCTATTACTGGCATTTATAAATCGCCAACATATTCCGCGGCGTATTAGTACGGCTTATCCAATCTACACTATATATTAGGAGCTCCTGAGCTTTTTAGTAATTGTATTGCATTTTAAAATTGAGCCATATCTAAGTTTTAGAATTAAAATAAAATGAATTCACAATAAAAGTGAATGCATTCAAAAAGAAATACTGACTTAATTTGTACAAGAATACAATTGTTGGAGCATATAAGCAGAAGTCAGTAGCATAATAACAAACAATAAAACTTAAAAAAAAAAAAAAAAAAAAAAACAACCTACTTAACAGTAAAGCTTTAAGCAGAGCTTAGAACATGCTTTGAAATGAATTAAAACTTAAGAAAAAACTAATTTAAAAGAATAGAGAAGGAAAACGAAGTGAAGACATAGGTCATGCCTGCCAGAGTAAAGGGTCAAGAGACAAATAAAAAGCCTAAGTTTCAGACAGAGGTAAAGAAGGAGCGGAAGAGAAATTCAGTTGAGGGGAACCAAATTAGGCCAACCTGGGCACAAACAACCCATAAGATAACCAGTTTAATTCCATAGAACATTTTCCCTGAACTTTGGTGATCCAATGCTGGAGGGTGGGAAGAGCAGACATCCTCCAGAGATGGGGAACTAATAATTTACCAGCATTTAAAAGATGTTATGTTGAGATTTTTTTTTATAATTATCCATTGACATGGGAGAAAGGTGAAAGAGTACACAGATTGACTTTAAATTTTTAAAAGCATCAGAATGATTGCAAAAGCAAGTTTGCTGGCACTTACTCTTTTGAAATGCAATAACAGAATGTATGTGTGCACATTCCCAACGTGTATACAGAATGCACGCATAGAGTAACGAACGGTCCCACGGCTCCCACATATTATATATTTAAATGCATGCAATTATACACACACAGATGCAGTGACTGTGATGCAGGGTACCCAAAAGGTAGATTCCGAGGGAAAACATATCAAACAAATAAATCTGCCAGGGACACCATAAAAATAATGTACACTTGTCAAGAACACCATATGGAATATACCAATGATCTGAGGTAACCAATTTACCAACAGCTTCAAACTACATCCTTGAATGAAATATTTAAAATGATCTATAACTTATGATTTTTTTTCATATGAATTTTTAAAAATATATATATATTTCAGGGATTCTATGTTAGGAATACAAAGTTGTCTTTTTAGCACTATAGTGCCCTCTAGTCCCCCCCCCCCCCCCCTCCCCTCATGCCCACCCCCAACCCCACCTCAACATGTAAAGGGCTAAAAAAAAAACTTTATTTGGTGCAGCCACTTGAGGCTGTTTTAGTACTGTAATTACATTGCAGGACTAAGCGGGACAGGGACACTGCACCAAGACTAGTTCAATGAACTAAAGTGGTCTGGGTGCCTATAGTTCCCCTTTAAGTATTTAGGAAATTACATCACAACCCTGTTCAGTTCAGGCACAACAAGGGCATTTATTGCATTATATTCTGTTTCTCCTTCTCTTCCGCAGGCCAGGCCTGACAGACAGGTGAAGAGGCTGTTTTGTTATAGCAATGGCTGACAGGGAGCCAAGATGAAGGTGCTCAGTCCCAGAGTAGAGTTAAGCTGAGCACAGTGGATTTCAACAGCTAATTTTATTTCCCAGACCTTGCAAACACATGTTTGTTAAATATAAATAAACATAATATTACAATCGGGCAAAGTTACAGTTCCCCTTTCAGGATGATAAAATTCAATCTACAATTACTGTACCTTTCTATTTTAAAGGATGGACCCTCATTTAGAGGCACATTTGAAAATTGTTTCCCATTCACTTTTTCTTCTGCTTTTTGATTAACACACAGTGTGAAAGGTTCAACTCGGAGTAACCATTTAACAATGGCCTATTCTTTGTATTCTGCATTGATCCAGCAATCCTTCTGGTCTGATAATGGATGGTATTTTGATACTTGTTTCTATTGTCAGTGAACCTGTACCAGTGCCGTCATGTATCAAATGTTCCAATGTGTCAGGAGAGATTAGCCTGGTAAATTTATTACCTAGCAGCTGAACTTCCTGAAAAATGTCATGAAGATTTACACCAGGTTTCAGGTAGATCAATCGAGTTCAAGGTACTAATGAAAATAACGTGACTTCCTTTCACTGCCACAGTAACATATGGAGTATTCCTAATATAATATTCTTGGTTTACCTCGTTGTGTCAATTTAAATTTAACAATTTAGTGTGTAGAGCAATGCTGTGTGAGGGCATAGTGGATGTAGCTTGCAACTTCGACAAATAAAACAGCTTTTTAATTTTATATTCAGCAAATTAAAGAGTTACAGCCCATCCCATAAAAGTCCCTGCTACTTCAAAGGGACACTTAACACATAACTGGTAAAGTGGTGTATGTGAAGAAGACTGAGAGCTGTAGGGGAAGCTGCGTGTGTCTATGTGTATAGCGTTAACTATCTGTATGTGCTTGAGATTGTGTGCGTGCATTTCTGACTGAGTGTGTCAGTGACTCTGGCATTGTGGACCTGTATGTGTGCCTGAGTATTCTTGTGTGTGAATGTGTGTCTGTGAGCATGTGTATGTGGGTTGCTTGTGTTGTGTGTAAGGAGGGGATGCTTGTGGACTTTGTGTGTTGTGTTTATGGTGAGGTTATGCTTTATGTGTGGGATGTGACTGTGTATGACTATGGATACCTTCAGGGGGGACTGTGTTAGGTAGAGTAATGGATTACTGCGGCATCACTCAGACCCAGAGCTCAAAGCTCAGAACTTGGGCCCTAGGCGGCCATCTTGGTCGTCTTATGGGTAACCTGGCACTGCCCCTGTGTACCACACTGGTTATTACTAACGTGCCAACTTAGGGATGTGAGCTATTTCTTTTATATGTTCATCATTCCAGCTTTTAATTCCCCATTATGCACAGACAAGTCAAATCCTCCACCATGTAAATATGTCTTACTTGCATCTTTGGATCAGCACCTTTGGATGAGTGAAGACTAAACGCTGCACAGCTTTCCCCTGTATGTTTGCTGACATTGTATGTCACAGATTGCTGTGAGTTTGATGACAGTGTATATCACAGATTGCTGTGTGTTTTACTGATAGTGTATATCACAGATGGCTGTGTGTTTTACTGACAGTGTATATCTAAGATTTAGTTTTGCTGACAGTGTATATCACAGATTGCTGTGAGTTTTTGCTGACAATGTATATCGCAGATTACTGTGAGTTTTACTGACAGTGTATATCACAGATTGCTGTGTGTTTTACTGACAGTGTATATCTAAGATTTAGTTTTCCTGACAGTGTATATCACAGATTGCTGTGAGTTTTTGCTGACAATGTATATCGCAGATTGCTGTGAGTTTTACTGACAGTGTATATCACAGATCGCTGTGAGTTTTACTGACAGTGTATCTCACAGATTGCTGTGAGTTTTGCTGACAATGTATATCGCAGATTGCTGTGTGTTTTACTGACAGTGTATATCACAAATTGCTGTGAGTTTTGCTGACAGTGTATATCACAGATTGCTGTGAGTTTGCTGTCAGTGTATATCACAGGTTGCTGTGAGTTTTGCTGACAGTGTATATCACAGATTGCGGAGAGTTTTGCGGACAGTGTATATCACAGATTTCTGTGAGTTCTACTGACAGGGTATATCACAGATTACTGTGAGTTACAGGTATATATGAACTCCGTTAAACAGGCTCTGTACAGGGTGTATACAGTGCCAGTTAGCTCTAGGATTCATGTGCTTCTCAGTATATATTTTTTCTGGTCCAGCTATGAGGTCTCAGATGAGACTACTCTGGTATGAATTCTCTGTCCATGGCATATATATAAGCTAACAGACCTGGCTCTGACTCAAACTGGTAGGGGAGACCAGTCTACGCTGATACTATACAATTTTATCAGATTCTCGGGGGAATTCATTGAGTTGGCTATCGTTAGCCCTACTCCTGGAAGCGTCCATGGTTACAATACCCTTCAGGTGGTATGATGATGGTAATCTATAATAATGATAAGAAATGTCTAACAGATCTGTGTGAGCATGGGCATACCAATTCACAGTTTAAGGAGAGTATTTCTCAGTGTATCTTACATTCATGGACATGATAGTCACTGGAACAACTTCCGCTTATACCCAATACAGCTGGAATACCACTATTTGCCTGCTGGGCATTTAGGGACTGCCAGTCCCGGTTCAGGTTATTCACACGGCATTACGCTAGACTCTACTGTTTGGTTATTTATGGGTGCGGCCCACTCAGGCCATCAGCCGAACGCTATCACGATATTCGATCACATTAGTAGACACTCGACGCTCTACAGTGCCGGCCATTTGTTCATCACACAGGCTTGTACCTGTGCAAGACATCGATGACTACATGGAGGGGCGTCCCTCCTGCATTCAATTAGATCTGACGTCCGTGCTACTGATTTCGTCATAGAGGACTGCCTGGTCATGCAAGATATACATCTTTAGACTGGATCCCTCTATTCTACTGTAAGGGATCTACTGGATCCGGACTGCTGTAACACACACAAGACATTATCACAGAGGTATAACGGAGGGAGACTCCCACTTATTTACACACACTCCTGGAGATGGTACGGCTAACGGATGGAACTCAGGTATTACGTGAGTGCAGGTTTTGGTATATTCTGCACCATATAAAACAGAGGATTGCTTTCTGTTTTGGATATCCAGACCATTACGAACAACTGCGCAGACAGTTTCTCCCATATTTAGATGACAGGAGATACGGAGACCTTCATGGAGCAAACGGGCACTGCCTTGCTCGAGTACCAAGATTAAGGAAGGCCTCTTACCCGGTCTGAAGGTAAACCATTCGCATGGATCACATGGTAAGACTGGAAACCCTGGTTGTCCTGAGTTCCCCGGTCATTACGATCTTGGGATTAGATGGCAGGACTGCCCCATCTCCTCGGAACACATACCTGGTGAACAGGGTTCGGAGATGGTGGGTCCTCCGTCTATACTCTATTTATCCCTCACGGGAGCCGTTTTGTTTTGGATTTGCGCTAACCTACTTTTCAACTACCGTCAAGGAGACCTACAAGACTTTATGGGGGTACCTGGTGTGCCCCGACTCCTACACAGACATCTTTCACTCTTAGACAAGGACATATCTGGATGGAAATCTGCACTCCGGTTTGCACTTCCCATCCCTTTGAAGATTTCTGGGATTCACTATTCCCAGAATAGTCGACCACCGTTCCTCCACACAAGTTCAGTTCGGAACCCTGAATGGACGTCCTTTTGGAGTCTTTCCTCTACCGCGTTCGAGGATTACACAGTCCACTTGGAATATTGGAATCACACTCTTGCCTGCATTATAAATTTATTCTCGGATGAGACATCTCACCGGGTAGGCCAGGAGGGAACGAAAGATCCTACTCGGTTCTATTACGATTTGGTGGTGGATTTAGGCGCATTCCTTGAGATTGAAGATCTGCCTGCAAGGCCACATTGCCGGTTGACCCTGGCACAATCGGTGGAGCAACCTTACACATCAAGAGTTGAGACAGGGTGGCAGTGTCTTATCGCGGCCCTAAGTCTGCAAATGACCTTCGACATTATAACTGCAGGGAAATGGCTAATAGGTCAGCTTGCCAGCTCATGGACCAGCTGGTAGGAAACAGGCCGCAACCCCACATACAATGGATCTATCAGCGGATGATGTTTTTTCAGTTTTTGGGATACTTCATCAACTGGCATCACCATCGATCGGTGTATTGTCATCTATCGCAGTTGGAAAGTCATTTAGGATTGCTCTGGTAGCTCCGAGAATAGGTACCAGCGAAACAAACAGCGTTGGATTTGTTGACTGAGCGTTAAAACAGCAAATACAAAGCCTCCTGTCATGTTATAAAATTGTAGATTATGCTAGCTTTAGTGTACCTATAATCTTAATTTTATTAATGACAGGAGGCGAGTATTTCTCACCCATTCTTATCCCTCCCTTGTTTTATGTTAATAGTTTGGATTAATCAGGTACGTATGCAACTCTGCTTGTTGTCTCTGCTACCTGTCGCGTGTTCTTATGTCTATTTTTTCATAAGTAGGGTTGGGATATCTACATATTAAGTTAATTTTGGTTGCTACATTGGGTGCACACATGTTTATTCAGAGTACTTTTCATTGGATAATCAACCTGTTCGATTCTGTTTTTTCTTTCGTTTCAGTTTTCAGTCCATCAACACTATCTGGTTGGGCACTTCTTCTCGGATGGTGGACATAGTTGTATTCATCGTATCTAGGACTTTGTTTCTTCCCCATTATGTTTTCTGCCTTTTATTCTGTTTTGTCGCAGCTTGAAAGAGGATATGATGCATGGGGAGGGGAGTTTTATAGTACCTAACTTTTTTCTGATTGGTTGTTTTTTCTGTGCTGCTGTGGAGTTCTAGTAAAGAGAGACTTCAGCAAATACTTGCCTCCTGTCATTAATAAAATTAAGATTATAGGTACACTAAAGCTAGCATAATCTAAAATTTTTCATGCAAAAACATGAACTCAACATACTTACAATGACAAACAGACTACCGTATATACTCGAGTATAAGCCGACCCGAATATAAGCCGAGGCCCCTAATTTTATCCCAAAAAACTGGGAAAATGTATTGACTCGAGTATAAGACTAGGGTGGGAAATGCAGCAGCTACTGGTAAATTTCTAAATAAAATTAGATCCTAAAAAAAATATATTAATTGAATATTTATTTACAGTGTGTGTATAATGAATGCAGTGTGTGCGTATGTGTGTGTGTATGAGTGCAGCGTGTGTGTATGAGTGCAGCGTGTGTGTGCATGAATGCAGCGTGTGTGTGCATGAATGCAGTGTGTGTGTGTATGAATGCAGTGTGTGAATGCAGTGTGTGCAGGGCCGGTGCAAGGATATTTGCCGCCGTAGGCAAAAAAAATGTTGCCGCCCCCTCCCCCCCATATGTCCTGACTTCCCCTCCTCCTCCCTCAGTGGTCCTTACCTCCCCACCCCCGTGTTCCTTCACCCCCCCCCCCAGTGGTCC
Source organism: Pelobates fuscus (assembly GCF_036172605.1). Classification (NCBI taxonomy): domain Eukaryota; kingdom Metazoa; phylum Chordata; class Amphibia; order Anura; family Pelobatidae; genus Pelobates; species Pelobates fuscus. Next base: position 369,414,986 of record NC_086318.1, read on the forward strand.
TGACTCACCCCTCCCCTAGTGGTCCTTACCCTCCCCTCCCCTAGTGGTCCTTACCCTCCCCTCCCCTAGTGGTCCTTACTTCCCCCTCCCCTCCCATAGTGGTCCTTATCCCACCCCCTCCCTCTCATAGTGGTCCTTATCCCCCTTCTCCCTCCCATAGTGTTCCTTATCCCCCCCCATCCCTCCCATAGTGGTCCATATACCCCCCCTCCCTCCCATAGTGGTCCTTATACCCCCCCTCCCTCCCATAGTGGTCCTTTTCCCACTCCCTCCCTCCCATAGTGGTCCTTATACCTCCCTCCCTCCCATAGTGGTCCTTATACCCCCCTCCCTCCCATAGTGGTCCTTATACCCCCCTCCCTCCAATAGTGGTCCTTATCCCCCCCCCCCTCCCTCCCATAGTATTCCTTATCCCACCCCCTCCCTCCCATAGTGGTCCTTATCCCCCCCTCCCTCCCATAGTGGTCCTTATCCCCCCCCTCCCTCCCATAGTGGTCCTTATCCCCCCCCTCCCTCCCATAGTGGTCCTTATCCCCCCCCTCCCTCCCATAGTGGTCCTTATCCCCCCCCTCCCTCCCATAGTGGTCCTTATCCCCCCCCTCCCTCCCATAGTGGTCCTTATCCCCCCCTCCCTCCCATAGTGGTCCTTATCCCCCCCCCTCCCTCCCATAGTGGCCCTTATACCCCCCCTCCCTCCCATAGCGGTCCTTATACCCCCTCCCTCCCATAGTGGTCCTTATATCCTTATACCCCCCCCCCCCTCCCATAGTGGTCCTTATACCCCCCCCCCCCCTCCCATAGTGGTCCTTATCCCCCTTTTTTTTGTTATTATTATTTTTTTTATTATTATTATTAATTTTGTATTATTATTTCGTATTTTTTTTATATTATTTATTTTTTTTCGTCCCCCCTCCCTGCTTGATATATGGCAGGGAGGGGGGCTCTCCTTCCCTGGTGGTCCAGTGGCAGTTCAGTGGGGGGGAGAGGGGGGCAGGCAGAGCTGTACTTACCTGTTCTGCAGCTCCTGTCAGCTCTCTCCTCCTCTGCGCCGTCCGTGCAGCTCCTTCTATCAGCTCACACTGTAAGTCTCGCGAGAGCCGCGGCTCTCGCGAGATTTACACTGGGAGCTGACCGAGGTGCTGACCGGACGGCGCAGAGGAGGAGAGAGCTGACAGGAGCTGCAGAACAGGTAAGTACAGCTCTGCCAGCCCCCTCTCCCCCCAGTCTGTATTATGGCAATGCAAATTGCCATAATACAGACTCTGACTCGAGTATAAGCCGAGTTGGGGTTTTTCAGCCCAAAAAATGGGCTGAAAAACTCGGCTTATACTAGAGTATATACGGTATTTGTTATGTGTGTTTATGTGTGTGTGCGTGGGCACAGGTGTGTGCATATGCAAGCATACGTAAATGCACATACTATAAACATTTTTTTTTTAGACCTTTGGTTTTTTGTTTCCATCGTTTTAGTGCTTAGTGTTCTGCACATTGAAAGTCATACATTTTTGAAAAATATCTATATGGCATTGTTTAAAGAAATATAGTTAATGAGTGTATCTTTTAATTTTAATCTAAATTTGTACACAGAAAATCTTTTAAACCATCATTGTACCAATCTCCTAGCAACGTTGTTTTTAATGATAATGTTTAAGCACTTAAATATTTTTTTACCAAACATTATAAGGTGAAAAAAAAGAATCTGAGAGAAAGTAGTGTGTATGCTTAACAAAGTAAACAGCGAAGATTACAATTTCTTACATGTGTTAAAATGTTGAAATAGTAATAATAATACAACACAGTAAAACATTTTCCCTTAAATAGAATAATAACAAATTATCGTTTTTACAATACTTAAAGTAACAATCCAGAGTTATAAAAAAAAAAACTGATGGGGCGGGGCCAAGGCAGGATCCTGTAAGGACGCCATTTCAATTCCTCACCAAACTCTCTAAATCGGCCAAGTATCTCCTCTCTGACCCACCATCCACCCTCAAACACCCGGGCATTGTTATCTGGACACCAAGCTGCATCACTCGGTGCCTTTCCTGCACACACCGCAGCAAACCAAGGCTAAACGCAGAACTGGGGCCTATTACACCCAGATGCCACAAGGCTTTGAGGCACTCCTCGACGGCTTCCTAGGAGCAAGTAGTCCAAGTGAACCCAACAAATACCAGCCAGCACCACAGCCTCCTTCCCTGGCAATGGGGCGACGGACGCAAAAACCCGACAAAGACCTGTCGCATCAAAACAAACCCTGGCTGAGGTTTAACATCCAGCAACAGGTACTACCACCACAGTGGTGACCGCCGACCAGAGGCCCTGACAGCCCCTTAACCAGAGCAAAGCCGGAGCCTGCAGCACACAGACAGCTCAGATCCTACTACGAAGGGAGACCTTAAAATCCTCCTCTCTGACCTACACAAAATGATGGCGGCGGATCTGGCACTTCTCAGAACAGAGATCCAGGCCAACACAGACTGAATCAAGTCCTCAGAAGAGGATATAATAGATGTACAGACCACAGTAAACAACCTCAGGGACTCAGTCCAACAAGTCCACACTCACCAACCTAGCAAAAACCTAGAGATCTGTGGAATCCCGGCCGCAATTGCGACCGAAGAGCTCCCACACTATATTCAGAGGTTGCTAGCCTCCCTACTACCATCAGCGGTGGCAAGGAAGATTACCCTAGGGGGCTAACACAGCCAGACCCTCTACAGCATGGGATGTGATAGTGCGTTGCACCTCAACGGCAGACAAGATCACCATCATGACAGCACTACGAGACAAAACACCATTTCCCTTTGATGATTCACACCTGTGCTTCTTCCAAGACCTCACCAAAGCAACCTTACAGTGGCGCAGAACAATGGGCCCGGTCACCACCCACCTACACTCTGCTGGCATGCCCTACCGGTGGGGGACCCCCAGCTCCCTCGTCGTAAACCACAACGGACTTACCCACACACTCCGCTCACTTGCCGAAGCAGAAACCTTCTATGAGGCACTGGGACTGATGGCGCCAAACCCAAGCCTAGAGGCACAGACCTCAAACGGGACCTGGGACCCAGCCACAGTTACACCCTTTGTCCCGAGAAATGGAGGCCCCAAGGTGACGAATACCTGACTATCTTGGACATTCCCTTGTACTCCTGCCATCCCGAGGATAAAGAGAACCGAGAACCGAACACCAGTTCCTATTTAGAACAAAGTTCACATGTTTTGCCTAATGTTTAAACCTTGTTTTTATGTTGTATTCAATGGCTGATATACCACAAAGCTAGGTAGCACTTTACCACGGAAGGGCCCAGATAGGAGATAGAATAACTGCAAAAAGTAATCCAATTTGCGAGAAGTAATCCCCTCCCCCATGACCCCGTAGGTTAGGGGTAATGCAGACACAGACAAAGCTGGTTACTCTATGCCCTCACCACAAACGCATAGTTTGCACTCAGCATGCACCCAACAATAGGAGGCAACTCAGCTCATATGGTGGCCAGCTGTGCATATAGATTAGCCCACTTGACTGCACAGATAGGATTATGCTATGTTATGCGCTATTATGCTATTTTCACTCCCCGATAACCCAAGCATACAACGCTCCCAACCCTTGGCCACTTGGAATGGCACCGAAACACACAGATTCAGAGATGTTACCCTCCCCTCCTAGTCGCAAAGGGCAAACATTGCTTATTACTTAAACAAAAAAAATTAATGCATGTAATCTGTCAAAATAATACTTTAAATTGTCTTTCTGTTTACAATGCCTTAGAACGACAAAAACAAACAAAAATCATATTGTTATACAAATGTATTACAAAAATAAAGAATTATAAAACCATTTTTTTTTTTAAACTATCTTTAGTTTTAACATTCAGAGACACTTCTGGTGAGAGCAGGAATCCCTTCTGTCTGTCAGCCAGGAACATGTACCTAGAAATTTCACTTTTAGAAACTGTCATTATTATAAAGCTGAAGTGCTTTATGAGTGTGGAGTAGTCCTTTAATTAAAAATTGGCACTCAGCAAACAGAAATGTTTTAGGGGTCTCCAGTGTCACTTTGAGAAGGATTCGGCACAGTCACAAAATATTTAATACAAGTAAGGATTATCAGTATAGCACTTGCTTTGCTCAAAGTGTAACATCTATAAATCAAGCTACTGCCACATCGTTGAGTCGTGTGATGGTAAAACTGATGTCTGTGCAGGGCAGTGATTTATTAAGCTCACAACCCTTGTTTTGGCTCATGTTTGTTTAACACAGTTTGTCTTTAGGTATAAGAAAAGATATAAAGGCAAGTTTAACAATGTTGTGGAAGCAATTTTTTTCCAGAGATGTTAAGCATTGGGCATTTTTGAAATTTTATTTCCATTCTGATAACCAGTTGTTGCACATTACTTCACATTATTATAGTTATGAATCACAACATATCTTCTAAGAGGATTGGATTCACAGGGTAGCTTCTTATAGGGACACTCCAGTATACCTGTACATTCAGTTTCAAAAGAATTGCAATTCGCCTGAACAACCAAATTCTGCATCTCTAAAGAGCCTAATGGATGCGAATGGATGCGTAGCCGGGCAAATTACTGGACGCATATGGTCATTTGTTGAGCCAGAAATGTTGATTGTTTGATGACAAGTAAATGATAAATGTAAATGATACACTAATCAGCCACAACATTAAAAGCACCTGCCTAAAATTGTGTAGATCCCCCTCATGCTGCCAAAACAGCTCCAAGGCATGGACTCTGCAAGACCTCTGAATGTGCCCTGTGGTATCTGGCACCAAGACATTAACAGTAGATACTTTAAGGCCTGCAAGTTGCGAGGTGGGGCCTTAATGGAGCTGATTTATTGTTCCAGCACATCCCACAGATGTTCAATCGGATTGAGATTTGGGTAATTTGGAGGCAAAGGCAACCACTTGAACTCTTTGTGTTGTTCCTCAAACTATTCCTGAAAATTATTTGCAGTGAGGCAGGGTGCATTGTCCTGCAGATAGAGGCCACTACCATCAGGGAACACCATTGCCATAAAGGGGTGTATATGGTTTGCAACAATGTATAATGGCAGAGTATTCCTGAGCAGTTACCAATGTTAAAAAAGGGAAATAAAACAGCAGGTCAATGATAAAGTAAATAATAACAAAACCAAAAAGTGAATGCTTTGAATGAGATTACAATCTAGAAAGAATTGAGGTATAAGAACAATGTGAAAAAGAGTAGGAAGGTTGATAGAATAAACTTGTGAGGGAACAAAGCAGTGTGTGGAAGAGCTGCAGAGAAGAAGGTGAGATGGTGAAGTTATGACAGGAGGTACAGGAAGACTGCTATTAACCCCTTAAGGACTGCGCCAAATGTACACGTTGTGAACAGAACAAAACGTAAACAAAACCTGGCATTTGCGCTATATGTCTGTCCAACCGTAATTCACCTCTTTCATATTAAATGCACCCCCCTTATTATTTATAATTTTATTCAGGGGAAACAGGGCTTTCATTTAATATCAAATATTTAGCTATAAAACATAATTTAATATAAAAAAATGGGAGAAAATAAGAAATGTTATTTTTTTAGTTCTACATGACATTTTAACTGTCAATGTCATAATACTGTTTGCTTTTACTGCAATAAAATACACATATTTGTATTCAGCAAAGAAAAACGTGTAAAACAGTACCCGCTATGTACAGGTTTTATGGTGTTTTGGGAAGTTACAGGGTCAAATATAGCACGTTACATTTGAAATTGAAATTCGCCAGATTGGTTACGTTGCCTTTGAGACTGTATAGTAGCCCAGGAATGAAATTTACAACCATAATGGCATACCATTTGCAATAGTAGACAACCCAAGGTATTGCAAATGGGGTATGTCCAGTCTTTTTTAGTAGCCATTTGGTCACAAACACTGGCCAAAGTCAGCTTTAGTATTTGTTTGTGTGTGAAAAATGCAAAAAACGACAATTTTGACCAGTGTTTGTGACTAAGTGGCTACTAAAAAAGACTGGGCATACCCCATTTGCAATACCTTGGGTTGTCTACTATTGCAAATGGTATGCCATCATAGGGGTAATTTTCATTCTTGGGCTACCATAGGGTCACAAAGGCAACGTAAGCAATCTGGCAAATTTTAATGTGAAAAAAAATGAAACAAGCCTTATATTTGACGCTGTAACTTTTGAAAACACCATAAAACCTGTACATGAGGGGCACTGTTGTACTCTGGAGACTTCGCTGAACACAAATATTTGTGTTTCAAAACAGTAAAAAGTATCACAGCAATAATGTCGTCCGTGGAAATGCTGTTTGTGCGTGAAAAATGCAAAAAAACTTCACTTTTACTGGCGATATCATCGTTGTAATACGTTTTACTGTTTCAAAACACTAATTTTTGTGTTCAGCAAAGTCTCTCGAGTAAAACAGTACCCCCCATGTACAGGTTTTATGGTGTCTTGGAAAGTTATAGGGTTAAATATAGTGCTAGCAAATTAAATTCCCTATACTTTCGGCATGGGTTGTCAGGCAGGCCCCGCTAATTGTAATTAATTAAGATACCTAATTATGTAAAAATATTACATAAATATATGTGTAGAATTAATATATGTATATATATACGTATGTGTATCTATGTGTATATATATATTCCCGAAAGAGTGCACTCAAAGGACTTGTATAAATTTTCAAATAAGTGCTTTAATTCAGCAAATATGTACCAAGTGTACAGATCAAGTCGACGTTTCAGTCCAAACGGACTTTTATCAAGACCTATGTGTATATATATATATATATATATATATATATAATTTTTGTAAAATATTTTTATTTATATATATAGGTATATATATATATATATATATATAGTGATATATACGTATATATTTATGTATATAGATATATTATTTCATTCTACGTGTATTTTGATATAAATATATATTAATATCACAATACAGTTAGAACGAAATAACACATCTATATATTTTAAATTATTTTTTTAAATTATTTTTTTAATTTTATTTTTTAACGTATTAAAATTTTTTTTTATATTATATATATATATAACAAAAATTATATATACATTTAATCAGTATCAGTTTGCGTGTAATTTGATATTAATATATATATATATATATATATATATATAATTATATATATATTAATAGTAAAATACACCTAGACACTGTATGTGTGTGTGTGTATATATATATATGATCTAAGTATATTAATTATTTTTTTTTACACTTAGGACCTCACTCTCACATGGCCGGGGGCGCTGCTGGAGGGCGGATGTGCCGCGGGGGGCTCCTTGGGAGTGCCCCCAACCGCGATCTCCGGCGTGGTATCGCCGACGACCGGGTAAGTAACAAAAAAACGGAGGGCATACTATTACGTCCGGCGGCGTTTAGAGCCGCTTAAAATAGGGGGTAATACTACGCCCTCTGGTCTTAAAGGGTTAAGAGAGAAATTAGGATGCTGCAATTATTCAAATTACCATTGCAATTTAACAGATTGTAGTATCACTAGTGAAAAGATTTGCGATAATTTTTCTCTCTTTTTTTTTTCTTTTCCATGCCTTCCCTCCCATCCTTTCTCTTAATTTTTACTTTTATTTTGATTTTGTTTTTTTATATTTTGGTCTGTTATTGTTATTGTAAAAAAAATTGAAAATGATTCAGTAAAATTATTTGGAATGAAAATATTAGTAAAACTGATTTGTCTTTTTTGTTAAACAGATGAATACGTAAGATTCCTCTCTCCACTAAGGGGTCCATACTTTCACTTAGGTGTGAGTCTTGCTGAATGGTGCAATGCAACTTTAGCCTCTTAGTCTAATCCTTTCTTATTTTAGTGGATTCCATGTATAGTATGCTGCATTTCTTGGTGATGAACAAAACTGCAGCAACTTTGTCTTATAAGTCTTATTTTTGTGTTATTACAGTATAAGGCTTTCTATAGATGTTTGCATATCTCTTCAATTCCATTACTCTGCTATGCAATCTGACTAAATAGAGCTAACCGTTGTCATCTGAAAGCTTTGAATGAAACTGAAGGCGTCTAGATCTTGTCTAACTACAGTGTAATAAAAACAAATTGTTGATTATCCAACTCGATATCTGGAATCTAAGCTAGACGTAAAAGCCGGAACAATGCCATCAGTATCACAAAAATCGCTATGATATTGGATTTTTTGTGTATATTGCATACTGCACTTAGGAGATATTTCTCTATTCTTTCTCCTTTTTCTATATACTATATGGGGAACAACTTATCTGAACATCCATGAGAAGAGGGGTGTGTATGCCACCTTAAAGCACACAAGCTACAAAGTTTAGAGTCTATATTTTAAAAGGCTCTATAACACGTGAGCTTATTTCCACTCATCGCTACATAGAAACATAGAAACATAGAATGTGACGGCAGATAAGAACCATTCGGCCCATCTAGTCTGCCCAGTTTTCTAAATACTTTCATTAGTCCCTGGCCTTATCTTATAGTTAGGATAGCCTTATGCCTATCCCACGCATGCTTAAACTCCTTTACTGTGTTAACCTCTACCACTTCAGCTGGAAGGCTATTCCATGCATCCACTACCCTCTCAGTAAAGTAATACTTCCTGATATTATTTTTAAACCCTTGTCCCTCTAATTTAAGACTATGTCCTCTTGTTGTGGTAGTTTTTCTTCTTTTAAATATAGTCTCCTCCTTTACTGTGTTGATTCCCTTTATGTATTTAAATGTTTCTATCATATCCCCCCTTTCTCGTCTTTCCTCCATGCTATACATGTTAAGATCCTTTAACCTTTCCTGGTAAGTTTTATCCTGCAATCCATGAACCAGTTTAGTAGCCCTTCTTTGAACTCTCTCTAAGGTATCAATATCCTGATAGATTTTCACTGTTACGTTACAATTTTGCACTATATGTATGTTCTTTTTCTGTTACATGTGATCTCTATCTTCACGCTATGAATTGAGGGGTGAAGTTCATTATACTCTAATTGACTTAAGCGCTGCACTATTTGCACTTTGTATTTTTGTGGGGTTGTCACCCAAACACTAAGTACTGTTTTATTTCAATAGTATATATTTGAATAAAGAGGACACAACAGACACTTATGTTACATTTTATTGGGCTTGGCCGTGGTTTTATATTTAAAGCTCAACGTGGCATAACAATCATATGCTTTAAAATGATTAGCGAAATACTATATAACTTAAAACTTTATTTGGTAAATATTAACAAATTGCCAGTCAGTTCTAGATAACATGATCACTTTTCATATAATTCACCACCAAGTCCATGCTCATAACTTAACCCTGGGGATGAATATTAGCCCCTACCAACCCAACTTGGGGAGACAAGAAAAGCCAAAGCCCTCTCAAAATAATTTGTAGATTCAAGTTTTAAATATCAATTTGACAAATGAATTTGATCCCTAGTTAACAAACCCAGATCTCTGCCAAACAAAGTTATGTCTGTAGGCAAATTCACTCGCCAATGTAAAATGATTTAACATTGCAAGCTCAGCTTCTGGCACACTCTGTTTAATGCTTCTAGGTCACGTTGCTCTAACCAGCGCAAGCACAGTACCCTCACACACATCGCCAAAACAGCTGTAGGGAATATTGCACAAAGGGACATAAATAATTTTTAAAGTAACACAATAAATTATTAGACTTAACTATTCAATCATTATGCCCCTATTCGCAAAAGCTGGAACAGGCCATCTTGATGAGCGATCCAAAATAATAATAAAAGAATGACCTATAATACAAAAGTTTGTTACAGTACCTAAATGAAATAACAAGGAATTCAAGAAAGCAGAGACACATCACATCATAGTATCACGCACATAGAGTTTAAATTAATCTGATTTCAAACACCAATTATCTTCAATGCATCAGCTCCAAAGCTACATTATTTTGGCTGCTTCTTATACTGAGCAAGTCCTAAAATAATGAGGAGTAAAAATTTAAAAATTCACATTTATAATGTGGCTGCTTTGACTATTTCAAAACATTTTGTGTATGTATTAGTCTCACCAAGGCTCATCTCTTTCCATCCTGTGCAGGTCATAGAGGAGTATTTTCATGAATGATTCTCCATATGAATGACAGTCTCCCAAGTATTCTCCCAGTAAAGTAGACAGGTACCCAAACATCAACCGAAACTTGATGAAGGGTGTAACATGAATGATTTTAATGGCTTTTATGCAAGTCCCCATGCAAGGGTTACTCCCACATGGACCTTGTTGGGGACTCCAACACAAAGTTATACACCAATCACAACATGGTTACAAAGCATAACACTCCCATAGTAAACATACAATTCCTCCTCCCTGTTGGGTAGATAATTGAGTCAGATACTGTAATAACTCAATTATCTCCAAGCAGAATAAAACACATTTTTCCCAAAACTTCACAAACACCCCAAAATACATAGCATCCCCATAAATGTCATATACCCTGTTAGCCCTGATCTGGGTGACCAACATATCCAAAAATCACCCAGATCAATTCAGGGTTTAGGAGTTGCATGGAAGTCTTAATTTGACCGACCGCACACAAGGTTCTTGCCCAGAAACAGTTCCATGAGTTCAGGTGGTGCGGTTGCTCTGTTTCGTAAAGTCACAAAACCGAACAAATTCACGAATAGAGCCCCATGGCACATAGTAGCATTTGTTCCCCTAGTTTGTGGGAACAAAATTACCTAACAGCGCTCTCCTAGCTGTTCAGCAAAAGGAAGCAGGCGATCATATGGTTTGACCGGTGTTCGGGAAGTCGAGTGTCCGATTTTAGTTCCAGACACTCGATGACCAAGTCCCGGGGCCTCCTTTCATGCAAACAAGATGGACGCCATTTTCACCTGCACGTGGCGTTCGACTAGGGAGAGGGAGAGCACTAATTCATTGTTCTCTTTGTAATTAACGAGCCATGAGGGTGGTCTGTGTTCGGTAGTTTCAGCTACTAAACGGAAAAAAAGTAAAATAACTGCAATAACGGGGTAATTTATTCACAATATCTTTACATGTATCATCTATCATTTGCCTTGTAAGTTTATATTTATAATTTTTCTTTCTGTCCTCTAAGCAAAATATATTTAATGTATTCACATTTTACGTTTTTGTGCTTTTTATGTTTACTTACTTTACTTCAAATGATTTGCATTGCTTTGTACTAATCAATAGGTTCTTTGGTGGATGTTTTTTTGAAAATACACCTTTTTAAAATGAAGAATAGTGATGTCGCGAACACAAAATTTTCGGTTCGCGAACGGTGGACGCGAACTTCCGCAAACGTTCGCGAACCGGCGAACCGCCATTGACTTCAATGGGTAGGTGAATTTTAAAACCCACAGAGACTCTTTCTGGCCACAAAAGTGATGGAAAAGTTCTTTCAAGGGGACTAACACCTGGACTGTGGCATGTCGGAGGGGGATCCATGGCAAAACTCCCATGGAAAATTACACAGTTGATGCAGAGTCTGGTTTTAATCCATAAAGGGCATAAATCACCTAACATTCCTAAATCACAATGAATATGGATTGACACCTGACATATTGACACCTCGACATATGGATTGACACCTGTCCTCAGAGACCCTGATACACACTGACACAGAGCAGAATAGGGACTGTTCCCCCTACATAGGGTCACTTGGCAGATATGGATTGACACCTATCCTAAGGATCCCTGATACACACTGACACAGAGCAGAATAGGGACTGTTCCCCCTACATAGGGTCACTTGGCAGATATGGATTGACACCTGTCCTCAGAGACCCTGATACACACTGACACAGGGCAGAATAGGGACTGTTCCTTCTACATAGAGTCACTTGGCAGGTATGGATTGACACCTGTCCTCAGAGACCCTGATACACACTGACACAGAGCAGAATAGGGACTGTTCCCCCTACATAGGGTGACTTGGCAGATATGGATTGACACTGTCCACAAGGACAAGCTGCAGGCTTCCTGGCAGGGCCCATACAAGGTGGTAGAGCAGGTTTGTGATACCACCTTTGTGATCGGTGTGGTCACAGGCACGGGAGGCAAGCGCATGCTCCATGTGAACATGCTCAAGCCATACCACGAGCGCACGGAAGAGGTCACCGCGATCTGTGCACCTGCCACTGAAGATTATGATAATTTGCCACTCCCAGATCTCCTAGACCAAGAGGGCCAGAGCGGAGACCTGGGAGAAGTACAGTTAGGAGAACGGTTAGACCCCCAGGAGCGAACCCAGGTCCAAAGACTAATCCAGGACAAAGAGGCCACGTTTTCCAACCTACCTGGGTACACTCCGTTAACCACTCACAAAGTTGAAACCCTAGACCAGACCCCCCTTCGCCAAACCGCCTATCGCATACCCGAAGCAGTTAAAGAAAATATGCGAAAAATAAATTGAGGAAATTATGCAGTTAGGGGTGATAGAACACTCTGACAGCCCCTGGGCCTCCCCGGTAGTACTAGTACCGAAACGGGACGGCACGACCCGTTTCTGTGTAGACTACCGGAGGCTAAACGATAAAACAACCTCAGACGCCTACCCTATGCCCCGGATAGACGAGCTCCTAGACAAAATGGCCAGAAGCCAGTACCTCACCACAATAGATCTGTGCAAGGGGTACTGGCAAATTCCATTAGCCGAGGACGCCATCCACAAGTCGGCATTTGTCACCCCGTTTGTCCTGTATCAGTTTAAGGTCATGCCATTCGGGATGAAGAATGCCCCGGCTAACTTTCAGAGGATGGTAGATCGGCTACTGGATGGGTTTCAGGAGTATGCCTGCGCCTACTTGGATGATATAGCCATTTTTAGCTGCTCCTGGCCAGAACACCTGACCCACATAGGAGCCGTACTAGACCGGATTAGGGAGGCCGGACTGACCCTAAAGCCCAGTAAGTGCCATATAGGAATGGCAGAAGTTCAATACTTAGGGCACAGAGTCAGGAGCCTGCTACAGAAACCAGAACCCGCTAAAATAGAGGCAGTCGCCAAGTGGCCAACCCTCCGCACTAAAACCCAGGTCCTCGCATTCCTGGGTACCGCAGGGTACTACAGGAAATTCATAGCTAATTACAGCACCCTAGCTAAACCTCTCTAACACGTAAAAACCTCCCCAAGATAGTAGTATGAGCCCCAGAGTGTGAACAGGCGCTCATTAAATCACCTGTACTTTCTGCTCCTGATCCAACTAAACGCTTTCTCGTCCATACAGATGCTTCTATGTTTGGATTGGGAGCAGTACTGAGCCAAGTCGGAGCAGATGGCAGCGAGCAACCCGGGGCTTATCTAAGCCGGAAACTTTTGCCCAGGTAAGTAGATACACTGCCATTAAAAAGGAGTGCCTGGCGGTGGTGTGGGCCCTCAAAAAGCTGCAACCTTACTTGTATGGACAACCGTTTACCTTACTCACAGATCACAACCCGTTGGTGTGGCTGAACAGGGTGTCAGGAGACAATGCCAGGCTGTTGCGCTGGAGTTTGGCGCTACAGCCTTTTGACTTTACAATTCACTATCGCCCTGGGAAGCAAAATGGCAATGCTGATGGGTTATCCAGACAAACAGACCTTGAACAGTGATCTGTGAGTACTCCTCTGGACATCCCCAAGCCGATCCTGGCCTGCTTCAGGACGTCCTGTAAGCCTGTGTACTTATGCACAAAGCATTGTACGATGAGATTACACACATGTGCCATGCACGGCACATGTGTCAACTTGCCCAAATTCAATGCCGCCAACAAATTTCTGACGTTGTCACAAACCATTTTGCCGATCTCCAGTTGGTGCGGAGTCAGCCACTTTTCCACCTGTGTGTTCAGGGCGGACAGGAGTGCTGGTCCGGTGAGACTCTCTGCTTTCAAGCAAGTCAAACCCAAGACGGGTTAGCCAGTCAACTATGTCTTCAGAACTTTTCAAGTTCAGGGTACGTGGCCTCTGAAAACTGGGCATTATTCTAGGGCAAAAGGGAATCACAGCACTACGACCACGATGGCCCCTGCGGGCTGGCCTGCCTATGCCTGTCATTTTTTTTTTGGATTAGTGGTACTATGCGTGCAAGCTACTGTGAGACCAGATATGAGTGGCAAAGTACACTGGCAGAGGTTGGCAGAGTACACGCTGAAGGCCTGACACCTGCTTTAAGGACACTGACTGCTATTAGCTTACAGTGAAAAACGTATTTTCTTTTTAAAGGCACGCTATAGTGACACCAGATATGAGTGGCAAAGTGCACTTGCAGAGGTTGGCAGAGTACACGCTGAAGGCCTGACACCCGCTTTAAGGACACTGACTGCTATTAGCCTACAGTGAAAAACGTTTTTTCTTTTTAAAGGCACGCTATAGAGACAACAGATATGTATGGCAAAGTACACTGGCAGAGGTTGGCAGAGTACATGCTGAAGGCCTGGCACCCAGACGCTTGCAGACAACTAACTGCTATTAGCTTACAGTGAAAAACTTTTTTTCTTTTTAAAGGCACGCTATTGTGACACCAGATATGAGTGGCAAAGTACACTGGCAGAGGTTGGCAGAGTACACGCTGAAGGCCTGACACCCAGACGCTTGCAGACAACTGCTATTAGCTTACAGTGAAAAACTTTTTTTCTTTTTAAAGGCATGCTATAGAGACACCAGATATGAGTGGCAATGTGCACTGGCAGAGGTTGGCAGAGTACACGCTGAAGGCCTGACACCCAGACGCTTGCAGACAACTAACTGCTTTTCAATCTATTATAGTGAAAAAAAAGGTTTTGTTTTTAAATGCAAGCTTAAGCTATTGTGACACCAGATATGAGTGGTGGCACTGGGCAAGTGGGAACAGTATCCACTGTGAGCCTGACACAGAAGCTGGCAGGCAGGCAGGCAACTGCAATTGCATTACACAGAAAAAAAAAAAAAGCAGACTGATGTTCTAGCCCTAAAAAGGGCTTTTTGGGGTGCTGTCCTTACAGCAGAGATCAGATGAGTCCTTTAGGACTGTAGTGGACACTGAATACCCTAGCCTAGCTATCAATTTCCCTATCAAATGAGCAGCAGCTACACTTTCCCTACTCTATCTAAGAATGCAGCTTCAGAATGAATCTAAAATGGATGCTGTACAGGAGGTGGGAGGGTCTGGAAGGGAGGGTCTGCTGCTAATTTGCTGGAATGTGTCTGCTGACTGTGAGGCACAGGGTCAAAGTTAACTCAATGATGACGAATAGGGGGCAGATCGAACCGCGCATGTGTTTGCCCGCCGTGGCGAACGCGAACACGCTATGTTCGCCGGGAACTATTCGCCAGCGAACAGTTCGGTACATCACTAATGAAGAAGGTTTACTGTATGGCAAATGTACAACCAATGCAGGTTTTCTCGATCTGTCAACTAAGCATTTTCTGAGATGTTACAAAATGTACTGTTCAGTATGATATCAATATTCAAAGTCATGAAACAAAACGACAAATCCCAAATGTCAGAGGAATGCACTCGGTTGGATTGAAATCTGTGAGAATGATGGGTATGGAAGATTGCTGATTGAGATCAAGTCGAGATGAATTGTTGGTCTAAGGAAAAAAAACGTGTAAAGTACATGACTGATGAATTCCTAGCGAATTTAACAGCAGGGAAGCCATGTTCTGGGATATAAGGATATGTACATTCAACACAAGATTACTTTTTTTGCATGTAATTAAGATAATAAAAATAACCTGATAGCATATAACATTCTTAAAATAAAACTTTAATATTGTGGGATTTTACCAAGGCATTCATATTATTTATATGAGTTAAAAAGAAAATAAATAAAATATAATATATATTAATGCGGCACTTCAGGGCTTTCAGGGTTTTATGATATGATCAAGCCTAACCAAACTTGATAACAATGCTAATGTATGCGGTCTTTTCTTACCTATCTAGGCACAGTTTTGCATGTTGCAAAGTGCTATATTTTTACCCTTATACCAAATTTCAATAGTTCTGTATAATTTACTAGCTTGCCGGGGAGGCAGGGGGATACCCGGGGCACACTGTGTCTGACCCGACACCAGGAGGGGGCCCGGTGGCTTGCTCGATATACTGCCGTGTGCAATGCCCCTCCTGCGCCCATTGCAGACACTGGTCTGCAGCTCTGCATTGTGCTGCTGCAGACCATGTGTCTCGCGAGATCTGAGCAATCAGAGCGTTGCCGCGGGTTACCACAGCAATGCTCTGACTGGGTCTAGCGAGATTCAGGGTCTGCGGAGCTGCAGACCGGAAATTATGGCCACCGGACAACCAGGGACTGGAGCCCACCGGACCACCAGGGAATTAAGGTATAGTCCGTCGCCCCCTCTCCCCATCACCCCCTCCCTGACACCATCACCCCCCCTCATAATCAAACCCCCTTCCTGTTTGTGTGTCTGTGTTTGTATCATTGTGTCTGTATGTTTGTGTCTCTATCTGTATGTGTGTGTGTCAGTGTTTGTCTGTATCTGTGTAGGACTGTGTTTCTATGTAACTGCATGTGTGTATATATGTGTCTGTGTGCCAGCGCGTGTATATGTGAGAATATGTGTATATGTGCATACATCTCAGCATTTCGCCTACACAACACACAAATACAACTCTGCATTCAAATGTCAACACTACATAAAAACACACCACCATATTCAAAAACCACACTACAGAAAAATGCACATCTGCATTCAAATGCCAGTACGTACAAACACACCCGTACATTCACTTACACTCCATACAAAAATATTCAAACACACAATCACTACTCGGTGCTAAATACATTTAAAACATTTGTGGGTGTTTTTTTAATTTTTAAGCTGGTGGGGGGGGTACCAAATATAGGATCCACCCTTGATGCCAAATGCTCCAGCTATGCCCTTGAGGGGAGGGATATATTGTCTCCCCACCCCCAGCCCCCACCCATGAGCGGCGGGTGGGGGCTAAATATAAAAAATAGCCCCCCCTCAAAGGTATTGGGCAGTCAACCCCCCTGCCCAATAAAATTATAGCCTACCTAGCCCCTCACCTTAAAAAAATTATACTTACCATTAGATGTCTTATTTTTTCTTAAACCCAAAAAGGGCCTAATAAAAAGCCATAATTCCCGTTGAACTTTAAAAAAAAAATCTGAGTGAAAAAAAAACTAAAACAAGCCAAAAAAGAAAAATCCGAAGAGTAGGGGCATGCGGGAGGATTTAACCACCCTTTTATTAACATAGTGACCCCCATAGGTTTTAATGCAGGGGGTGGATAGGAATGGTTTCTATTAGAAGGAGGGAACTAATTCTGCCGGCTCCCTCCTTGCTTTATTTAATTTTTTTTTGCGCATACACAGTGCTATTTTCGTCCTAATGGAAGAAAACAGAATTATTTTTTACCGAAATTTCATTCGAAAACGAATGGTTTACGGACGAAATTCAGGATAGACTAATGAAATTTTTATTTAGTACAAAATCATTCATATGAAACAAAAAATTAACTGGTGCACAGGTCTAGTTTATTCCAAGCCAACAGGTAAGTCTCTACATTTACCTGTCACAGCAGTCTGATTGGTTGGCTTGGAATCCAACCAATCAGAGTGCTCTGAGTCATTTTACACAGCGTGGAAAAATTTCCCCCACCCAGGAAGGGGGAGCACTATGTCCCTCCCATTTGAGTTATTTAGGTTCCCCACCATGGGGGAACAGGGGGACCTGTGCCATGAACCCCCCCCCCCCCCCCCCCACCCCCTTATTGCACTAGCAACTGGGCATCAATAGCCAGTGGCCCCATATTTTTTAATGCGGGGGGCGGAAAGGTTGGAATTATTTATTTATGACTAGTAAACGAATAGGAAAAAAACTGAATTTTCATACAAAATCGTATTTGTAAGAAAATGAATGCACATGTCTATATTCCGCTACTAGGGGTGATTTGGGTTGGAACTCAACTGCAGCTTGTAAACTCCCTAATTACATTAGTGAAGAAATGGAGAATCCTTAAGTATCAAAACTGTAGCTTTAAGAAAAGAGAGAATCACTGGTAACTTGATTCAACCGAAGTTTTAATAAGTGTTAAACTTAAATGAATTGCATTAAGGCAATAATCCAATCATAAGAAGTGCAAGTAATTAACAACACAAAGTTCATTATTAAGTATTTCTTCAGAGATGCATTAAGTAACATTAGTTCATGAGAATAATCTTCAATAGGAACAATAATCAATTAGCAAAGGATATTTGCAAAGCAAGAACAGTTCATAGTGAATAAGCATGATGGGAGTTGTCCTTCATGAGATTAGTAACTTGAAGCACTGAATGTAATTGCAAAGCAAGAAACAGTTCATAGTAAATAAGCATGATGGGAGTTGTCCTTCATGTTAAGCATGATGGGAGTTGTCCTTCATAGCAATGAAGATTTGAGTAAGCAAGCAATAGTCCATTAATAAATTATATTGTAGACAAATAGCTGAAAGATATACTTAAGGTTAATATGGGTAGTCCTCCAATAGTCCAGACATATGGTCCACTTGTAAAGTAGCAAAGTATCCATTCTCCATTCTCCTTTATGGCATGCAGCAATCCTTGCATTTGCTCAAAGGCTGGAAGGGCTTGTCTGAGCTTGTGGAGAGGTAAGTCTGGTGGAAGCAGTTCCCAGTAGCTGAGCCTGTGGAGCCCACAGAGGCAGCTCACACGTTAGCTCAAACAATCAATCACCAAGCACCCTCCCTCTGGCCCAGTCTCCCTAAATACTGTCAGAGCTGTGTCAGAGGGGGGCGGGGTCCAGCTCCTCACAGCTAAGTGCCGAACCCAGAAGTGTTACTCCATGACAGTCTAGAATCAACCAATCAGAGTGCTCTGAGTCAAATTGCAGTGTGTGGGTAGCCTATACAAGGATTCCCCCGCCCTGCAAAGCTTATTCTGCGCGGAGCCCACCCTGGGTGAACATGGATTACCTTTTCCATTGTTTTTGTTGTTTTTTTTTTTAGGCATTTTTTTTTGAGGGTCTGAAGAAAGAAAAGAAGAAAGAAGACATTTAATGGCAAGTATGAAATTTTATTTTACAGGGTGTTCGTTTATTGCCCCTCCCCTCACTAATATTAGGGTAAGGTGGGTAGGTATGGTATTTTTATTGGGGGGGAGGGACTAAGGGCTTGGGAAACCCTGGACACTTTATAATTTGTGGTCCACATCTGTCGCTTATGGGTGGGGACCGGGGGGGACATTAGGTCCCCCCTTTATTTATTTATTTATTTATTTATGGTCCCCACTCGCCGCTCATGGAAGGGGACCTCTGGGGGACATTAGGTCCCCCCCTTTATTTAATTAAAGTCCCCACCCGCCGCTCATGACTGGGGCCCGGGGGGGAGACAATAGGTAAATTTAAATCTCCCACATGCTAATATGATGGTCATATTGACCCTTATAGAATGCCAGGGGAGCATGGGGGGAGTTAGGAAGTGGCTACCACTTCTATTTTCACATATTACAAGGAGGGATCCACGCGCTGGTTGCTCCCTCCTTGTAATAAACTAAACAAACTGAAATGAAAAGGTAATGCATTCGGCATTTGCCCTTTTGTTTCGTATATAATTCATATGTAGGACTTTCATTTATATTCTAGTAAACGAATACGAAAGAGTCCGAAAATTCGTCCGAAAATTCGTCCGAAAATTTGTCCAAAATCATATTCGTCTGATAACGAATGCACATGTCTAGCTGCCAATTCTAATTAATCTGCAGTGGTAATATGGAGCCAATAAGTATAGTTAATGCAAGCAACAATCATTACAGATTGAAACAAACTGAAATCAGATTAGTCCACGGTCACAGCCCCAGTCTTGCAGTTTGAAGCTTCCCTTTCCCATGCATCCCTTTCAACTGTTCTTTTAGAAAAGCTTTAGGAATGTGATGTGCTCAGCCAACTATCTATTTTCATTTACTACAACTTTATTCAGCTGGATCTAGTCTGGCCACTCAGCAGAATCTCTACTCCTGTCTATTTATAAATTCTAAGTCTAGCATTTTT
This sequence comes from Pelobates fuscus, assembly GCF_036172605.1. Classification (NCBI taxonomy): domain Eukaryota; kingdom Metazoa; phylum Chordata; class Amphibia; order Anura; family Pelobatidae; genus Pelobates; species Pelobates fuscus. The sequence goes on from NC_086318.1 coordinate 369,434,976, forward strand.
AGCTGTCTGCCATTCTCATTGTTATTGCCTCTTCAACATCTTTGATACAGTGTATCACTCTAGCCTTCTTTCAAACTTAGAATATATTTGTAACATGTATTGGGTCAGTACTATAGAAGTTCTGTAAGTGAGAACTGGTTGGAGGGCGAACAGAGAGTTTAACAAGGTAGGTAGGTAGGTGTTAGAAGGTCATGTGTTTAAGGAGCATTCACAATGGATTACAAAGGGTTAAACTTCCACAAATGCAAAGGTCGAAACTTAATTACTTTGTAGGAATAGGAAAATATCAGAGATCACAAGTGGTGGTCACTGGTTAAGTGGATATTTTTACGAGTGCGATTTTATTTGCAATAATAAATTGCATTCTGTGCAGTAATTATATAGTGACTCAATTTTTAATCAGCAGCATGCCAATTAAAAAAAGGAAATCTCATTATAATGCAAAGTTCAAATGTGTATAGTCCAGTCATGACATCAAGACTACAAGCCGGGCTGCCAGGAAATACATGACTTTCAAGTGACATTGCTGCTTAGAAACGTAATAATAAAATGCTTTCTGCCTTGCATGGTTCTTATATTTGACCTGAATCACCACAGCTTAATATAAAATAAAACTGTTTTTTTTTTTCATTTAAAAAAAAAATGCATGTTTAATTGCCTCTGAGTGTATTATTGGATTGCATACATGTAAGTAAATATCTATTTTAAGTGCATCTCCTGGTCTAATCTTACTCTATAGAGGAATCCATTTTTAACCCCTTAAGGACACACGACATGTGTGACATGTCATGATTCCCTTTTATTCCAGAAGTTTGGTCCTTAAGGGGTTAAAATGGACATTGTAATCACCAGGACCACTATAGGTTAATGCAGTGAGCCCCAGCGAGATTTGCAAGCTGTGTGGTACAATGTGAGGGGAGAGAGAACCAAACTGCACTACAGTTTGTATTAGTAATGCTACAGTTTTCCTTTAAGTCATCTTTGGTCGGAGAATGGTGTAAGTTGTGAAATGGATTGTAATGGTGTTAGGACAGAGATGGATTGTAATGATGTTAGAAGAGAGATGGATTGTAATGGCGTTAGGAGAGAGATTGATTGCAATGGTGTAAGGAAAAAGATGGATTATTATGGTTGAAGGAGTTGAAGCATAAAATTTGCAGGTGCAGGAGCCTGGAGTGGAGGGATAGAGAAAAAAAAGGGAAAAAATTGAGGGAAGCAGTAATGAAGTGCTGCAGGGACTGGAAAATTTAAGTAAATTTAACAGCATCTGTAGATATTGATTTAATTGATGTACATTTCAAACCAGTATGATAAGCATGGCCGAGATATGTTCAGGTAAGTCAAGTTATTAAGGCTAATGCCTCCCCCCCCCCCCCTACCACCCACCCATTCACACTAATCCAAGCATTGCCTTAAACATATTATATGCCTTGAATTCAACGCAGTATAACTGCAAATAGCATATTCACTGCCCAGAGACTGGAATTCTGAAAGACAGGAAGAGTCATATTTACTCCATGTTGCCGAGGAACCAATGTTGGATCTCCAAAGATTAATTCATTTTTCTGAACTTTCTTACTCAACTTCAGTTGCCTCCCCTTCCCCAACATCACACAGATATAACTGATAAGATACCCATTTATTTCTTTGGCATTGCAGTGCTCACTTTGAGTTTGAATTATCCTTTTTTTTACCTCAAATTAAGTTTTACAAAGCTGTGAATAATACTGCACAAATAAAAACTCTTGCGTCTGTCTCATATTCACTATAAATGTATGAAAGAAAGCAGTAAAAATTGTATTACTCACCCATATGCTAACTGATAGAACACGTGGCATGTAGTGTTGGCCGATCTCATGTAATATTTAGAGAATGGTTCAGCATAGATCATACAAGTACATAAATAAAAGATTTGAGTAGAGGAAGTACAACAGCTGTTGATTGATTGAGGCACAAATTCATTTACACATAAAAATTAAAAACACACACATTTTTGCTGATTATTATGGAGAAATCTTGGAGGCGAGCATTAGAGGTGGGAGTACGGACAGAGGATATACGTAGGTCTTTGGCAGAGCGTAGAGGCCTCGACGGGACATACTTGTGAATTAGGGAGTATAGGTAGGTTAGAGCAGCATTATGTAGGGACTTGTAAGCAAGCACCAGAATTTTAAATTAAGCCCTATATCTAACTGGAAGTCAATGCAGGGACTGACAAAGCGGGGAGGCGTGGGAAGTGCGAGTGGACAGGAAAATGAGCCTCGCCGCTGCATTGATTATAGATTGCAACAGTGCAGTCTGGGAACACGTAAGGCCACTGAGAAGGGGATTGCAGTAGTCAAGGCGAAAGAGAACAACAGCATGGACCAGCACCTTAACCGCAACTGGTGTTAAAGAGGGATGGTAAGAGCTATGTTTTTGAGATGGAAGCGACAGGATTTGGCGATTGATTGGACATGAGGGGTGAAGGAGAAGTTGGAGTCAAAATGAACACCCAGGCAGCGAGCCTGTGAGGTAGAGGTGATGGTAGTGTCGTTGGCTTGCAGGGAGACAGACATGGGAGTGGTAACACTTGAGGGAAGAAAGACCAGAAGTTCTGTTTTGGACAGGTTGAGTTTAAGGAAGTGAGCAGTCATCCAGTTGGAAACCACAGAGAGGCAGTCAGAGACACAAGTCAAGATGGACGGAGAGAGCTCAGGAGATGACAGGTAGATTTGCGTGTCATCTGCATAGAAATGATAACTGAAGCCAAAGGAGCTGATGAGTTTACCAATGGAGGCGGTATAGATAGAGAACAGTAGGGGACTAAGGACAGAACCTTGGGGGATGCCGACAGAGAGTGGTTGGGGGGAAGAGGCAGAGTCAGAGAAAGAAACACTGAAAGAGCGCTGGGAGAGGTAGGAGGAGCACCAGGAGAGAGCAGTATCCCTGACACAACTGTAACTTTTATCTTCTCAGAAAACATTTCTCACACTAAAGAAACTTTATATATTGATCAAGGACCTTTTTCATAAATTGACATAGGGACATTTTTCTAGCGTTCTCTATGTCTTCTTTCATTATGGCACAAAGGGGACTATAGGACTTGCGCAATGGAAATCTAAGACTGTTAATAAAAAAAATGCTATTTATCGTCTAAGCTCAAGAAGACACTAATAATTAATTGTATTTAAATGCATATAGAGGTTAAATGCATATACAGGAGAAGAATAGCACCAATTAAAATATTTGATTTTCAAGATTGGAAATTAAATGAAACAACTTGCTTTTAAAAGTGATGTTCTGTCAGGAACGCTTGAAATGACCAAACTAAAGAATCCATTGAAACATGACTGGAGCAGCCTTGCCTTTGATTATTTAATATTTCTTCAGACACCACAATACATTTACATGCATCCGGCAAGGCATTTGCAGACCTGTTCTATGACAAAGGAGATGAACATGCAATTATAATAACTTCTACTTCTCTCTAGATCAAAAGGAAAAGGTTTAGAGGTGACAATGTCATATTATTTCCCTTTAAATTAAAGATCATCCCAGGTTTTTCATTACATATGCCGACAAAGACATTTAAAAAGGGTATAATATATCAATATTGGAGCACATTAACATCAATAGAATTGTTTAAATATGTTTAATTGACATTAAAGGTATCTATATCCATTATGTTTTTGCGCATTTAAAGTTCATGCACAAAAAAAAACAGAATCAAACTCAGAGAAGCACACACACACACACACATATATATATATATATATATTTATAAATGAAACAAATTAATTAATTAATATCAAGAACATAAAGGAACACAGTGTATGTAGAATATTACATGTTCTATATGTTCCTATTCAAATACATATTAAGGTGTGGATGTCTAATGGGTTAAAAAGAACAGATGGTGTTTGCTATTCTGTACCATGAGGACTCTGGAATGTGCTGTATAGGTAGATTGCTGGAAGAGTCCTTATATGGGGAGTTTCCTTATTTGGCCAGAGTCTAAATTAAAAGTTATGACGTAATTTTGCCTATAAAGAACTGAGGACAAAGGACCATGTGCTCTTCTCCTACTCTCCTTTCTCCTTTCCTGGTGTGTCCTGAATTGATGGTGCAAAGACAACTATTTAAAAAGATCTTTCACTTTCTGTTCGTCGTTAAGAAATACCATCTGTTAAGTATATTATTGTTTGCTCTTGAAGTAGAATAAATGCATATTTTTTATAAAGAACGTCAGATTGCGTATTAGTACTTTTTGGTTCATATAGATGTATATTAACCTTGCGGGCCTTTAACCAAAAAAGATATATACATAAAAAACATATTCAATTTAGAAAACACAGATCAAGATATTATAGTGTACCAGGGGGTACCCATGACACATCAGTCACATCCTGTCTTCTATGGCAAAAGAAGATTAATTGCTGTATAGAGCAAGTCATGACCATGTTTATTCGCTGAGAGCATCAACTGAGTGATCTCAGCCAAGAAGCGCAGTCCAGCACTGTCTACAAAGAATGCCAAACCAGCCAGAAAGGCTTGGGCACCCTGGGGGCCTAGGTAAATTGTCAAACCATTCTAAAACAGTTTGACATCTTACTCTGGAACAGCACCAGGGCTCTCTCGGCATCATAACCATTGTGTTTATGATATTTGGAGTATTTCTTTAAATGGAAACTCATGGTACCATAACCACTGTGGCTTATTGTAGTGGTTATGTGATTATATTTTAGCTGTCATATCAACTTTTTTTGGGAAAACTGCTTTTGATTTGTTGATTGCTGGTATGAATGAGACAGGCATGGAACCTAATGTCATTGACATTGACATGAAGTGGTCTGGGTGTCTATAACTGAACCAACTTGGGCAGTGTGAATCTATTCCAGTGACTTTAAAACTTACTTACCTTGATTAGAGTACCGAACATTAAGATTTTTTGACCCCGAACCCGAACCCGGACATTTCAGTAACAGTTCAGGTTCGAGTTCGGCGATTTATTGGCGCGTTTTAAAAAGCTGCAGGGCAGCCAATCAACAAGCGTTTGACTCGTGTGCAGGCCCATCACAACAAAGCAAGCAAACCAAGCAATTGCTTGGGGCCCCGAGCTGGCCTGGAGCCCCAAGACAACAACTGGTTAAGAATAAAATGCAACAACAAACTGTGTGAGCGCCCCTTTGATAGTCAATGCAGTAAAGTGCAAATAACTGTCCTCCCTGTTCACACAATGCCTCCTGTCAGTATTGCCGAATGCCGGCAAAACTGCCGAATTGCATCCTAACAGAATGAGAACAGTTTCTCCATTCGTGTTAGAACGCAATTCAGGACCTTGTTCGTATTGCAATTTCATTCGAATGAATGAAACTCCGATCCTATTCATTGCGGCAGCTGCATATTGCAGCCGCTTAGTAGATAACTCCTTAATTCCCACGGTATTAGGGAGCTATCTACCAAGAGGCTGAAAGACCTAAACTGGTCTTTCAGCCACATTTACTAATACTAAGTAAAGATTACTTAGTATTAGTAAATTCAGCCCCTACTCGCTATACCGTGAGTAGGGGCATGTCGAGTAAGCAGTGAGCAGCCAGTGGCTGCTCACTGTAAAAATAAAAAAATAAAATAAAAACCTATTGACCCACACCCCACAGACCCCACACACTGCTACCTGCTGTTCCCGGAAAGTCGGAAGCGCGATCTTAAGCTTGCCCTGCTGTCAGCCCACCTTGCCATCAGCATGCCTTGCCAGCCACCCGCCCTGCCATCAGCCAGCCACTTAGCTTGGCCGTGAGAGAGCCCGGCCAGCCGCCAGTCAGCCTGCCCAGCCGTCAGCCAGCCCTCCCAGCAGTCAGACAGCCCGCCCTGCTGTCAGCCATTTTCTATCACTCATGGTAGAGAAAAGATAGAGAGTGGAACTGATAGTTAAAGCTCTGTTAGGTAGGGACATAGAAATCTCTGTTAGGTAAGGAAATAGAAAGCTCTGTTAGGTAGGGATATTGAAATTCTCTGTTAGGGACATTGAAAGGCTCTGTCAGGGGCGTGTAAAAGACTATGTCAGGTGCAATGAAATTCTCTGCTAGGGACATTAAAAGGCTCTGTAAGGGACATTAAAAGACTCTGTCAGGGGCATTGGAATTTTCTGTTAGGGACATTAAAATGCTCTGTAAAGGACATTAAAAGGCTCTGTCATGGGCATTGAAAGACTCTGTCAGGGGCATTGAAATTCTCTGCTAGGGCCATTAAAAGGCTCTGTAAGGGGCATTAAAAGACTCTGTTAGGGGCATTGACATTTTTTGTTAGGGACATTAAAATGCTTTGTAAAGGACATTAAAAGGCTCTTTGAGGGGCATTGAAAGACTGTCAGGGGCATTGAAAGACTCTTTGAGGGGCATTGAAATACTCTGTTAGGGGCATTGAAAGACTCTGTCAGGGGCATTGAAATTCTCTGCTAGGGACATTAACAGGCTCTGTAAGGGACATTAAAAGGTTCTGTCAGGGGCATTGAAAGACTGTCAGGGGCATTAAAATACTCTTTGAGGGGCATTGAAAGACCCTGTCAGAGGCATTGAAATTCTCTGTTAGGGACATTAAAAGGCTCTGTCAAGGGCATTGAAAGACTCTGTAAGGGGTGTGACAAAACACCTTTTGTCACTGGATTGTTAGGTGACAAGCTGCCATTTTCCCCTGGCTGTTGGAGGAGCCTGATTGCCAGCCTCCTTCCGCATGACTATGGCCCCTGGGAGATTGGGCCCTTTAAAAACATTATTTGGGCTAATGGATTTATATTGTGCTGCTGCTGGCCCTTTAAGAACTGCATTGTGGCTTATGGACTTGTATTGGACCATGCTGGCCCTTTAAGAACTGTCTGGGGACATATTGAGACTTTGTGTGACAATGCCCCTTTAAGACGGTGTCCCCAGTGTCCCCAGACTTAGTTAAAATATTTTGCTCCTGGCTAATTTCCACTTGGTTCAGTAAATGGGGCTTATTGAACCAAGTACCACACAGGCGGACCACCCAGAAGTGGAAGTGTGCGGGCAATTTACCTCCCAGGCTGGGAACCTGCTGTAGGTAAATTGCCGACCGCTGGGGGGCCGCCGTTCGTGCAAACCAACATGTGGCGGCGGCCATCTTTGTTCATTCGAACGAGGTCAGCGCTATGTGTAGCCAAATCCATGGAACTGAAATCGGCTACACATTTCACCGAACTCCGATGACCCTTACCTTCTCCTACACTGAATTTTCAGCCACAGAGACTAAGTCCCGTTCGAAGATTTCTGCATAAAATTGACCGACCGCACAGCCCAGTCGGTCATAGAGGACTTCCACCTAACTTTTTATGGACTGGAGGGATTTGTATGATTTTTGGTTATGTTTATATTTAAAGTATGCTGATCCTGAATATGTATGTTTTATGTGAATATGATGCAGATTTTTTAAAGTTACAGTGTATGTATAAAAAGTGTATTTTTCCTGCCTGTGATAAATTACATTAACCCATTGTGTGCAGTAATCATATCACAGGCAGAGGGGAGGGATTGTATGTTGGTGCTGGGTGTGTTTTACGGTGTTCCTGTAAATGATTGGTTGTACTGTGTCCCACCCTGTGGGATGTCCCCTTGCATGGGGACTTGCATAAAAGCCAGTGTGTGGTCATTAAACGTTCAGATCATCTTGTACCTTCATGAAGTTTCGGCTCATGTTTGGGGGATTGGAGAACTACACTCTGGGGATTGCTATAATCAATATACTCCCCAGGGTATGATCACTAAGCTGTGCTAAGAGCTTTTTCCTGTTCCTGCTCTCTGGAATTCAGAGAGGTTGACCCTGGTCTTGGGTCCAGAGTGGGTGGAGACAGCGAGACCCCAACCAAGCTGCAGCGGTTCGTGGGAGTCTACAGTGGTTATGGTGTCTGGCGGAGTGCTTGGAGTCCTCGGAAAGCACTAGGAGCATCCATCAACGGAAGGTATCCGGTCGGGGTGCCAGCGGTTCCGTTACAAGGGGCATTGAAATTCTCTGCTAGGGACATTAAAAGGCTCTGTAAGGGACATATAAAGGCTCTGTCAGGGGCATTGAAAGACTGTAAGGAGCATTGAAAGACTCTTTGAGGGGCATTGAAAGACTCTGTCAGGGGCATTGAAAGACTCTGTCAGGGGCATTGAAATTCTCTGCTAGGGACATTAAAAGGCTCTGTAAGGGACATATAAAGGCTCTGTCAGGGGCATTGAAAGACTGTCGGGGCATTGAAAGACTGTCAGGAGCATTGAAAGACTCTTTGAGGGGCATTGAAAGACTCTTTGAGGGGCATTGAAAGACTCTGTCAGGGACATTGAAATCCTCTGCTTGGGACATTAAAGGGCTCTGTAAGGGACATATAAAGGCTCTGTCAGGGGCATTGAAAGACTGTAAGGGGCATTGAAAGACTCTTTGAGGGGCATTGAAAGACTCTGTCAGGGGCACTGAAATTCTCTGCTAGGGACATTAAAAGGCTCTGTAAGGGACATTAAACGGCTCTGTCAGGAGCATTGAAAGACTCTTTGAGGGGCATTGAAAGACTCTTTGAGGGGCATTGAAAGACTCTGTCAGGGGCATTGAAAGACTCTGTCAGGGGCATTGAAATCCTCTGCTTGGGACATTAAAAGGCTCTGTAAGGGACATTAAAAGGCTCTGTCAGGGGCATTGAAAGACTCTTTGAGGGGCATTGAAAGACTCTGTCAGGGGCATTGAAATCCTCTGCTTGGGACATTAAAGGGCTCTGTAAGGGACATTTAAAGGCTCTGTCAGGGGCATTGAATTACTCTGTTAACCTACAGTTAACTGTTAACTGTATTTTTCAAAGTGTTCAAATCGTTTTGCTCCAAGTCTAACTCAAAAATCCTGCTTAAGTTCAGTTCTTTCTAAGAGTGTTACCAGAGTCAGCATCCTTTTCAGTAAGGTTGTGAGATCTGTATTTTTCAAAGTTTTTTTTTTGTTTGAAATCTGGAAAGTTGGTTAAAGCAGGGAGTAAAAATTATTACTACTTCTACCTGTTCGGCACTTATAGAAACTGAGAAAGAAGATCCAACAAAAAAATCCAGAAAACCTGCCCGAAATAATTGTATCTACTGTACCTCAAATAGCAGAGACAAGTGACAAGTAAAAAAAAAAAAAAAAGAAATAAAAGCACACAATGCTAGCCAATCTTCTTCTCAAACAAAGAAAAGAAAATATGATGAAATATTGCCAAACTGTTCATTAGCACCTGCTAAATTACATCATAATTTTGAGAAAAACCACGCAGAGCACAAAGATAAAGACATTGCCTTTTTTAAGCGAAAGCTAAAGGAGTATCAGAAGAGTAAACAAATTATGAGCAAAAATTTCAAAATACTAATGAAAAAGTCACAGAGGCTTCTTACAGAGTGACTTACCGCATAGCACTTGCAGGAGAAGCACACACAATTGGGGAATCACTAATAAAACTATGTGAAAAAGAAAAAGTGTCATGTATTTTAAGTGAGTAGTTGAGTAAAAAAGTTGAAGCTGTGCCACTTTCCAACAACACAGTTTTGAGTCGTATTAACGATCTTGCTGATGACATCCATACTGAACTAATTTCTCGACTGCATCAATCTGATGGGTACTCGCTGCAATTAGACAAGTCCACAGATGTTGCAGGACTTTCAATTTTATTGGTTTGTGTTAGATTAGATATAATTTTGACAAACAGATTGAAGAAAATTTGGTTCTGTGTGAAACTTTGAAAATTCATCCCACTGGTTGGGAAAGTGGTAGGCACTGTGAAACGAATAAGAAATGTAGCAAAAATCGACACCAGTTCTCACTGTGTTCTTCACAGACATGCACTGGTAGCTAAAAATATTTCAATCTCACTTAAAACTGTGCTAGACGATTCGGTCCAGATTATTAATGTTATAAAAAGTCGACCATTAAAGTCACGACTATTTAAAATTATATGTGAAGATATGGGTAGTCACCACTCTGCTTTGCTTATGCATTCAGAAGTCCGTTGGCTATCACGAGGTAAAGTTCTTGTTAGAATGTTTGAATTGCGTCAAGATTTGTTTGCATATTTCCAGGATCATAAATTTGGATTACCTGATCGATTAACAAACACTCTGTGGTTATCCAAAGTAGCAAATCGTACAGACATATTCACAAAATAAAATGACGTATGTTTATCACTCCAAGGAAAAAACACTAAAATTTTTAATGCAAGAGATAAAATATTTTCACTGCCTCGTACGCTGCAGTTTTGGACCTCATCTGTTGAGCAAAATAATTTGAACTCTTTGCCAACACTTGAGGATTTTCTTAAAGAATCAGAAATTGAACTTGAAGATGAAATTGTAGATCGTCTTCACCATTTAATCACATCTATTAATCAGTATTTTACATTCTTGAAGGAAAACAATAATGAATGGGTTCGAAATCCATTCATAAAAGACAATCCAGCCAATTTTTCTGATATAGATTTTGAGAATCTGATCAATATAACTTCTGACAGTCAACTAACCAAAATATTTCAAGCAGTTTCTCTTATTGCTTTTTGGGGTGATTTACGAGAAGACAACCCAGAATTGCCCAAACGGGCAATCAAAGTTCTGTTGCCATTCGCCAGCACTTACTTATGTGAAACTGGATTCTCGCTTTACTCTGCAACAAAAACAAAGTATCGAAATCGACGCAACTGCAGGCATGCAAATACAATTGTCAACAATTAAACCAGATATAAAAAGAATTTGCCAGCAAAAGAGAACATTACACTATGCTCTTTGAAAAGTTTGCGCTGCACTACTCTACGGCACATTTTTTTTTTATTGGGGTTCCAAAGTTTTGCTATACCATGTCAAAGGGTTCCAAGGGAAAAATGAACTGGGAAACCCTGGTCTAGAGTCATTCATACTTGTCCTGTTGTATTTGAGTGCTGCACTGTGGTCCCCACTTTCTTTTGAATAATTATTGATTTATTTTTTAATACAGAGAGTCTCTCACAGACCTTATATTGCTATAATATTGCTTAATTAAAAAAAAAAGGCCAGATAACCATTCATCCAAAAGTTGACGAAAGTTTTTCAATTTCTTATTTTATTTTTACTTTGCATATTATGAGAAATCACACAAAACCAACATAATAAATATTTGAAGAAAAAAAAATGATAACTAGAGTGCATAATAATAATAATAATAATAAATATAGTTTACATTTAAATGTGATATTCACACAAAATGCACACGATTTAACCCCAAAGTTGTTCAGAGGGTACCCTTCAGCTCGGCCCTTCTCCAAGAAGCCTCGGAGTGGACATCAGCTGAGCAAGAGAAAGTTTTATGCATTTTTGTCACAATTGGTCAAAATGGTGCTAATCATAATAGTCGATATCTATGTACATAACCAGGAGAATACATTTAGCTTTGGACACTTTTCATGTACATCCAGGGGTTTAGTTGGGTTATTACTCCGATTAATGGTTATTCATTTTATTTACTACAGACAGAATCACCTTGATGTGAATCAAACCTATGACTTTGATATACTGCAGCTATCTCTCTGGCTATACACATTGCATATAGTTACACCATTTGTTCTATAGATGATCTCGTAGGTTGTGAATCCCTATAGTATATTTCATGTACATAGAGCTCTCCCTCCTACTCTCTGGCTGCTATTAATCCCTGTAGGTTACTCAATGGACTAAGAGCTCTCGTTCCTCATGTAAATGCGGCCAGGGCCGGTGCTACCTATTAGGCGGACTAGGCAGCCGCCTAGGGCGCTCCTTGGGAAGGGGTGCTGCCAGGAGCGCCGGCCCCCCTCATGCTGCAGCCACCCGAGTGCTCTGTAGAGAGCCTCAGGCAGCTGCAGCTTTGCCCGGGCTGGTGCGTCCATGAGGGCGCACCCCCCGGGCGCAGCATGAGGAGAGGGGCTGACAGGAGGGAAGCGCTCAGCGCTCCCTCCTGTCACTCCCTCACTGTAGCGTGGCCGAGCGCTGTATGGTCCGCGGGTACAGGAAGCATCTGTCTCCTGTACCCGACCGGACTAACAGGATGTGCACACTGAGTGTTCACTTCCTTTTAGTCCGGCCGGGTACAGGAAACAAAAGCTCCCTGTACCCGCGGACCATACAGCGCTCGGCCACGCTACAATAGAGGTGGGGGGAGAAAGAGAGTGGGGAGGAGGGAGGGGAGAGAAAGAGAGTGGGGAGGAGGGAGGGGGGAGAAAGAGAGTGGGGAGGGAGGGAGGGTGGGGGGAGAAAGAGAGTGGGGAGGGAGGGAGGGGGGGAGAAAGAGAGTGGGGAGGGAGAGGGGAGAAAGAGAGTGACAAGGGAGGGATGGGGAAAGAGAGTGACTGGGGAGGGAGGGAGGGAGGGGGGAGAAAAAGAGTGGGGAGTGAGGGAGGGGGAGAAAGAGAGTAGGGAGGGAGGGGGGAGAAAGAGAGTGGGGAGTGGGGAGGGGGAGAAAGAGAGTGGGGAGGGAGGGAGGGGGAGAAAGAGGGGAGGGAGGGAGGGGGAGAAAGAGAGTAGGGAGGGAGGGGGGAGAAAGAGAGTTGGGAGGGGGGAGAAAGATAGTGGGGAGGGAGGGAGGGAGGGAGGGGGGAGAAAGAGAGTGGAGAGTGGGGAGGGGGGAGAAAGAGAGTGGGGAGGGAGGGAGGGGGGAGAAAGAGAGTGTAGAGTGGGGAGGGGGGAGAAAAAGAGTGGGGAGGGAGGGAGGGGGAGAAAGAGAGTGGGGAGAGAGGGAGGGGGAGAAAGACAACCATCACACACACAATCATGCAACCCTTACACACACAGAAACACACAATGCATTCCTTACACACACTCAATGCACCCCTTACAGACGCACACACTGCATCCCGTACATACACAGAAACACACCTTGAAGCCCTTACACATACAAACACAGATTCACACAATGCATTCCTTAAATACATATCAGGACATCCCCTACACACTCCACCCCCTATGAACAGACTCATTGGTGGAACATGAAGGTGGACCCTGAGCTGTGTAAAGGGCCCCCAAAAAAGGGAGCTGCTTCCTTTTCTCCCAGAGCATTGATTTTTGTGACCACAGTTACAAACAGCCTCCAGAGATCCTGTTCTACACCAGACCAGTGGTGCCAGACTGCAGCTAGAGCCCATCATCATCCTCATCTGGTTGTAAGTAGGCAATCTAGTATATTATTCGTGGCACTAATCTCTAATTAACCTCACATTAAAGAAACACTATAATCCCCAGAACCACTGCAGCTTAATGTAGTGGTTCTGGTGTCTATAGCCTGTCCCTGCAGGCCTTTTAATGTAAACACGGCAGCACTGCAGCACTGGCGTTAGTTAACATGGCAGATCATATGGGTGGGGCATTCTGATGTCACATGGGGGGGGGGGGCGGCAAACTTTACTTTAGCCTAGGGCGGCAAAAATCCTTTCACCGGCCCTGAATGCGGCTTTGCAGGTTAAATGTAATTATCCCATGTTTTGCAATGCAAAAGAAAGGTTAGCCCAAGTACACATTGTTATAATGGACAAGTAAATGGGAAATTACGTAATTACCTTAATTAAACTATAAGTTCTGGTAAAAGCTATGGTCAGACACAAGCACAGTCTATTGGCTGAAACCTTCAAACAATCATTTTTGTCATATGTGGCATTATATCCAACATCAACATATAATAGGAATTCAAAGCCACAGAACAATTTATTTAAAACATCCCACGGTCCAGCTTATATTCTCCTGTCCAAGGACCTATTCTGCTAATTTATTTATGTTTGTATTAGACAAATGTAAATGAAACATTAGACTGAGTCATCAAAATAAGTCTGTGGTGGGCTAATAATAGTAAGTGCATCTGTTTTCTGTCTAATAAACAAAGTGCACAGTTGTTGTAATACAACTCCGACTATTACAGTTTGCTTTGCTCGTTTTTTAACAATGCATAAAATTACAAGAAGATAATGGGGGCTGTGGCATGCAGCTACATCAACGGCTCCTCATGTTATGGATCTTGGCTAGAATTGTCAGGTGTTAAATCTTTTATGACTTGAATGTTTTAATAGTGGCACGCTGCAAGTTTTATGTCTTAGAAGAAAAATTATAACAAAAAATATAAATGTAACAGTAACAAATGCAATTGCCACAATAAATTATGACAAATATTTTGGGTTTGTTTTAGCTCTCTGGAAGATAATGTATGTTTTAGTGTAATGCGAGCCGTAAAACTCTCTGATGTTGATGTCTTATCGTTCCGTTACAGATTTCATCACTGAACCATATGGCTAAATACATTTCATAAGCCAAATATAAACAAAATAAAACATATTTTGCTCCAAACATCTTTGGAGTAAAGATATCATTATTAACCCAATGCCTATGGATACGCACGCATAGCCCAGTATTATACATATATCATGTTTAATATTGCAAAGGAAATTTGTTTCTTACAAACAAATTTCTTTTGCCATTTGCCCTCCCGCCACTTTGAAATTCCTGGACAGCAGGTTTTTTAATGTAGCACCACCTCCTCAATGACTGCCTTCAGCTGAAAGGGCCTGAGAGAAATCAAAAGATCCATGCTGGCCATGCTCTGCTCTTAGTGTAGAACTGCACCTCCGCTGCCAATGCTCCTTCCCAGTAACAGACCAGAATAAATAATCAGAGAGGTCTGCACCCAACAGGAGGTGCAAATCATCTATTTAGCTCACCGGACTACCACTGGACGACCAGATAAATAAATAATTTCCCCACTCCATGCACTACTATTCCGATACACTCTTCCTCTTGCTCATTCTGCAACAGTTACCAAAAGTTACACTATAACAATGACTCCCCCTCTACCTGCAACACTCATCTATCCTTTACTCTGCCACACTTACCCTCTGTTACCCTGCCACATTACTCTATCACACTCACCCACTTAATCCTACCACACTCATCTGGCCACAGTCAATGCCTGCACACCCTGTCACACTCACCTTGCCAGAGTCACCCTGTCACAGCCACTCCCCCCAAAGGCAATCAGCCTCATACACAGTCACCTCCCATATATAGTATAGCCATCTAACAAAATGCTCAAACCTAGACTACAAGCAACCCTCACATACTCACAACACACCGCATGCAACTTCTACACTCACATACATTCCTCAAACTGGCATACACATGCCCACTAACACAGATACAAACATTCAAACATAAGAATACTCACTGCCATTACTATTCTGCTTTAACCTTTCTGGCTCTTATATTTCAATGGTCTTGCTCACTCGGCTAGTAAGGAACCATAAGGAAATTGTTCCCCACCCCCCTTTTGCTTTATTTTATGTGTGTCACTTTTCAAATTTTTCACTTCACATTTTATATATCTAGTTTGATTTTTTTTTTTTTCCTGATTGATGATTTTATACGTAACACAATGAAGTTTTTAAGTTTTAATGAAGTTTTACTATTGATACATGTTTTTGGAAATCACCGACCCCTTTAGGGACCTCACTTCAATTGTAAATAGACTATTAGAACAGGGTTAGGTGCTTTACTTTGCCTATTTCGATATGTTAGTTGCCACTTAATTGACAAATCTATATGTCTCTTCAGTCTGGAATACACACTGCCAGATACACCCTGTCATAAACACATTGTGCTTGTATGTCTGTATTTGTCAAAGTGTGCTTCTCTGTGCGTCAGCATGTTTGCGTGTGTATGCGTGTCCGTAAATCAGAGTAACACCTACAAAACTCGAGCAAGTTAAGTAACTGGCAAACTAACTAAGCAAAATGAGTTAAAACTTAACTTTTTTTATTCAATTAAAATTATTGAATACAGTAAGAAAAAGTTCATAAATGTGTCTTCAAATTTATTATTTCCCAACCAAAAGCAAGCATTGAAATGCAGCCAATAGAGATAGAAATCAAGTACCGAGGGACAGAGAAACAGTGGAAAACTGATAGAAGAATAACTTGGTATCACCTTCAAACAGATACACAGAAACAGAAATAGAATAACAAATAAAAAAATCTTAGTCTGTCCATTACCGTGCCAGTCTGTCCATCTCCATGCCTACGGCTAAAGCTAAATAATACTAACTTAATTAACACTTTTAACGTCGATACATGGAAAAAAAATTGTGACTGTTAAAAATCAAGCAGCCATTGCCATTCAAGTCACAGAGAATAGTTCAATAAGAAATTATGTAAAATAACAAACATGGCAAAAAAAAACAGTAACAGATCCCCTTCTCTATGATTAAAACAGCATCGGCTAGTTGATATTTCCCAAAAGCATCGGCTAGTTGATATTTCGTAATTTTTTTGTGTAAGAATGGTTATTGAGAGTAGTGTGTGTATCAGAGTATGTGTATATTGAAGGTTATATGGTAAAAACAATGCCATGGTAATGTGACAACATACACAGTATACATACTTATACAGTACATACACACTGATTAGCCACAACATTAAAACCACTGACAGGTGAAGAGAATAGCATTGATTATATTGGTACAATGGCACCTGTCAAGGGATGAGATATATTAGCCATCACGTGAACAGTCGGTTCCTGAATTTCATAGGCAAGGAATAAGATCTGTGTGACTGTCACAAGGACCAAATAATGATGGCTAGACGACTGGGTCACATCATCTCTAAAATAGCAAGTCTTGAGGGATGTTCCCAGTATGCAGTGGTTAGTAACTACCAAAAGTGGTGCCAGGACGGACAGCCAGAGAGGGCTTTTCTGACCAACGAAGATTTCCATCGTTGTTTCCATTAAAACTTGTACTATCTATGCATACTGAATGAAAAATAAATGTAAACATTATTTACCAAAATACTTCTGGTGGTGCCAACAACTTGGTAGGGAAGTTGTTAAAAAGGTTACTCCAACCAAAAAACTGTGTTTTGTTTAGAGTAAGACTTGCTGGCAAAGTCCCCCCCACCAAAGGAAAAAAAAATATAAACTTACCTTAAATTCAGTGTACAGGATGTCTCTGTTGATGTCAGGGAGGATGGGCTAAGGAGATGACTTGCGTGTTGTGGGGATATTTATGGGATAATAATAGTAAACAGTTGAGAATTGCCCACTATTTCAATTCTCCAGATCCCAAAGATCGTTATCATGTAAGTGAAATGTATTCCATATAAATAAAATCACAATTTGATATAAAAATAGATACAATTTATTGTGACAAATTAAATAATAATAATAATAAGTAACATGCGTGATAATAATCAATGAATTTTCAGTATAACATGAGTATGCAATACAAATGGCAATACATTCCAACGGCTGACACAGTAAAATCTACAGCATCAGCTGATTGAGACAAGATTTATGACGGTGCTTCACAGAGAAAGAAAGTGAAAGTTTCACACAGAGAAAGCTTCCAGCGAACAGCCATAAAACTTTACCTAGCAGTTAGAATAACCCTTTCAATGCTGGTTAGATCTTTCTGGACATATAAGATCTATTCTCATGTAATTTTAAATAACATAACATTTAAACCAGCTCGTTAGTCATTTCCTGGAACCATCCAATAAGAGAAATCTACCAAATTCTATAAGCTGAATTTTAACTTGCCTAAACAGATATTTTATCTTATTTTAGAGCAAATCAATACACCTGGATAAATATCACGATATGCTAACATGTGATATGTCACATTAATACATAATTATTTTCATTCCATCTGCAGAATGGAATGGTTATAACTATATATTTCTTAGTTAACTAAGATTTCTAAATATCGAAATCTGACCGTGATTTATCCAGTCATATATCATGCTACTAGAATTTAATTTATTAAATTATATTAATTAAATGAAACCAGCATATTTACCAGTTAAAGAGATGTTCTCATCAGATGTTCTCAGGTAGTTAGGTGTTTTGTAGAGGGGTGCAGGTTCTTTTAAAAGAGGGGGCAGGGGATTTGTAGAAACGGGGGATTTGTAAAAGGGAGACTGGGCAGGGGCCTTGTAGAATGGGGACTGGGCAGGGGCTTTGTAGAAGGGGGGCTAGAATAGGAGGGGGTGCTGGTTTTTTGTAGAGGAGGCATGGGTTTTGTAGAAGGGGGACTGGGCAGGGGCTTTGTAGAAGGGGCTTTTGTAGAAGTGGGTCTGGGCAGGGGCTTTGTAGAAGGGGGTGCAGGGATTTTGTAGAGGGAAGGGCAGGGGTTTGTAGAAAGTGTTTTTTTGTGGAAGGGGGACTTGACAGGGTTTTTGTAGAGGGGGCACGGGTTTTGATGAAGGTGGACTGGGCAGGTGTTTTGTAGAAGACTATTAAAAAAAAATTACAAAACATAAAAAAAAAAATAGTGGGTGTTTTTTTTTATTTTATTTGAATGGTGGAGGGGGTGCCAAACACAGGATCAGCCCTGGGTGCCAAATGCTCTAGGTATGTCCCTGTGTAAAGTATTCGTGTTCCCCTTTTTTCTTTTATGTTAACCCTTTTTCTTTGCAAAATAATAATATTTTAAATTATGAAAAAGTTTTATTACTAAAATATTTTGGTTATAAATCGTTCTTACAAAAAGGCTTTAATATCCTTATAGTGATATGTAGTTTCTGTAGTTAAATAAATTAGATACATATGCAAATTATTGCATTGCGCTATATTTTTTCATTTTCCCACTTTGCTTGAACCGATTTAAATTCACTTAGGCAGATCTTTCTACTGTTACTGGGATAGTTTAACCATAATAAAACCTACACATATATAAATTACATTGGCTAAAATGTTGCTGTGAAACTTTAAACAACTGCATTTAATTGTCTCCAAATATGACAAGTGACAGGAGTTATATACGCGATTATATTTTAAGCAATTGTTTATTTAGACAATATTTATATTCAGGCTTTATCACTAATCCAGGAAAACGTTTCAGAAATTGACCACAGAATTGAATATTTTAACCCAAATCACTGATTTGTAAAGAATTATCCAATTCAGCTATTTTCCCTGCTTATCTCTTTTTGACCTAAAATTTTTATTTCTCTGACTAAGTTCAGGCACTTCTTAATTCAATGAATAAGCCTGATTGTGTTTATATAAGGGAAAATACACACATAGAAGTTCTTTGTAGACTGAAACATCTATATTTCTGGGGGGTGAGGGGGATGGAGCAATACGTTTTTGGAGAATTACATTATTTGGAGCTTTCTTATTTTTCTTGATTTTACTGTGGTCCTGCATTGCTGCATACATGTGTATCACTTTTCCAGAACATTAGCTCAGAAACCATATTTCAGTTAACTGTATTCATTGCACTTTTGTAGATTTTTTCCCGATTAAATGAGATGTATGTGCTCTCGAGCCTCTGATTGCTATAATCAGAAAGATGAAACATTAATTAAAACAAACTAGACAACATCAATATAAACAGTTTGATAGCTGCACATTGTGTGTTTAGTAGCTGCAGAGAATGATCAATCAAAATCAACATCCTGCTGAAACTATCTTCTAGAACAGCAGTATTTACTCTATATGAGTGCAAGAGTTGTTTAAATTTACTGTTTCATTCATCCCAAATGTTCCAACTGAGAATCTTGCCGAGTTTCACATGTTATGGTATTCTTAAATACTATAAGTGTGTTTTGTGTTTCGTAATTTCTTTTCAAGGTGTATTTACCTTATATTCCACTTTCCAGACAACCTCCAAACTGGCAATTTTGAAAAGGTGTATTAAGGTGGTGTAACTGAATGGTACCAGATAATACTGACAAATTGGAAGAAGAAAAATTTCCATAAATAAATACATGTATTATAGTTCACCTTGAAGTTGCCCAAATAGACCCCAAACATCATGACCCCAGGTGTACATTCACAGAAGAGAGCTAGGCAATATGACTATCAAGAGCTGAGATTCAACTGGACCTTTAACATTACCATTTGATAGGTCACTCCATGCTACTGAGCTTTTCATCATGCTAAAACCCTGTCATAGGCATAATAACAATGATTAATGACTTTAACTATATTAAGTATATGAAATTACATTACATTACATTCTAAGTAATGAATAGTTTACAGGGGGACTTACAAGAACAAAAACAGAGAATATAAGAACGGGCTTATGCTTACAGAAACTCAGTAGCTTGCCCTTTCGATAGTCCCTGCTTCAAGTCTCAAAAATGTTTTTGTGGACTTATACCTTTGCAAAGAGAACCAATACCATTTGCATATCAGACTGATCCCACCCATATAGGCAGTTCAGAACTGAAATGCTGCATGAGATATAAAGCAACCGCGGATGATCATTTTGGCCTTCTTTGTGCCCCAAGGTGTATTTGATAACCCTCAAAGCAAAGTGAGCACTTGCAAAAACACATGTTTACCTTATATGGCCATTTTATAGATCATGAGGCAATTCTAACCGAAGGGTAAGCTACTGAGTTTCTCTCAGCTATTGCCTCTTCTCAGAGTTCTTATATTCTCTGTATTTGTTGGACTTACCAGAACACATACTTCCCTTACATGAGCCATGTTATACATCATGAGGTAGCTCTGTTCTTTCTAACCTCCACATCACACTCATTAAATCTGCCACAACATTAAAACTAAAGACAGGTGGGCGGAGCCAGTGCCTGAGAGAGCAAGACGCATCTTACCGCAGCTCCATCTGCTTAATCTGATAGCGGCTGATATCAGACAAAAAGAGGCATATTTACCAAGCCTTAAACAGCTCCACGTGTACCCTATGACATGGGGAGGAAGACAAAAAAGTATCAAGCGGACCCCAGTCCAGGTTCCCGAGATATCAGGGCTTTTATGCACACGGCCATGCGGCCTGACCCCTCAAAGATGGCGTGGGTTGAGGCCTACACATCTCCCTCGTCGGATGACGACAGCCCGCTGACCGACATCACAGGTACGGGCAAAGCCTATGGCACACTTGGAGCTAGGGGACACTGTTCCTTCCACAAAAGCTGACATAAAGGCTCTGATGAAGAATATTCAAGCTATGTTCCATGCCGTCATGGCGCAGGCACGGAAGTAAGTCTCCACGCTCACCAGCAGGGTGGCTACAGTCGAAGAAACTGTCCAAGGCGTCGTTCTGGCTCAAACAGCCACGAATGCAGCCCTGGGTTCGCTGCAGAAGCGATGCAGCTCCCTGACAGCACAATTACCCAATATGGAGGACAGGGCCAAAGCACGAAACATGAGGATCCGAGGAGGACCCGAATCAATTACTAATGCTGAGCTACCCCATTATTGCTGATGGCTCATAGCCACTCTCCTTCTGCCTAAACAAGTGAAGCAGCTGGGAGTTGATTCCTGCTTTCGCCTCCCCAGGGCTAACAAAGCACCAAAGGAATCCCCTTGTGATGTGCGCATAAAGTTTGTTCAGGACCGGGGGGTCCTCATGGGAGCCGCAAAAGGTACTCCCACGGTACCCTTTGAGGGGGCACACCATGCATTCTTCAGTGACCACTCGAGACAGACCCTGACGTGGAGGAGGTCTTTTAGGCAAGTCAGGCAGCAGCTCCTAGAGAATTCCATCCCCTATAAATAGGGCCCACACCAATTGCTGTTTGAAAAGGATGGCAAGACAAACCCTCTCTTACACCTCTCAGAGGCTCCCACTTTCTTCAAGTCCCTTGGGGTGCCGACCGAAGCCCTGCAATCAGAACTAGTCCCATTGTGAACTGTTGCCAATGTCAAGCCCTTGGTACCAAGGGGACTGGGACCGAGCACCTCCGACCCACCTGCCTGAAGTCAACGGCTGTCGATAGGCTGCAACATGTTTAATATACCCATACTTTGTTTTAACCTCCTGTTTCTTATGACTCGTTTACAAGATGACCGATAAGTTTATTTTTGGTGTCTCTTAGTTTACAAATACTCGCACCTCTCAACTGTCTCTGTAAGCTAACGGCCAGACACCCTGCCTAGATAATATCCCCACCCCACACTTTTTATAGGAATGTGCACTGCTCCTTCTCATTTGCACAAGCAAACAGTGGCACGTTCAAAAGCTGACCTACCCAGCGTAAATACATACCAGATAACCAATAAGAGGGTTGACAGCTCTCCTGCCCGAGCATTAGTTCTTTATTATCTGCGCCTTAAGTAATTATTTCTGACATACCCTATACTGTTAATGAATCGGGCGCATCCCGCTCCTGTCAAGCAACCTCCAGCCCAAAGTTTCACCAAACATGGTTCAGACGCGAGGGACTTTAGATAAAAAAAATTTTTTTAATGGGTTATTACCTGTGTTGTACTCCATACCGAATATTTTCTTATTGTTTGTCTAATATCTCTTCAGCACTAAATGTAATGCAATGTCTATGCATACCCGCAAAAATAAAGAATTGCAAAATAAAACTAAAGACAGGTGAAGTGGATAACATAGATTATATTGTTACAATGGCACCTGTCAAGGGGTGGGATATACTAGGTAGTGTCTCATCACCCTTCCTGTGCGTCTCTCTCTGCAAGCTGGAAAGAAGTGACCTGAACTCACTTCCACTTAGAACTTCCAATATGGCAGTGACTGAGTTGTTAACAGGCCGCTGCAATCGTCTGAGTTCCTGATTAGAGATACCCAAAGGGTAGCCCTAAGTGTGTGGGCCTCCCAATTAGCCCCCCAATTTAAACATATATAGTGTTAGAAATATGTTCTTTCTATAGAAATCTGCACTTTTATAAATTAATCTTGTTACACCTCTGTGACAGAAGCTCCCGTGCCATGGACTTCCATCACAGAGAGGCTTGAAGGCCAGCCTCCTGCCCACAGACTATGGGCCTGGCCCCTAGAAAGGGCTATTATCACTGTGGTAAGGGGCATGGGGGCCCATGACACATGGACACGTCCTGTGCTTCCCAGTCAGACTTAAGGACCTCTGTGGACTCTTTTTACACATCAAGCGCTTGACTGGGAGATACCTTGAAACACTCTGGAGCTGTTCCTCTGTATAGGACTGTGCTGAGGCCTGGTCAATCGTTAAGCAGATCTCACTCATCCCCACAACCTCCAAAGACTGCACTATTTGGAGGTGAAGAGGAAGATGGGGCCTGTGTGATCCAGAGGTCCAGGAACCCCTTTTTGGAGACCGGGATTAAGCCGACGCACGCTGAAAAAACCTCATTGGATCGCAGAATAGCTGTGACCCAGTAAAACCTTTACACACTGTAAGCTTTGTTCAGGGAGCTAGTTGGATACGCTTTCCAGGGATAGCTATTTTGTGGGGGTATAGTCCAGGGTGTAACGGATCGACGGGCACCCCGACTGGGTACCTCCATTGAAGGATGCTCCTAGCGCTTCCTGAGGACTCCAAGCACTACAGCAGACACCACAACCACCGAATCGGAGAAGCATATAAATGTTTTCAAGCATATGAATGCTGTAAACAGCTGAACAGGAAAAGCATACAAACAGCTTACACTCCTGACAATCAGCATACAATCCAATTCCCCCAATTACGAGAAGAAACTTTGTTTTGAGGTCAAGCAGAACTGACTGTACTGGCACATAAAGCCTCTTTTATTCACAATCCACAAACATAGTACTGCCCACAGGATTTTGAAATACAACCAATCAATCCGTACAATACACACAGACACTCCCACACAAAATCCTCCCCTCTGCCTGTGATATGATTACTGAACACAATGGGTAATATAATTATCACAGGCAGAGAAATACAGTTTTATAAAACATATCACAGGGATCCCAAAACATGCAATAAACCTATAAAGTATATCATCAAAACCGGGGGTTCTGGGTGAACCACATATCCAAAATTCACCCAGATCCATTCAGTAGTTTGGAAGATACAGTTTAATGCAGATTCCGCAGAACATATACAGGCTATGTGAAAAATAATTACTGTATAATGTGTCCCCTGTTGTATAGTTTAAAACTACTGCACAATGTCTTTGTGCACCAAAAACAGGCGAGATGGCGCTGTGTAGAAACGTCCAAACAGTGTCTGTGAGTTAAAATGGCCGCCATCCATTGTTCTCACCATGTGCTTCATCCATTGTTCTCACCATGTGCCTCTGATACATGAAATGGTGGCCATTCAGTAACTCCACAGTATGTCCCCAGATGGTTCTTCAAGGGCCAGCAGCAGCATAATAAAATACAATATGCCCAAATCAGTTCCTAGAAGGGCAATACATCCCAGGGCCATAGTCACAGGGCAAGAGACTGGCAAGCAGTCCTCTCCAGGCACAAGTGGCAGGGCTGGTTCCGCCACACAGGGATATGGGGTTCTGGTGGACATTTTGTGTGTTGTGCCTCTAGGACTGTGGGAGCACTGCAGGAGCCGATTGTATTAGCTGGGGATTGTGGTGACATTCTGTCATCAAACTAATATGGTGACCAGGGGTCATGTGACCAAGCTCATGTATGCCTTTCTCACAGTGGGATAAGCTTTACCTTTGATATGGTAATTCAATACCTTTACAGGTCAGGAAAGAGATAACCACTCCCCCCTATCCCCATTCCTTCCTGTTCCTTCTTGGCTGTGCTACTGAGCAGACATGGGCTAATTTTTATCATGGTGAACTGTGAGTGGGATCTGGTGATTTTATAAGATTTAGTTGTTATTATTAGTTAGGTTGTTGTTGCTGTTGTTGTTGTTGTTGTTGTTGGTATAGTTAGTTAGATTGTGTGTAATTATTTGTATGTTGTTGTTGTTATGTCTCTGAATAAATATTTGTTAAAGTAGACGGACCAGAGTTTATATGTGTATGCGTACATAATAATTTATAGAGTTTGGTATTACACCACAGGGATAATGTATTTAAGTCCCCAGACAGAGTGGCACCGGGGAGGGACAATTGTACATTGAATTGTATGGATGACGCCCTGTAGGGGTTGTCAACACTGTTCTTTATAAATAGCTGTGTTCTGTACAGTAAAGATATTTTTACCACCTACATTCAGACTTGTATATTGTGTGGGGGAGGTCCCTGAGGAAGTCCTTTGTGGACGAAACGCATAGGTCCTGGTACTATAATAGCTTATATATTTTTATACTTATTTTAAATAAAGAAGACATTTTTCTACTCAACATCCTGAGTCTGACTCCGTCATCTTCGGAACAGGAGGAGTGGTTTTTACCCCATATCAGGGGAGGCACTCTTGGGCGATATTATTTCATCCTTCTTGTGAGTTATTTTCCACATAGCGCATTTACATCTTACCAAACAGTGTTACACTATTATTTTCTTTTGTATTCCTGTTGTAGATCTGCAGCTGTATCCTCTTTTGTTTGTATACATACGGTATTTAAAGGGATTATTGCTGGGAAATCCCTGGAGGAAGCTGTCACCACTATCCATTGAGATAAGTGCTGTCCTTTCACGTTCCTATTACATTTAGGTGTTAAGTGACTGTTTTTCCTTGTATATATAATACAAATGACACACATATTTTCCTTGGGAGGGATTATATCAATTCAATGGTTACTCTTTTTAATGGATTGTCCCTTTGCAGAGTAACAATCGTTAAAGAAACACCCTGTACAACTAAAGCACTTTATCTTGCTGAAGTGTTTTATGAGTGAAGAGTGTGCCAGTCCTTCTCATTGAGCTGCAGTGGGAAGTCTGTTATTGGACAGCCATGGAAAGTCTAGGTTGAGTTAGAAGGGGGCAGGCTTACAAAAGCAGCAGACAAGAGATTTGCAATTTTCACATATACCTCCAAAGACAAATAATGCATAATGAAAAATATATATGTTTTATTTTGGGATATAGCTACTAAATAGTGATGTATTTATTTTTTTTCTTTTGGGCAGTGGAGTGTCCCTTTAATTTTTGATTGTATAATGTTTTATTAGATTGCATTCAGTAAACCAATTAAACCTGAAATACTAAAATGTATGCTTAGACTCTGGTGTGAAATGTAATGCCTAATAATTACATCTTGCTAGGTCCTAAATGAAATACCAGAGTCTGCCTTTCAGCAGGAGTACCGGATCTATTAAAATATGAATATTAATAAGATAATATTAGGATTATCAAATTTAAAATGGGCCACTAAAAACATTTTGTGTAATGTAAAAAAATGTGTAATAAATTAATAAAATAAATTACTAACTTCATGATCTTCTCTTTTTTATGGTTAAAACAGCAAATTAGCTGGTATACACTAAGGATTGATTTTCAGCTGCTATATTTCAAAATGACTTGTATGGCAAAATGACAGCTGTCAACTTGATCCACTATAAGTAATGCATGCAGCACAAGTCAATGAAGCAAAATTATATGTACATGCACACATTTAATGAGGATGATATTCAAAAAGTAACATCTAGGAGAGAGGTTGATAACAAGTCTCACAAGGCTCTTATTTCCATTTCATTTATTCAGGAAAAAAAAAGGTTTGGAAAAAGAGGATAGGAGACTGAAGGCTTAAAGTATCATTTATTTTGGCACATAAGTCAAGTAAACAAAAAAGAAAACTTATGTTTCTTAAAGTATTTATTTCCCCTGATTGCTATGAATCCCGTGAATAAGCTCTGGTGTCATCAATTACCTTCAGAAAACACAAAGGTTTTAATTTAATATTTTTCCATATGCTTTTTAAATGTTCTAATATGTTTTGTACAAGCTTTTAAAATCATTTTTATTTTATTTAATTTATGTTGATTTGTCATCTCAAAAATAGAAAACAGTCCACGTAAATACAAGTATATACAGATGGAATGTCACAAATAGTACAATGGTTGTCAGAGGCAAATGATTTAGGTAAACTAGAAAAATGGTCAGAATTGTGGCAACTGACATTTAATGTGGATAAGTGCAAGATAATGCATCTTGGACGTAAAAACCCAAGGGCAGAGTACAGAATATTTGATAGAGTCCTAACCTCAACATCTGAGGAAAGGGATTTAGGGGTGATTATTTCTGATGACTTATAGGTAGGCAGACAATGTAATAGAGCAGCAGGAAATGCTAGCAGAATGCTTGCTTGTATAGGGAGAGGTATTAGCAGTAGAAAGAGGGAAGTGCACATGCCATTGTACAAAACACTGGTGAGACCTCACTTGGAGTATTGTACGCAGTGCCGTATCTCCAGAAGGATATTGATACTTTAGAGAGTGTTCAGAGAAGGACTACTAAACTGGTTCATGGATTGCAGGATAAAACTTACAAGGAAAGGTTAAAGGATCTTAACATATATAGCTTGGAGAAAAAAAGTGACGTGGGGATATGATAGAAACATTTAAATACATAGAGGGAATCAACACAGTAAAGGAGGAGACTATATTTAAATGACCACTATAGGCATCCAGACCACTTCAGCTTAATGAAGTGGTCTGGGTGCCAGGTCCAGCTAGGTTTAACTCTTTTTGCAGTAAACAAAGCAGTTTCAGAGAAACTGCTATGTTTACCTATGGGTTAATCCAGCCTCTAGTGGCTGTCTCATTGACAGCTGCTAGAGGTGCTTCCGCCCTTCTCACTGTGATTTTCACAGTGAGAAGACGCCAGCGTCCATAGGAAAGCATTGAGAATGCGTTCCTATGGACTGACTGAATGCGTGCGTCTCTTGCCGCGCATGTGTATTCAGCCAATGACGGAAGAAGAGGGAGGAGAGTCCCAGTGCCGAGGGAGCCGGTGCTGGAAAAAAAGTAAGGGATTAACCCATTTCTCCCCCTTCAGCACCACGGGAGTAGGACCCTGAGGGTGGGGGCACCCTCAGGGCACTATAGTTCCAGGAAAACTAGTATGTTTTCCTGGCACTATAGTGGTCCTTTAAAAGAAGAATAATTACCACAACAAGAGGACATAGTCTTAAATTAGAGGGGCAAAGGTTTAAAAATTATATCAGGAAGTATTACTTTACTGAGAGGGTAGTGGACGCATTGACTAGCCTTCAAGTTGCAGTGAAGGAGGTTAAGCATGCATGGGATGGGCATAAGGCTATCCTAGCTCTAAGATAAGGCCAGGGACTAATGAAAGTATCTAGAAAATTGTATTGAAAAAAATAAGAAAGTGTACCAGGAAGGGAGCTGGGATGGGTAACAATTATCCAGTTATGAAATCCTGATAGAGAAAAATACAACATATGAAAAATAAAAAACTTTACTGGTGAAAAAATATATATAAAAATTGCCTCAAGGTAAATACCATCTGTGCTGTGAACAAACTCAAAAGTGAAAAATTGTGAAATAAAAAAAAAAAAGGTTACACTAAGAAAATCTTGAAAAGGGCCTATCAACAAGCAATAGCACAAGATAGAAGCAAAAGCTTGAGAACCATACGACCGATGGTAGACTCGCTGTGTAGGGACCTTTGACCAATACTGGGAACCAATATTGAAAATCATGTCCCACAACTGGCCAATCTTAAACTATGACAATGATTTGCAAGAAAATATTAGCAAATTCCCTAATATCACAGCAAGCAGAGCCAAGAACCTGAGAGAGTATCTTGTACGAAGCCATATTGAACCTATAAAAACAAAGAAAAATGGTTAGCACAAACAACTGGAATTTACCAATGTGAACATTGCAAAGCTTGTAAATACATCAAACCATCTAAGACTGTCATAAGCACAATAACCATAAAAGGAATATAAGATCAATTAATTCATCAATTGCAATTCCACAAGGGTTGTATATTTTATAACATGTAGTTGTGGTATCCAGTATCTAGGAAAAACCTATCAACAACTGAGAAGACGGATTCTACTACATGCATGCTCAATTAGAAACCCTAACATATGTATTGTACTCCAGTCTCTAACCATGTCAGACATCACCATGGCGGCGATCCCACACATTTGACTTTTAAGGCACTAGAAAAACTAATTATGAGCTCCAGGAAGGGTGACTTCAACAAAATGTTACTAATGAAGGAGTCACGTTGGATCTACCATTTTAAAACACTCACTCCAGGCGGTCTCAACGAGGAATTCAATTTTACACCCTTTATTCAATAGTAATGCTTTTTCCACATTTGCTCTCTATCTGAGGTGCTTGAAGATCCAAAAAATTTAATATATATAGTATTCCTCCTTATGAAGTTATAATATAGGGGTTTCCCCTGCTGTTTCTATCCATAGATCACAGTTTTTTCAGATGCAATTGCAATACATTTTTCTATTCTCATATCACAATGTTTATGCTCTCATTAAACTACTGATCACAGCTAGCTGAGACCATGTTACGAATTGTATCTAAAAAGGCTATACAGGGAGTGCAGAATTATTAGGCAAGTTGTATTTTTGAGGATTAATTTTATTATTGAACAACAACCATGTTCTCAATGAACTCAAAAAACTCATTAATATCAAAGCTGAATATTTTTGGAAGTAGTTTTTAGTTTGTTTTTAGTTATAGCTATTTTAGGGGGATATCTGTGTGTGCAGGTGACTATTACTGTGCATAATTATTAGGCAACTTAACAAAAAACAAATATATACCCATTTCAATTATTTATTTTTACCAGTGAAACCAATATAACATCTCAACATTCACAAATATACATTTCTGACATTCAAATAGCCACCTTTCTTTGCAAGCACACTCAAAAGTCTGCCATCCATGGATTCTGTCAGTGTTTTGATCTGTTCACCATCAACATTGCGTGCAGAAGCAACCACAGCCTCCCAGACACTGTTCAGAGAGGTGTACTGTTTTCCCTCCTTGTAAATCTCACATTTGATGATGGAACACAGGTTCTCAATGGGGTTCAGATCAGGTGAACAAGGAGGCCATGTCATTAGATTTTCTTCTTTTATACCCTTTCTTGCCAGCCACGCTGTGGAGTACTTGGACGCGTGTGATGGAGCATTGTCCTGCATGAAAATCATGTTTTTCTTGAAGGATGCAGACTTCTTCCTGTAACACTGCTTGAAGAAGGTGTCTTCCAGAAACTGGCAGTAGGACTGGGAGTTGAGCTTGACTCCATCCTCAACCCGAAAAGGCCCCACAAGCTCATCTTTGATGATACCAGCCCAAACCAGTACTCCACCTCCACCTTGCTGGCGTCTGAGTCGGACTGGAGCTCTCTGCCCTTTACCAATCCAGCCACGGGCCGATCCATCTGGCCCATCAAGACTCACTCTCATTTCATCAGTCCATAAAACCTTAGAAAAATCAGTCTTGAGATATTTCTTGGCCCAGTCTTGACGTTTCAGCTTGTGTGTCTTGTTCAGTGGTGGTCGTCTTTCAGCCTTTCTTACCTTGGCCATGTCTCTGAGTATTGCACACCTTGTGCTTTTGGGCACTCCAGTGATGTTGCAGCTCTGAAATTTGGCCAAACTGGTGGCAAGTGGCATCTTGGCAGCTGCACGCTTGACTTTTCTCAGTTCATGGGCAGTTATTTTGCGCCTTGGTTTTTCCACACGCTTCTTGCGACCCTGTTGACTATTTTGAATGAAACGCTTGATTGTTCGATGATCACGCTTCAGAAGCTTTGCAATTTTAAGAGTGCTGCATCCCTCTGCAAGATATCTCACTATTTTTGACTTTTCTGAGCCTGTCAAGTCCTTCTTTTGACCCATTTTGCCAAAGGAAAGGAAGTTGCCTAATAATTATGCACACCTGATATAGGGTGTTGATGTCATTAGACCACACCCCTTCTCATTACAGAGATGCACATCACCTAATATGCTTAATTGGTAGTAGGCTTTCGAGCCTATACAGCTTGGAGTAAGACAACATGCATAAAGAGGATGATGTGGTCAAAATACTCATTTGCCTAATAATTCTGCACTCCCTGTACATATTTACACTGTTTATTCCAGCCACAATACAGTGTTTACTAGTTATGTGCTCAGTCTAATTGTTATACATTTTCCTAAGGACGTACCATCCTTAGGAATAATAACATAATTAGGTCAATATAGGTACCAAATAGATGGCTTATAATAATTAAAACTGGAAGTTAAACGATATTGTACATTTTCAAACATTCCAGCTATTGAACGCTTGCATCCGGTCTTCAGTTTATTATGGAACTTCAACTAGTTATGATTGTAGCCTGTTTTCTATGCATTATTCATTTTACAACTAGTAACTTATTGAAAGGGTGAATCCCTTCTACGACTACGTCAGATAGGAGGAGCTTTCCGACACACACGGCATGTGTTGGAATCTAACAAATAGGAACTACTTACCTTCAACTAATCACATTCTACTTCCTCCTTTTTAAACTTCATGCTGTGCACCGGCCGGTTCCCCTCTGACGAGCCAGATTGGGCGAAACGCGCGTCAGGAGTACACATGGTGCTGTCTCTTATCATTAGTTGAGAGCACACGGACTTACCACCTTATCTATTTATATCTCTATCGAATGGTTCACGAACTATCCGGCTTATGAACATGTCTCTGACTACCCAGTTTTATTAAGGATCATGTATTTATATCAATGGTAATTGTCTGCGGTGCCCTTGAAGGCACCGGGGGTATGCTAGTATGCTACTATTCCAGGGCAAAGCTACCTTTATATACCGCTAACTTAATCAGAACACAAACCTTTTGTGTAGCTCTATGAATATATCTCTGACTATCCAGTCTCATTAAGGATCGTGTACTTATAGTATCAATGGGAAGAGTTTGAGGTGCCCTTGAAGGCACGGGGGTATGTTAGTACAGCTACTATTCCAGGGATGAGTTACCCTCATATAGATCGCTAACTGAGTCAGAACACAAACCTGTTGTGTAGCTCTAACTCTGGCACGAAGGCTCTATTTAATAGCCAGCAGATTTTCTTGTTTAAGGAACCTAAGACGTACAATACTACGACCCACCTTCTAGTCCAATATCTATAGCACCATGGGACCAGCTTGAGGTGCCCTCAAAGGCACGGGGGCTATGCTAACACGCTTATCCCTTCAGCGCAGTATTACCTTGCAATTAATTTCTGATCACCCAGACCGTTAGTGCAGTCCTGACTCTGACACGAAGACTTATCTTTTATAGTCAGAAAATTACCTTGCCAAGAGACCTAATACTCTCTATACTATTACCCACCCTCTGCTCTTAGCACCACTTCAGCAACAGGCACCTTTTCAGTATACCTGTTTTTTATTTTCTATGCCGGCTTTACATGGGAGCTATGGGAGTTGGATTCCACATTAGCTCTTAGCCGATTGCGCGGCATACTCCATGTTATTGCAATCACTTATTTTGCATCCTACCCATTTGTGTGTAACCATTGCAGGTAGAGTACATTACTGTGCAGCCTGTCTGCTGGCAATTAACATGCTATATGCCAGAATACTAATTTGATTAATACCTTAGTATCCATTGACCATTTCCTAAACATCACCCACTAAGTACTAATTTCGGTACAGACATGTACATACAATTATATTCGTGATAGTGGTGATTTGTCTATACTTCAGCCTGGAATAGGCAGTGGATCTATTTATACCATGTTAACAGTTACCCAACTGAGTGGTGACTTATTACCATTTAGATCTACCATACTCCTATTACCGTTTTTTTATTTTACAATTTTTCACATTTGAGTTTGTTCACAGCACACATGGTATTTACCTTGAGGCAATTTTAATATATATTTTTTACACCAATAAAGTTTTTTTATTTTTCATATCTCATACTTTTCTCTATCTGGATTTCATATCTGGATAATTGTTACCCACCCCAGCTCCCTCCCTGGTACACTTTCTTATTTTTTCAATATAGTTTACTTTTGGGGTTACCCCCTTCCAGCAGTGTACCAATATTATACTCGGCTTACTTTATTCTCTTTTATCGAGAAAATTAGGCAGACTAGATGGGCCGAATGGTTCTTATCTGCCATCACATTCTATGTTTCTATATATGGGTAGAAAATGATGTAACTAGTCTTACGTCTGCACTGTATTTGTGAATAAGAATGGTCTATAATTGGCTAGTTTCAGTTTTTAGCACTATCATAGCAGGTCCCCTTGGACTCCCCTCCAGGTAGTGGTCGCCTGATCCTCCCATCTCTCAAGTCATTTGACCAGTATATAAGCCAAGGGGAGCATGACTTTTACCTCTACCTGACCAGTGTAGCTCCTCCATACATCTGATATCTTCTACTTTGTTTATTAACTATTCTAGTGTGGGAATGTGTGTATGCTTCCAACAAGTGTAAATCAAAGTGTTAGCTTCTCGTAGTAGGAATCACAAAATTGATTGGTTGTCCATGTCCGGTAAGGAGTTAGGCCAGCCCAGCAATATCTGTGAGTGTAGGGATCCCAGGAAAAATATTTTTAATCAGTACTATAGTTTTTCCCAGAAGAGTCGAATATACCTGTTGTGCACCATAGATACATATTATTGGTTATTTTCTGTTTTGTTTCATATACTCAGTACCAACGGAAGCCTGAATGATTTCAAGCCAAGATCTTCACAAAAAAAATTTTTGGGACACAGTTTTCAGCACAACCTGTTTTTTTGTGTTTTGTATCATTTGACAATGTCGTGTAACCTCTCACAAAAAAAATAGTTCACTGCCTTCCCTGCTGGACCACAATGATTCCTTCAAGAAAACTTGGGATCCCAGTTTGGAAGGCCTTTTTGGTAATTTTCACTCATGTGGTATCACAAAATAATTATGGATATTTATTTATTTATGGATAATTTTAGGAAACAGCATCCAGTCGTAAAACATATACTAAATACTTTAAGGCAGTCATATGGAACACATTGACATCATATTCCCCTCTTCAATTGGCTGGACAGTTAGCTTTAACAATTTCCACCCACCGAGGGGTTTATCATCTATTAACAAATCTGTGGATAATTTGCAGTCTTTCCTTCAAAACTGCAATTTCCTTCACTCTGCAGGCAAATAAATGAGTTTTCAAAAGTCCAGGTACAGATCAATTACAGAAGCGTCACGGCGTATTATAATTGTTAGCCTGAGAAGTGTCCTGTTTGAAACATTGTCTCCTTTCAGATTTTACGACTTTCTTCTTCTTTTTGACATTGTTATTTTTTCTTTTGAATTCACATTACATTGTAGTGCATAATCATTGTCACCATATTAAAAAGACATTTCCATCATCAGCTCACTATTGTGACTTGCAATCTGATTTCGCTCATTAAATACTACAATCCTAATGCTATTCCAAGTTGTGTCAGTCATTCACTTAAAGCGGCACTGTCATGCCGAATTCCGTTTTTTTTTAACCCCCCTCCCGCCTCAACTACATCCAATCGACCCCCTAGTCATCCCCAAATGCCCCTATGCCCCCCACATTACCTATTTTTTATTCTTTATTTTCTGCCCGATCTTTATTCAGGGCGCCGCCATCTTTGTGTGGGTAGGTGAAGTCCCTGTGGGAAACGTCATCTACCCACACTAGATAGCCCTGAGATTCCCGCACATGCCCAGTGAAACACCTGGACATGCGAACGGGAATTTCACCTATTCATTCATTCATCAGACAGACGAATGAATGAATAGAAAAAATCAGACGAACAAACTAACACTGTGTATCAGTGTTAGTTTGTTCGTTCAGTTTATTACAAGGAGGGAGCTACCGGCGTGCAGCTCCCTCCTTGTAATATGTAACTATAGAAGCGGCAGGGAGCAGAGCTCCCCACCACTTCATAAGCCCCCCAGGTCCCCCCCTCACTCTATGGGGGTCAATATGACCCCCATAATAGCACAAGGGAGATTAAAATCTCCCCAATGCCCCTACTCGCTATATCGCGAGTAGGGGCATGTCCACTAAACAGTGAGCAGCCTCTGGCTGCTCACTGTAAAAAAAAAAAAAAAAAAAAGGGTAATAAGGGGGGGACGGGGGGCCTACTGTCCTCCCCCGCCGGCCCCCACCCCTGGACGGCGGGTGGGGGCCATAATGGGAATGAGGGGGGACCTACTGTCCTCCCCTCAGGCCCCCACCCCTGGGCGGCGGGTGGGGGCCATAATAGTAATAAGGGGGGGGGGGACCTACTGTCCTCCACCCCCCGGCCCCCACCCCTGGGCGGCGGGTGGGGGCCATAATAGTAATAGGGGGGGGGACCTACTGTCGTCCCCCCCCCCGGCCCCCACCCCTGGGCGGCGGGTGGGGGCCATAATAGTAATAAGGGGGGGGGGACCTACTGTCCTCCAGCCCCCGGCCCCCACCCCTGGGCGGCGGGTGGGGGCCCTAATGGAAAAAAAGGGGGGGAGGGGGACCTACTGTCCTCCCCCCCGGCCCCCACCCCTGGGCGGCGGGTGGGGGCCATAATAGTAATAAGGGGGGGGGACCTACTGTCCTCCAGCCCCCGGCCCCCACCCCTGGGCGGCGGGTGGGGGCCCTAATGGAAAAAAAGGGGGGGGGGGACCTACTGTCCTCCCCCCCGGCCCCCACCCCTGGGCGGCGGGTGGGGGCCATAATAGTAATAAGGGGGGGGGACCTACTGTCCTCCAGCCCCCGGCCCCCACCCCTGGGCGGCGGGTGGGGGCCCTAATGGAAAAAAGGGGGGGGGACCTACTGTCCTCCCCCCGGCCCCCACCCCTGGGCGGCGGGTGGGGGCCATAATAGTAATAAGGGGGGGGGGATCTACTGTCCTTCCCCCCCCCCGGCCCCCACCCCTGGGCGGCGGGTGGGGGCCATAACGATAATGGGGGGGGACCTACTGTCCTCCCCCCGCCCCCACCCCTGGGCGGCGGGTGGGGGCACTAAGTAAATTCCCCCCCCCCCCATCAAGGTGACTAGGGGTGCCCAAGCCCCTAGTCACCCACCCCCCACCCAAATAAAAAATGCCCCTACCTACCCCCCTCACCCTAAAAAATAGTGAGGGGGGAATAAAATTGCTAACCTGTAAAGTAAAATTAAACTTACCATTCGACGTCTTCTTTTTTCTAAAATCTTCATTTTTCAGCCCCAAAAAAGGCCAAATAAAAAACCACCATAGCCGTCGAACTAAAAATAAAATAAAAAACCCGAGCGCAAAAAAAAAAACCCGACGAAAAAGAAAAAACCCGAGCGCACAAAAAAATAATCCATCTTCACCCATGGAGGGCTCCGCGCAGACTGAGCTCCGCAGGGCGGGGCAAGGCTTATAAAGCCTTGCCCCGCCCTGCAATTAGCCTAAGAACACTCTGATTGGTGGGTTTAAGCCAATCAGAGTGCTCTGTGTCATTTTACAAGCGTGGGAAAGTTCTTTGGAATTTTCCCACGCTTGTAAAATGACACAGAGCACTGTGATTGGATGGCTTGAAATCCATCCAATCACAGTGCTCTGTGTCATTTTACAAGCGTGGGAAAGTTCTTTGGAATTTTCCCACGCTTGTAAAATGACACAGAGCACTGTGATTGGATGGCTTGAAATCCATCCAATCACAGTGCTCTGTGTCATTTTACAAGCGTGGGAAAGTTCTTTGGAATTTTCCCACGCTTGTAAAATGACACAGAGCACTGTGATTGGATGGATTTCAAGCCATCCAATCACAGTGCTCTGTGTCATTTTACAAGCGTGGGAAAATTCCAAAGAACTTTCCCACGCTTGTAAAATGACAAAGAGCACTCTGATTGGCTTAAACCCACCAATCAGAGTGTTCTTAGGCTAATTGCAGGGCGGGGCAAGGCTTTATAAGCCTTGCCCCGCCCTGCGGAGCTCAGTCTGCGCGGAGCCCTCCATGGGTGAAGATGGATTATTTTTTTGTGCGCTCGGGTTTTTTCTTTTTCGTCAGGTTTTTTTTTTTTGCGCTCGGGTTTTTTATTTTATTTTTAGTTCGACGGCTATGATGGTTTTTTATTTGGCCTTTTTTGGGGCTGAAAAATGAAGATTTTAGAAAAAAGAAGACGTCGAATGGTAAGTTTAATTTTACTTTACAGGTTAGCAATTTTATTCCCCCCTCACTATTTTTTAGGGTGAGGGGGGTAGGTAGGGGCATTTTTTATTTGGGTGGGGGGTGGGTGACTAGGGACTTGGGCACCCCTAGTCACCTTGATGGGGGGGGGGGGGGGGGAATTTACTTAGTGCCCCCACCCGCCGCCCAGGGGTGGGGGCGGGGGGAGGACAGTAGGTCCCCCCCCCATTATCGTTATGGCCCCCACCCGCCGCCCAGGGGTGGGGGCCGGGGGGGGGGGAGGACAGTAGATCCCCCCCCCCTTATTACTATTATGGCCCCCACCCGCCGCCCAGGGGTGGGGGCCGGGGGGGAGGACAGTAGGTCCCCCCCCCCTTTTTTCCATTAGGGCCCCCACCCGCCGCCCAGGGGTGGGGGCCGGGGGCTGGAGGACAGTAGGTCCCCGCCCCTTATTACTATTATGGCCCCCACCCGCCGCCCAGGGGTGGGGGCCGGGGGGGGGAGGACAGTAGGTCCCCCCCCCATTACTATTATGGCCGCCGCCCAGGGGTGGGGGCCGGGGGGTGGAGGACAGTAAGTCCCCCCCCCCTTATTACTATTATGGCCCCCACCCGCCGCCCAGGGGTGGGGGCCGGGGGGGAGGACAGTAGGTCTCCCCCCCCCTTTATTACTATTATGGCCCCCACCCGCCGGCCAGGGGTGGGGGCCGGGGGGGAGGACAGTAGGTCCCCCCCCCCTACTACTATTATGGCCCCCACCCGCCGCCCAGGGGTGGGGGCCGGGGGGGAGGACAGTAGGTCCCCCCCCCTCATTATCTTTATGGCCCCCACCCACCGCTCAGGGGTGGGGGCCGGGGGGGGACGACAATAGGTCTCCCTCCCTTATTTTACTTTACGGCCCCCACCCGTCATTTAGGGGTGGGGGGCAATATTTTTTTTATTTTTTTTCTACAGTGAGCAGCCACAGGCTGCTCACTGCTTACTAGACATGCCCCTACTCGCGGTATAGCGAGTAGGGGCATATTATTTACTAATACCAAGTCATTTTTACTTGGTGTTAGTAAATTTGGCTGAAAGCCTTTTAGTAGATAGCTCCCTGATACCGTGGGAATTAGGGAGTTATCTACTAAGCGGCTGCAAGATGCAGCCACAGCAATGAATAGGATCGGAGTTTCATTCATTAGAATGAAATTCCGATACGAACAAAGTACCGAATTGCATCCTAACACCAATGGAGAAACAGTGCTCATTCTGTTAGGATGCAATTCGGCAGTTTTGCCGGCGTTCTGTCTAAGTGACAGGACTTTCGGCAATACTGACAGGAAGTATTGTGGGAACTGGGAGGAAAGCTAGGGATCATGGGAAAATTGCTCTGACCAGCGGAAATGAAGCACACTTTGCTCCTCCGCTGGTCAGAGCTGGTCAAGCGGAGGAATCCCATAAGACAAAGAGTCCCTACTTTGTCTTATGGTTTTAAAGAAAACTAAAGAAGACAGGAAGAAAAGAATAACAGATCCTGAGAGAGGGGGAGAAGAGGAAGAGATTGAGGAAAGGTAAGTTCGGCATGACAGTGCCGCTTTAAGGTTAGATGTGGGATGCAAACTTCTGGGCATTATTTTTTCTCATGTTATCGGCCAACAGTATGTAATTTGCAGGGCTGCCCCTCCTCATACCTTTACATCCCAAAGCTGTCACCGAGATAAATATTGTTGACCATGAGGCAACCTTTTTTAATGACATATATGTTGTGGTCATGGGTATATGGAGCACATTTCATTAAGGTGTACACCAAGGGAATTTTTAAATATAAATATTTGTTAGGTACTAACCCACGGAGAACATTTTGTTTTCAAATAAACCAGTTTACTTACAGCTTAATTACAAAAACAAACAACTTCAATTAACAGCTAATAGTTCTTTATAAAACACAAACTTTGAAAATAGGCACGAAATACGTTTGTCTGCAGGGATTATCACATTAACCCAAGACCTGACATTGTTTTTTTTTTTTGGTACCCTGACCCCTGTTCTAATTGTTGCTTTTTAAGTTAGTCTGACAATGCAAACTTTGTAAAGAGACACTGAATTCAGATTTCTTTAAATTTACATTTGAAGCAAACACTCTAATTATTTCTAATAATTAATTAATAAATGTTTTTGTCTACTTAAAACACCTGGCGGTGTCATTGATGTGTCAGAATTCAATTGTGACTGCATCAACATTGTCTGTGGCTCGTAAGCAGCCAATAATGTGATGATAATTAGCAATCGATAGACTGAAATTTTCTCCTTTCTGAATACTCTCATATATTTTTTGGACAACGCTTTTTTTTTTTTAAATTCTTTATTTTTGTGGTGCAAATAGTTAACACAAGCTCTTGCCATGCCCCAACAGCGGGTACAAGATTGGTAAAATACATACATGAACAAGTATAAGGCATAGAAGGTCATTGCACACATTTTTTTAGGTTAAGTAGCTAGGTCACAGGGTAGTCAAACATGTCTAGAGTGTTTAGCAAAACATAAGATGTGGTCTAAGTGAGTTACGTAGACATGTGAGTGGGTATGTGAAAATGAGATTCAAAGCAAGCTGGTGAGACATGACTGTTGAATGTTGAAAAAGGAAAATAATAAACTAGTAGATTATTAGGCAAGCATATGTGTCAGTGTGAGATTAGATTTACAGACTATTTGAACACATGCCTAGTGGTTGCAATAAGAAATTAGAAAAACATAGGATTAGAAAAAGAAAAGCACACTGGCTACATGCATACAAATGCTGCTGGCTATATGAACATAGTGCTTTCCGCAAAGACCCCTTCATGGCGTTCTACGGAGTTACACAAATTTTGAGATTTAGATAAGCTTGACATGCAATAAACTGTATCAGGTATTAAGGTAAAATATAGGTAGAGACAAATAGACATGCAAGCAGGATGCAATTTGTACAGTTAGGGTAGCTTAATCGGTGATATGTAAGAAACCTATATTATGATCTCTATTATCAATAATATGTGCTGTGCAAAAATAAAAGTAGGAAATTAAATTTGACTAAAATGAGGAATAAAGAAAATAAATAATAAAAATAAAAAGTAAAATAAAAATAATAATAATAATAATAATAATAATAGTAATTTAAATAAAAAATTAGAAATTAGTAAAAATTACAAAGTATGCTTTTCAGCAGAGAGAGGCCATTAGGACCTTCATGCGGTGGAGTGACTGTGTCCACCCAGACTAGGGCCCTAAAGAGAGTCCATGAAGTCAGCCCACACCTTTCACTGGTTCAGCAGGTTCCCACAGAGTAGCCTGAGGTCTTCGTGTATCCCGCCCGTGCGCCCGAGGGTCATCCTGGTTCTTCACCCAAGGCTTCCCCGACTGAGCTGTCTGTACAAGGAGAGTCCTGGATTCATGCTTCGCGCCAAAAGCGCTGTTGCGCTGTTTGATCCGGTTAGGTCGAGTAGAGTGCCGCTTTCGAGGTTTGTGGAGTAGCCGAGGAGAGGGGACACCATCTGTGCATCCTTTAAGCCTTCGCTTTGGTGTTTGGCCCACTGCGTGCTTTGCTGGCCCGACCTCCCGCGCATCTCCTTTGTCTTGTGGTCGCTGGGGTATGTCAGCGGGTATCTGCTCTTGTGTGGCACTGGGTAATCTGTTGGCCAACTTGGCCCAGAAAGCCTCAAAGATGCGATCAAGCTCCGACATGCTGTGGGATAGTGGGCCCGATGCACATGAGGCGGCCGCCATCTTAGGTGGGACTATGCACCTTTTATTTGTGCTTCCAACTCTTGCTGCAGCAGGTCCCAAGATAGATAAAGCTTAAAAGTCATTAGTTTAGAGTTCATAAAGTAGATTAGTTTCACGAAATTGCACGGAGCTCAGACAACGTGCGACCGCTCGATATGGTGGTCAGGCCCCGCCCCAACATTGAGCACTTTTAAAAAAACTTTTACTTTCGGTTTCCAGGCGTGAATACACATAATGCAAAATCAATGTGATAAACGCAATTCAAAAAAATGCAGTCAGAAAACGAAACAATTAAAGTGATAGTGCTATAATGTATTCAATCACAACTAAAAAAATAAAATTATAATTACAGTTACATTACTATCTAAAACCTCCTCAAATTTGTACTTTCCTGTAGTTACCTCCAAAGGGGCATCTGTAGCTGGGGTGCTCAACCCATAAGGAATCTGGTCTGGACTCACATACACTTGCATAGTAAGAAAAGATTGTCTATAAGTGAGTTTGACTGTGTATCAGGGAACATGTCTGGCAGAGTGCTTTTATATATCCCACTGAAATTAAGTAATCTTACAGTGCCCCTCATAAGATTGGGTTTCGTATCTTCTTCTGCATATTTCCCTGAAACAGTCAAGAGAAGAAAGAGAACTCTCATTAATAATCATTATCATCATTAATATGAATCTGATTCCTCATGAACAGAAAATTTGTTATATTAAAAGCTCAATGAAGATATGTATGGTTACTGTTGTCTCCAAATTTCAATAATGTATTTTACATTAATCGGGGAAAAATCCAGTTTTAAACAAATTGTAAGATCAAAAACACAGCAAGGTTGCATTCTAGGAGATAAGAGCAATGAAATGACTAAGTAAACATATAAAGGCACACTTATAGATGCTTTATCATTTGGTTTGGGTCATATATGAATGAAACGTGTGAATGGGGACACTGTTAGGACCTTCTGGCCTCACCATATAAGAACGTCTGTGTCATTATACAAAGTATAAGAATGCGGGGGACATTAATTGGTGCAAGATTTTTGGCTGCAAGATAGTAACATACATCTTACAGGGTGCAAAATATTGGGCAGTGTCAAACAATCATAAAAATGAGAAAGGGGAAATCACTAATGTAGTACTGAATACTACAAGGTAACCCATATAATCAGGAACCGACAAGCTTACATTCCTAGCTGCAATCAGGGGCAAAATTCATAAAATGTTGAGGGCCACACATTGTCTTTTGTCGTTCTTACTGGACCTAATAAGATCTAAAAAAAAGTCTGGATGCAGTCCATAAAACATGTTGTAGTTTTCTCCTCTCTCATATCCAGTATATCAATTCACCTCTCCCAGGACTCAAATAGCAAGTAAAGGAGAAGAGCAGGAATCCTGCAGCGGCAGGATTTCCTGCAGCTATTTCAACAGCAGGGCAGCCATCAGACATTTTGGGGCCCCTAACACAGCTCAAGGTCTGGGCGGTCAGGGGCCAGCCTGAAAGCCGGCCCCCAAATCCCACTCCAGGGCCCGCCTCCAAACGGGGCCACCATCAGGGGGTGACAACCATAATGGTTGTCACGGGCCCGGCGGCCCTGGGGGGCCCGGGCCCCACGTGGAGCGGCGAAACTGCTGCAGGTGCATCTGCACCAGGGACCATCAGGTGGCCCAAGCATTTAGGGCCACCCGATGGGCCCTATATCTTCAGGGGCCAGGTCAGCGCTGCGGGCGTGTAATTGCGTGACCGTGCCCCTTTAAAAAAAAAATTGTGGCTACACCGCAAGTGCTGTTGGGAGGAAGTGACGGTCGGTCACTTCCTCCCAGCTTACTGCGCGCGGGAGGAGAGTGGAGGGAGAGCAGAGGACAAGGAAAAGGAGAAGAGAGAGGAGAGGCATCCGCTCGCTCCCATCATGCCCAGCCACCCTCCTGCAACTTAAAGGTAAGAGGAGGGTGGCTGATAAATGAGGTGTGTGTATATGTATGTGTCTGCATGTATGTATGTATGTCTGTGTGTGTGTATGGCAGTATGTATGTCTGTATGTGTATGTATGTATGTATGTGTGTCTGTGTGTATGTCAGTATGTATGTCAGTGTGTATGTATGTATGTCTGTGTGTATGTCAGTGTGTATGTCAGTGTGTATGTCAGTGTGTATGTCAGTGTGTATGTATGTGTGTATGTCTGTGTGTATGTCAGTATGTATGTCTGTGTGTGTGTGTGTGTGTGTGTGTGTGTATGTCTGTGAGTATGTCAGTATGTATGTATGTATATCAGTATGCATGTATGTCAGTGTGTATGTCAGTATGTCTGTATGTCTGTGTGTGTGTGTATCTATGTCAGTATGTATATATGTATGTGTGTGTATGTCAGTATGTATGTATGTATGTCAGTATGCATGTATGTCAGTGTGTGTATGTCAGTATGTCTGTATGTATGTGTGTATGTGTCTATCTGTATGTGTGTGTGTGTGTGTGTGTGTATGTCAGTAGTCTGTATGTATGTCTTTGTCAGTATGTATGTCTGTGTATGTGTCTGCAAGTATGTATGTCAGTATGTATGTCTGTGTGTGTGTCAGTATGTATGTATGTATGTCAGTATGCATGTATGTCTGTGTATGTCAGCATGTCTGTATGTATGTGTCTATCTGTATGTGTGTGTGTTTGTAAGTATGTATATATGTCTGTATGTATGTCTGTGTGTGTGTTTGTGTATGTATGTGTGTATGTATGTATATATCTGTCAGTATGCATGTATGTCTGTGTGTGTGTATGTCAGTATGTCTGTTTGTCAGTATGTATTATTATTATTATTATTTTATTATTTATATAGTGCCAACAAATTCCGTAGTATGTATGTATGTATGTATGTGTGTGTGTCAGTATGTGAGTATGTATGTATGTCAGTGTGTGTGTGTCTGTATATCAGTGTGTATCTGTATCTGTGTATGTGTCTATATGTGTGTATGTCTGTTTCAGTATTTGTGTCTGTTAGTATGTGTGTATCTTTCTGTGTCTGTGTCATTTTGTGTCTGTGTGTGTATTCCTGTGGGCGGGATTTGGAGGCGGGGCTTGGAGGCAGGCACACGGAGGCCCAGACCGTGAGCTGTGTTAGGGGCCCCACAATTTTGACAAAATCAATTACTTAGAGATTTATTTATTTGTATATACTTTTTTTTTGTAAATGAGTGTTTTATGGCAATTCAGGAGCACATGTAGCAAGTAATTCAATGGGACACACAGGTCCGTATTAATAAACAGATTCCAGGTTTTTAGCCACTCAAGGCTATTAAATTATTTCTTGAAATAAGTTCGGGCTCGCAGGTCCAATAGAAGATAGTGATGAATGAAAGTGTAAAGCATAACAAAACAATTAAGTAGCATGAAACTAAGACCCCACTCCAGCACCCTTTAACCCCTTAAGGACACATGACATGTGTGACATGTCATGATTCCCTTTTATTCCAGAAGTTTGGTCCTTACGGGGTTAAACCCCGAATAAGCAGACAGGTAGACAGGGAGTGTAAATGGATATAACCAACCAATGAGAATCCCCCCAAACCTGTCCCCCCTCTGCGGCTGAGCTCCTTGCCCCCCAAAAGTTTTGTCAGTCAGCAGTATCTGAAAGTCAGCGTGGTAAACCACCGTCAACCAGTGCGTCCATATGTCCATTTAAGTCTGAAGTTGACCTTGTGCTGAAAGCGTGAGGTCCAATTTTTTTGAGATTTTATATCCTGGTAAGACTGCATATTTGCCAAGATTTGAAAAGAATTCCGGGACACTTTGTGGCTAGAATGCACACACATGCAATATGCCAATAATTGCATTTTATTTACGTAATATTTTTTTTGATACTATAAAGATTTGAGATAGACAATGACTTCAAAGATTGTGTTTGATAACTCTAATTTCTTTTAATAGGGTTTTACATACTATATGTCTATATGAAGATTTTATATTGCCTTATTGTATCTATGACTATTAAGGCAATATGGTTACATGAACTAATATGATAAAGAAGACAGATACCAAAACATTAAACTATTATTAGTAGTAGTACTTTATGGTAGAATTTAAAGAATAAATAAAGAAAAATCATTTCATTTTACCAACAAAGACGTGTGGGAAAAGTCTGTTATTAACAGAGCAGACACATTGATTATGCAGTCACCAAATAACTTGTCCAATATGTTAATTAAATAGAGTTTACTGCGTCTGCCAACCCTGGAATGGGCTCCAAAAAATGCTTATTTTTTCCAAAGACGTGAGGTTAAAGTGACATGTACACAGATCTCTAGGGTGT
Organism: Pelobates fuscus; assembly: GCF_036172605.1. Lineage (NCBI taxonomy): Eukaryota > Metazoa > Chordata > Amphibia > Anura > Pelobatidae > Pelobates > Pelobates fuscus. The sequence continues at coordinate 369,479,690 of NC_086318.1, forward strand.
ACTTTGTGCAATAGATCAGAAAGTTCATTACCTAAACATGTCTATTTTCAACCCACAAAAATGAGAACAGATTCTTTAGGAATACAATTACCTTCTCTTGTTCCTCATCTAATGTAGTGTAGCACACTATAAAGGAGAAATGGAATAACCTCAGCATTATTGTTTTGAAAACTAAATAAATTCTGAGAAATTAGAATAAATCTCCATTGTGACACCACTGAGCAGAAAAAAAATAAAACCTGATGCATCTGTAGTGAATACAGAAGATGTGAAAATAATTATATTGTGTATTCCTGTGGGCGGGATTTGGAGGCGGGGCTTGGAGGCAGGCACACGGAGGCCCAGACCGTGAGCTGTGTTAGGGGCCCCACAATTTTGACAAAATCAATTACTTAGAGATTTATTTATTTGTATATACTTTTTTTTTGTAAATGAGTGTTTTATGGCAATTCAGGAGCACATGTAGCAAGTAATTCAATGGGACACACAGGTCCGTATTAATAAACAGATTCCAGGTTTTTAGCCACTCAAGGCTATTAAATTATTTCTTGAAATAAGTTCGGGCTCGCAGGTCCAATAGAAGATAGTGATGAATGAAAGTGTAAAGCATAACAAAACAATTAAGTAGCATGAAACTAAGACCCCACTCCAGCACCCTTTAACCCCTTAAGGACACATGACATGTGTGACATGTCATGATTCCCTTTTATTCCAGAAGTTTGGTCCTTACGGGGTTAAACCCCGAATAAGCAGACAGGTAGACAGGGAGTGTAAATGGATATAACCAACCAATGAGAATCCCCCCAAACCTGTCCCCCCTCTGCGGCTGAGCTCCTTGCCCCCCAAAAGTTTTGTCAGTCAGCAGTATCTGAAAGTCAGCGTGGTAAACCACCGTCAACCAGTGCGTCCATATGTCCATTTAAGTCTGAAGTTGACCTTGTGCTGAAAGCGTGAGGTCCAATTTTTTTGAGATTTTATATCCTGGTAAGACTGCATATTTGCCAAGATTTGAAAAGAATTCCGGGACACTTTGTGGCTAGAATGCACACACATGCAATATGCCAATAATTGCATTTTATTTACGTAATATTTTTTTTGATACTATAAAGATTTGAGATAGACAATGACTTCAAAGATTGTGTTTGATAACTCTAATTTCTTTTAATAGGGTTTTACATACTATATGTCTATATGAAGATTTTATATTGCCTTATTGTATCTATGACTATTAAGGCAATATGGTTACATGAACTAATATGATAAAGAAGACAGATACCAAAACATTAAACTATTATTAGTAGTAGTACTTTATGGTAGAATTTAAAGAATAAATAAAGAAAAATCATTTCATTTTACCAACAAAGACGTGTGGGAAAAGTCTGTTATTAACAGAGCAGACACATTGATTATGCAGTCACCAAATAACTTGTCCAATATGTTAATTAAATAGAGTTTACTGCGTCTGCCAACCCTGGAATGGGCTCCAAAAAATGCTTATTTTTTCCAAAGACGTGAGGTTAAAGTGACATGTACACAGATCTCTAGGGTGTACTTTGTGCAATAGATCAGAAAGTTCATTACCTAAACATGTCTATTTTCAACCCACAAAAATGAGAACAGATTCTTTAGGAATACAATTACCTTCTCTTGTTCCTCATCTAATGTAGTGTAGCACACTATAAAGGAGAAATGGAATAACCTCAGCATTATTGTTTTGAAAACTAAATAAATTCTGAGAAATTAGAATAAATCTCCATTGTGACACCACTGAGCAGAAAAAAAATAAAACCTGATGCATCTGTAGTGAATACAGAAGATGTGAAAATAATTATAGTAATATGAAGCTTAAATCAATGAGAGACAGGTCTCAGAATACAAATGAAATTAATCTGTGATTGGGTTTAAGCTCCTGTATGACCAATACAATGCGTTAAAGGAACACTATAGGGTCAGGAACACAAACATGTATTCCTGACCCTATAGTGTTTAATCCACCTTTTAAGTGGCTTGCCCCCCCTTAGCCCCCTTAAAAGCAATTAAATCCCACCTTATGTCCAGCGCCACGCTGGTCTGCCATCGCTAGCTCCAACCCCTTGGTGACATCATCAGAATTGCCGATTTTCAGCCAATCCAATGCTTTCCCATGGGGAAAGCATTGGATTGGCTGAAATCGGCAAGGGGGCGGGACCAAATAATATTTTGCCCAATCAATGCCAATTCACCAATTCAATGCATCTTTATGAGGAAAATTCAGAGTCCCTATGCAGAGCGTGGAGATGCTGAATGGCACTACTGCATACTATGCAGCACTGAGCCAGGAAGCACCTCCAGTGGCCATCTGAGGAGTGGCCACTTGGAGGTGTCCCTAGGGGCAATGTAAACACTCTGAAAAGGCAATGTTTGCATAAAAATGCCTGAAGGCAATGATTATACTCACCAGAACAACTACATAAAGCTGTAGTTTTTTTTTTGACGATAGTGTCCTTTTTATTGAACATGGATTTGCTACTTTAATCTAAGCAAACAATTTTATCAGGCCATTCTGGCCTTTATAAAACTGAAATTTACCACTGTACGTCATCTAAATATTTTATTTCAGATCTTGTGAAAGGTCCGTCTTGTGCACAGCTGTCCCGAGAAATCATGTCTTCTCCAAAAGTTCCAGCTCAACATGTGGAAACATGATTTGTCAGAATTTCTGTGCTCAGGGCAGACTGTTCAAAAGGTCTGACTTGAGATATGTAACTTATGCACAACAGTAAATATTATATCTATTAATTAGTCTAATTATTTATATATTGTTCCAGCTTTAATTTGCTAAGTTAAACATGAAGAAGTAACATTAGTTACATACCAATAATGGCTTCACCTTTGCAACACATTTTACGATTTTCCAGATCACAATAGTATTAAAGTCTCTTTTAGACTTAACACGTGGACATTTGCTTAAAGGGATACCACCAAGAATGCAACTTTCTGTCCACCATCCCAACTTAATGTAGGAGGAGAAACATTAAATAAAATTATAAAAATTGACCAGGTAGAAAAGTGATCTTTAATTTCTTTATGTTCCAGTAATACAGCATTACATGATGCACAGCAACGGTTTCAGACAATAGCTATACATGGTTGAAACCAAAGAAAAACAAGTTACCTGCGCTCTCTCCTTAATCCCTATGTATTTTTAAACAAATGGAGGTTTTTTAGTTACCTCCAATGGCCATGAGAGGATAAGCCCACCTGCCAACATCAAGGCAGACCACCCTAGGTGGCTCCTAACCATTCACCTTGCTTCCTTGAGCCTCTGGCAAAAATCTCTAATGAGACAGAAAGGAGTATTTTTTATATACACCCCTATATATTATTAACCCTTAATAGGGAACACATGGGATGGGCGGCTGCATTGTAACAAGGCTGAGCGATACAAAAAATGGATACAAATGCAGATAGACAAGACCTGCGCTCACTCCCATCACTGGGCGGTAGCAATGACTACAGTACACATCAGCCCCAATATATAGTAAAACAAACAAAGAAAAACAAGTTACCTGCGCTCTCTCCTTAATCCCTATGTATTTTTAAACAAATTGAGGTTTTTTAGTTACCTCTGGAACTTGTTTTTACTATATATTGCTGATGATGTGTACTGTAGTCATTGCTGCCGCCCAGTGATGGGAGTGAGCGCAGGACTTATCTTTCTGCATTTGTATACATTTTTTGGGTTAATAATATATAGGGGTTTATATAAAAAATACACCTTTCTGTCTCATTAGATATTTTTGCCAGAGGCTCAAGGAAGCAAGGTGAATGGTTAGAGTAAGGACCCACCTAGGGGGGTCTGCCTTGACGTTGGCAGGTGAGCTCATCCTCTCATGGCCATTGGAGGTAACTGTAAAAACTCAATTTGTTTAAAAATACATAGGGATTAAGGAGAGAGCGCAGGTAACTTGTTTTTCTTTGGTTTTTACTATATATTGGGGCTGATGTGTACTGTAGTCATTGCAGCTGCCCAGTGATGGGATTGAGCGCAGGACTTATCTTTCTGCATTTGTATACATGGTTGAAACCTAAGAATTACACTTCTACTTTCAGAAGCCACTTCTATGTCCTTAAAGAGAGAGAGATAGAATGAGTGAGAATTTACAAGATTCTTATAGGAAAAAAAAATGCTGTGTCCATCACATTTTATGACATTCTGTCAAGTCCCTATGATGCTTTCAAAGAAAATGTTTCTGCAAACTAAACGTAATTGAAATGGTGACCGCAAAACAATGAAATTCAGCGTTAGCCTAAAGCAAACAGTATCTGTGAATGTTCTATAAGACCATGATTTCACTGTGCTGAAGGCAAAATGGGATTAAAAAATATCTGGACTTTCTATTACATGGTTACATAGTTACATAGCTGAAAAGAGACTTGCGTCCATCAAGTTCAGCCTTCCTCACATATGTTATTGCTGTTGATCCAAAAGAAGGCAAAAAACGCAGTCTGAATCACTTCCAATTTTGCAACAAACTAGGATGAAATTCCTTCTTGACCCCAAAATGGAAGTCAGATATCTCCTTGGATCAAGCAGTTATTACCACACTAATTAGAAATTATATGCCTCTATGTTATGTTTTTGCAAGTATTTATCCAATTCCTGTTTAAACATTTGTATGAACTCTGATAAAACCACCTCTTCAGGCAGAGAATTCCACATCCTTATTGCTTTTACTGTAAAAAAAAAAACACTTTTTCTTTGCCTTACATTAAATCTCCTTTCTTCCAGCCTAAATGCGTGACCTTGTGTCCTATGTATAGCCCTGTTTATGAATAGATTTCCAGATAATGGTTTGTACTGGCCCCAAATATATTTGTATAATGTTATCATATCCCCTCTGAGGCGCTGTTTTTCCAAACTAAAAAGATTTAATTTTTTTTACTTTTCTTCGTAACTAAAATGCTCCATTCCTTTTATCAATTTTGTAGCTCGTATCTGCACTTTTTCTAGCCATGATATCCTTCTCTAGAACAGGTGCCCAAAATTGCACAGCATATTCATGGTGTGGTCTTACCAGCGATTTATAAAAAGAGGCAAAAATATATTTTCATTCCGAGAATTTATGCCCCTATTTATACATGACAAAATCTGGCTGGCATTGGCAACTGCAGATTAACATTGCATGTTGCTGCCCAATTTGTGGTCTATAACAATTCCCAAATCCTTCTTGTGTGAGGTTATCCATAACTCAATACCATTTAGTGTGTAAGTTGTTTGTGCATTCTTGACCCCGAAGTGCAGAACTTTGCGTTTCTCTACATTAAATTCCATCTGCCATTTTAGTGCCCAGTCCCCCAATCTATCTAAATCCCTCTGCAGCAAAGCAATATCCTGCTCACATTTTATTACTTTACAAAGTTCTGTGTCATCTCCAAACACTAAAACATGGCTTTCAATGCCTATTTCAAGATCATTTATAAATATGTTAAATAGAAGCAGTCCCAAAACAGAACCCTGAGGGGCACCACTTACCACTTTTGTCCAGCTTGAAAATGTACCATTAATGACAACTCGTTGTACTCTATCCTTAAGCCAGTGTTCTACCCAAGAACAAGAATATTCATCTAGACCAATTTCTTTTAGTTTATAGACTAACCTTTTGATAGTTCATAACAAATAACTTTCGTTGATGGCAAATAGTCTTTCCCTGCTGGAGAACATAAGAATGGGTATTGATTAATACATTTTAAGAAGCCTAAAATTAATTTAAAATAATTTAATTTTAATCTGTAGCGCATACAAGTATATATTGTGCATAAAAGTATTTTTTTAATCCATCCTTGTCTGTTTGGATAAAACGTATATTTTGTTTGTGCTCAAGAGCCATACATTTTAAATTCATGTTCCCAGTGATTAATGGTTTGACCACAAGCAGTAAGTGTGTGGGAGGATTGTGTCATCCTGAGAAAAATCGAAAATTGTTAACTGGTATATTGCCATGATTTATCCAAGGTTTGGATAATATAATACTTATTAAATAAAATATCTAATATGCTAACAAAGCCTTGTTTGATAGCAAGTTTAACAATATCATAAAAAAAATTAATTGACCAATATAAGTCATCTTTTATAGTAATCCCTTGTGTTTGTAATGTAATGTTTTATTTGTAGAGCAGTGTTAATAAATGTAAAAAAAAACAAATCGCACGGATTAGTAAAATGTTTCTATATAAAAACATTCTATAAGTACCTAGTAGATAAGCAGTTTGGCAAGATTTGCTTTACTCTGCTCTCTCTCTGAATATACTTGGGAGATTGTAGCGGAGCTCCCTGTACCTTGGCTGGGTACCTCCGCCAAGGACCGCTTCCTAGCTGGGACAGGGGAAAACTCTCAGAGCTTGACTGGGGTCCTCCTGAAGCCTCTCCATCCTGGAGCAGGATAGGTGACTAGCTCTATTCTGTCCCAGGGACTGGACGACACACAGTCCTGGGAGCTCTAGTCCTTACAAGGACTTTCCCTGCCGAATCCTCCATGAGCTGGAAGAAGGTGCTAAGCAGTGATTACCGCCCTTCCCCTCACAAAAACTAGACAACACATAGTCAACTGGTTTAATGCATCCAAACACAGCCTTTTTATAGACAGACCCTAGCAGGGGGTCTCCATTGTCTTCACCACAAGTCCCTCCCAGGAATCTCTGGGCCTGGGAGATAATTCCATTCCGGTAAGCGAATTATCTCCCAGGAGAGGCAAACAAACATAAAATTACCCCAAAACATAATAAAAACATAAAATAACCCCACGAATAATACATCATTAAATAGCCCTGATCTGAGCGCCCAAGTTCTCCAAATAGTGCTCAGATCCATGCAGTGTAGGGGAAACGCCACCATGTTAAAGTTCTTACCCGGCACACACATGGTTCTTTGCCCAAAATAGTTCCAGGGCATTTGATGCTTTTGCCAGTCAACTTTCGGGAGCTCCAGCGGCCACAATATGGGGTGCTCCGCCTAGCTCTTAGGTAGTGTTTGTTCCCCTTAGTCTCAGGCACCTTTCATTCAAAAAGCGGCAGAATTCAAAGTTGTTGAAAACCGCAAACCAAGTTGTCCGTTAACCACACGGTTCCCTCATGCCGAACAGTTCCATAGCGGTCGCGGCTAAGTACCACTGGGACTATCCATGGGTTTGGTTCATGCGAACGCCCGCCAGAGAGCCAGCGTTCGGTTCTATTCGTATGAAGGGAAAGTGCTGAACCAGGGGCACCCAGGGAAAACTGTTAATGGCAGGTGGGCAGAGTAACTCCCAAATGGTGTCCCAGACATGGACCATAGTCGGTGGGCAGGAGGCCAGCTTCTACACTACTCCAGGAATCCGTGGGAAATGTACGTGGGAAGGAGCGTTTGTCACAGTGATAAATCTTTTTTTTTTATATATACACTTTATTTTTCAGTGCATAGAAGTAGTTACAAATGAAAATGTAATGCCATAACAGCATAGATAAGTAATTCAATGGCAAACAATGAGATATAAAGGCATGGCATATAAAAACAATGCACATTTGTGTAAAAATAGCAAGAAACAGGTGAGTTAGTCATGTCTGCTTAGATACAATTTTGAGTGTTGCAAGAGTAATGTTAATAAAGTGGTGAAAGGATGCAAGGTAAGGCTCCAAGTAGAGAAATAAATAAAAAACTAATAACTAATAACAGAAGCAATTACAAGAAAGGATGCAGGCATGAACAACCCCCAAAAGAGTGAGACAAAGTGGTAAGATTATTTAGCTTTATCTGCTCTGCCTCCATTTCCCCCAATACCCATCACAGGCAGAGCACAGTGCAGCACTTGGGGAGAGCACTGCAAGCCTTCAGGCCAGGATGGAAATCGGTGGGCCATAGCTTCCTGCACTACTTCCTGCTTCATGGAGGATCCGGCTGTGGTCTGCTCCAATGCCCGTCTCCGTGATGCTTTATGTGCGGATGAGCCTTGCTGTCGTTTCCGCAACCACGCTTGGGCCTTATCCTTATGGAGCACAGGGAGCTTCAAATGAGGGTGTGGAGTTGGTTGTTGATGCGAGTGTTCACTCGTGTGTGGTGAAGCGTGTCTGCGCATTCTGCTTTCCACGCGTTGCCAGAAATGTTCAAAAAGCCTGTCAAGCTTGGAGCTTGCGGTTCATCGCTTGTGGTAGGGAAACATGCTGTTCCCTGTGCTTCTGCAGTGTCTGGGTCTCTCCAGGAGTGAACCAGTCCGGGGGGGAGGGTTACTAGGCACTTCTAGATTGGGAGACCGGCCGCCTCTCCCTCTCGGTGCACACTAGGCCGTAACTGCTGTGGTGGGGAAATAAGCTCCCAACGGTCCATCAGACTGCTTCTCTACTTGTCAGGTAGGTCAGGGAACACACATATCTCCTCAGGTAGTCTTGGTTTGTGCCATGAAGGTATCATTGAGCCGTTCATAGCAGGCTTATGGTGGAGCTTAGTCGAGATGCATCCTTCCACCATGACATTTAGGCCCCACCACCGGAGATAAATAATTTTTAAGCAGATCTGCTTCACTAAAAGTGTTACTCTAAGCACCATAACCACTTCAGTGTTCCATGGGATGAACATTTGGTGCATGTTTAAAATAGGATATGTAGACATTATATAATATTTTCCCAAAAATATTCTCCCAAAAGTGTGCTCTCTAAAGCTGCTTTATTTAGTTATGTGGTGTATGATTCAAGACCAAACAGAGGGTATGGGAACAGTGCTGAGCTCCTTAGAGTTAATCTGAGTAAATCTCCTAAATCAATGACTATATCATGTATTATAAAGAAACATTAGTGAAATAAGGATAATTGTCTCTAGAAGGGTTCTCATTCTTTCTCTATAACCAATTTAATTAATTAGGAGACCCGTTCCCCCATGGTGGGGAACATGAATAACTAAAATCGGGGGGACATAGTGCCCGCTGTGCCCCCACCCACTGGTCATGGGTGGGGGCACAGAGGGCACTATGTCCCCCCGATTTTAGTTATTCATGTTCCCCACCATGGGGGAACGGGTCTCCCCTTAATTAAATAGGGTCCCCACTCGCCGCTCATGGGTGGGGACCTTGGGGGGACATTAGGTCCCCCCCTCTATTTATTTAATTAGGGTCCCCACCCACTTCTCATGGGTGGGGACCAGGGATGACATAAGGTTCTCGCGTTTATATTAATAGCCCCCACCCGCGGGTCACAGGTGGGGCACGGGGGGGCACTATGTCCCCCCATTTTAGTTATTTGTAATCCCCACCATCGTGGGAATGGGGGAACCTGTGCCAGGACCCCCCTTATTGCACTAGTGACTGCCCAGTAACTAGTAGTTTTAAATTTGTTTAGGCAAAACCTCCCTTTTATCAATATGAGGGTCATAGTGACCCCCATACTGATTTATATTTAATTTTAAATGACAGCTAGCAGCCACTGGCTGCTTGCTGTTTAGGTGACATGGGGGTAGGAAATATTATTACAGGGAGGGAGCTGGTAGCGCTGCTGGCTTCCTCCTTGTTTTTTGGGGGTTTTTTTTGTGTGCATGCGCAGTGTTATTTCTCAGTGCTGTGGGGGTCAATTCCCCTGCAGCACGGAGTCTATTAAACTAACGAAACGGTAATGCATTCGGCATTTGCCCTTTTATTTTGTTTATATTTCGCATGTAGGGCTTTCGTTTATGTTTTAGTAAACGAATACGAAAAAAACATTATTTTCGGCCGAAATCGTATTCATACAAAAACAAATGCACATGTTTCCTAAACAAGAATATTAATACTCCATTTGAACCCAAAGGTAGCTTTAACTCAACAACAGATCTAAAATAAGATGTTACATGTTTGTATTTCATTACACTACAACATTACACAAAGCTTTCACTGCCAAACTAACACAGTTATAATATGTTAACTGTATCGAAGACTGTGAAACACAGACAGGCAAGGAGACAGGCAGACAGAAATATAAAGAAAATTTGTTAGATAGATAGATAGATAGATAGATTATTTGAGATTAAATGGTTGCACGTTATACCTGCTCCTCCATTCATCACTTGTGCTGCACATGATTATTCCAGACAGTATTACCTTAGAGACATTTAAAATGCCCTCTTCATTTGGTGTTTCTTTCAATAATCATGATGGAAAATGTGCTGGCTTACATGTCTGATCAGCATTGCTTTTAAAATATTGAGTGATTTTAGTGTTTACTTGATGGCCGTGCTGTTCCAAAGACAATTAGCTGGCAAATCCTGCAAAGAGAAAAAGTGTTAAAGCATGCACTGCAGATGTATTATTTATATTGTATATTCCAAAAGAAAATGTAAATTATTAGTCCTACTGCTGTATGTAAATCCATTATTATTATTGCATCTTAGAAATATAAAAATAAGTAAGTTCAGACAGCTAGTATCGTACATTCTGTTTTGCCTGAATTGCAATCGTCCAAATTTGTCTGGGTCATACAAATTCCGTTTCTCCGTAGAACCATAGGGGTTTATAACTGTTCAAGCGAGTAATGGGATGGATGACCGTGTGCATTTGCTTTGGGGATCAGAGTTCTGCTCATGGTGCAAAAATGAGAGATGATTTATGGGGAAAAAGATGATTGAATGTTGATTTTGATACTGATTGGCCCATTTTCATTCCCTTTTTTTTTCATCCAAATTGTTTTTCTGAATATTTGTCATAAATGATATTCAAACAAGTAGAACCTTCAAATGAATGATTGTTGGAGGTCCCGAACTAAATTTCAATTTTGGAAAAAAATGGTCCGGACGAACTGAATTTTTCTACCATAGAAAAAACTACTGTCAATCTTAAAAAGTAAATGTTATGTGACAACAGCAGTTCAGTTTTTATCGGCACTCTTGTTTGAGCCTTTAGACATGTTTTTGATACTCTTCTTGGCAGGGCCAGTGTGACTATTTTTCACCCTAGACGAGACCGGTGCCGCACCCACTCTTGTATCTCTGGAGCCAGTCCATTGAAGAATTGCTCTAGTAGCACCAGCTGCAAAAGTCCTTCCATGGTGCTCACTTGGTGTGCTTGGACCAATTCCAGGGTGGCTCTGTGCAGCCAGCATGCCCACTCTGAATGAGAGTCTTTTCCATTCTTTCCTAATTCTCTAAACCGCCTGGGGTATGTCTCTGGAGTCATGGTATACCAGGGTATTATAACAGATTTGACCCAAACATAGTCCCAAATATCTTCGTCTGGGACTGTTCGGTACGCTTCGGCTGCTCTTCCTGATAGTCTGCTAGCCAGAAGCAGAACCCAATCTTCAGGACTTATCTTATGCAAAGTACATTGTCTTTCAAAATCTTGGAGAAAGGCATCAATATCCTCCTCCATCTCACCAACGTTCTTAAACGCTCCATAAGGTATTTTCTGCTTACCCTTCTGAACAATGGTTACTTCCTGGGTCCTTTCATGCGTCGGTCATTCTGTACTTTTTAATACGAATTCCTGAACTTCCGACATGGTTCGGGCAATAATCTCTGTCGAGGGGTTTCTCCATAGAAAGATAGCCGAAATTGTAATTCCCTTTGAAATGCGTTAATTTCTTGTTCGGGCTGAACTTTGAGTCTATAATGTCATACACACACTACAGGACTTCCTGTCTGTAATGCCATGTATCTTAATTTAACCATCTAACCATACCTTATATGAGCATTACATTGCATTCCCAAAGAAGAAATGTAATTCTTAACATGTGTGACAATATGTGGCATATGTTTCTATGCTAATATTTCAGATCACGTTTTAAATATAAAACATACAAGGTGTAGGATTTCAGGACATAACAACAAAGGGACACCTTAAAAAGTGAGAAAATATAAAATTGAAATACAACCTTCAATAATAGAAGAAATCTAGAGTGCCTAGAAAGATAAACTGTACATAGTGTAATATCTTGTGCCAGGGGGGGAAGGACACGCAAGATGAGGGGGAAAAAACTCACTAGAGCCAGGAGATGTGTCAGCTTATCACCCCTAAAAGGAGTATATGTAGATGCAGATGTTCTAATCTTGAGTGTAGGTCATCATGAGCATGAAATAAATATAAGAGAAATATAGTGCAGATTGAATGTACAAAATAATTTATTATTAAAATTGCACTTACAGGATAATCCGCTACATGGGCATATCTCCACTTCCAGTGGATCAAAGGAGGAATCCTGAGCTGTTTGTGATCCCAGGGATGACAGAGAATATCCCATAAAAGAACCAAAATGAAAATGTCAGAAAACAATAAAAACAAAGGGAAAAGTCCCAAAGGGATAAGTAGGCTGAATCCAATGCATTTCATCCTCTGGACGTCTTCAGGGATATCGGGCTGCTCTTTTGTGTTCTCTGTATATATATATATATATATATATATATATATTTGTGTTGATTGTGGGATTCCATTCACCTGTGTTCTTCATGGATGGCGTGCGTTTCACAGTGGAGCGCTATCCGGCTTCCGGGTTTGTTGTCTCATCCGTTACGTCATATCCGTGCGCATAAGCAATATGCGTACAACGTTGGAACGCATCCCACTCTCAACATACAATACTAGTGATCGGATAAACGACAATGAGGGCAGGATATTGAGTAAATGTTCATACTATCACATATAAATGGAAATAGAGATTATCTCCATGACATTAAATTCCATAATTAAACTTATATAAAGAAACCGGCAAAAAGCAGGTAAATATAATGGGAAAAAGGGTGAGGGGGGAGAAAAAGGTGTCACTTTGTTGTTATGTCCTGAAATCCTACACCTTGTATGTTTTATTCATGTATATTGGCATTTAGGGGTACACCATTTAGTAGGTTTTCTATTTCTTGCATATAGTGGTTATATTCTATGTATATTTCACATTTGAAATAGGGCAAGATAAGTGATACCAAATAAAACTTTTTCACCGCCTCCCCACCTCTATCTTGTTTGCTGTCAGCGGCCACTGGAACGCAAGACAGCGAAACCGGAAGTGACGTGATTTACCATTGCGATAACGATCACAATGGATTTAGGAGGTTGGGAGGGCTCTGATAGGCTAAATGAAATGGGGGGGAGGAGTCCATCATTTGAAAAATAGGCGCCAAAAATGGATTTATAAACAGAGACTGCACATGGGAGTTTGTATGCACCTGAGGAAGACGCAGATTTTAGCGTTGAAACGCTTTGTGCTATTGGAGACTCTTATTGTATGTACCAATTTTTTTTTATCTTGTTATAATAAATATATTTTAAATCAAGAAGCTGGTGATCTCCCTCAAATTCCATGAGGACCTGGTATTTCTGCAAAGGGACCTGCATTTTTTGATTATGCCTTACTACCTGAGCCAGTTTGTTAACCGGCTCATAAAAATGTGAGTTGAAGACCTAAAGAATACACTAAGTGACCAAATCTTGGATATTACTATACTACTCTATGAGAGTGTTGTTTATGTTTGTCATTCCAGGGAGAAGCAATAACACTGTGTTCATCCTTAGGTATATCTATACTCATTCTTTTTTTTACACATTGGGTGGTGTAAACCCTGGGAGCGAGATGACTAAATACTGATTCTATATTCTGCGCTGAACACATTACTTTTTATTGTATAACTTTGTTTGTGGTGGCATTTCTAGTGATTAATTCCACAGTGTTCATAGCTGCATGCTGTTTAGCACCCACACTGTTACACTGTTTTTTGTATACTATTACAAAAGACTGCACACTGTCATTGATCCTAAAGGGGGATATACACAGTATTAAGACCTAAGCATATGCAGACTTTTGAACAGGGGTCATTTAATTTTTTTTCTTTGTTGCCATGTTTTTTTTATGATTGTGCCATTCTGTTATAACCTGCAATTGAATATGAATCCCATAAGAAATAAAAGATGTTTCGCCTGCTCACTCAACTCAAGTTTTCGATAAATATTGTACATATATTACCAATTCTCCAGCGGCATGCAAACTTTTGAGCACAACTGTAAATTGGCAAATACTCCGCTCACAGAGTATTTGTAAAGATTCTGATTGCATTTATGGAAACTTTGTTTTTTAAAAAATGCCACTAAACTGTAAAAATAATGTTAGCATGTAGGCATAATTCCCACATACAATAGATGCAGTTACTTGGGTAACACAGTGTATAATATGCTTTGAGCCCTCCACATGCCATCGCAGTAAGAATGCAGTCATGCAGTTTCTCCTACAATGGTTAATGTCCAGTGTGAGAGGAGGGATGGGGCCGACGATGCAAAGGGGCATAAGAATCCCTAGAAAATATATTTATTTATTTTCAGTGTGGAAATAAAAGCTGGAGGACAGGGAAGATTTTTTTAGGCTTCAATGGCTACATTTTTCTTGTTTTGCTTAGTGATTCCTTGTATATGTATATATGGTTGAGAAGAAAGTGGTAAAACTGATCATAGATATCCAATAGCCACTCTGAATATATGCAGAGTATGCCCTATTGAAATAAGGAAAAAGTTATTAGTGAACATACTCAGCATTAACCAGAAACAGAAATATTTTGAGAAAAGACTGTTCTATTAAATACCTACTAAATGCTGACTTGTAATATGATTTCCTCTCCAGATGTATTTTTTTTTATTATTGTTTTAGGTTCTCTATCATGTTTTTGTCTATGAATCAGCCAAGAAAAATAGTTTGTCAGTGCAAACACTTGGACCTTTAATTCTACATTTAATTGTAACAAAGTGCTAAATTCAGTTCATAAACAGAGACAAAAAAAATAATAATACTGCTACCATATTGATATCTTACTATAATATGATGTGTATTTCACCTGACCAGATCCACATTGGAGAATGGAATAAATATCTCTTTATAGTGATAAATTGGCGTGGCAACAGTAATTAATTTATTTGTTTCTGAACAATGTGGGTTTTGCGTGTGGTCCCTGATTGCCGCAACTGCGGAGCCCACCAGGTGAGATGCTGTGTCTTCTTTATTGCAATTACAAATAAAAACGGAGGATGAACAGAAATACTGTAGGTGGATACTAAAATATAAAAAATATACATAGCACAGGGCTTAAATTTGTGTGTTTGTATTTGCTTCTGTATTACACAGCTATTCTAAAGTGGCCCCACCCACCTCAAGAGGGTCCTATTTATGGTTAATAGCTATGTATGGGTTCATAAGAATACTCCTTTCTGTCTCATTAGAGATGTTGCCTTGTAGCTGAAAGCAGCAAGGTGAATTGTTAGTGTAGGACTTACCTAAAAGGTTTGCTTGTTGCAGCAAGTGAGCTTATACTTAAATGTCTATTGGAGTGATACTAAATGCCATGAACTCCACCAACTTAAAAATTACTATTTAGAAACGGGGTGCCTTGTGTTACTCCACCAAATCAGATAGAAACCCAGCAAAACACAGTTTAGCAGAAATGCCTGTGAAATCATAGTACTATTATAAATGTCTCTTTGGTAGTATGATCCTTATACAAGACAAAGGCAGAGCTTAATAAAGGAACACGTCATGGTACGTACAAATACAAAATATGTTACAAAAAATTTACATACATTAACAAACACATAACATATAAAGGGAGAGAAAATTCACAGAAAACGTTTATACTCACTGTACTTGACAAGTACCAGTCATTGTGTCCAAAGAGAGCTTTTGTCAAGGAAAATGGTTCTCAAATAGGTACTAGATTACATTTACATGTGTTTCTGATCTAGTTGTAACCAGATCAGATCATCTTGGTGAATTCAGACAGTTCATTTGATACTAAACATGACATATATATTTCAGATATAATACCCATTCCACTCCCCCGATAATAAATAGCATCTAAAACGTTTTCCAAACTGTATGTGAATGACCCTTCACTGAACTTACAATATGCATTGTAATTGAGGTGACATTTGTCAAGCCCTCTATGACAGCCTATCTGATGAGATCTAGTAATAAATATTACAGGACCTCAGAGACCAGTCATAAAACATGCTTGGTTTACAAACAGGAAAATAAAACATGCCTTAGTTCCTATAACATTTCAGGGAATTTTCCACACACCTACAAGATTTAACCCATTGCTCCCTGGACACAGTTTACCTTGTAGGATTTCGTTAAAGCCTTACCATGATGTATTCTATCAAACCATTCCATTCATGCATTACACACATCACATTAGTTAACCATACTTCGACAACAGAACAATGAATCATAACATATTAATTGGCAATATTATTTCAAGGAATAGCAAACCATGCCCACTAAGCATGCCATTAAAAATCTATGTTATTTAAATATGCATAGGATTTGGGATAAGGTGCAGATTTTTTTTTTTTAAGGGGGTGGGCGTACTAAAATATGCCCTGGTGCAGGGGTAGGCAACATTCGGCACTCCCCCATATTGCTCTTACACCCATAATGCTGGCAAAGCATCATGGGAGATGTAGTCCAAAACATCTGCATTGCCGAAGGTTGCCTATGCCTGGGAAAACCATTCCTATTGCCATCTCAGGTAATATGGAGATATTGTAAGTGGCAGCATTTAAACTGGTGCTCTAATCTCAAATGTATGCCCATCATAAAATAGACAGCTTGTACCAATCCTACTTATAAAGTCATATAGAAATTTACACTCAAATGAATTACTGATCTGCATCAGTAATCTGATACTGAACCGAGTATACCTGAAAATAGCATGCTAATGAAAAGCAGCAAAAAGAAAACTTTATTTCCCACATTATTGAGATTTGTTGAGATTTTTTTCCGAGCCTAACAGAAACTCTACAGACATGTTATAATTAGATTTTCAAAAAAGCTTTTGATAAGTCCCCTCTCCAAGGGCTTTTTACCAATTGAGAATTAATAGGCAAAATAAAATAAAAAATGCGGCATATCAGGAAAATGGATGTGGAACAAAGATTATATTCAAATGCATTACTAAGAATGCCGTCTCAATGTACTGTAGTCAGAAAGAGATTATAAAGAAGGAGGTTGCTGAAAATGGAACATTTCACATGTATTATTACGCCTTTATTCTAGATAATTTATCCTGATGTACTGAAGGAAGAATCTAAAATCCTGATTGCTTGACATAACTTATCTTAGCTTGACAATGCTCCATTCAGATACTGATGTATAGTGTGTTTCATTGATTCCCTGCGACAATGCTTTGTTATCCCTGCAGGCAGGTACGTTTCCATACAATATACCAGTCCATTTTATCTCTCTATCCAATAAGGCTATTAGTTTTTCAAAACATGCAGATTTGATTGACTGTATTCATCATCAAATAATGACTACTTATTGTCCCCAGTATACCTTGATAGATTGTTCATTCTGTCCAAAGCAAACGGAATCTATATAAATTTATCTTGCCATTAGAAAAGCTGGGAAACTCCATTGTACTAGGGAGCAGCTCATTTGATAATGACAAAGATAGTGATGAAAAGTAAGTCGGGCATATTTGGGTTTTGTGAGGCGTGTATGAATAATCACACTTTAAATTACTACATGCAGTCAGTTTAATGATAAACAAAGCCACTAAGGATATTATCTATCTTAATTCCTTTCCTCTGTTCCATTATGCTACTGTACAAGTTTCTTTTAGGAAGCAAAGAATTTAGATATAAGCTTTAAGTTAAATTTAACTGTTTATATACTGGGCGAATAAATATTTTTCTATGGGGGCGGAGCCTAACCGCTTAGCAGACCAGACGTGCCTGACTAGGGCTCCTGCATCTGGGATCACAATCCGGGGTAATCCAGCCCCAAAAAGCGACATTTGCCTACCGCAACCTATCCCACACGACCCGGGAGAGGCTGCTGCACCAGACGGTACCTCTCCCGACCAAAACGTTGCTGAAAAGAGGTTTGCGGCCTACACGTGGAAGAGGCCTGGTGGAGACGGCCGCTCCCCGGACTCACTGACCGTGGCTGGACACCCCGGGGAACACTTCCCCCCCACCCCCTGGACCGACGGGGGTTATCTCGGTCCGCACCAGCACACCTCACCTACCGCACAGACTGTTGCCGGCTACATCCAGGGTCGCTGGTCGTCCAGTGAGCCCTCGCAACATGGCGGATGCACTTACCATCAGAACCACGCAACAGCTCAGTCTAGACGGGAGCGCTGTACTGGATGGCATAGTACAACGCATAGATGAACACTTCACCCGATTCTGAGAGAAGCTAGCGGAACATATGTGGACAGCAATTGGGGAGCAGAAGAGCATGCAACCACAAGCGGGTAAGAGGGAGAAGGGGATCCCACAGGGCATTAACTCCCACCACATCCCCAACCCACGTAAATATGGCCCACCAACGAAGTTGACCACGCAAACGAACGTCTCATACCACCCCCAAAGGGGACAGTGGACAGGGACTACCATACAACGCACGACCGCCCAGAACCCCCTGTACAATAAAGCGGCAACTGGCAATGGCCGCCCCACAAGCCTTCCCGGGCCAAGGACCAATAGGAGCAACCCTCCCAGGCACCGACCACACCGCCGAAGAGCAAGCCACCGCAGGCGGTGGCGAAACAGCCAAGCTCTACACGGCGCCCGACAGAGGATCAACCCGGCCTCACAGAGTTACCGAGTTGGTGGATTCAAGGTGCAGGCCTTCACGAAAGCCTGGGGCCGGCAGGCGGCCGCCACATGTCCGCAGCCTATTGCCACTGGGGGCGATCCCCTGACCGTGGGGGCCAACATATGCAGCACCATTGACCAGCAAGCCTATGCTCTGAAACCCCGGAACACAGAAACCTACCAGGCCACAGTACAGCTTCTTGTAGTTTGCGACCAAACCGGAGCGGAGCTCTGGCCCTCCCCAGATGCAGAGACTGTCTCTCCCACATGGCCCCTGTGCGGGGTCGGCTGACCCGGGACTGGAACTGGTATAATGGTAGGAGACACTGGCGGACGACCCAAGCCCAAGAACAAACCTGCATTCCTATAATCTGTCACCACCACTTTATTTACAGCAGGTTGGAAGCATCCACCTGCTGGCAAACCCCCCCTCCCGGGGCATTGACTGAGCTACTTAGTGCTTGGACTGCATTTGAATTGCAGGTCTGCTACACAACCCTGCTGCCACTGTGCCTTACAGACCCTGCACACTGTCCTTCATATTTTGTTAGTGATGTTGTTCTTCTTTTTTCTCTCTTTTTTTTTTTTTTAAGCCTATGCCAAGCCTAACAAAATCGAAATGTCTAGTAATCTACAGCGACTGTTACTACTCACTTAAGCGATTTATTATGAAAGCTGTAGTTATAACGTGTATCTAGCCGGTACTGTCAATTTAACGTTCACAAGGGGCCTGCTATATGCTACCCAGTGCGTACCTAGACAGAATTGTCACAAACATTCGCGGTTAAGCCCCGCTTAGCATGTAACCTACTTCTAACACTAACTTAAACAAACGCTCCGTTAGCGATGCTTAGCCTAGTTAATGTGACTCACGGAATCGTTATTTTAGATTGCTCCTTCATATATCGTGCTTAATATAAGCTTCAATTTGCAGTAAAGGCTTAAGCATTATCACACTTTAGACCAATTTGTTATATCGTGTTTAGCCATGAACATCAAACCTGTATATGAAGCCTATCTTTATTAATATTGTTTCTCAACCAAGCTTGTATCACTCTGTTTGCATGATTGTTTCACAAAAAAAAAAAACCCATGGCAATCTTTCTTTGAGGTGCATTGCACACCATCTTGATATTATTTACTCATGTTATCCCTCAATGCCTCCTCTTTCTCTTTTGTACCCCATGACGCATATGCCATAATAAAAGAAAGATTTACAATAAATATTTTTCTATACAATAAAAATGCAAATATTAGATGTAAGTGATTGTATTAAAATAATGATTTAATATTTATAAAGTGCTATAGCTGCTACCACATTGGTGTGTAACTCTCCCAACAACACAAAAAATAATGTGAGCACAAATAGAATAACAGTGGAGCGCTATTTTAAAATGTAAAAATACACTGATACACTCTTGAGTTGAGTTGTGCAGTACCAGCACATTGTTGCTGCATGAGAAGGATGAGAAAAAAACAATTTTATTTAATTCAGACATAATTGACATGCTGCTAATCCTACTATCCTAACGCTGAATACTAATAATAATGGTGGTGACTGTATGTGTGATGGAAGAGGATGCAGTGCTGGTGGTGTCAACAGTCCTCATTGCTAAGGAAGGTATGTTCAGAATCTAAGGCCATGGCACTACTGCTGATGATAGATTGGGGAACACGACCCTATCCCACTCTTGTAACAGTCCCTATAAAAGCCTGGGTACTTTCACTCTTTATGCTAGATGCCCATTGTCACGAACACACCCTACTTCAAGACTGTGCGTGACGTAGTTGTGGTGGTGAAAGGGTTAGAGTTCACTATTTGTCTGCACTAGATCGGAAATAATGACAAAATCCCCCTTAACACCACCCACACTTAAACATGATAATATAAATATTACTGTTCTAACGCTCCCACCACCAAGACAACTTGGTCCCCTAGGTAAATCAATAATAAAACCCACCAAATACAACTTAGCACAATAGATAAGCAATTGCAAAATACTAATTAGTCTCTTCAGGTTACGTGATTCTTAACCAGACAAATTCAGAACTTAATAAAGGAATATTTACTATGAGCAAAAAAATAGTCACAGTGCATACAAAAAATTGATTAAAAAACTAATTATTTACACCAACAACAGACAAAACCAAAAGTTCTAAATAACAGAAGTCCTAAACACTTACTCACTTAGGTTTTCAAAGTAAAACTTCTGCCCAGGGGGGTCAACTAACCTCAGCTTCCACAGGCTCCATCCATATGGTAAAACCCTTTTCACATTCCTATGCAATTTCCATTACCCCTTCTGTCATCTGACCTCAGCTTAAAAGAGAATTGAGGCTTTAAAAAAAAACCTTCTGACTTTATTAACCCCTGTTTACATTGACAATACCATCTCTACCAGGCAGGCAGGTCATTAATGCACTACACAAATTACATTAAAGGACAATATTCCATACTGCAATAACGAATTATGCAACCTTGCTGTGACGCCCATCCTCTTAAATCGTTTGATATTCCATTGCTAAACCCAGATTAGATGGGACCAGGGCCGCCATCAGGGGGTGACAACCATAACGGTTGTCATGGGCCCGGCGGTCCTGGGGGGCCCGGGCTGCTTTGGCAACACGCCGCGCTCGCGGGAGTTACAGAGAGGGAAAAGCTTGTAAGTACACTAGCAGTCCGCTGGGCCCCCTCTGCAAGTGTAGGGAGCCGGGGGGCCCACAATGTCACCAGACCACCAGGGATCTTGGAATCTCCTCCCTCCCTGGATCAGGTAAGAACCAGGGAGGGGGGAATAACTTTTTTGGAATGCTCCATTTACACTACACTAACACACACACACTGCATTCACTACACTAACACACACACTGCATAAACAAAATACACTAACACACACACACACTGCATTCACTACACTAACACACACACACACTGCATACACACACTACACTAACACACACACACTGCATTCAATACACTATCACACACACACTGCATACACACACTACACTAACACACACACACTGCATTCACTACACTAACACACACACACTGCATACACACACTACACTAACACACACACACGCACACACTGCATTCACACACTACACTAACACACACACAGTGCATACACTACACTAACACACACTCTGCATTCACTAAACTAACACACACACACTCTGCATCCACTACACTGACACACACTCTGCATTAACTATACACACAGCATCCACTACACAAACATCCTGTATTCACAGTACACACACCAGAAAATATCCTGGCTACCACTCACTTTTTCCAAACCCATTTACTTCCCATTGTTTCATAGAAGGACATAGTCCTGATAACCAGGGCCGGCGCTACCATAAGGCGGCCCAGGCGGCCGCCTTAGGGCGCACCGGCCCTGGGGGCGCAAAATCAGGGTGACCGGAAGGAGGGAAGCGCACTGCGCTCCCCTCCAACCGACGACCTATTGTAGCGTGGCCGAGCACCCGGTTCTGCGGGCGCGCGAGGGAGCACTCTCCCATGTGTGCTTCCTCTTCAGCTCCCTCGCGCGCCGCATACTGATACCGGAGCCGGAAAATTACGTCATCTTCCGGCTCCGGCATCCCTACGCGGTGCGCGAGGGAGCTGAAGAGGAAGCACACATGGGAGAGTGCTCCCTCGCGCCCGCCCGCCTGTCCGCCAGCTAGCCAGCCAGCCTGCCTACCCGCCCGCCAGCCTGCCTACCCGCCCAGGAGCCCAGCAGCACCACTGGACCCCAGGGAATCCCTTCAGCACTCCAAAAAGGTAAGGAGGCTGGGGGATTAAATTTAAAAAAAAAACATGTGTTAGTGTGAGTGTTAGTGTGTGTGTGTGTCTGCTAGTGAGTGTCAGTGTGTGTGTCTGCTAGTGAGTGTCAGTGTGTGTGTCTGCTAGTGAGCGTCATTGTGTGTGTCTGCTAGTGAGCGTCATTGTGTGTGTCTGCTAGTGAGCGTCAGTGAGTGTGTCTGCTAGTGAGCGTCAGTGAGTGTGTCTGCTAGTGAGTGTCAGTGTGTGTGTCTGCTAGTGAACGTCATTGTGTGTGTCTGCTAGTGAGCGTCATTGTGTGTGTCTGCTAGTGAGCGTCAGTGAGTGTGTCTGCTAGTGAGCGTCAGTGAGTGTGTCTGCTAGTGAGCGTCAGTGAGTGTGTCTGCTAGTGAGCGTCATTGTGTGTGTCTGCTAGTGAGTGTCATTGTGTGTGTCTGCTAGTGAGTGTCAGTGTGTGTGTCTGCTAGTGAGCGTCAGTGTGTGTGTCTGCTAGTGAGTGTCATTGTGTGTGTCTGCTAGTGAGTGTCATTGTGTGTGTATGCTAGTGAGCCTCAGTGTGTGTGTCTGCTAGTGAGCGTCATTGTGTGTGTCTGCTAGTGAGCGTCAGTGAGTGTGTCTGCTAGTGAGCGTCAGTGAGTGTGTCTGCTAGTGAGTGTCATTGTGTGTGTCTGCTAGTGAGTGTCAGTGAGTGTGTCTGCTAGTGAGTGTCAGTGAGTGTGTCTGCTAGTGTCAGTGAGTGTGTCTGCTAGTGTCAGTGAGTGTGTCTGCTAGTGTCAGTGTGTGTGTCTGCTAGTGAGTGTCAGTGTGTGTCTGCTAGTGAGTGTCAGTGTGTGTCAGTGAGTGTGTCTGCTAGTGAGTCTCTTACTGAGTGTGTTTGTGTGTGTATTAGTGAGTCTGTTTGTCTGTTAGTGAGTGTGTGTTTGTCAGTGAGAGTGTATGTTTTGTAAGTGAGTGTGTATGTATGTCTGTCGCTGAGTGTGTCTGTCAGTAAATGTGTGTCCGTTAGCTGGTGTGTATGCATCTGTTCGTGAGAGTGTGTGTGTGTCTTCAGCACTTACCTTTCTCCCTTGGCGCTGGGGATTCCTCCGCCTCTCAGCTCCGAATGCTCTTGCCGCGCACGCATTCAAACCGCCCATAGGAAAGCATTACTCAATGCTTTCCTATGGACGTTCAGTGTTTTAGAATAGCGGAAGCTCCTCTAGAGGCTGTCAGTGAGACATCCACTAGAGGCTGAATTAACCCTCGGTGAAACATAGCAGTTTCTCTGAAACTGCTATGTTTTCAGCTGCAGGGTTAAAACTAGAGGGACCTGACACCCAGACCACTTCATTGAGCTGATGTGATCTGGGTGTCTGTAGTGGTCCTTTAAGTGTGTGTGCATCTGCATGCACTGGCGTACATACCGCGGTCGCAGGGGTCACAGCCCTGCAACCCCTGCGACCAGGTGCCCGCCGCCATGTGTTGCGGCCCCGGCCCGGGCAGAGTAAGCGCGAGAGGGGGGGGGCACGGATCAATTTGCGCACTGGGGCCCCATGGGTCATGTGTACGCCACTGCACCTACCCTGGTGTCTGCCGCAGGCTGTGTGGAGGGGGCGAGGATATGAATGACATCATATCCCTGCTCCCTGTGTACCACACAGCGTGGCTGGCGCCCTGTGATGGGGCTGGGCTGCAGGACAGGACTCCAAGGAGCCAGACAGCATGCATCCAGGGGACAAGATTGAACTGATGTAAGTATGTAATTGTGTATGTCTCTGTATGTATGTATGTATGTCTCTGTATGTATGTATGTATGTATGTAGGTCTCTGTATGCCTGTATGTCTGTACAAAATGTATGTGTCTGTATGTTTCTGTATGCCTGTATGTCTCTGTATGTACAAATGTATGTGTCCGTATGCCTGTATGTCTCTGTATGTACAAATGTATGTGTCTGTATGCCTGTATGTCTTTGTACGTATGTGTCTGTATGCCTGTATGTCTCTGTATACCTGTATATATGTATGTGTCTGTATGACGGTATGTCTCTGTATGCGTGTATGTCTTTGTATGCCTGTATGTATGTGTCTGTATGCCTGGATGTCTCTGTATGTATGTTTCTGTATGTCTATGTATGTATGTATGTATGTATGTGTCTGTATGACGGTATGCCTCTGTATGTATGTCTTTATATGCCTGCATGTCTCTGTATGCATGTATGTCTCTGTCTGTGTCTGTATGTCTCTGTATGATTATTTCTGTGTTTGTATGAACCTTATTTTAAACGAGGGTGGGGGGCACCAAAATGCATCTTCGCCTGTGTAACTAAAAATCCTAGCACCGGTCCTGCTGATAACAACCAATCACACGTATTCCTCCCAACGCAGCCTCTATCTCATGGGCAGGAAGGAAATCCAACTTATTTTAAGTGTACCCATCAAAAAAGACCCATCCCATTGCCTGTGGGACTGCCTTTATATCTAACAATTTTGGAGGGAGATTCAATCCTATCTTAAAACCAACACAATGCTTCTCCAAACTAATGCATCTCTAACTCTCACCAGGCTTGGCTGAGTGAGGGAATCCTGCAGCCCACCTATGTCCTTCTGTTCCCCTCGGTTATTGTTTAGGCTGATTATATGATGCTTGCTTTCCAAATCCTACATAACACTAACAACGATAGAATAATAGAGTTTCTCTTACTTGTCACTTCCCTTGTTCTCACCTTTGATCCTTGAAGGGAAGCTAGATCAATGAGGGGCTGTGCATGGGCATAGGAACCCAGGGGGGTGGAGGGGGATGCACCCCCCCCCCCCCCCAGCAAATCATGTGGGGGGGACAGGTTATAGAGAAATCCCCCCCAGCTCCACCGGCCGCGGGTGCCCTCGGGCTGCGTGCGAGGTGACAGGGGCTACTAATAAGGATAGGGGGAGAGGGGTAGGTAGAAAAATAATTGGAAGGGTTTAGGGGGGCTACTAATATGGATAGGAGGACGGGGGAGGTAGAAAAATAATTGGAAGGGGTTAAGGGAGTACTACTATGAATGGAAGGGGTAGGGTGGGTTCTAATATGCATGGCAGGGGTTAGGGGGTACTAATATGCATGGAAGGGGTAGGGGGGATAATATGCATGTGAGGGGTAGGGGTGGTTCTAATATTCATGGAAGGGGTAGGGGTGGTTCTAATATAAATGGAAGGGGTAGAGACGGGTAGTAAAATGTATGGAATGCACTTCTGAAAGTGTCACTGAATGACAGTTAGGAAATGTGGTCACCCTAAGTCAGGGGCAGTATTACACAATCTGCAAATGTATCAAAAAATATATAAAAAGTAATCTGCAAAGTACAAAATGTTTGTGTCATATGTCGTGCTAAAAATTAAGCTAGGAATGTGCATATATTTTTATTTTTTTTAAATAATTTTTAGAATAATGATACAGACATTTTATTTCTTACATTTGTGATGATTCTTTTTTCCCCTCTATATGCATGATGAAATAGGGGGCGCGGCATCAGGAGGATCCCTGCGCTCTATCCGGGTAAGTAAAACCCCTTCCCTGCAGTGACCCTTGTTATTATTTTATCATTTATATAGCGCCAGCAAATTCAGTAGCGTTGTACAATGGGATAAACAACTCCTAGTTTACGGAATAAGATTATACCCGGCGAGTAAAAATGCTATCCCCCCCAGATTTTTGGGGGTTCCTACGCCCATGGGACTGTGGTGGGTAGTCTCCGGAGGAGGGGGGAGCCTGATTTTGAGTTTGTTTTGTCATGATTTCTTTATCATAACCTCTAATATATCTGTGTTTTGGTTTGCAAACAGTATCGGTTTTATCTGCATCAGGATATGTTCTCTTGCTTTTAACTCAGCTAGTACATTTAACCCATTAAAGGAATAATGTAGAGCTGACTCTGTATTTACACCAGAGCTACGTATAAAAAGGTCAATGGCTAGATCCACTAGTTGCATTTATTCCATTTACAGAACACATTTCAATATGATTAAAGGGGGTTTGATCTTACACCTACTTTTTAAAAAAACTACTTTAGCTGTTCAGCTCATATTTTGAAGTCTCACTTAAAGCACTCTCTTAAATAACCCTGATAAATTTAAGCAGCAGTGATCTCATAGACTTTCTGGCCATTTCTTATTTCAGTGAATTTTATGTGTATTCCTGTAACGTGTATTGAAGTGTGCAGCAAGTGATAACTTATCCAGACAGATAGTAGAAAAACACTTATTTTTTCTCTCTTGAACAAGAATGTAAATCTGTTTTATAAAGTCTGTTGCAATATTGTAAACTTATCTTTCTAAATTATATAATCAGCATATTGAGGATTAAACTGCAAAATTCTCTATTAATAAGGTACTCGAACACTGCTCAAACACAGCCCACAAAAATCATAATTTTACTTGTGATTTAGAGTTGCTGTAATTAACTGTCTATTACGGTAGCAAATTTCTGAAGAGTAAAATATTTTGTTTGTTACTTTAAAGGAAAATTAAAAATCTCCAATATTTCTTAGTGCACAATGTATTTCAAATAAAAGTATACCATTACACAGAAAGTTGCTCCCATGAAATGATGAGGAATCAAATTCGAGAGATGTCATAGCGTGGGAAATCCATAAAAGGGATCTCTGATACACGCACATGCATACACATACAAACACACTGATGCATAGACGCACACACATTGACAAATACAGATATGAAGTCACAATGTGTATCTGGCTGTGTGTAGTTCTGAGTGTGTCTGGTATTGTCTACTTGTGTATGTGCCTGAGAGTGTGTGTCTGACTGAGACAATCCAGGTGTATGAATGTATATCTCTGTGAGCATGTGTATGTTTGTGTGTCTGGGACTATATGTACGTGGGGTAGCTGCTTTTAGTGTGTTGTGAGTATAGGGAGCTGCCTGTGGTTTTTGTGCATTGTGTTCAGGGCCGGCGCCACCTGTAAGGCGACCTAGGCAGCCGCCTAGGGCGCAACTTACCAGGGGGCGCCGGATCCCTGTCCCCGCTGCGCCTCCTCATGCTGCGCCGCCTGAGCGCTTTAACAAGCCCCAGGCGGCGCAGCACTGCTGCATGGAGGGCGGCCGGGTTTGAGTGACCGGCAGGAGGGAAGCGCAGAGCGCTCCCTCCTGCCGGTCTCTCCATGTAGCGTGGCCGGGCGGCGCGGAACGCGGGACAGGAACCTTTGTTTCCTGTACCCGGCCGCCGGCGGAATTACAGGAAGTGCTCACTGAGTGAGCATTTCCGGTCATTCCGCCGGCGGCCGGGTACAGGAAACAGAGGTTCCTGTCCCGCGTTCCGCGCCGCCCGGCCACGCTACATGGGCAGGAGGGGAGGGTAAGGACCACGAAGGGGGGGGGGGGTATAAGGACCACTAAGGGGGGGGTATAAGGACCACTAAGGGGGGGGGTTTATAAGGACCACTAAGGGAGGGGGGGTATAAGGACCACTAAGGGGGGGGGGGTATAAGGACCACTAAGGGAGGGGGGGGTATAAGGACCACTAAGGGGGGGGGATATAAGGACCACTAAGGGAGGGGGGGTATAAGGACCACTAAGGGAGGGGGGTGTATAAGGACCACTAAGGGAGGGGGGGTATAAGGACCACTAAGGGGGGGGGGGTTATAAGGACCACTAAGGGAGGGGGGGTTATAAGGACCACTAAGGGAGGGGGGGTATAAGGACCACTAAGGGAGGGGGGGTATAAGGACCACTAAGGGAGGGGGGGTTATAAGGACCACTAAGGGAGGGGGGTATAAGGACCACTAAGGGAGGGGGGGTATAAGGACCACTAAGGGGGGGTATAAGGACCACTAAGGGGGGGTATAAGGACCACTAAGGGAGGGGGGGTATAAGGACCACTAAGGGAGGGGGGTGTATAAGGACCACTAAGGGAGGGGGGGTATAAGGACCACTAAGGGGGGTTATAAGGACCACTAAGGGAGGGGGGGGTTATAAGGACCACTAAGGGAGGGGGGGTATAAGGACCACTAAGGGGGGGTATAAGGAGCACTAAGGGAGGGGGGCTATAAGGACCACTAAGGGAGGGGGGGCTATAAGGACCACTAAGGGGGGGGTATAAGGACCACTAAGGGAGGGGGGTATAAGGACCACTAAGGGGGGGTATAAGGACCACTAAGGGGGGGGTATAAGGACCACTAAGGGAGGGGGGGGGGCTATAAGGACCACTAAGGGAGGCGGGGGCTATAAGGACCACTAAGGGGGGGTATAAGGACCACTAAGGGAGGGGGGTATAAGGACCACTAAGGAAGGGAGGGGGGTATAAGGACCACTAAGGGAGGGGGGGTATAAGGACCACTAAGGGAAGGGGGATATAAGGACCACTAAGGGAGGGGGGGTATAAGGACCACTAGGGGAGGGATGGGGGGATAAGGACCACTATGGGAGGGAGGGGGGATAAGGACCACTATGGGAGGGAGGGGGGGGATAAGGACCACTATGGGAGGGAAGGGGGGATAAGGACCACTATGGGAAGGAGGGGGGATATAGACCACTATGGGAGGGGGGGGGATAAGGACCACTATGGGAGGTTGGGGGGGATAAGGACCACTAGGGGAGGGAGGGAGGGGGGATAATGACCACTAGGGGAGGGAGGGAGGGAGGGGGATAAGGACCACTAGGGGAGGGGGGATAAGGACCACTAGGGGAGGGGGGGATAAGGACCACTAGGGGAGGGGGATAAGGACCACTAGGGGAGGGAGGGGGGATAAGGACCACTAAGGGGGGAAGGACCACCAAAGGGGGGTAAGGAGGGAGGACTACTAAGGAGAGGGGAGGAGGGTGATTACCACTAAGAGGGTGGGGGGAGTAGGGGAAGGTCTACTAAGGGGTTTGGGAGAGGGAGGACCACTAAGGGGTTTGGGAGAGGGAGGACCACTAAGGGGGAGGGGGGAGTGAGAAGACCACCAAGGGGGACTGCAGAGGGACAGGGGCCAAGGGAGAGCACTAAGTGACAGAAGGGGAGAACACGGAGAGACAGAAGGGAAGGGGAAATCAATAATTGAGGGGAGAGCACTATGAATTTTTTTTTTTAAAAAGAAAGAGCTGTTCCCCTCCCAGTCCCTATCCTACCCCACCCCACAAACCCTCTCTTTTACACTACACACATACACAATGCATCCCCCCCCCACACACACAGAAACATACAATGCATTCCTACTCACACACAGACACACCCGAAACACACAATGCATCCCTTACGTTCTCTTACATAATTAATGCACCCCTTACAGACACACACTGCATTCAATTACATACACAGAAACAAACCTTGCACCCCTTACACACACACACACACAGAAACATACAATGCATTCCTTACACGCAAACACACACTACATCCCCTATAAACACACTACATCCCTTACACAAATTGCACACGTAAAACATCCCCAACTCATGGATGGGCCATGTAGGTGGATTTATGGGTGGGCATTGTAGGCGTATGCCCCCTGGGGGCCCAGACCTTGAGCTGTGTAAGGGGCCCTAAAAAATGGAGCTGCTTCCTGTTCGTTAATTGTTGTGAGCACTGTTAAAAACAGTCTCCAGAGAGCCTCTTCTACACCAGACCTGTGGAGCCAGACTGAGCCCATCATCAGCCTCTTGTCCTCATCTGGTGGTAAGTAGGCAATCCAATATATTATTAGTGGCACTAATCTCTAATTTACCTCACATTAAATGGATACTATAGTCACCAGAAGCACTACAGCATAATGTAGTGGTTCTGGTGTCTATAGCCTGTGCCTGCAGGCTTTTTAATGTAAACACACTGTCTTTTCAGATAAGACACTTTGTGAAGACTGGCGTTGGCCCATATGGCAGAGCATATGGGCGGGGCATTGTGATGTCACATGGTGGGCTGAACATATGGGGGGGCGGCAAATTTTTTTTTGCCTAGGGCGGCAAAAATCCTTGCACCGGCCCTGATTGTGTTCATGGCGAAGTTATGTTTCATGACTGTGTGATGATGACTGTCTTCTGGAGGTGACTATGTCAGGGTGAGTAATGGGATAACTGTGGCAGGGTAAGTGTGACAGTGTGTGTGTGTGTGGTGACATTTTGAGGAAAGGTGACAGTGCGTGTGCGAGTGACAGTGTGGGGGAGTGACAGTGTGTGGAGGGGTGACAGTGTGTGTTAGATGAGTGTGTGTGTGGGTGAAAGTATGTGGTAGAGTGACAGTGTGTGGGTGACAGTGTGTGGGAAGGTGACAGTGTGTGTGGGAAGGTGACAGTGTGTGTGGGAAGGTGACAGTGTGTGTAGGAGAGTGACAGTGTGTGTGGGAGAGTGACAGTGTGTGTGGGAGAGTGACTGTGTGGGAGGTGACAGTGTGTGGTTAGTAACAGTGTGTGGGAGGGGACAGTGTGTGGGGGTGATATTGTGTGGGGAAGGCTTCGGCTTGTGCGGGAGGCGTGCAGTAATCAATTTCTTAGTGGTCCAATAGCTCACTCCCTAGTTGTCTAGTGGGCTAGCTATCCAGTCTACAGCTCAGCCTGGACCATGTCTTGCGAGTTCCAGCACTTGAAGTGTCAGAGCATTGCCGTGGTAACCTGCTACAATGCTTTGGTTGGCCATAACTCGCTGACACCTACTTCACATATGTACCTGGCAGAGTTGCGGCCCGGTGGTCCTGAGCCCTCTCTCCCTCTGTGGGCAGATTGAGTAGAAGGTTCCAAACCCAGGGCAAGCACCGGGCCTCTACTGGTGTAAACCATCGTCACAGACCAAAGGCCCAATGGATTAGTCTGCCCTAAGGCAAGGCCGGTAGCTGCGAGGTCCCAGAGAGCAAAAGGCCTTAGACAGCCACCTAAGTTGCTTAATTTGAGAGCCGCCTCTGTTGATGCTCACACTGGTGATTCTGCCCCCAATAATAAAAGTGCCAATTCTATTGAAAACTGTCACAAATTTGACAGACTCCAGCTAAAGTTCTTTGTGTGTCAGGAGTTTCTAGAACTATAAGTAGACAATTATACAGCATGTAGTTCTCAAATAATACATATATAGAAAACTACAGAAAATAAAGGTGTATTTGGACTAGCAATTAGAAAATCTATTTAATCTCATTGCTTTCTGTAAGAAGGTTTCCGTACAAGCTGTAATATTGGGGGTTATTTTGGTAACCTTCCTGTCACCTTTCTTTTCCCTATGCTTTTTCTTATAACTACTATTTGTATTTTAATGTTTATTGGTTATGCTTCATTTTACATTGTAATTTCCATCCAATTTATGTCTTTGTATTCCATTGTTTTTTTATTTGACTTGTCAAGAACTGCATGTCTTACATTATATATTAGTTATCTTACCTATAGTCAATGTGTAACATGTTTTGTATATATTGACAACCATGGTTATCACCAGTTCTTTCAAATTGTAATACATCACAGGTGTCCGATCCTTTGTTTAGCAAGGGAACTTGAGACATTGTCTGTAACGATTCTACAACAAACAGTGTTCTCACTCGTTCATTTTGCTATTTAAGAAACACATCTCTCAGAGATAATTATCTTCTTTAAACTTAATAACCAAAACACAACTATAAGCTATCACTATCTGATGAGAGATACAGATAGACACTCCAGAAAAATACTAGGAACCCACAGGGCCCTAGGCATTTTGCCCCCTTCATTCTTCACCTTGGGATGGTAAATGTGGCCAAGCAAATGCAATGTGTTGGGGCCCCTGTGCAACCCCTGTGCTCTAGATGGTCCACTTATGGTTAATCCTACCCTGTACCCCTTCCTAATCAGGTAGAGTCCCATAAACCTCTGTCCAGCAGCTGTCCTTCACTGAGGAAGTCAGTACGGAAATATTTAATGTGTTTTTTAGTGAAGGTTTTTTAAGGAATCAAGCACAATGTGGATGAACCTTATTAGAGCCTTCAGGAGGGCTTTTGTCATTGCTCCAGCTCCTGATAATTAATGGTCATATAATGGTTCTATACGTATGCACTAGTTCACAGGAAATATCTATCTTTTTAAAATATTTACCAAGCAGGACAGAAAATACAGATCTAACTCCTGATACTGCAAATATGGCAATCATCCAGGTTTTCGCTGACCAGACTGCGAACAAGACAAATTGGGCACACAAAGTGTCTCAAAGACAATAACTGGAATTTAAAACAGACTAAGAAAAAAGTTATGTTTCTAAAGAATAAAATAGCTATTGCTAAGATACATTCTATGAAAGGAGACAGATTCCGACATATTACAATAAATATAATAGGGTTTTACAATATCTCTAACTCAGTTTCATCACTATCTCATTTGCAGGTAAGTGAGGATATTTATAAGACGTTATCTTATTTTCAAGCTATTATAAGCATTAATCAGTTTTCAAAAATGTAAACAATTTATAATATTAATAATTTTGTTTCAAATTTTGTTTTTGTTTTAATGGCTCCAAAGTTAAACATTCCGATATTCCATACAGTAGAGCTAAATTAAAACAATTAGGAAATTAATACTAACAACGCCAGTACCTGTTGTTATGGTTAATGCTACATTATATGATAAACTATTTCTATCAACGTTTTAGTGCCAGCAGTAGTTTTATCACATGATGCTGGCCTTTTATGTTTATGCTGAAACTAGAGAATGGTATATATTCCTCATTCTCGGGTCCTCTGCCAGAGGCCTGCGAGTGTGAGGGTTCTGTGCAGTACCTTAGCTGTTTCTTGAGCAGCAATCTGCTGGGCAGAGATTTCCGATGTACCACCTGGAATCTACTGAAGCCACTTCCATAATTTGGAGGACAACTGGGAGTACTAGTGCCTTCACTTTCAACATCCTTTCTAGCTCCTCTTTCATTCTTTGGTATTTGTCCACCTTCTCATGTTCCTTCTTCATGATGTTATGGTCACTAGGTATTGCTACATCCACTACCACTGTGCAGTCTTCTGTTTCTTTTCTACCACCAGAATATCAGGTTGGTTGGCCACTACTTGCTTTCTGTCTGGATCTGAAAGTTTTAGACCTGTCATTCTCACTTTGTGGTATCTTCCATCGGGACAGCAGGTCCAGCCAATATTCTGTGCAGATATTTCGGCAGCCAATCCCAGAAACTTGGTTGTGCCTCTCAGTGTATGCTGTCCCTTCGAACATCTTGCACCTGGCTACTATGTGCTGGTTTGCCAGGTGCTGGTTTGCCTTAGAGGCATCTCGGCACAGTTTGCACCTTGGGTCTTGTCTAGTGTGGAAGACCCCCGCTTCTATTGATCTGATGCTGAGTGCCTATTATTGAGCTGCTAGGATTGGTGCCTTAGTGCTGCCTTTCAGTCCTATATTTTCCAACCACTGGTAGGATTTTGCAATGTAAGACACATTCACTATCTGCTGGTAGTATATGTTTTACCGGGTATTCCCCTTAGCAGTTGATCTTTGGGAGTCATCTTAATGATGTACTTGTGGATGCTCTGTGTTTCATGCAGGACTGTGGCCTTGACAACTATCAGGCCCTCACTTCCTTCCTTCCTTCTGACTGGTGTACAGTCTATGGGTGCTGGGTTTTGAGTGGAATAATCCATTCAAAGTGAGTCGTTTCTGGGTCTTGACACCTATAGTGACCAGCTCTTCTCTTTGCCAGGTTATTATTACATCTTGGTACCAGATGACTGGATGTGTTGATGGCTTGGATCTTGTTCTTGCCACTGAGCTGGGACTTTATAACCTTTCTGACTTTCTGGAGATACTTGGATGTTGCTATTCTCCTCGCCTCTTCCTCATAGTTGCCATGTGTTTGTGGTACCCCTAGATACTTGTAGCTGTTCTCTACATCGCCTATTTGACCTTCTGTTATTTTACCTCATTCTGTCCTGATCATCTTATATAGGCTTATATAGTCTGAACAACTTTACAATGTCCTGGCTGTGTTACCAAGTTAGGTGAATAAGTCAGTCAATGTCCTGCTCACTCTTGACAGACAGCTTGATGTCATCCATGTAGAATAGGTGACTGATGGTAGCCCCACTCTTGAACCTGTATTCGTATCCACTCTTCATGATGATCTGGCTAAGGAGGTTGAGGTCTATGTAGAACAGCATTTGAGATTGTGCATCACCTTGGTATGTGCCACATTTGATGTTCATTTGATGTTCACGTGTTATTGTCCTTGAATTGACTTCTATAGTTGTTTTCCACTTGCCCATCGAGTTCTTGATGAAGGCTCTGGTGTCTTGTTGACCTTGTATAGAGCCAAGAATTCCAGTATTCATGTGTGTGGTATTATGTCGTAGGCCTTCTTGTATTCAATCCAGGCTGTGCACAGATTGGTCTGTCTGGTCTCAGAATCCCCTGTGACTACCATCAGTTGGTGTTTTGATCCTTTGGTGTTATTTCCAATCCCCTTTTGAGTATTGCTCATTTGCCAATTGATCATGGAGGCTATGATAACTGACAGGACCTTCTATGTTTGGGAAGGGCGTTGGCATTTGCAGGACAACTAATGCTGAGACATATGTGTGCTTAGTCTCTGTGCATGTGTTGGTTGGGATTGTGGACAGTGAGTCATTAGCATATTGTTTGGTGGCAATTTTCTAGTGATCTTTGATAATATTGTTCGGTAGTCAAGAATTGCTAGTTTTTCTATGATCAACTTTCTTATGTCTGTTATGCAATCTTGGGGCAGAGATTCAGACTGGCAACACTCTGTGGGTAAGATAATTTCTTCCTCCTCATGGCTCATGTATGATGTTTTGTGTAGTCCATCTAATTACAGTTGTGACACTAGCTTCCTTATGACAATATTCAAACATTGTGTAATTAACTATTTTGGTGTTAGTGTAGATCAGGGATAGGCAACCTTCGGCACTCAGGTTGTTGTTGACTACATCCCCCATAATGCTCTTACACCAATAATGCTGGCAAAGCATCATGGAAGGTGTAGTCCAAACCATCTGGAGTGCAGAAAGTTGCCTATGCCTGGTGTAGATGAAAGTCTCTTATTCATCTATAGTTCCCACTTATGTTTTGTGATGAAGCTCCTGTGCTCCAACTGAGTATATGCACCAGTTTAGCTTCCTCTCTGCTACCAGGGATTCTAACGAGCTTGAGACCCAGTCACCGAAGCTGGACTAGGGTCTCTGAGGACCACTTCCTCCAGATCAGATATTTATTTATATTTATTTATCTTGAACATGTATAAATCATATGTATCCAAAATCATGATAACATGGGACAACAATGGGACTATTGAATTTCACAGAAAATATATTAAAAGTACCCTTTTTATTTTAGAGATGTATTGAATAAACAGTGAATAGTAAACGGAGAAAAGGAGGACCTTGCTGTATAAATAGTGAGGTTTAAAACTTATAGCTATTCTGGAATACATTTTGCAACTAAACACAACCAGCTGTCTACTTAATTTATTATTTATTTATTCCCATTTGTTATTATGTGTCTTTGCCGTGAGCGCTCTGCAAAGGTTAGCATTTTTTTTTAGGTACAGCTTTGCTGGGTGTTTGATCTATAAATAGACAGACTGATAAAAAAAAGAAAATATGTCCCTGTCTGTTAGTTTATTATCTAACTTTGGTAACAAAGTGGTAAGCAAGATGGCCTATGAACGTGCAATCGAAGGAGATAATGAGGACTAGCAGGGGCATACACAAGGCATAGCAGGGGAGAACATGAAAATTATCCAGCAAATTAGGTGTTCATGAGATATTTAAAGTAATAAGGAAGTATTTCAGACACGTGGAGAATCATGCTCTATATGTAAAAAAAAGTTAAACACAATATAATTTAGAATAGTGATCACAACTTTATACAATAGACCAAGGTGGCTGAAAAAGTATTCACACAGTACTGTCATTGATGCACTGCTTATGGTATAACCATCAATTCTGCTGATTTCGCTTGGTCATCTGGGGTTTTACCATTTGCCTATCTTTGCAGGGTTGAATTTGTCAGCAAGTATTTGTATTGAGTATGTATGTGTGAATGTAGGAGTGCATTTGTATGTACTTTTGCCATTTGATGTTTGAATGCAGGGGTGTGCTTGTGGGTAGTGTTGGTGTTTGACTGCAATCACACATTTGTGTTTAGTGTTGGCATTTGAATGCTGGAATGTATGGACATATACACATAGAGAGCCAAACACACTTACTGGCACAGATACACCTAAACACTGACACACAAATACACTATCAAATATATGTAAATATATTTATAGAAATCAGTTTTACATTTAATATCCTCTACACAAGTGCAACTTAAAGGGACACTATAGTCACCTCCTACATAGGGTCACTTGGCAGGTATGGATTGACACCTATACTAAGGATCCCTGATACACACTGACACAGAGCAGAATAGGACTGTTCCCCATACATAGGGTCACTTGGCAGATATGGATTGACACCTATCCTAAGGATCCCTGATACACACTGACACAGAGCAGAATAGGGACTGTTCCCCCCACATAGGGTCACTTGGCAGATATGGATTGACACCTATCCTAAGGATCCCTGATACACACTGACACAGAGCAGAATAGGGACTGTTCCCCCTACATAGGGTCACTTGGCAGATATGGATTGACACCTATCCTAAGGATCCCTGATACACACTGACACAGAGCAGAATAGGGACTGTTCCCCCTACATAGGGTCACTTAGCAGATATGGATTGACACCTATCCTAAGGATCCCTGATACACACTGACACAGAGCAGAATAGGGACTGTTCCCCCTACATAGGGTCACTTGGCAGATATGGACTGACACCTATCCTAAGGATCCCTGTTACACACTGACACAGATCAGAATAGGGACTGTTCCCCCTACATAGGGTCACTTGGCATATATGGATTGACACCTGTCCTCAGGGACCCTGATACACACTGGGGGGGGACCTACTGTCCTCCGCCCCACCCCCACCCCTGCACGGTGGGTGGGGGCCATAAAAATAATGAGGGGGGGACCTACTGTCCTCCCCCCTGGCCCCCACCCCTGCGCGGTGGGTGGGGGCCATAAATCACAATTGGGGGGACTTACTATCCTCCCCCGCCCACACCGCTGCGTGGTGGGGGCCATAAAAATAATGAGGGGGGGGGACCTACTGTCCTCCCCCCTGCCCTCACCCCTATGTGGTGGGTAGGGGCCATAAATCACAATGGGGGGACCTACTGTCCTCCCCCTGGCCCCCACCCCTGTGCGGTGGGTGGGGGCCATGAAAATAATGAGCGGGGGACCTACTGTCCTCCCCCCGGCCCCCACCCCTGTGTGGTGGGTGGGGGCCATGAAAATAATGGGGGGGGACCTACTGTCCTCCCCCCGGCCCCCACCCCTGTGCGGTAGGTGGGGGCCATAAAAATAATGAGGGGGGGGACCTACTATCCTCCCCCCCGGCCCCCACCCCTACGCGGTGGGTGGGGGCTATAAATCACAATGGGGGGACCTACTGTCCTCCCCCCGCCCCCACCCCTGCGCGGTGGGTGGGGGCCATGAAAATAATGAGGGGGGACCTACTGTCCTCCCCCGGCCCCCACTCCTGCACGGTGGGTGGGGGCCATAAAAATAATGAGGGGGGACCTACTGTCCTCCCCCCTGGCCCCCAACCCTGCACGGTGGGTGGGGGCCATAAAAATAATGACGGGGGGACCTACTGTCCTCCCCCCCTGGCCCCCACCCCTGAGTGGTGGGTGGGGGCCCTAAAAAAAAAACAATAAGGGAGGGACCTACTGTCCCCCCCAGCCCCCACCCCTGAGTGGGTGGGTGCCCTAAAAAAAATCCCCCCCCCCATCAAAGGTGACTAGGGGTCCCCAAGCCCCTTGTCACCAACCCCCCCACCCCAAAAGAAGTTACCCCCTACCTTCCCTTCCTCACCCTAATAAATAGTGAGGGGGGAATAAAATAACTAACCTGTAAAGGCCAAATAAAAAGCAATGTAAAAAAAATAAAAAAACAGCGCAAAAAAAATAAATCCATCTTCACCCATGAAGGGCTCCGCGCAGACTGAGCTCTGCAGGGCGGGGGTAGGCTTATAAAGCCTTGCCACGCCCTGCAATTAGGCTAAGAACACTCTGATTGGCTGGTTTAAGCCAATCAGAGTGCTCTTTGTCATTTTACACAGCGTGGGTGTAACGAAAATAAACCCCAACTCGCAGGATTCAACTCGACAAAAGACAACACAGAGGAGAGATACGTCTACCGGACCTTAGAATGGCCGGACTCGACGTATATGAGAGGAGAGTCAGGAACGATCCGAGGTCAAGGGCACAGAGAGACAGCATAAACTAGGACTAGCCGGGGACTGGTACACAGTAAACAGCAAGCCGGCAAACAGAACAGATAAGGATAAAGAGATAACGTAGTCAGAAACAAAGCCAAGGTCAATACGAAGGAACACAACTGAACACAACAAGCGCTAAAGGGAACTGAAACAGAAACCACAATAGGGCAGGGAGTAAAGGGAGTAAAGGGAGAGGTAAGTCATATCCACGCCCCAATATGTGAGAGTATGGGGTGACAGGGGCCAATGGGAGACCGTTTTGATTTTCGGCTCCCACTTCCCCTTTAAGAGCATGCTCGTGACGCGCGGCGCGCTCTCAAAGCTAGGCGGGACACGTGGCTGCATTCCTCTGAGCGCGCCGGGAACAGAGGACCTCGGCCGGCCTCCGGACAAGGTAAGTAATGCTACAGTACCCCCCCCCGAGGACACGCCCTCCGGGCGGGTAGGGCCAGGTCTGGCAGGAAAACGAGAATGGAAAGAACGCACAAGGCGGGGAGCATGAACAGCATCAGCAGAAATCCAACTGCGCTCCTCAGGCCCATAACCCTTCCAATGTACCAAGTACTGAAGTCGACCCCTAAGGAAACGAGAGTCAAGAACAGCAGAAACGTCAAATTCCTCATGACCCTCCACAAAGACAGGTGGGGAAGGAGGAGTATTCCGGGTATAGCGGTTGCGTACGTAAGGCTTCAACAATGAGGTGTGAAAGACATTAGGAATACGCAGATTCTTAGGTAGATCCAAGGCCTACTAAACAGGATTAACCTTATGTAGAATACGATAAGGACCAATGAAGCGGGGAGCCAATTTCATAGAAGGCACCCGTAGGCGAATATTCCGCGTGGAAAGCAAAACCCTGTCCCCCACAACATAAGAAGGAGCCGCTCTGCGATGCTTGTCAGCCTGAGCCTTCTGGCGAGCAGCGGAATCCACCAAAGAACGCTGAACCATGCTCATCCAGAACTGGCCCTGTGAGGAGAATGCAGCCGGAAGAACAACGGGATGCTGGCCATAGACAACGTAAAAAGGGCTTCTGCCGGAAGAATCATGAGTGGCGTTATTCCGAGCAAACTTAGCCCAAGGAAGAAGGTCAGACCAATTGTTCTGATGGTGGGACACAAAACAACGAAGGTACTGCTCCAGAGACTGGGGATGATAAGCGGAGGAAAATGAGAGAGAAATACCCATTTCTGAACAAAAGGCTTTCCAGAACCTGGAAATAAATTGGCTACCCCTATCGGACACAATAGATACGGGAATACCATGCAACCGGAATACCTCTCTAGCGAAGATACTAGCTAGTTCCCTGGATGTGGGCAACTTGTGAAGAGGCACAAAGTGAGCCATTTTGGAAAACTGATCTACTATCATCAGGATAACTGTGTAACCATTTGAAGGGGGTAATTCAACCATAAAATCCATGGATAGGTTAGACCAAGGTCTCTCAGGAACGGGTAACGGATGCAAAAGCCCACAAGGAACTCTACGAGAAGATTTCATACATGCACAAGTAGTACAAGCACCTATATAGTCAGTGACATCCTTGCATAAGGAATCCCACCAAAAATACAGAGAAACAGCTGACATAGTTTTGGAAATACCAGGATGTCCAGCAGTCTTAGTATCATGATATAACGACAGAATCTCCCGTCTCTCTGGAACATCAACGAACAATTTATCAATAGGCCTCTCGCTTGGTGCCATGCTTTGTTTCGCCTGTATGGCCTGCAAGAGGGATGAAGAAATAGACAAAATAGTGGTAGCTATTATTCTGTCTGGGGGAATGACAGGAGTAACATCAATCTCCTGTTTGTCAGCAGTTTCAAACTGTCTGGACAGAGCGTCTGCTTTAATGTTACGATCACCTGGTCTATAGGTGATAATATAATTGAAACGTGACAAAAACAATGACCACCTAGCCTGCCTAGAAGATAATCTTTTAGGTTCACCAAAGTAGGATAGGTTCTTGTGATCCGTAAAAATGAGGATAGGATCCTTAGTTCCTTCTAACAAGTGTCTCCAGTCTTTAAGAGCTAAGATAATAGCAAGGAGTTCACGATTACCCACATCATAATTCTTTTCAGCTTTGGACATGTGTCTAGAAAAGAAGCCACAAGGATGCAATGGCTTTTCAGGCAATTCTCTTTGGGACAAAACAGCACCTACCCCGATATCAGAAGCATCAACTTCAAGAATATAAGGCAGTGAGGGGATAGGATGCTGTAAAATAGGTGCAGAGGCGAATGTAGTTTTAAGAAAGTCGAAAGCCTGGAGTGCCTCGGGAGACCAGACACGAGTATTACCTCCTTTTTTGTCATACGGGTGATAGGCGCTACAATAGAAGAAAAACCCTTAATAAAGCGTCTATAATAGTTAGAGAAACCAAGAAAACGCTGAATAGCTTTCAAACCTTGTGGTAGAGGCCACTCTATGACAGCAGAAAGCTTCTGGGGATCATTACGAAAACCCTTGGCGGAAATCAAATACCCTAAAAACTGGACTTCGGATTGGTCAAATAAACATTTTTCTAGTTTACAATAAAGACCATTAGCAAGGAGGGTCTTCAGGACCGTTGTCACATGTCTGTGATGAGTGTGTAAATCTGTAGAATATATTAGTATGTCGTCCATGTATACAATTACAAATGTGTGAATAAAGTCTCTTAAGACGTCATTAATGAATTCTTTAAATATTGCTGGGGCATTGCAAAGACCAAATGGCATAACAGTATACTCGTAATGACCGGATCTAGTGTTGAATGCAGTCTTCCATTCGTGGCCTTTCTTAATACGTATTAAATTGTATGCACCTCTAAGGTCCAATTTAGTGAATACAGTAGCATGTTTCAGCCTGTCAAACAATTCTGTAATTAAAGGTATAGGGTATGCATTTTTGATAGTGATTTTGTTTAGACCTCTATAATCGATACACGGTCTTAAATCACCTTCTTTCTTAGATACGAAGAAGAACCCCACTCCAGCCGGAGAAGAGGATCTCCTAATGAACCCCTTTTCTAGTGATTCCTTAACATACTCCTCCATGATACGGTTTTCTTGAATAGATAAAGGGTACACCCTGCCCTTTGGAGGTATAGTGCCAGGCAATAAATCGATAGCACAATCATAAGGTCTATGAGGCGGTAATTTATCAGCTTCCCTTTTATCGAATACAGTCTTGAGAAACAAGTACTGAGGAGGTATATCAGTAGACAAAGGAGGAGTAGTAGGAACATTAATAGTATTTAAAGGGGTGACTTTAATTATACAAGATTCGTGGCAGGCTTTGCTCCATGATTTTAATTGTCCCGACTCGCAGTCGAAAATGGGATTGTGAGAACATAGCCATGGGTACCATAACACGATATGAGAAGAGGGAGAGGTGATAACCTGGAACTGAACGGTCTCAAAGTGTAAAACCCCAGTGTACCTGAATAATGGTACAGTTTCATGGGTAACGACTGGAGTACTTAAAGGTCTACCATCTATGGCCTCAATGGCCAAGGGTATCTCCCTCTCTCTGATGGGAATGTTGTTTTTCGTAAGAAAACCAGAATCTATGAAGTTCTCAGCAGCCCCGGAATCAACCAAGGCTAGTATGCTTTCAGCTATACAACACTCTCTCATATGAAGAGAAACAGGGAGAAGCAAACGGTTAGGAGGCAATTTAGGAGACTTCAGATATCACACCCAAGGCCAGTCCCCTATAAGGTCTTAGGTGCGAGAGTTTTCCGGAAGCAAAGGACATTCCTTTACCATATGGTCTCTCCTACCACAGTATAGGCAGAGTCCGTCCCTTCTCCTAAGTAATTTTTCAGTATCAGAGAGTTTGGCACCCCTAATTGCATGGGTTCCTCCTCAGATACTTTAACACTCTCAGATTTATCAATTCTGGGGTTAATAGGTGTAACAAAACGTCTATTCCTGTTCTTAGTATAGAGCCTGTCACGAATCCTATTGTCTATATCAATGAGGTAATCAATAAGGTCCTCTAATGCAATAGGAAGCTCCCTTGCTGCTACCTCATCCAATATAGTGTCAGATAAACCTTCCATGAACGCAGTAGTTAACCCATTATTGGTCCAATCTACCTGTGAAGCAAGGGTACGAAACTGAATAGCATAGTCAGCCACTGAC
The DNA here is from genome assembly GCF_036172605.1 of Pelobates fuscus. NCBI lineage: Eukaryota > Metazoa > Chordata > Amphibia > Anura > Pelobatidae > Pelobates > Pelobates fuscus. The sequence goes on from NC_086318.1 coordinate 369,522,402, forward strand.
CTAAAACCCTGTTTAATTCTCATTAATGCTCTTGCGGCATTCTTTGACCTTTTCGTTGTGTCAAAAGTTCTACGAAAAGCCGTAAGAAAACTATTGAAATTATGCACCATAGGTCCATTGGCCTCCCAAATAGGATTTGCCCACTCAAGTGCTTTGTCAGTAAGTCGATGCATCAAAAAACCCACTTTAGCATAAACTAGGACTAGCCGGGGACTGGTACACAGTCGACAGCAAGCCGTCAAACAGAACAGATAAGGATAAAGAGATAACGTAGTCAGAAACAAAGCCAAGGTCAATACGAAGGAACACAACTGAACACAACAAGCGCTAAAGGGAACTGAAACAGAAACCACGATAGGGCAGGGAGCAAAGGGAAAGGTAAGTTTAAATACCTTCAACTCATTCTTGATTGGCCCCTGTCATATCCACACCCCCAATATGTGAGAGTATGGGGAGTGTGGGGTTGACAGGGGCCAATGGGAGACCGTTTTGATTTTCGGCTCCCACTTCCCCTTTAAGAGCGTGCTCGTGACGCGCGGCGCTCCCTCAAAGCTAGGCGGGACACGTGGCCGCATTCCGCGGTCAGCACCCGCCGTCATCGGCGCTCTGAGCGCGCCGGGAACAGAGGACCTCGGCCGGCCCCCGGACAAGGTAAGTAACGCTACAGTGTGTAAAATGACACAGAGCACTGTGATTGGTAGGCTTGGAATCTAACCAATCAGAGTGCTCTGTGTCATTTTACACAGCGTGGGAAAGTTCTTTGGAATTTTCCCATGCTGTGTAAAATGACAAAGAGCACTCTGATTGGTGGGCTTGGAATTCTGCTCTGTGTCAGTGTGTATCAGGGATGCTTAGGATAGGTGTCAATCCATATCTGCCAAGTGACCCTATGTAGGGGGAACAGTCCCTATTCTGCTCTGTGTCAGTGTGTATCAAGGTCTCTGAGGACAGGTGTCAATCCATATGTTAAGGTGTCAATATGTCATATGTCAGGTGTCAATCCATATCCATTGTGATTTAGGAATGTTAGGTGATTTATGCCCTTTATGGATTAAAACCAGACTCTGCATCAACTGTGTAATTTTCCATGGGAGTTTTGCCATGGATCCCCCTCCGGCATGCCACAGTCCAGGTGTTAGTCCCCTTGAAACAACTTTTCCATCACTATTGTGGCCAGAAAGAGTCCCTGTGGGTTTTAAAATTCGCCTGCCCATTGAAGTCTATGGCGGTTATTGCCAATAACAAAGTTCTTCCCAATGAATTCCTGAATATTATCCCTTAATAGCCCTTCAAATATTCTCGCAGTCACAGAAGTTAAGCTCACAGGTCTATAATTTGCTGTCAACAAGGGTTAAAGCCCTGCACTGCATAATTGCATAGACCGCCATGTGGTTCTTAAGTGGTTAATCTGTGCTGGTGACCAGACAATTATTTTAATTCCAGGGATTTTATTTTGAAACATCTGGGAGAGCAAAAATATGCAAGATGCACTCTTGTGATGTATGGTTATTTCAGCCACTTACTCTTTCCGGTCAACATGAACCAGTTTGGTCATCCTCCCCTGACTTCCTTCAGACCAGGAGATCACCATTTTCTGAGATACTCAAACCACCATGTCCAGCACAAACAATCGTTCCACTGTCATACTCGTTTAGATCAAGTTTCTTTCAATTTCTCATGTTTGGTTTGAGGAACAGTTGAGCCTCTTGACAATGTCTGCGTGCTTTAATATACTGAGATGTTGGCACATGATTAGCTGTTCAGACATTAACGAGTAGGTATGCAGATGCGTCTAATACAATAGCCACTTGTTGCATGTTTTCCTAGAATTGAAATGGTTGATTAAAGGGACACTGTAGGCACCCAGACCACTTCAGCTCATTAAAGTTGTCAGGATGCAATGTCCCTGTTCCCTTAACCCTGCAATGGTAATTATTGCAGTTTCTGAGAAACTGCAAAAATTACATTGCAGCATTAAGACTGCCGGCTGTCAACAGACAGCCACAAGAAGCACTTCCTGTTTGCTAAGCAACTTTTGATTGCCTAACTGATACTGGACATCCTCACGCTCTGCATGCGTACATCCAGTATCACTAAAATCCGAATAGGAAAGCATTGCAGCAATGTTTCCTATGGGATGGGCCTAATGAGGGAATGGAGCGCTGGAATCAGCACTGGAATCAGGTAAATACAGTAAGGGTTTATTAACCCCTACACTGCGGGGGGTGGGGAGTGGGGGCCAGAGGTGAGTATAGTGCTGGGAATACAGCTTTGACTGTATGTCATTAGCATGCATTGATTAATTAAAACTATGAAAAACTATTAATTAATTCTGGGATCACTAAGCTAATTGTGATACAGAAGAGTCCTGTATTTCTGTTATATATCATTAAGAATATTAATACAATTTTATAATGTCATATTTTTTCCCTACAAACCTTCTCCTTCCTTATCATTATCTACCAGTCCATGACATACTGTGGCTGTTAAATATCTTGGAAATAAATGGACATTCTCTGATCTACTTTGCTGCACTTACACTGTCCTTATGACAAGTTCTTTTTTTGAGAAATCGCAGTAGTGAGGATACTTGAGCAAATTATTGTACCCCATCTAACTCATAGAAACCCAGCATCTTCTCTATGTCATCCTTAATGGAAACACAGTTGGATAATCTGCATCTCTTTTCATTTCACTACAGTGAAAATATTTCTTGCTATTAAATTGTGTAATGTGAATTACACAAGGGGATTCTGACTGATAACATGTGTGTTATGTCAACGTGATTGCGAAATAGCCAGCATTTTATTTCTATTTTGTCTCTGTTACCATTTTGTCATTTTATAATTTTATTTTTTTTGCAGGTTAAGGAAAATCAAATTAAAGATACAATATTTACAAAAAATTAAATGTATAATCATGTATGTTTTGTGTGAACATCCTGACACAATACCCTAACAATAACAACATGTACAAGATCTACTGAGCTACACAGTGATTATCCCGGTGTTCTGTCAGATTTCTATACCTTGTCAGAATGCTATACCGGAAGTGACGCAGCCGCACCGGAAGTGACGAGGCCGCACCGGAATTGACGTTTCGGAGCTGGAGGAGGAGGAGCGCCTGCGCAGAAAAACAGGTAGGTGAAAATTTCACACAGATCGGGAGCGAAGGACACCTAATGCGCATGCGCGAAACCCACACTGCGCCTGCGCAAGTAGCTACAAGGGAGGGGGGATGGAGGGGATTTAACGTGCCAGTGCGCACGCGCGCCTAAGTACTTCCGCCGGGCACAGACAGCGGGATACAGCGCGCGTGCGCACCAGCGGGCAGGGAGATCGATTCAGCCGAACATTCATCCGATCTCCCTGCCCCACACTGCCCCACCAAGCCAGGACAGCCTCGGACACCGCGCATGCGCACTAAGGGGGTATAGAAATCTGATGGCCATATCTTCTAAGAAATCTCCTACCCCCTGAGTGCGCATGCGCGGTGTCTGCACTTATCCTGACATCTCTCAGGTAAGCCTCGCTCACAACACTCTCAGCCATCAGGGGGGACTGTGCTGTATGGAGGGGGTGTATGTACAGTATTGGGGGGGTCTGTACAGTGGTGGGGGGGGTCTGTACAGTGTGGGGGGGTCTGTACAGTTTGGGGGGGTCTGGACAGTATTGGGGGGGTCTGGACAGTATGGGGGGGTCTGGACAGTATTGGGGGGGTCTGGACAGTATTGGGGGGGTTCTGTACTGTATGGGGGGTCTGGACAGTATGAGGGGGGTCTGGACAGTATGGGGGGGGTCTGGACAGTATTGGGGGGTCTGGACAGTATTGGGGGGGTCTGGACAGTATGGGGGCTTCTGGACAGTATGGGGGGGTCTGGACAGTATGGGGGGGGTCTGGACAGTATGGGGGGGTCTGTACAGTATGGCGGGGTCTGGACAGTATTGGCGGGGTCTGTACAGTATGGGGGGGACTGTACAGTATGGGGGGGTCTGGACAGTATGGGGGGGTCTGGACAGTATTGGGGGGGACTGTACAGTATGGGGGGGTCTGGACAGTATGGGGGGGTCTGGACAGTATTGGGGGGTCTGGACAGTATTGGGGGGGTCTGGACAGTATTGGGGGGTTCTGTACTGTATGGGGGGTCTGGACAGTATGAGGGGGGTTCTGTACTGTATTGGGGGTCTGGACAGTATGAGGGGGGTCTGGACAGTATTGGGGGGGTCTGGACAGTATGGGGGGGTCTGGACAGTATGGGGGGGGGTCTGGACAGTATGGGGGGGGGGTCTGGACAGTATGGGGGGGGTCTGGACAGTATGGGGGGGTCTGGACAGTATTGGGGGGTCTGTACAGTATGGCGGGGTCTGGACAGTATTGGCGGGGTCTGTACAGTATGGGGGGGACTGGACAGTATGGGGGGGTCTGGACAGTATGTGCAGTATTGGGCGGTCTGTGATGTATATTGGGGCGGTCTGTGCTGTGTATTAGGGGGCTGTGCATTAGATGTGGGAGGCAGTGTATTAGGGTGCTGTGTGTTAGATGTGGGGATTGTGCGTTAGATGTGGGGGGTGGGCAGTATGTGGGGCCTGTGTGTTAGATGTGTACAGCCCTGGTTTGACTACCAAATATTTTGTTTCAGAGATCTCAGACGCCATGGCCTGCTTTTTGCTACGAAAGCCCAGCCATCTAGTCACTCACCAGGGGTGGATGAGAAACTGCACCCCAGCCAGAGGGACTGCCCCACATCTGCAACCAAATCCGTCTGTCACTGAATTCTGTAATCTCCGTGTCTTTGTGCATTGTGTATGTATAGTACTCCCAATTCTTATATTTAATACGGTGTGTCTCTCACAATCTTTGTGTCTGTCTGCTGTAAATATGTGGCACGCAAGTCTGCATGCACTGTGTCTGTTTTGCCATTTTACTCTAACCATTATATTTTTGTGTGTGTCACAACTCTGACAAGCATGTTCTCCTATGGGGCACGAAGTACATAAAGAGGAATGAAGAAGTCCCCGTTTGAGGCTCGCGTCCAGGGTGGATTATTGAAGTGCCATCTGACACGTGACAAGTTTCTCCTGTTTGCACGGCGACTTCAACATTGTGTACTGTGATCAGAGGTAGGTAACCTTAGACAGTTCAGATGCTGTGAATTACATCTTTGCCAGCAGGTGTAGTCCAAAACATCTGGAATACCGAATGCGTATGAATGAAAAGTATGGTGTGTGTGTGTGTGTGAATGGTCAGTAACAAGGGTTAAAGCCTTGACGTGGCGTTACTGCTCACATGTGTTTTCATGTGCCAATTCAACCAATGTGAGTCACTGTAATACTTATAAGGTAACCAAAAGTACTGTGATTGTGGAGAATTAAACGCCTGTATCACCTACACACTGCTTACACTGTGACCGTATGTCCTATACACTGCTTACACTATGACCGTATCACCTAAACACTGCTTACACTGTGACCGTATCACCGAAACACTGCTTACACTGTGACCGTATCTCCTATACACTGCTTGCACTGTGACCGTATTTCCTATACACTGCTTACACTGTGACCGTATCACCTAAACACTGCTTACACTGTGACCGTATCACCGAAACACTGCTTACACTGTGACCGTATCTCCTATACACTGCTTGCACTGTGACCGTATTTCCTATACACTGCTTACACTGTGACCGTATCACCTAAACACTGCTTACACTGTGACCCTATCTCCTATACACTGCTTACACTGTGACCGTATCACCTAAACACTGCTTACACTGTGACTGTATCTCCTATACACTGCTTACACTGTGACCGTATCTCCTAAACACTGCTCATACTTTAAGCACAGACATGCTTTTATTCAAAATTGAAAGCGCTCGACCATTCTTTCTATTCTACGCCTCCAATCTCCAACATTGAAATTGTCGTTTGTAATAATATAAAATAAGTATTATGCTTTCTGGTTACGATTTGGTGAGTTGTAACTATATTTTTTATTTTTACAGTTCCAGAGGGAAGGAGCAAACCGCTTTGAGGAGTCCCTGCACAAGAGACTATTGGATACTGAAGGGCTGTACTGCAGTGTCGGCTCTAGACTTGGCGAGGCCTTGGGCAAAACTCATACATGAGACCCCACGAAGAACACCATTATTGAAGAATAAATAGCAGTTGACTTTGTGTATAAGGAGCTGTAGATATATTGATGGGGGAGCTTTCAGCACTGGATACACAGAGCTAGTCTCTGTATACATCGTTTCATTGTCTACCTGAGTGTGTGTCTGACAGTGAGTATCCTTGTATCTGTATGTATGTTTCTCTGAGCATGTGTATGTTTGTGTACTGACTGGCCTTTGGCACTGAGTTTATGGCGAAGCTAAGTTTTATGACGGTGTGTGTATAATGATTGCCTTTGGGGGGGTGACAGGGTGAGTAAAGGGGTAACTGTGGCAGGGTGAGTGTAAAAGAGCAGGAGGGTGCCAGCGTGTTGATGGTTGACAGTGTGTATGGAGGGAGGTGCCAGAGTGTGGAGAGTGGTGCTTGTGTGTACGGGGAGTGGTGGCCGTGTGGGGAGGGTGACATAGTGTGAGGGTGATGAGATGAGGGGGGAAATGACAGAGTAAGAGGGGGGGTGATGTAATGTGAGAGTATGGGTGACAGAGTAAGGATGGGTGACATAGTGTGAGGAGGGTGACAGAGTGAGGGGGTTATGGTGAGGTGACCGTAAGAGGGGGGTGACAAGGGGTGATGAGGTGAGATGACAGGGTGTGGGGGTCTGACAGGGTGACAGGGGGGTGACAATAACAATATCTGATATTAGGCCACATGTGCAATTATTATGTAAATAATGGACAACATACTTTTTCAATTTTGTTCAATTAGAAATTAAATATTGTTTGACTTTTTTTATATTGCCACTTTTAAAAAGATTAAAACTCTTATTTTTTAAATCTACAGTAATTTGTCTGTAATAACGTTAACCTGTTAATTATTGTGGGACAATGGAGAGAAAACCCAAACTGGGACTCTACCAAACAATCCAGGACTGTTAGGAAATATGGCTTTGTAACAACATTTGATAATTTATGGTGCATATAGGTCCTCTTGTCACTGTGCCAATGCATAGGTTTTCTTATAAATGTGATGACTTTCAAAAGATAGCAATAAGCATAGTAAGAAGTTGCTCTTTAAAAGCCCACGTCATCTCGTTTAACCCCTTAAGGACCAAACTTCTGGAATAAAAGGGAATCATGACATGTCACATATGTCAGGTGTCCTTAAGGGGTTAAATGGTTTGGGTGCAGTGCCAATGTCCCCTTAACCCTGCAATGTTAAATATTGCAGTTTCTGAGAAACCTACAATGGAACGCAGCAAGTGCTGGTATTATTTGTAGCTAAGTAACACAAATTACATGTTAAGGTGTCAGCAAAATACTTTATTTATTCAAAGTTAATATGCAGTTTACACTTTATATGTATAGTGGAAAACATAAAAAGTCAAATTTGGAAATTGGTTAAGAAAAGTCCCACTGTGGTATCCAAGAAGGAGAAAGTTCAATCACATGTAAAGAAAGGCTGTATGGCATTAGGAAGGCAGTATCTTAATAATATAATGGTCTCTTTCCCTGGACGGTCCACTGGAAAATTAAGGTTACATCATGTCTGCAGCATGCGTTCCGAAGCAGCCATATGGAATTTTTCTATAGAAGAAGGTAATCTCTTCTGTTTGAGCAGGTCGAGGTTAATGGTGGTGGGTTTGTCTCTGGAACTGGAACCATCAGTAAAGGAGTGTAAAATGGAGAGGATCACCTTGTTCTTCCCACAAATGTAAGAAAACACAGAACAGAAGATTGAGGACAGTGGTTAACAAATATATGAAACCGCAAACACTAAAACTAACTTGAAAAAATAACATTCACAGTAAGCAGTGTTTCGGTGATACGGTCACAGTGTAAGCAGTGTTTAGGTGATACGGTCACAGTGTAAGCAGTGTATAGGAAATACGGTCACAGTGCAAGCAGTGTATAGGAGATACGGTCACAGTGTAAGCAGTGTTTCGGTGATACGGTCACAGTGTAAGCAGTGTTTAGGTGATACGGTCATAGTGTAAGCAGTGTATAGGACATACGGTCACAGTGTAAGCAGTGTGTAGGTGATACAGGCGTTTAATTCTCCACAATCACAGTACTTTTGGTTACCTTATAAGTATTACAGTGACTCACATTGGTTGAATTGGCACATGAAAACACATGTGAGCAGTAACGCCACGTCAAGGCTTCAACCCTTGTTACTGACCATTCACACACACACACACACCATACTTTTCATTCATACGCATTCGGTATTCCAGATGTTTTGGACTACACCTGCTGGCAAAGATGTAATTCACAGCATCTGAACTGTCTAAGGTTACCTACCTCTGATCACAGTACACAATGTTGAAGTCGCCGTGCAAACAGGAGAAACTTGTCACGTGTCAGATGGCACTTCAATAATCCACCCTGGACGCGAGCCTCAAACGGGGACTTCTTCATTCCTCTTTATGTACTTCGTGCCCCATAGGAGAACATGCTTGTCAGAGTTGTGACACACACAAAAATATAATGGTTAGAGTAAAATGGCAAAACAGACACAGTGCATGCAGACTTGCGTGCCACATATTTACAGCAGACAGACACAAAGATTGTGAGAGACACACCGTATTAAATATAAGAATTGGGAGTACTATACATACACAATGCACAAAGACACGGAGATTACAGAATTCAGTGACAGACGGATTTGGTTGCAGATGTGGGGCAGTCCCTCTGGCTGGGGTGCAGTTTCTCATCCACCCCTGGTGAGTGACTAGATGGCTGGGCTTTCGTAGCAAAAAAGCAGGCCATGGCGTCTGAGATCTCTGAAACAAAATATTTGGTAGTCAAACCAGGGCTGTACACATCTAACACACAGGCCCCACATACTGCCCACCCCCCACATCTAACGCACAATCCCCACATCTAACACACAGCACCCTAATACACTGCCTCCCACATCTAATGCACAGCCCCCTAATACACAGCACAGACCGCCCCAATATACATCACAGACCGCCCAATACTGCACATACTGTCCAGACCCCCCCCCCATACTGTCCAGTCCCCCCCATACTGTACAGACCCCGCCAATACTGTCCAGACCCCGCCATACTGTACAGACCCCCCAATACTGTCCAGACCCCCCCATACTGTCCAGACCCCCCCCCCATACTGTCCAGACCCCCCCCATACTGTCCAGACCCCCCCCATACTGTCCAGACCCCCCCATACTGTCCAGACCCCCCCATACTGTCCAGACCCCCCCAATACTGTCCAGACCCCCCTCATACTGTCCAGACCGCCAATACAGTACAGAACCCCCCTCATACTGTCCAGACCCCCCATACAGTACAGAACCCCCCAATACTGTCCAGACCCCCCCAATACTGTCCAGACCCCCCAATACTGTCCAGACCCCCCCATACTGTCCAGACCCCCCCCATACTGTACAGTCCCCCCCAATACTGTCCAGACCCCCCCCATACTGTCCAGACCCCCCCATACTGTACAGTCCCCCCCATACTGTACAGACCCCGCCAATACTGTCCAGACCCCGCCATACTGTACAGACCCCCCCATACTGTCCAGACCCCCCCCATACTGTCCAGACCCCCCCATACTGTCCAGACCCCCCCATACTGTCCAGACCCCCCCAATACTGTCCAGACCCCCCAATACTGTCCAGACCCCCCCATACTGTCCAGACCCCCCTCATACTGTCCAGACCCCCCATACAGTACAGAACCCCCCCAATACTGTCCAGACCCCCCCAATACTGTCCAGACCCCCCCCATACTGTCCAGACCCCCCCCCAATACTGTCCAGACCCCCCCAAACTGTACAGACCCCCCCACACTGTACAGACCCCCCCCACCACTGTACAGACCCCCCCCCCCAATACTGTACATACACCCCCTCCATACAGCACAGTCCCCCCTGATGGCTAAGAGTGTTGTGAGCGAGGCTTACCTGAGAGATGTCAGGATAAGTGCAGACACCGCGCATGCGCACTCAGGGGGTAGGAGATTTCTTAGAAGATATGGCCATCAGATTTCTATACCCCCTTAGTGCGCATGCGCGGTGTCCGAGGCTGTCCTGGCTTGGTGGGCGCGTGCGCAGTGTGGGGCAGGGAGATCGGATGAATGTTCGGCTGAATCGATCTCCCTGCCCGCTGGTGCGCACGCGCGCTGTATCCCGCTGTCTGTGCCCGGCGGAAGTACTTAGGCGCGCGTGCGCACTGGCACGTTAAATCCCCTCCATCCCCCCTCCCTTGTAGCTACTTGCGCAGGCGCAGTGTGGGTTTCGCGCATGCGCATTAGGTGTCCTTCGCTCCCGATCTGTGTGAAATTTTCACCTACCTGTTTTTCTGCGCAGGCGCTCCTCCTCCTCCAGCTCCGAAACGTCAATTCCGGTGCGGCCTCGTCACTTCCGGTGCGGCTGCGTCACTTCCGGTATAGCATTCTGACAAGGTATAGAAATCTGACAGAACACCGGCACAGTAATCATTTCGATACATGTAAACTGTCAACACTGTTTTTAACACATAAAGATTATCCCAGGATAGTGTATCTATCTCCTGACACATCAACCTATAGTACTATGTAGAAAGCATGTAGAAGAAGCTCTAGATTAGAGCAAGGATCTCAACCTATGACCCACCAGATGACTTTGGCCAACAACTCCCAGAATTCTTTAAATGAATGCCATAGATGGCCATAGGGATATGATAATTGTAGAACAGCAACATGTAGTGAATGGGAGCTTTCGATGCCTGCTCTAAAGCAATGTGGCCAAAGTTAGATCACCAACTAGCAAAGCATCATTGGATGGGTAGATCCAAAACATTTGCAGATTTACCTTTGGCCACTTCTGCTCCAGAGCATCAGCCGATTACAATGACCATATTCCTGTTCACCTTGAATGCCTCTAATATTATTGTACCAAAATTAAAGCCACTAAACTACCTGCCAACTGGCAAGTTTACCTCGATAAAATATATAATGTATGCTTCTACCAGACATTTTGTACATCGTTACAAACTCTGTTTACTCTGTTGCGGTGTTTAGCTGAGATAAGTGGAAAAGACACTTACCTCCGCAACACCTCTGGGTCCAGATACCAACAGCATCTCACAATGCTTTGGAATCACTCATAGACACTCAGGCATGTACTTGGAAAAAACATTTCTTCCCCAGTGCTGTATACACTTCATAATCTGTACTTGGACCCATTCTCTTTAATATTTGTATTAGTTATATTGCAGAAGGTCTTGATGGTAAGGTATGTCTTTTTGCTGATGATACTAAGATATGTAACAGGGTTGATGTTCCAGGAGGGATAAGCCAAATGGCTAATGATTTAGGTAAACTAGAAAAATGGTCAGAGTTGTGGCAAATTACATTTAATGTGGATAAGTGCAAGATAATGCATCTTGGACATAAAAACCCAAGGGCAGAGTACAGAATATTTGATAGAGTTCTAACCTCAACATCTGAGGAAAGGGATTTAGGGGTGATTATTTCTGATGACTTAAAGGTTGGCAGACAATGTAATAGAGCAGCAGGAAATGCTAGCAGAATGCTTGGTTGTATAGGGAGAAGTATTGGCAGTAAAAGAGGGAAGTGATCATGCCATTGTACAGAACACTGGTGAGACCTCACTTGGAGTATTGTACGCAGTACCGTATCTCCAGAAGGATATTGATACTTTAGAGAGTTTTCAGAGAAGGACTACTAAACTGGTTCATAGATTGCAGGATAAAACTTACAAGGAAAGGTTAAAGGATCTTAACATATATAGCTTGGAGAGAAAAAGTGACAGGGGGGATATGATAGAAACATTTAAATACATAGAGGGAATCAACACAGTAAAGGAGGAGACTATATTTAAATGACCACTATAGGCACCCAGACCACTTCAGCTTAATGAAGTGGTCTGGGTGCCAGGTCCAGCTAGGTTTAACTCTTTTTGCAGTAAACATAGCAGTTTCAGAGAAACTGCTATGCTTACCTATGGGTTAATCCAGCCTCTAGTGGCTGTCTCATAGAAAGCTGCTAGAGGCGCTTCCGCGCTTCTCACTGTGATTTTCACAGTGAGAAGACACCAGCGTCCATAGGAAAGCATTTCGAATGCGTTCCTATGGACTAACTGAATGCGCGCGCGGCTCTTGCCGCGCATGCGCATTCAGCCAATGACGGAGGAAGAGGGAGGAGAGTCCCAGTGCCGAGGGAAAAAAGGTAAGGGATTAACCCCTTTCTCCCCCTCCAGCGCCACGGGAGTGGGACCCTGAGGGTGGGGGCACCCTCAGGGCACTATAGTGCCAGGAAGACGAGTATGTTTTCCTGGCACTATAGTGGTCCTTTAAAAGAAGAAAAATTACCACAACAAGAGGACATAGTCTTAAATTAGAGGGGCAAAGGTTTAAAAATAATATCATGAAGTATTACTTTACTGAGAGGGTAGTGGATGCATTGAATAGCCTTCCAGTTGCAGTGAAGGAGGTTAAGCATGCATGGGATAGGCTTGGTTGTATAGGGAGAGGTATTAGCAGTAGAAAGAGGGAAGTGCTCGTGCCATTGTACAGAACACTGGTGAGACCTCACTTGGAGTATTGTACGCAGTACCGGAGACCGTATCTCCAGAAGGATATTGATACTTTAGAGAGAGTTCAGAGAAGGGCTAATAAACTGGTTCATGGATTGCAGGATAAAACTTACCAGGAAAGGTTAAAGGATCTTAACATGTATAGCTTGGAGGAAAGACGAGACAGGGGGGATTTGATAGAAACATTAAAATACATAAAGGGAATCAACACAGTAAAGGAGGAGACTATATATAAAAGAAGAAAAACTACCACAACAAGAGGACATAGTCTTAAATTAGAGGGACAAAGGTTTAAAAATAATATCAGGAAGTATTACTTTACTGAGAGGGTAGTGGATGCATGGAATAGCCTTCCAGCTGAAGTGGTAGAGGTCAACACAGTAAAGGAGTTTAAGCATGCGTGGGATAGGCATAAGGCTATCCTAACTATAAGATAAGGCCAGGGACAAATGAAAGTATTTAGAAAATTGGGCAGACTAGATGGGCCGAATGGTTCTTATCTGCCATCACATTCTATGTTTCTATAATAATTCAAGTTGCAGAATAAAATTCCAGGTCCTCTTCTGGGCCAGGAACCCACTCCGAATTGCCTCCAAGGAGCCATTCATACACCTAAAGGCTCAACCGCAACAAAGAGTACATGAGGGCTTACGATTTTACCTCTGGGAGAAGTTGGATTTATGGACTTGAGACATTGACCTCTTACAAGGCCTGGAGCCGAAGATTCAGGGACTTTTCATATTGCAACTCACTGATTAGAAGCAGCTGGATCCCCACCTGAATCTAGCAAGCATGATAAAGAAGTGTGGGGACATCAGAAAAAAAAAATAATAATAATTAAATAAATAAAAAAATTTAAAAAAAATAATACAATTATTTTTCCTTTTTTGTCGTTTAGCAGGACAGAGTTACAAGTGTATCAAAATCCACCTTTAATGTGTTTTTTTCCAGGTTTTATTGATAATATATTCAAGCTTATGATCAAATTGCTTATCTTCTGAGACACTCTCTAAATGTTGCATGTTTTCACAGAGGATTTGATGTTCTTCCTTTTTTTCTGTGTGTGTCATGTCACTTGTGTCCCACATTCAATTTTATCAGATTACTTCATGGGTAATATATTTATTTAGTAAATGAGAAAGTATTTAGAAGTTGGACAAGAAAGAAACGTCCACCACCCATACACAAGCTCACTTTATTTCCTCTCACAAGAACCCACCAGAATCTGGGAAAGTGAGAGGAATAGTATTTTTCAAAAATTCACTGTATTCAATTTATGCCATAAAAGGTATTGATTTAAATTATTCAAATGGTAGTTTGAGTGCTGCACTTAGCTCATCTGTCAGTTTTGGATCACTAACTGTGGCTTCAGCTGACAAATGGGATCATCATGTATCAAAAGATACATTGGGTCCCTGTTTTAAGATTGGGCATGCCCATGAGGCGGGTACTTCTGATGCTCGCCTTCAAGATTTCTCGAGGGCTGCACCGTTCCTGTGAAACTCACTTCCCTCCTCCGTTAGATGCTCACCCAGTCTCAATTCAAAAAATCATTAAAAACCCACTTCTTCATAAAAGCGTATCAATTAACCTGTTAATAGCTCCCGACTGATTCCTCTCTTGCAATTGTCGTTAGTCTAATACTATCCTTACCTTTTTTGTCACTTTACCCCACTCACTCTAGCATGTAAGCTCATTGAGCAGGGCCCTCAACCCCTCTGTTCCTGTGTGTCCAAATTGTCTGGTTACAACTACATGTTTGTTCGTCACTGTAAAGTGCTGCGGAATTTGTTGGCGCTATATAAATAATAACATAATAATAATATAGCTTCTATGGTTCTAGTAGCCAGCCTTATTTAGTATAGTCGGTACTAGGTACATCTAAATGTCAGTAATTGTGCTCCCAAATGGATATGGTAGATATAATTTAATGACCAAGATAAAATCATGTGTGAGGACTTTCCGTTATTAACATCTGACTCCCCTTTTAAATAGAAATGAAAACTATATAGGAATGTTGGTGGGTCAGAGAGAATCCAGGTTTCAGGAAGAGTCCCTTTGCTTTCACAGTTCCAGTCTTTAGATGGCAATATTATGGCAATATACCTTCCTCTGTGGTAGGGAGCCATTGATTATTTGTGATATTAGGTGTACCAGCTATTTCTTGCAAGAGAGTCTGCAGTATCCAAGACAATAGAGTTACATTGTGTGTAAGCAGGGCATAGAAAAGTGACCTTTTGCTTCTTGGTGTCTTGTAATGTTTCAATTGCTCTTTGAGGAATACAATGTAACTGATTGAAATTTGGTTTAGCCAGGAATGCAACTGAGAGCTGAGTGTGGATGGTAGGAGCCCCCTCTGCTGCAATAAAATGTAACTACACTGAGCGAGAAGTTTCAGAAAATCGAGAATTTTTCAAAGGCTCTATTTCAATAAAGACAAAGATAGGTTTCACACTTTATTTATTTATTTCACTTTTAAACATCTTTTATATAAAGAATTGAATAAAGTGTTTGTTTTTTTTCCCTCCCATATTTCCTCTAGTTTTCTTAGTATCTTTTTGGGTTCTTGTGTAATTTATATACGTGCTCAATCCTCACAAACTTCTTTTGTAGAGCCCGGTGTTGGAAGCCTGTTACATGAACCTGATCCGGGTGTATAACCAATATGACATAATTAATTCATCTAAAATAGGGAATGTTTTTCCCAAACAAATACATACATTAACAAATACAGATTAATTTAATCCGTATGGATTTTTGTAATATTTTTAGTGGCACCCAGCTATAGCTGACCTATATTTTAGTTGAACCTTCTAATACTAAGAGAATAATGATTTACTAGTTCCGATAATGGCTGACCTTTGGCTCTGCAGCTGTTGCAAGCTATGTTTCCCATAATGCATAAAAAGCTCTAAATTAAATGGTTTTAACCGCATGCTTATATAAAAAAGTTATTACTTTCTGCAGACAGCCTGCCTATTTTGCTTAGGGGAATTTCTGCCAGCCAGTTTGACAGCAGAGTGGGTCAGCCTTTGAAATGAATGTTACAAGATTAGCAATAGGGAAGAGGTGACAGCATGCTGCAAATAATGCGCTCTCTTGCCCTAAGATATACAACTGTAGAATTTTGGCATTCAGCCTATTAATTTAATCACAACAAAAATAGCGCGCTATCACTACTCAAAGAATACTTTTCCACTATCTGTATATTGACCAGACAAACAGGCAAGGTTATCTAATATATACCCATATGGTTTCAGAAGCCAGACGTTCATTGATGGGAAATAGCAATGTGATATTATAAAAACTCTTATTTGAAGACAGGCCACATACTTGCATTTAGATTGTTTGAAATTTTAAGCATAGATAATGGTTTTCATTATTCAAAGATAGAGCTCAAGAACAGAAAGTTTTTTTAATGTTAAAAAACATGTAAATTAGGGAAATTGTTATAATTATAAGTATTACTGTTTGGCAACTTTTAGTGTGATTGTGTCATTAGGCGCAGAGGCAGAGCTCCATCTAGGGGATGGATGCTGGCAACATTTCATAACATCCTCTCTGGCTTTAAATTGTATTCCGTGTTAGTATTCTGGAAATGCTGATAGCGGAATGCAAGCTTCGTACATTAAAAGCTTTGCTTTATTTATTGTAGAGGATTTTTGCAGCAAAATAAATGAAAAACGAAATTGATTAAACAAAAAGCCACTTGTTGCTATTTCATAAACTGGAAATGCCAGCTGTAATGGGATCATTTGGGTCAACAAGATTTGTGTGTGTTTTTTTTCCTTTTAGTACAAAGAGAGGTAATCACACTTTATCTATTCCATAATACCCTACTGAGCTAGATAATTTATTTGCTTAAATCACAAACTCATATTTTGTAATTTTATTTAAAAAATGAACTGTCACTTCTAAACACTATTGAAGATTTTTCTAGAATTGATGAGTGAAGCGGAGTATAAACCAGACATACATCTCTCAAGTCCAAGTGCCCCCATTTTCACCCAATGTTTCGGCCATCCTTGGACATCTGCCCTCAAAGTTCAGTAGGATTGGATGCATGCTCGACATTGCATCCATTAAGGGCAATGACAGGGGGGTAACCAACCCCCAGGGAAATTAGCATACAGGAGTTGTGAAAGACATCATCATAGCACTAATCTAGAACCCATAATTTCTGGTGGAAGGTGTACTAAACTATAAGTTAGCATAGGACTGCTGGGGAGAGGTGGCAGGCGGGCACGGTGCAGGGGTCTTGGCAGGCCAGTACTTTGTGGGTTTATGTACAACCTTCTTATGTCTTGGGCTTGTGGCGAGTAATCTCAATGCTCTTTGGGCTGACCTGGCCAATTGGTATATATTTTGGTGGGCTGTAGTGTCTTTGGCCAAGCAGGTTGCCAAATTATTATGAGTGTTGTCTCTGTAGGTGTTTGCAGATGTCACGACACTCAGCAAAGCTTACATCTCTTGGACATCCATCATTGTCTGCAGATAAGATTAATGGAGGTCACCCATATGATGCCACATCGTGTTGCTCAAGTAGCTTTCATTTGCAATTCAAGGAGATTTAGTAGACCAGACAACGGAATGAATGAAGCTCATCTACATTTAGTTTACATTTTGCTATTTCTTTATCAATTTTCCATAATTCTTAGTTCTGACTCTAAGCTGTTTATTTGCAAATCTATTACTATGAGCAGCTTAACTGGAAATAATATAATTTGTCTACATCTATTTTGAATTTATTCACAAATCAATGAGTTATGTTGACTTGGCAACAGTTGTATATTGCTTTTATGCATTCATTTGTATAGTTTGCTAAATTAAGGGGTAGTTATTAGTACAATAATAAAATCAGCCAAATATTCCTATCAGGTTAACAAAGGTACAGTATCATTGCATGACAGTTGCCATCACAGCATTTCAATTAAAATGTATAAAATGAGATGGGTTGGCACAATAGGTTGAGCTGTGCACAAAAAAAGTATCTTTCTTTGGAGAGTGTTTTCACTTTAATGATTATAGGAAATGAGTGTATGCTGTCATAACATTGGATAACACTGTGCTGTAATAAATATTCAGTCTATCACCAGAAGCAGGCCTGATAACAGAACTCCTTCACATTCACCAGATGTTTTAAAGTAATTATATTCTAAACTAGAATAAGAATGCAAAGAACAGAATGCATAATTCACTTCAAACCAGGTTGTTATGCAAGATCAAAATAGATCAACAATCTATCGATTGTATGTTATTAACCAGTGGCAGAGACACAATCATTACTGAGAAAAGAGATGTAGCACAATTTGCATAGTAAGTATATGGTCCAGAAAAGGTACCACAAACATTATTTAAAAGGGACACTAGTGTCACCGAAACAACTTTAGCTTAATGAAGGAGTTTTGGTGTATAGATTATCCCCCTGCAGTCTAACTGCACAGTTCTCTGCCATTTAGGAGTTAAATCACTTTTTGTTTCTGTTCATGGAGCCCTATCCACTGCTTCCCTGGCTGGGATTGACATGGCCTGGATGAAAACATATCTAACTTACTTTAAAAGTTTTTTATCTCCTGCTCTGTAAATTTACCCTTAGTTACATACAGGACACTCCTCTTCCTCTATGATCTAGCAAAGTATTAACAGGGCAGGAGATAATACATTCTAAATTTAACAGAATTTTTAATAAAGGAAATGTAAACATTAGATGACTCTTTACAGGAAGTGCGTAGGGAGGCTGTGTAAGTCACATGCAGGGAGGAATGACTAGAGCTGCATAAACAAAATGATTTAACTCCTAAATGTAGAGAACTATGCAGTGAGACTGCAGGGACATAATCTTTACACCAAAACTGTTTCACTAGGCTAAAGTTGTTTTGGTTACTATAGTGTCCTTAAATACTGCTGTAAGAATAATGCATCGATTGACAGAAAGGTATGCCTATTCCATTGAGGTATTGTTCCAGTTGGTATACTGGGGATCAAGCTGTCTAATGAGTGGGAAAACGCCCAAATATTAGCTGTGCAAGGTTCACCTTTAATTCTAAAGGAACCTTGGACAAGGCCCGTCTTGTTAATCCCTCTGCCCTCCATTCCCCACCTGTCTCTACCCATACACAATCTCAAAATTGCAACCTTATTATGCACAACACTCGCACACAAGACCAGACATTCACAATCTGCCACTTTTCAAAATCAAATTCCACACATAATCACACTGTCCTCAGACAACCCCATTGCTTTCAAACCACTGTTTCCTATGACCATTTCCTGCTTATTTCAGTCCTTTATTTAGCTTCCTCCTTTCTACCTTAGCTCATCCCATCCTAAACGATTCCTTTCCATCTCACACCACATCATTCACAGCCATGTGTTCCTTCTCAGATACCTTCCTCTTTGCAAACATGACCCTTTGATTAACTGATCCCAATTATGCCAAGATCATGCCTTTCAGAAGGTTCCCCTGCAAACTGCTAATTATTATTATTATTTTATTATTTATATAGCGCCATCACATTCCGTAGCGCTGTACAATGTTGTCAATGTGATCACAGAAGAGGTCTTGATATGCAGAGCACCCCATCAAGGATTGTGCCAGGTGTTGGCACAGTAAAATGTCCAGCAAATTAAGTAGGGTTCTCCAAACTAAAGACAATATGCTGGGGTCATGAAATCTTACTTAAGAGCCAGGCAACCTTAAGGCTTAAAAAGGCTTATTACTTTTCCTGAGTTATGGACTTTGTGGGAACATGCAGCTTTTATCCCTTCTCCACATGGAATGATAGCATCTTCTTCGAACACAAAGGATATATATTTATAAAGACTGTTCCATGCCTTCTATAGTCGAGAGTTTACTATCCTTGGGAGTTTAGCCCTGCATTTAGGCTGTTATGCTGTCTGGACACTTTTTTTTACTTTACTACTCTAAAAAAATGACAACGTTTTCTTTCCCATAAGTAATTACGTGGTCCCTGTTGAACACTGTGCAGCACTGACATTCAGTGTCTCCACCCTCTGCATGATTCAATGCATCTCTATGAGGAGATGCTGATTGACCAGGGCAGTGTTTGGCTTCGCCCTGGCCCACTTTTTTGGCTCAGATCATCAGAATTGACAATTGATTTTGTTTTGATCAGAGCGTGTACAGTTGTCTCCATCCTTAAGGGGTTAAGGAACACTCCAAACAACATAACCATGAGTTCTCTGGTGGGCTAGCTCATTGGCTGAGTGTCAACTGATTGCTCTCAGCCAATGAGCTAAGCTCTGCACTATCCAGACTACTTGAATTCAGATGTGCAAGGGCACTTATTTTACTATAACCACTACATCGTGCTCTAGTGTTTATGGTGCTTGGATTGCAATTGCTCCTTTTATGGCTTTATAGCCTGATGACCTGGGATCAGCTATTCCTCATCTACCTCGCTTCAAATGTAAAAAAAAAATCCAATGCAAGTGTTTAATGTTTCTCTGCAGCATCCTACTTAGTTTCTTACAAATGTGCTTTAATATATAAATATAGATACACACTTTCATTACTGGATTTCTTTAATGGCTTAAACAGCCCCCTCCCCCCCCCCCCCCCCCCCCCAAAAAAACAAAAAACAAGTAGCTAAAAGCCTTTGAAACATATAAATAACAAGTAAGTAGTTACCATGAAAAGATTGATATAGTGTGTATAAACAGAGCTACAATTACTGCAGGAGTGTGTGTTTTATGCTTTAATTAGATTTTTTTTTTCGTTAAGAAATGACTTTTGGCTCCATAAAGGTTATTTTAGCAGGGTAGCTGGCCGACTATAATATAGGAAAAGAAATTAAACTGTGAGGCAGATATGCAATAAAGTGTATTAACTGTTATAAAAATAACTGTTACCCCGTAGATTCTTGTCTTGTGAATTCCAGTGCTACTTGATGCTGCATTGCAGGTAATATTTTAATGCTGTTACATAATCACACAATCTGCCAGGTTATTAATGTTAAATTGGATTCCAGAGTATACAATAAACAGATCTGACATTATTTACTATTCATACCATAATGTTAAGGATTCTGAGCATTATACTTTAAAGGATTGTATTATACTTTAAAGGAACACTCCTAACCTTATAAACATTACAGCCTGTTAGAATGGTTATGGTGCTAGAAGAGCCCATGCACTCTTCCAAAGTAAGTAGTCAAATTATTTGTAAATGATTTGAAAAATTACATAAGTCTTACCGGGCGCTCACCTCTACCTCCTCTGCTGCGGAAAATTCCTGCCATTAAAGGGACCCTATAGGGTCAGGAACACAAATGTGTATTCCTGACCCAATAGTGTTAAATGCACTATTTATGTGGCTGCCCATTAACTCCTGCCCTCTTTATATAGGGTAAAATAAAAACTCACCATTATCCCAGCACCACTTTGGTCTCTTAGCGCTGGCCATGCCCTGATTCACCTCCTTGGCTGACATCATCAGAATTGACAATCTCAGGCAATCCAATGCATTCCCATAGGAAAGCATTTGATTGGCTGAAGTTGTCAATTCTGATTATCTCAGCCAAGGAGGTAGGGCGGAGGGAGGAGAGCTGAGCCAAATGCCATGCTGGCCAATAAGGATATCCTGCTTGAATCAATGAATACCTATGGGGAAAGTTCAGCGTCTCCGTGCTCCATGTTAAGCAGCACTGACCCAGGAAGCACCTCTAGTGGCTGTCTGTGTGAATGCACACTCATTGGCTGAAAGCACACTAACTCTGTAGAACTAGCTGGAAGCTCCCTCCATATGCTCCCGGTAGCATGGGAAACAGCAGCAGGCCGGTTATATTACATTCTTAAGCTGTTTGACTACTTACTCAAGGTGGTCTAGCTGAAATTCAGACTTTATTCAAACAAGTTTAGAGCCTGTTGAATACTGCGAACAGTATCTGAATTTTGCAGTCAGAATGGTTATGTATGCAGCTATATTGTTTTGCCCTATTAGGTACGGGTTAATTCAGACTTGAGTGAATCATTCTGTTAGAGAGATCTTCAACTGACAGCTGCACATTGACCACAAGGATATTATGGCACTAGAAAAAGTGCAGTAGCGGGCTACAAAATTAATAAAAGGAATGGAACATATCAGCTATGAAGAAAGGTTAACAAATTTAAACCTCTTTAGTTTAGAAAAACTTCGCCTCAGAGGGGATATTATAACATTATACAAATATATCCAGGGCAATACAAACTATTGTGTGGAAATCTATTCACAAACCTGACTTTACATAGGACACAAGGTCATGCGTTTAGACTGGAAGAAAGAAGATTTCGTCTAAGGCAAAGGAAAGGTTTTTTACTGTAAGAACAATAAGGATGTGGAATTCTCTGCCTGAATAAGTGGTTTTTATCAGAGTCCATACAGATGTTTAAACAGCAACTAGATGCATACTGGCAAAAACAGAATATTCAAGGATATAATCTTTCAATGTAGGGTAATAGCTTCTTGATCCAAGGATTAATCTGACTGCCATTCTGGGTTCAAGAAGGATTTTTTCCCCCTAAAATTGGAAGTGCTTCAAACTGTTGTGTTTTTTTTGTTTTTTTGTTTTTTTTTTTGCCTTCTTTTGGATCAACACCAAAAAACAAATGTGAGGAAGGCTGAACTTGATGGACACAAGTCTCTTTTCAGCTATGTAACTATGTCATATGTAACATGTGTTTCTTCTTTCACAATTCTCAGCTTAGTAAATAACACACATTCTTCCTTGTTTTGATCATTTTCTCTGTGTGTTATATATTCTACACAGAATAGCTGAGCTTGACATAAATCATTCCACCTACACTCTAACCACCTCTCGATTATAGAGGTAATTATAAAATGCATTTTTAACTATCCTCTAAGCACAGATTTGCTGATACATTATACAATTTTCTATTTGTATAAATTGACTATGATTAGTTTCAGGGACTTCTATTTTAATTGTACATTTATGCAAGATATAAAGATTATAAAATGTACAGGAATAGGCTATTTTCAGAAATAAATGGTTGAAGCCTCTTGGTTGAAACTGCTAAAATCAGCTCAGCTGTTCGGATTACTTTAAATTAAAAACAGATGCCAATGTAAATTGAGCCAAAGTCCCACTGTGTATAAAGTAAGACACCTGTACCATTTTGTTCATCAGGAAGACAGGATATGAGCGTTTTCTGAAAATGAAGACAATGAATCTTGTGATCATAATGGCTATGTATATATATGTAACCAGCTGTAAATTTAAACAACAAATGGTTTCTGGTGGTAAAACAATTGGGTTAGCATAAAAAAAAATCCAATACGAACAATCTATTTTGTTCTACTTCCATCTTAAATATTTACCATAGATCAAATATTGATTATATTGCAAACAATGGTTGCTGCAATAATGATGTATTAAATCATGATTTTATATATATATATTATACAGTCAAGGGAAAAATAAAGTACACTCTCTTTGGATATGATAGAAACATTTAAATACATAAAGGGAATCAACACAGTAAAGGAGGAGACTATATTTAAAAGAAGATAAACTACCACAACAAGAGGACATAGTCTTAAATTAGAGGGACAAAGGTTTAAAAATAATATCAGGAAGTATTACTTTACTGAGAGGGTAGTGGATGCATGGAATAGCCTTCAAGCTGAAGTGGTAGAGGTTAACACAGTAAAGGAGTTTAAGCATGCGTGGGATAGGCAAAAGGCTATCCTAACTATAAGATAAGGCCTGGGACTAATGAAAGTATTTAGAAATATTGGGCAGACTAGATGGGCCGAATGGTTCTTATATGCCGTCACATTCTATGTTTCTATGGTTTTACATATTAGGACATAATAGCTATCACCTTTTCCTTAGCAGGTTTTAAAATTAGGTAAATACAACCTCAGATGAACAACATGTGGCATATTACACTGTGTCATGATTTATTGTGTGAAATGTGTAAAAAATTCAGTACACTCTTACTGCTTCCACGGGAATTAAGAGGCATAGTAAAAACAGACAGGTGCTGCTAATCAAATGCCCTTGATTAATTATTCATCAGCAAGGATTACCACCTCTATAAAAGCCAACATTTTAGCAGTTTGCTAGCCTCGAGCATTCAGATGTGTAAGAGCAATGATCGTAGAGAAGCAATTGTTGTTGCCCATCAAACTGGGAAGGGTTACAAGGCAATTTCCAAGCTATTTCAAGTCCATCAATCTACAGTGAGAATGATTAATCAAAAGTGGAAAACATTCAAGACAGTTGTCAATCTTCCCAGGAGTGGACATCCAAGAAAATTGTCCCCAAAGTCAGACCATGCAATGCTCAAAGAACTTGAAAAAAAAAAAACATGAGTCACAACTCAATTAGCATGTTCAATTTTAAAGTTCATGACAGCACAATTAGAAAAAGACTGAACAAGTGTGTGTTTTTTTGGAAGCGTTGCCAAGAGAAAGCCTCTTCTCTCTGAAAAAAACATGGCAGTACAGCTTAGGTTTGCAAAGTGGAATCTGAACAAATTACAAGACTTCTGGAACAATCTCCTTTGGACAGACAAGACCAAAGTAGAGATGTTTGTCCGAAATACACAGCACCATGTATGGCAAAAACCAAACACAGCATACCAACTGTCAAGCATGTTGGTGGAGGGGTGATGATATGGGCTTATTTTGCACTACATGGCCTGGGAACCTTGAAATTATTGAGTTGTCCAAGAACTCCTCTGTATACCAAAGTATTCTAGAGTCAAATGTGAGGCCATCTGTCCAACAGCTTAAACTTAGGCAAACTTGGGTCATGCAACATGACAATGATCCAAAGCACACCAGCATATCTACAATAGATTAGCTAAAAAATAAAAGAATCAAGGTGTTGCAATGACTCAGTCAAAGTTCAGACCTAAACCCCATTGAAATGCTGTGGCTGGACCTTAGGAGGGCTGTGCAGAAACAAATGCCAGCAAACTTCAATGAACTGAAGCAAAGTTGTAAAAAAGCCAATATTTGAGAGATTGATAAAGTTATACAGAAAAGTGAAGAAGTTGGTTCGACAAGCTAGTGAATTATAAGGTGTACTTAGTTTTTCACACATGGCTTCTCCATTTTGGCTTTATTTTTATTAAATATATCATGACACAATGTAATATGTCATGTATTGTTCATCTGAAGTTGTATTTACCTCATTTTAAGACCCCTTAAGGAACAGATGATTGTTATTATGTCCTGATATGTAAAACCATTGAATTCAAAGAGGGTCTACTTTATTTGTCCCATGACTATATATACACATACACACGCACACCATTAACATCAGAGGCAGAGCAGTCAGAAGTAAATAAATGAGACTGTTATCTGTGCAAAAAGCTGTAGAATCTAAAAGGACATAATGAAAGTTTTTCAATGCCCTACTACGATGGACAGAAAATTCAATCAGATGTTCAAAACTGTGTCTACATCAGAAGGTTTTTTTACAGTCAATGTGAGGAGCATCTGGGGAGGTAGTGTTTAGTTTAATGGTACTTCTAAAGATGGCGTAAGGTCCATGTCAATTATAAAGTATCTTGTATAAGCATTTACCTTCCTCAGATGATGAACGTTTTTTGCATGTATTGTATTTTCCTTAGTCTATTTTTGAAGGACTTGTATTGATCATTTCTCTTCATGATGCTGTTTGTTTAGATATGCCCTCTAACAAACACAGAACCATGTATATATTCAGAGTTGGCGTGACACTTTTATTATGCACAGCTGGACTTTATTCAGCGAATTATGTGACTTTAAAAGGAATTTGCTTGTATTCAATCAAGTTGAATTCTTACTTATCCAATAAAATCTAATTTTTGTTTCTGTTTAATGTTTTGTGTCGCAATAAATATATTTTCAATAATGTTTTATCATTTCAGTAACTAAGATATAGGTGCATGACAGTGATCTTACTCAACAACAAAACTATATACCATTGCAGCCTCCTCTGCAGTCACTTATATTACATCTAAAATAAACAAATTTGCTAATAAAAATTCAACCCCAGTAACGACACTAGACAGCCAATAAAACGACACACATCAACAACATTATTGTAATCAAACTTATTTAGCAAACAAGTAAAAAACATATTTAATCATTCCAACAATGGAAACCCTTGCTGAATGTTTCCATGTCGATGCCCACACAGGAAACTTTACCAAATATATCATAGTTCCCAGGCTCAATTCTAAGGCTATCACTCCGTTCTTGCTTTGAATCAAGCACTGCTCATGATACAACCACTGCTATGACAATACAAAGAAAAGAGAAAGGATAAAACAAGGCAGGAGGTTGGATGATATTGTGATTCATCTGCAATCAAGAGTCCCTAGAGGATCTTTGGGGGACACTATAGTAACATTCATGCATAGGTTCAAGTACTAACAGCTAAAAAGGCACATCACCCACATACCTCAATAACCTGATCTTTATAGGGCTCTCACCCCCTTTGAACAAAACTGCATGGACCCTGCACCACATCCACACGCAGTCTCCTATGTATATTCCCTACTCTAAACACAGGGGAATATACCAGCACCTAGCAACATGGGGAAATGGGAAGAGGCCTTTGAGGAAACCCTCACAGACACCCAATGGGGGAAAATCTGCGACCTAGTACATCACTGTGCATTGGCCAGTAGAACCCAAGAGTCAGCTTATAAAGTCTTAACACAATGGTATAAAACACCACTTCTCCTTCAGAAGATCAACCCTCCCTTAGATGGAAACTGTTGGTGTTGCCAAGTCGCACTGGGCACATTCATGCATCTTTGGTGGGAATGCCCTAATATTTAACCCTTCTGAAGGGCAATTAACGCCATTCTCAGGAAATTCAAACCGGCCCCATTCCTCGTACATCACACCACCACTCCCACAGCTACATGCAAGATATCCATGTCCATACGAACCCTGAACACAGCCAACAGGTCATCCCCCTCTATTGGAAAAAAGAGGAATCCCCACCACTAACACTATGGTTTGACAAAAAGGAGGGAATACAACGGTAAGAGGAGCTGACCCTTGTGTCCCAAGGAAGTACAGAGCTATATGCAAATATCTGGACTCATTGGTTGTTAGATGCATACCACCCAGACTTCCAAGTATTGGCAGTTGACCTGCTGACCACCTTGGCAACCCTAACTATTTACTGACTCATAAGTAGTAACAAGCCGATGAAGGCAGGAATTAGTCATGCTTAATGACACGTTGCTAGGGTGTGGCCTGTGAATGTGGAAAGGGACATCGGGAACAGGGTCAACACTTTATAGTGCTTTTACCGATTGTTTCTGAGGACATACTGATTATTAATGAAGGACTCTAGGGCCCTAGTCAATGATCTACACGCTCTTGACGACTTGAATTTAGACCCACATCATTGTTTATTTTTTTACTTTGACTAGCTTAGAGACAGTGACATAGGTTACGGAGAAAGAGACACCATCACCGGGGGAACACACTACCTGTTCATGAGGACTTGATGGCCTACGAAAAGGCCTCAAGAATCCCAAGTTATGTCTCTACTTCTATTTTGTTTTCTTTAACTAAATTTGTTGATGCTCCATGAGTCTTGAGTGGCTGACTGCAAAGTTTATACACTCTCACAAAAAGGAAAAACGACTGTCACCATGACTATTTGCATATTTTGTTAAGTGCAAGTAATTTCATTGTGGTGACTAATAAATCTATTATTCACAAAATTAATGTGATATAAATAACACATATATTTGTGAGACTACAAAATAAGACGCTATATATATATACACAACATATACGTGAGGTGTGTTAAGGAAAGCATATGACCATACTGTGATGGATTCTAAACTAAATGTGTATCACCAAACAGACCTGTATCTCCTAAGCTGCAATGAGCTTCTTGATCAAAGAACATTTCCAAAATTCTTACTTTAACTAGCCCCAGCTTAGCAACTGTATCATAACACCACCTTTACTGAATTCATTAAAACCACGAACTCCCACACTGAGGCAGCTCAAAACACAGCAAAAAATCTTTTTTTTTTTTTAAACTAATAATTACAAGATGTAAACAACTGATAGCAGCTGGAAAATAAGAGAGAAGGAACTTTACTGCCCTCTGCAGGCAGTTAATTTGTATTTTTTTATTTTAGTAGTGTTGTTCGGGGTTTAACTCTTTGAATAGAAGAAATGCATTATGTTGATATAATATTGCAGTAATATGTATTCAGTAGATTCTTTAAAAACAAAATTCATGATGACAATGTTTGCAGAAATAATGAAACGTACATTATATTAACAATCAGAAGTGAACTCTTTAACAACGAGATAATGATGATAATAATAATTAAATTAATCGTAATAATGCAAATTAAACTTTTGATTTTTGTAAATATAAGGACTTCACATACTTGGATGACCATATAAAACAGGTAGGGTTTAACCATTAAAACCTGCAATAATTACCACTGGAGGGTTAAGGGACCTGGGACAATGCACACAGACCACTTTAATGAGCTAAAGTGGTCTTCATAGGATAGCAATATTTAAATACATAAAAGGAACCAACATAGTAAAGGAGGAGACTACATTTAAAAGAAAAACTACCACAACAAGAGGACATAGTCTTAAATTAGACGGGCAAAGGTTTAAAAATAATATCCGTAAGTATTACTTTACTGAGAGGGTAGTGGATGCATGGAATAGGTATAAGTGGTAGAGGTTAACACAGTAAAGGAGTTTAAGCATGCGTGGGATATGCATAAGGCTATCCTAACTATAAGATAAGGCCAGGGACTAATGAAAGTATTTTTAAAAATTGGGCAGACTAGATGGGCCGAATGGTTCTTATCTGCCGATACATTCTATGTTTCTATGTTTCTATGTCTGGGTGCCTATAGTGTCCCTCTAATAAACTAAGCAATTTGCACAATGCAATAGAATATACGGCATGAAAAGCTTAAAGTGCAAAGAAAACAAACCCATTTTCTTGGCACAAGAGAATCCTACAGTGCCCTCCTCCCTCCTGCCCCCATCCCATGTTGCTGAAGGGGTTAAAACCTCTTCAGATACTTACCTGAATCCAGCACCGAGGTCCCTCGGTGCTGGGTCAGGCTTCGCCCACGCTCCTCCTCCGCTGACGTCAGCCAGTGGGGGAGACCTAATGCGCATGAGCGGCAATGGCTATCCCCACTGCGCCAGTATACATACATGGCGGACACTTTCCTTCCTCGCAGACAAGGCCTGACACTAACCCCACAGTGTTCAATTGAAAACTCGCTGTTGAAGTTAGATGCAATTTTTGAGTGCTTCTGGGCAGCATTGGAGGCCCGGGCAACAGCTTCACAATCCCTACCTCGTGGAGATGATCAAGGAAAAGAGAGGCAAGAAGGGAGGGGGCCTACTCCGAGCCCAGCGATCCCACCAGCACCTGTCACCATCCATGCTGGCCCTCCCATTCTGCAGACCACAAGGGGCCAAACCCTGAAGCACCATCCACGCAGGCGGAACACTGCACACCATCAGCAATGCACTATATCAGTCACCCATCCACAAGCAAGCCCACACAGCATAGACCTCACCACGGCGTGGAGGAGCAGTAATATCTTGTAGGTTTCCCGTATGTGTCTGTCTCTGGGGCGGCGGCCCCATCAGTTGCAGCATTTAGCTGGACTGCAAATCATGGCCCATGCGGGGCATAGTGTGAACTAATCTATCACCAAGTACTATCTTCCTGCCTAGCTTGGCTCACCAGTGTAATAGCCTGTACAACCTAGGAAATATATATATATAATGTACCTAATCATTATACCTACCTAATCTCCTTATCAGTATTATCCCTGTGTACAATATCTCTTCCGTACTTTAGTACTGGCTTACATATCTTACCCCAACATGAACACACTGTGTTTCTTTTGTCTTACACATTTACCTGCAGCTGTCTGCTTGCTTTTTTATCATGCCTTACTCAACCTCAGCTATCGCCCATAAAGCTAAGCTCTTGCTGTCACCTTTCTTAAAATACCACTTTTGAGCTAGCTAGAAGGTCTTTATTTCTATGCATTTACTTACTTATAAAACTGATATGTATAATAGCATACTCTATGCTGTAAACACCCAGTGGTTTTCTCTCATTTTTGCCTTATGCCGGTAGCATTTATTAGGCCTCTCTGATATTACTCGTGTGTCAAAGCACACTACTTACACTTGTTAGTACAACTCTCGCTCTTAGGCAGTAGCTGTTTAACCATAAATATTTTGGGTCCACGTTGACACCAGTACATATCTCAGATTAATCAACTAATGAATAACCGACAGGCATAGCCCTTATCTTGTTTTCCCCTATTTATGTACTTACAAGCATGTTTATTATAAAAATTTGAGTTGCTAGTATTGCTGTTGTGACAGTACTGGCAGGCATGTACCTTTTATGCATATAAAAAAAAAAGAATAAATAAAAAAAGAATCTCAATGTGTGGATAGCTGGATGCATTGATGGAGATTGTGACCTGAAAATATAGGAGTTTCTTTGCGTTATATAATTTCTAAACTCTATCTTTGCCACTGCCTGCTTAAAGGGAATCTCCAGTGCCAGGAAAACGATCCGTTTTCCTGGCACTGGAGGGTCCCAATCCCCGGTTACTGAAGGGGTGAAAACCCCTTCAGTCACTTACCTGAGGCAGCGGCGATGTCCCTCGTCGCTGTCTCCTCCTTCGCGATGCTCCTCCTCTTCATTGCGTCGGCCGATGGGCGAGACTGAACCCGCCCACCGGACGAGGAGACCTAATGCGCATGCGCGGCAATGCCGCGCATGCGCATTACGTCTCCCCATAGGAAAGCATTGAAAAATTATTTCAATGCTTTCCTATGGGGAAATGAGCGACGCTGGAGGTCCTCACACAGCGTGAGGACGTCCAGCGACGCTCTAGCACAGATAATCTGTGCTATAGAGCAGGAAGTGACCTCTAGTGGCTGTCTAGTAGACAGCCACTAGAGGTGGAGTTAACCCTGCAAGGTAATTATTGCAGTTTATAAAAAACTGCAATAATTACAGTTGCAGGGTTAAAAGTAGTGGGAGTTGGCACCCAGACCACTCCAATGGGCAGAAGTGGTCTGGGTGCCTGGAGTGTCCCTTTAACTGCCTGTCAATCTATGTAGCTACATAACTATATATCTACACATTTATCTATAGATATATAAATATTCAAAAAATGAAGTGGTGCACAGTTACAAAAGCTGTAATGCTGAGTCTTTAACTTTAAAGGGTATATATAATAGCATTAAAAAATAATACCATTAATTAACAAATGTTTGAACGAAAAATATATAGTATCAAAATTATGGTATTATCTAACTAGTTAAAGAAAGTTTGAAATTCTGTAAACACTGAAACACTTGCTGAAATGGAAAAGCTCTATATAAAAGGATTTCTATTAAAGATGTTTTAACTTCTCAAAATAAAGCTCATTTGTTATTTTTTTATTTTATTTCTTTTCATAATGAAGGTCTCTAAAAGTCTAAAGCTTTTTATGTAATTGGGTTATAGAGACTTTCCACTTCTGCATGTTAGATTGAGTACTGGGATTATGTTCCATTTGTGAACTCTATTCTGAATTCTTTGCGGAGTGCCCGTGTCATTTTACTGCCCTGCATTATTCATTTCATCAGATTCCTAGTAGTTAATTTAATTCTACCAGTCAGGTAGTATTCTGTAGGGAGAGATATCTGGCAGATGAAAATGATTTATCTCTCCTGAAGAGTTAGGGTAAAGGTTCTGACTGCATTATAGATGAGAAAGGAGAGATATCCTAATTAGACTTCACAAAGATGTGTTTTTTAAGTGTTGTTCTAAATAGCAGTATCTAAACTGACTTTTACTTTTATTTATTACATATAAAATAATGTATGCTTCTACCTGAAAGATAGATACATATTATCAGACTGTATTAAACATGAATAGACAAGTTTAAAGCAAGGTTTTGAATAACCCTATATCACAACGTTGGTTGTTCCAACATTCCATAATGTCACCTGCATCAAAGCTGCATTATCCCATCTGTTACACACCAATGTGACACTGTATGTTTCCATGGTTACTCTCAGTGGATGGGTAAAATGAAACATGGACAGGGGAGGACTAGTAATTTTGGCACAGGGGGCAATGGCAACAAAAGAAGAATTAGAACCACTTTGAGAGGTCCAACTCCACCTCCTTAACCTGTTAAACTTGGACTCACACCTGTCTCAGCATTGACTCAGGCCTGTCTCTTGGGGTGCACATTTGTCCAAGATCTGTTGACCCAATGCGAAGCCAATAAGAGATAGCAGGAATCCTGCTAGAGCAGAATAAGTGTGCCTGAGGAGTCCATATCCAGAGAATAGAGAAATTCAAAATTAAATACCTGACATTTTGACATGATTGACAACTTCTGAGCAGAATCTCCAGCCATCAGTATGGCTGAAAGAGGGGGGAAATACAGAACAAAGTAATGACTGACACACATGTATAATTGGTCCTTAAAATTTCAGTTAGTTGCAAAAAGGATTGGGGGTACTGCCACACCTGCCCCTATGGATTAGCCTCCACTGGATGAAGTCACTAAATAAACCCCACAGCTCCATTAACCACTCTCTATCTTATTTCTCTAATGTGTTAATCCATTATACCCTAAATCTTATTCCCAAATGCCCTCCATCCTTCTTCCATCTTGGTGGAATCGATATTTGAAAGGACAGTCTGAAATCCTCACAGGTTCAGTAGGTTTTGATATGTAAAGACAATAAGCATTAGGAGAACCAACAGTGTAATATTGTATAACCAAAAGTAGAAATAAAACACTTAAATATGCACTCACAAGGAAGGAGCTATCTTTTTAGCTCTCATGCAACAGCTTATGACAATATAATCCACCACAAATAGTGTTATCCAGTATAGCTCCAGTAATCAATTGTATAAAAATGGAAATACCCTCACAAAGCAAGATCTTCCAATCAGTTCTTAGTAAAGGCTTAAGGCAGTATAATCCCAGCTCACAGATATCCCAGCAATCAGTTTCCATAGGTGTTAACTTCCACTTGAGATGTGCGAGAATACATAGTAATGTGCAGCACCCCAAACCCACCTACCCAAAAAGAACATCAATTCAAACACAATTGTTCACTATCAGCCCAACCACGTCTACCTGAAGATGCCCCTACTGCTAAGAAACCAAGGCCCAAGGCACTGAATGTCGCACACCCATAGTCTAAGGCCAAATCAGAGGCACACAAAATATGTCTCGACTCAGATATTGAACTCTGTGATGCACATTGCTCACTGTACCCTGGCATAATAAACTAATTAACAATAAGAAAATTTTTGCATAGTACATGTGGTCTATGTCATAACATATGCTCCAAGTTTTTCCTTTTCTGTTTACCTCCTATGTGAAAAACAAAACTCAAACACATTTTTTTGATTGAAGAAATTATCAGGATGGATGTAGGACAAAAAAAAATACATAAGTTTGGATGGTAAAAACAACTTTTATTGTAATTTACCAAACAAATAAAAAGGAGGTTTAAAAGCAAAATTAAGCTCTATAGAATCACAATGCGCTTCGCCAAACAGGATTTCTCAAATGACGATCATCTTTTGGCTACGCTTTTCTCTCTTTCTAACGTTAAGTCCGGTCACTCTAAGGCCGGGTAAGACGTTTATTTCCCTTGTCTATACATTGTTATCCTAAACTCTGCGTGTTGGGGTTTTACCTTGTGACACTTTGTGAACAAAGATTTAGGAAGCAGGTTGCTCACGTCTGATGCAGGCATGCTGGTGGTTGACGCGGCCAATGCGAGATAGGCAGATCTGGCAGCAGCTGCAGCAAGGGAAAAAACGGTCTGTCTTTGATGCCTACAATGTCACAGTCCTTTCTCTGTTTCTTTTTATTCACAGCCAGCTCTTATATACACATTAGAATGCAAATCTATCTAACAATAAAGTTCTCTGGGTTTTTAATCCCTTAAGGACACATAAAATGTGTGACATGTCATGTTTCCCTTTTATTCCAGAAGTTTGGTCCTTAAGGGGTTAACCAGGTTGACTTATTTCCCCTTCTATTTATTATCCTTTATGGGTGTCTTGTTAATATCCCTTACTAAATCTCTGTACCTCTAATTTACTGAACCTTGGAGCCCCTCACAGTCAAATTCACAAAGCTTTAAAAAGAAGCCATTGAGTCCTTAGCCATTTCTTTTTCGAAGAAGGGTTTAAATAATTACACAGTCACTATAGTCATTATTTCGAATTATAATACTGGTGTATTTTACATTTTGAAGAAAGTTCTAAGCAGTTTCACACTTTGGGTCCTGTTGAAGCACGTCTAATACCATTCATTTCAATGCGTATGTAAATAACGTACCTTCCAGTGGATAGATTTAGATTAGTATCTTTGACATGACTGACTCCTCTCCTCGCGAAAACATGGTGAAGCTTGTCACCTTGCTGTCTGAGCTTCATTGACACTAGCAGAGTATGTGCAGCTGCATGCTGATAGGAGAATCTATCAGAATATTAAGCAGAATGGATCCAGGCAACTACAGGATGCATTAGCAAAATGACTTTTAGACCACCCTGCTATGCAGGACCAGATTTCCCATCACTGAATAAAATATTATATTCACTCCATAGGCAATGTATGTAACTATGTAAATATAGATAAGTATATATATCATTATAAACTGATACCGGGCATCTCCCAATATACTATACTTAGGGAGAGAGGAGATGCATCAACTGACTGGACTTTGGACCAATTTAAAAAAAAAAATAGATAGGAGCATTTCTATGTATCTTAAAGGGACAGTATTGTGGGGATTTCAAAATGTTATGTTCTAAAAAGTGCTGCAAAAATGTAAAAGAAAGGGGGGCGGAGCCTGACCGCGAGACGGGCTAGACGCCATTTCTGAGAGCTCCTTCCCGGCTAGCGAAATCCGCTGTATATCAACCGCAAACAGCCCAATCCAGACTTGAAAGCAGCGGGTACGGATCGGGGACATCCCGCGGCACCGACTGATGCCTTTTCAATATACCCCGAGGCAGACCAAACCGAAGAAAAAGACCGGGGCCTACTACTCGCAAACACTTGCCGACCTCGAGGCACTATTTAGCAGAGCGGGCGCACATGAGGCAGCTGAGACACCTGCTTACCCGGCAACAACTCACCACAGTCCTGCGCCAGCAATGGGGAGACGATCACAGAGACCTCAAACTTCCCAGGCAACGGACCAACAGGACATAGGGACTCTCCTACAACGGCAGGTACCATCCAAAATGGCAGCCGCTAACGGCCCTAATCCCCATGCAACCCCTGACATGCCAAACCAGACCCACACACCAGCAACGCAGGGGGACCCACACTCCTTGACTGGGGACATCCCTGGAGGCACAGCCCCTGCCACTAAGCAGGATCTCCACAATATGCAAAATACCCTGCTGGAAATACAGAGGCTCTTAACTGCAGACATGACCTCCTTAAAATCTAATATGCAGCAGCTCAGTGACAGGACAACCCACACTGAAGGGGACATTGGAAAACTTCAAAATGAAGTAGTTGAACTGAAAACCGCAATGGTCCAGTTAAAAACTACACAACAGGCAATGTCAATTCAAATGACGGCACAAGAAGATAGACATCGCCGCAATAACCTAAAAATCCGCGGGGTACCCCCTGAGATCGACGCAGAGGAACTGCCTCACTACACAAGAAGACTGATTGCTTCACTGTTACCGCCAGCGCAGGCCAAACAATTCACTATCAATGGACTGTATAGACTGCCCACCATCACTAAGACGGCAGCCCCAATCACTGGTGACGTCATCCTCCGATGCAATACACCACATGATAAGGGCCAGATCATGGCAGCAGTGAGGGGTAAAACCCCGTTACCATTTGAAGGATCGCACCTAACCCTCTACCAGGACCTCACTAAATCTACACTTCAATGGCGTAAATCGCTGCAGTCACTCACCGGCCGCCTGCGCTCCGCGGGGGTAACATACAGATGGGGCACACCAAGATCCCTACTAATAACACACAACGGGACGACCCACAAGCTCACAACTGAATCCGAGGCACCTGCAATGCTCTACACACTGGGCCTCGCCGAAACACAAGCCGCAACCTCTGCTTCCCAAGTCGAACACACCTGGAACCCTGAATCAACGATCCCATTCGTACCAAGAACCGCACCTCCTACCTGACTGATCAAGAAAAGGGCGCAACTATCCCACATCGAGGAACGAACTTTAACAGACCTCCAAGAATATTGGTTTATATTATGCGTTATACTAAACTCTGTTCAGATTTGTCTTACCTTACTGGTTACCCCACTTATACCCGTTCTACATACTAACAGGCCCAGAGATGGGCAGTATCAGAAGCACCTCGCATACACATATGATATATTCATTACCGCTACCCGGTATACATACTAAACAGACACGGGAAAAGGCAGCCTCAGACCCGTCTCGCATACATACACACACTAGATACACCCACGAGAGGTGTACAACCCCCCCCCCGATGCCCCCTTGGTTAGGGGTACTCACCTACTAGGGTAACCGAAACAAGCCTCAGGTCATCTCCACAAATACCTTGGTTACCCACACACTTCCCTCATCCACATACTCATGACTTAACACAATGCTACAACAAAACCTACTAGTACTCTCATGTAAAAACAAAATGTGCGAATGTTTACTAAGATGTCTTGTTCACTAACTCATTACCAAACCTTGTTACCCTGCATGACAGTTACGGTACCCGTCCTGGCTGTTGGGGCCGGACGTGGTTGTGTAAAGATTAACACGCACCAAAAATAAAGAATTTAAAAAAAAAAAATGTAAAAGAAAAGGACTGCCCAAAGGACTGTGCCTGCTGATTCCACGGGTTTCCATAGAGATTGCCCCACGTTTGGTACTTTAGACTACTTTTTAGAACAGAACATTTTGATACATTTCTACCCCACAAATCTCTTGAAGAGAAAAATATATAATATTATGTAAATATAAATTGCTTAATGGCCAGGTATGTATACAGTATTTAAATGTGTAATATATTTAATGCATGGGTGAAAATTGTAGCATATTCCACACATACACAAACAGCACGAGCAAAGAGTGGTTACAAGCTGGATGTCCCTGACATGGATAGACAGCAATTACATTCTAATCCTCCACGAGTGCTCACACATCTGTGTCAGTACATTTTGGGACCCAATCTCATCAAAAACTGAAAAACTAGAGGGAGTGGGGTATAGTGACACAAAGGGTAAAAGTAGGGGTACAAAGTAAGTTGTTAGAAAAGTATTCACTGAGGGCTTAGTAGGTAATTTTTGACAGTTGCAGGAGAGGAGTCATGGAGGTTGGGGGATGAAAACCTGCCAGCAGTTTAATTAATATGCTTTCTTGAAGAAGTGAGTTTTGAATTATTTTTTTAATGAGTGGAGACTGGGTGAAATTCTTATAGAGGAGGGAAGGGAGTTTCACAGAAGAGGTGCAGCCCTGGAAAAGTCTTGGAGGCGAGCGTTAGAGGTGGAATTACGGACAGAGGATATACGTAGGTCTTTGGCAGAGCATAGGGGCCTCGACGGGACATACTTGTGTATTAGGGAGGATAGGTAGGTTGGAGCAGTATTATGTAGGGACTTGTAAGCAAGGACCAAAATTTTAATTGAGCCCTATATCTAACTGGGAGCCAAAGCAGGGATTGACAGAGCGGGGAGGCGTGGGAGGTGCGAGCGGACAGGAAAATGAGCCTTGCCGCCGCATTCATTATAGATTGCAGCAGTGTAATGTGTAAGTCGCTTCGGTCCGAATATGTATTCGGACGAATTTCGGGCAATTCGGACATTCGGGTACTTCCGAATGTCCGAATTGCCGAAGTTCCGAATTGCCGAGGTCCCGAAGTTCCGAAATTACAGAATTTCCGAAGTGTCGAATTGCCAAAGTGCCGAAGTTCCGAAGTGTCAAAGTGCTGAAGTTACGAAGCACAGTATTGCCTAAGTACTAATATATCTACCCAGTGAAAGAAGAAGAATGTTACATTGTATACAATTTTAAATAAAAAGTATACAAACATAGCCAGGATTCACCTGTAAGCATTTGCAACACTTACAACAATCAAGTAACATACATTCATATAAAATGTAAGCTACTTAGCCAGTCAGTGTAATGACAGG
The DNA here is from genome assembly GCF_036172605.1 of Pelobates fuscus. NCBI lineage: Eukaryota > Metazoa > Chordata > Amphibia > Anura > Pelobatidae > Pelobates > Pelobates fuscus. The sequence goes on from NC_086318.1 coordinate 369,560,276, forward strand.
AATGAATAAGTAGATAACTCCCTAATTCCCACGGTATTAGGGAGCTATCTACTAAAAGGCTGAAAGACCTAAATTGGTCTTTCAGCCAAATTTACTAATACTAAGTAAAGATTACTTAGTATTAGTAAATTATGCCCCTACTCGCTATACCGCGAGTAGGGGCATGTCTATTAAACAGTGAGCAGCCTGTGGCTGCTCACTGTTAAAAAAAAAAAGGTCCCCCTTCCCAAGCCCCCACCTGCGCTTCTAAACTAAAGGGGGGACCAATTGCCCCCCCGCGCCCCCACCCCTGAGCGGCGGGTGGGGGCCCGCAATTATAATAAGGGGGGGACCTAATGTCCTCCCCCCTGGCCCCCACCCCTGAGCGGTGGGTGGTGGCCCTAAATTATAATAAGGGGGGACCTAATGTCCTCCCCCTGGCCCCCACCCCTGAGTGGTGGGTGGGGGCCCTAAATACTACTAAGGGGGGGACATAATGTCTTCCCCCCTGGACCCCACCCCTGAGCGGTGGGTGGGGGCCCTACAGTAAAATAAGGGGGGAGACCTAATGTCCTCCCCCCTGGCCACCACCCCTGAGAGGTGGGTGGGGGCCCTAAAAACTAATAAGGGGGGACCTAATGTCCTCCCCCCTGGCCCCCACCCCTGAGCGGTGGGTGGGGGCCCTACAGTAAAATAAGGGGGGGGACCTAATGTCCTCCCCCTGGCCCCCACCCCTGAGCGGTGTGTGGGGGCCCTAAATACTAATAAGGGGGCAGGATCTAATGTCCTCCCCCCTGGCCCCAACCCCTGAGCGGCGGGTGGGGGCCCTAAATACTAAAAGGGGGGGACCTAATGTCCTCCCCCTGGCCCCCACCCCTGAGTGGTGGGTGGGGGCCCTAAATACTAATAAAGGGGGGGACCTAATGTCCTCACCCCTGGCCCCCACCCCTGAGTGGCGGGTGGGGGCCCTAAAAAAAATGTCCCCCCCAGGTGACTAGGGGTCCCCAAAACCCTAGTCACCCCCTCCCCCCCGAAAAAAAATGATCCCCCTTCCTACCCCCCTCACCCTAAAAATAATGAGGGGGGGACCTTTAACTAAGAACCTGTAAAAAAATAAAATAAATTATAAATATCTTGCTCTCTTTCAATATGAACATTTTCTGCAACCAATTCCACCATGCCCGAGTATGGAACGCATGGTGGAACGCAAAAACATCACGTGACCGCATCCAACCGGAAGTCACATGCGCTTTGCCGAAACCGGAAGTGATATGGTCCGTGGCAATTCCGAAGTACAGCTGGATGCAGTTGGACTTATCAAGGGGGCTACTTAAGCCCTGAAGTTTTTCCAGGAATTTAGCACTGAGGAAGGCCCTATCTAGGGCTGAAACGCGTTTGCACTTTACTGGACTTTTTACTGGGACTTTTATTTGGCGGTATTGTTATATTGTGTATATGCTGTGGTGCTTTGCTGCTTTTAATTTTGGCCATAATTGCAGTACCATACTACGCTATATTCTGTACATATATCTGCCTATTTTTGTCCCATAATATCAATATTTTATTATTTAATAAACCCTTATTTACTCTTTAATTCGTGGAGTCTGGGTCTTCAACCGAAATTTATCGAAAACCTGGATAGGCACCCGAGAGCGAAGTACATAGAGCCTATGAGGCTCCATCCTTGTGAGTTCAATCCTCATATGATACAATGGTTTGTTTTTACCTATATGGAAAACACTATGTATGTCCCATTTGTTTTACAGATGTAACCACCATACCTATACCTGCAATAGGTGGTATACTCTATTTACTTTGTATATTTTTTTAAGTGGGTGTGAATTATTTTAATTGTTTCACTTTATCTTTAGGTGTTAAGGGATTACACCTTTCTTTCACACTTGCTTTTATTGTCTATTTAAAGTTGGAAGCGCCTACACAACTGTATACCTAGTGTATAATTTGTTTGCAATTCGAAACTGCTGACAAACAAGAGATTGATGTTACCCCTGTCATTCCCCCGGACAGAATAATAGCTACTACTGTTCTATCTATTTCTTCTTCCCTCTTGCAAGCTATACAGGCTAAACAAAACATGGCACCTGGAAAGAGGCCTGCTGATAAACTGTTCGTTGATGTTCCCAAGAGACGGGACATTATGTCATTGTATCATGACACAAAAACTGCTGGACACCCTGGTATTTCTAAAACATTATCAGCAGTTTCTAGATATTTCTGGTGGGCTTCCTTATGCAAGGACGTCACCGATTACGTACATGCTTGTACTACTTGTGCCAGTATGAAGTCCTCCCACAGAGTTCCTTGTGGGTTGTTGCATCCGTTGCCCATACCCAAGAGGCCTTGGTCCAATCTATCCATGGATTTTATTGTTGAATTGCCCACTTCGAATGGTAAAACAGTCATCCTGATGATAGTGGATCGTTTTTCTAAGATGGCTCATTTTGTGTCTCTTGTCAAGTTGCCCTCATCCAAGGATCTTGCCTCTATCTTCGCCAGGCAGGTGTTTTGTTTGCATGGTATTCCCACATCGATCGTGTCTGATAGACAGATTCTGGAAAGCCTTTTGTTCAGAGATGGGTATTTCTCTCTCGTTTTCTTCCGCTTACCACCCCCAGTCTAATGGAGCTGCTGAACGTGCCAACCAATCACTAGAGCAGTATCTTCGTTGTTTCGTGTCCTACCATCAGAACAATTGGGATGACCTTCTTCCTTGGGCTGAGCTTGCTCGTAATAACGCTGCTCATGAATCTTCCGGTAAGAGCCCTTTTTACGTTGTTTATGGCCGGCATCCCGTTGTTCTTCCGGCTGCATTCTCCTTACAGGGCATGCCAGCAGGGCCGGACTGGCCCACCGGGACACCGGGAAATTTCCCGGTGGGCCGTCGGCACCTGGGGCCGGTCAGACGTCTGGGTGGTCTGGCGGCCGCCGAAGGAGCTGTTCTGGCGGCCGCATGGGAAGCTGTGCTGTGCTGTCTCTGCTCCCAGCACGCTACTGAATGAGACCGGGGCCGGAATATGACGTTATATTCCGGCCCGGGTCTTATTCAGTAGCGCGCGAGGGCTGGGGAGCAGAGACAGCACAGCACAGCTTCCCATGCGGCCGCCAGAACAGCTCCTTCTGCGGCCGCCTCCCTAGCTTCTTCTGCGGCCGCCTCCCCAGCTTCTTCTGCAGCCGCCTTCCCAGCTCCTTCTGCGGCCGTCAGCACTCCCAGCTCTCTGCCCTGCATGACCCCCGGGCCAATCACCCATACATGTGTAATGCTGTCAGTGTATGTATGTGTGTTTGTATGTGTGTCTGTCTGTCATGGTGTGTGTCTGTCTGTCATGGTGTGTGTGTGTGTGTCTGTCATAGTGTGTGTGTGTGTCTGTCATGGTGTGTGTGTGTGTGTGTGTGTGTGTCTGTCATGGTGTGTGTCTGTCATGGTGTGTGTGTCTGTGTCTGTCTGTCATGGTGTGTGTGCGTGTATGTGTCTGTCATGGTGTGTGTGTGTGCGTGTATGTGTCTGTCATGGTGTGTGTGTGTGTGTGTGCGTGTATGTGTCTGTCAAAGTGTGTGTGTGTCTGTCTGTCTGTCTGTCATGGTGTGTGTGTGTCTGTGTCATGGACTTTCTGTGTCATGGTGTGTGTCTGTGTCATGGTAAGCATGTCTGTGTCATGGTGTGTGTGTCTGTGTCATAGACTGTCTGTGTCATGGTGTGTGTCTGTGTCATGGTGTGTGTGTGTCTGTCATGATGTGTGTGTTTGTGTCTGTATCATGGTGTGTGTGTGTGTGTGTCTGTCTGTCGTGGTATGTGTGTGTCTGTTATGGTGTGTGTGTGTGTCTGCCATGGTGTGTGTGTGTGTCTGTGTGTGTTTTAAAAATAGTGTTTTTACTCAATGACACAGGAAGCACCTCTAGTGACCGTCTGAGTGACTGTCACTAGAGGTGTCACTTAGAAGCAATTTAAACACTGCCTTTTCTCTGAAAAGTCAGTGTTTACATTGAAAAGCCTGCAGGGACAGGCTATAGACACCAGAACCAAGGCCGTCTTTAACGCGGGGCAAACGGGGCAGCTGCCCCGGGCCCAGTTTCTCTTGGGGGGCCCGAGGCACCTGCCCCGTGGGCCCCACTGCCCTCATCAATTTATTTTTCCCCCGTCCTCTGAGTCCGACCGGGTGGCCAATGCACTTAGGGCCACCCGGAGGGTTTGTATCAGCAGGGGCCCGGTCGGGCGCTGTTTCCCTTTAACACCGCGACCAGGCCCCTTGCTTTCCGGCAGCCGGCTGGGAGGAAGTGACAGCCGCAAGTCACTTCCTCCCATAAAGAGAGGAGCTGCATGGAAGGTGGCAGGAGGAGTCGCGAGGGAGAGAGGACGAGGCTGCAGTGAGGATGGGGGATCCTCACTCCCATCATCCTCAGGCACCACACTGGACCCCAGGGAATCCACCCTCCAGCAAAAGGTAGGAAACTGGAGGGTGGGTTTAAAAATGTACATTTTACATGTGTGTCAGTATGTCTGTGTGTCAGTATGTCTGTGTGTGTGTCAGTATGTCTGTTTTTCTGTGTGTCAATATATCTGTGTATGTGTCAGTATGTCTGTTTGTCTGTGTGTCAATATATCTGTCTGTGTGTCAGTATGTCTGTGTGTCAGTATGTATGTTTGTCTGTGTGTCAATATATCTGTGTGTGTGTCTGTATATGTCTGTTTGTCTGTGTGTCAGTATGTCTGTTTGTCTGTGTGTCAGTATGTCTGTTTGTCTGTGTGTCTGTGTGTCAATATATCTGTGTGTGTCAGTAGGTCTGTCTGTGTGTCAATATATCTGTGTGTGTCAGTATGTCTGTCAGTGCATGTGCATGCATGTGTCAGTCTCTGTGTGTGTGTGTCTGTGTGTCTGTCAGTATATCAGTCTGTGTGTGTCAGTATATGTGCCTGTATGTGTGTCAGTATTTCTCAGTGTATGTGGATGTCAGTGTGTCTGTCAGTGTGTGTGTGTGTGTGTGTGTGTGTGTGTGTCAGTATCTCGGTCACTGTATGTGCCTGTGTGTGGGTGTCAGTATTTCTGTCAGTGTATGTGTGTCAGTATGTTGATCAGTGTGTGTGTCAGTATGTCTGTATATGTGCCTGTGTGTCAGCATGTCTGTATATGAGCCTGTGTGTGTCTGTCAGTACATCTACCAGTGTATGTATCTGTGTGTGTCTATATATGTACCTGTGTGTCAGCATGTCTGTCAGTGTATGTGCCTGCTTATCTGTATGTAGTCAGAGTATGTATCTGTGTATCTGCTTGTATGTCAGAGTATGAACCTGTGCATCTGAGATTCAACTTTAAATACAAATACACCCCTCCATTCAAACTTCAACACTACATACAAGCACACTCCTACATTCAAAAACAAACACTACACATAAATGCACACTTGCATTCAAACTCCACAAACTCCACATACAAACACATTCACACAAACATACTTCATACAAACACATGCTTACATTCAAACACACAAAACAGTGCTAAATACAACCCTGCAAGCATGGGAAATTGGTAGAGCCCCAGCTGTCAAAGCATTGTTGGAGTTGCACGACAGATGGGGTTCTACCTTTAGTCCAATCTTGCAATTGGGTGTCCCAATAAAATGAATTATATTTTAGTGCCGCCACTGCATTGGGATGGATGCCGTGATTGCATACCAGGGAGTGAGGGGCGACGGCGGCAGGGCCCAGGGGGCCCAAGCAAACGCTTGCCCAGGGTCCAGTCGTTATTAAAGACTTATTAAAAATCCGAGCAGAAACCTCTTCTTGTGTTGTGGGTGTAAATGAGCATATATATAGGTGGCCAGTTAGTATACTGCAAAATATATACATTAGGGCTTAAAATGTGAAGTCCTATGCTACTAGCCAAGCCTTAAATTTATTTGCCACTGCAAGTCATACTCTGCTTACCAAGGGTAAATTTCTAGTAGCCAGGGCTAAATTTACACTGGCCAAACACTTGTGGTGAGTGAAAATTTTGAGCCCTAATATGAAAAGTATGTATATATTTTGCAGTATACTAATAGGTACATTTTCCTATCATTTGGTTTACAGATTAAGCAAAATAAATTAACCAATAGATAAAGAAAGGAGATGCTGTAAAAATATATTTATATATATCTGTATATAGATACTATTATTATTACCCCTCCTTTTTTTCATATTTTTTGTCATATTTCCCTTGAACCATGAATTAAAAATCACCATTTAGTGGCTACCACATAGCCATTGGTCATCTTTTTTCCCACCAATTATCTCTTTTTTTCGTGCCACGGGAGAAACTCCATATCCCAAAGCAAATTAATATGCTTGTCTATCATGCCTTAATTTGCTTGTTATATGTCCATATGGCACTTCAGAGATACAGAATTCCAAAACCAAATGCACAAGTCTACTTGGAAGTAAAATCAACCATTCAGAGAAAATAAGTAATGCTAAGTAATGCAAAGACAAAGAAATCGCACAATAAATTACCCTGCATTCCATTCTGCAGAAAGAAAATGAATCAGCTACCGAGAAATTCAAAGAGACCTAAACAAAACTAAATCATGTTATACAATAAGAAATAGTGTTTAGTGCAAAGTATGTAAGAACAATATATAATAATCTAGATCCCAGGGTTCACTCCACCCAATGTGTACAAAAGTGAGTATAAATATACCTAAGGATGAATACAATAACACTGCTTCTTTCTGAAAAGATAAACAGACAAAACACACAGACAAAAAAAGTAGTATAGTAATGTCCCAGGTTTTGCAGTGAACGTATTCTTTAGCTGATCAACTCACATTTTAATGAGCCTGTTAGCAAACTTGCTCAGGTAATACAAAATAATAAGATAGTGCAGGTTCCATTCAGGAGTACCAGATCTTCTTAATAGAAATGGACGAAGAGCACCAACTTCTGACTTTCAAAACAAATATTTTTTTTATAAAAAAAGTAAAAGTGTACATACAGAAAAGTTGATCTTAATAGTTATATAGATAACAAAAGTTGCCATTTTTCCCCTTGGCTTGCTAACGTATCGAAAGGGCAATTCACACGGTTAAAAAGAAATTGCAACAAGGAGGAATTGTTTGTAGAACAATCTCAAATCCTTAAGGAAAAATTTTGCCAAAAAGGTTACAACTTAGAAGAAGTGGAAACACAGTTTATGGTGGTGAAAGATAAGCCAAGTCAAGATTTTTTAGTATATAGTGATGTACCGAACTGTTCGCCGGCGAATAGTTCCCGGCAAACATAGCGTGTTCGTGTTCGCCACAGCGGGCGAACACATGCGCCGTTCGATCCGCCCCCTATTCGTCTGCATTGAGTAAACTTTGACCCTGTGCCTCACAGTCAGCAGACACATTCCAGCCAATCAGCAGCAGACCCTCCCTTCCAGACCCTCCCACCTCCTGTACAGCATACATTTTAGATTCATTCTGAAGCTGCATTCTTAGATAGAGGAGGGAAAGTGTAGCTGCTGCTCATTTGATAGGGAAATTGATAGCTAGGCTAGTGTATTCAGTGTCCACTACAGTCCTGAAGGACTGATCTGATCTCTGATGTAAGGACAGCACCCCAAAAAGCCCTTTTTAGGGCTAGAACATCAGTCTGCTTTTTTTTCCTGTATAATCTAATTGCAGTTGCCTGCCTGCCAGCTTCTGTGTCAGGCTCACAGGGGATACTGTGCCCACTTGCCCAGTGCCACCACTCATATCTGGTGTCACAATAGCTTGCATTTAAAAACAAAAAAAAATTTCACTGTAATAGATTGAATAGCAGTTAGTTGTCTGCAAGCGTCTGTGTGTCAGGCCTACAGCGTGTACTCTGCCAACCTCTGCCAGTGCACAGTGCCACTCATATTTGGTGTCACAATAGCGTGCATTTAAAAACAAAAACATTTTTTTCACTGTTATAGATTGAATAGCAGTTAGTTGTCTGCAAGCGTCTGTGTGTCAGGCCAACAGCGTGTACTCTGCAAACACTGCCAGTGCACAGTGCTACTCATATCTGGTGTCACAATAGCGTGCATTTGAAAACCCCAAAACTTTTTTTTCACTGTAATAGATTGAATAGCAGTTAGTTGTCTGCAAGCGTCTGTGTGTCAGGCCAACAGCGTGTACTCTACCAACCTCTGTCAGTGCACATTGCCACTCAAATCTGGTGTCACAATAGCGTGCATTTAAAACCAAAAAACTTTTTTCACTGTTATAGATTGAATAGCAGTTACTTGTCTTCAAGCGGGTGTGTCACGCCTACAGCGTGTACTCTGCCAACCTCTGCCAGTGCACATTGCCACTCTTATCTGGTGTCGCAATAGATTGCATTTAAAAAACAAAAAACTTTTTTCACTGTTATAGATTGAATAGCAGTTAGTTGTCTGCAAGCGGGTGTCAGCCCTACAGCGTGTACTCTGCCAACCTCTGCCAGTGCACATTGCCACTCATATCTGGTGTCACAATAGCGTGCATTTAAAACCAAAAGACTCTTTTCACTGTTATAGATTGAATAGCAGTTAGTTGTCTTCAAGCGGGTGTGTCAGGCCTACAGCGTGTACTCTGCCAACCTCTGCCAGTGCACATTGCCACTCATATCTGGTGTCACAATAGTGTGCATTTAAAACCAAAAAACTTTTTTCACTGTTATAGATTGAATAGCAGTTACTTGTCTGCAAGCAGGTGACAGGCCTACAGCATGTACTCTGCCAACCTCTGGCAGTGCACATTGCCACTCATATCTGCTGTCACAATAGCGTGCATTTAAAACCAAAAAACTTTTTTCACTGTTATAGATTGAATAGCAGTTAGTTGTCTTCAAGTGGGTGTCAGGCCAACAGCGTGTACTCTGCCAACCTCTGCCAGTGCACATTGCCACTCATATCTGGTGTCACAATAGCGTGCATTTAAAACCCAAAAACTTTTTTCACTGTTATAGATTGAATAGCAGTTAGTTGTCTTCAAGCGGGTGTCAGGCCTACAGCGTGTACTCTGCCAACCTCTGCCAGTGCACATTGCCACTGATATCTGGTGTCACAATAGCGTGCATTTAAAACCTGTAACCGCTGGCGGTTCCCTTATTTACCACTATAATGTCTTAAAGCATAGAACTTAGTAGGGCTAACCATACAGATATCTTAGCCATAATTTTATATAGTTAGTAAGAGATCCTCTATTTACATATATAAATAATTGAGAATACAATATAAAATAAGGATTGTCTTGGAAGCAATAGATTTTGTCTTTTAGATATTTATTATATAAAAATATAAATATAGACATATCAAATCCATTATAGCAGAGTTTATAAGATGAAATTAAATGCTTGCAAATATCATTAATAGGTTAACATACCCTTCTGAACATGTCATCATGTCAGCCTCTGAGTCATTTTAAGATGGAGCAGCGTCTGTCTCCAAGTCTCTCCTCTGTGTGTTAACATTTAAAAGTACACTTATTTATACCTTAAGTGTCGTCATTTTAGAGTCACCATAGTTCATATATGAAAAAGTAACTTGTCTACTTTAAATCAATTTAGGACCTCCCTTAATTTGGCAAAGATACAAGGCCATAACTAAAAGCAAGTGCACACGTCATGCAAATTTTCCTGACTTGGGGAACTTCCACCAACTTGGGACAAGATGGCTTCCCAAAGTCTGAATAGCTTATCTGTTGTTTATACTAAGACGCAAGTGCACAGTCGTGGGAGATTCCCGGATTTGGGGAAGTTCCATTAACTTGGGGTTACCACAGTATATTGTGTACTGAAAGAGTCGTAGTATAGCCTTGAAGCTTGTTTATGCATTATTGTTATTGTAATTCGTCTGGGACAAAATGGCGCAAACATATTATGCACTGAGGTTATTGCTTAAAGAAACATCTATGAAAAACAATATGTTCCTTTTCTAACACCTTGTCAATTTGCAATATCTCTTAAAGACAAAGTACACAGTTTAAGAAATACAACATTTCATTCTAAAACTTGTAATATTTGCACTTGCCCATAACAAACCCAAAAACTTTTTCACTGTTATAGATTGAATAGCAGTTACTTGTCTTCAAGCGGGTGTCAGGCCAACAGCGTGTACTCTGCCAACCTCTGCCAGTGCACATTGCCACTCATATCTGGTGTCGCAATAGATTGCATTTAAAAACCAAAAAACTTTTTTCACTGTTATAGATTAAATAGCAGTTAGTTGTCTGCAAGCGGGGTCAGGCCTACAGCGTGTACTCTGCCAACCTCTGCCAGTGCACATTGCCACTCATATCTGGTGTCACAATAGCGTGCATTTAAAACCAAAAAACTTTTTTCACTGTTATAGATTGAATAGCAGTTACTCGTCATCAAGCGGGTGTGTCAGGCCTACAGCGTGTACTCTGCCAACCTCTGCCAGTGCACATTGCCACTCTTATCTGGTGTCGCAATAGATTGCATTTAAAACCCCAAAACTTTTTCACTGTTATAGATTGAATAGCAGTTAGTTGTCTTCAAGTGGGTGTCAGGCCAACAGCGTGTACTCTGCCAACCTCTGCCAGTGCACATTGCCACTCATATCTAGTGTCACAATATCGTGCATTTAAAACCCAAAAACTTTTTTCACTGTTATAGATTGAATAGCAGTTACTTGTCTTCAACTGGGTGTGTCAGGCCTACAGCGTGTACTCTGCCAACCTCTGCCAGTGCATATTGCCACTCATATCTGGTGTCACAATAGTGTGCATTTAAAACCCAAAAACTTTTTTCACTGTTATAGATTGAATAGCAGTTACTTGTCTTCAAGCGGGTGTGTCAGGCCTACAGCGTGTACTCTGCCAACCTCTGCCAGTGCATATTGCCACTCATAACTGGTGTCACAATAGCGTGCATTTAAAACCCAAAAACTTTTTTCACTGTTATAGATTTAATAGCAGTTAGTTGTCTTCAAGCGGGTGTCAGGCCTACAGCGTATACTCTGCCAACCTCTGCCAGTGCACATTGCCACTCATATCTGGTGTCACAATATCGTGCATTTAAAACCCAAAAACTTTTTTCACTGTTATAGATTGAATAGCAGTTACTTGTCTTCAACTGGGTGTGTCAGGCCTACAGCGTGTACTCTGCCAACCTCTGCCAGTGCATATTGCCACTCATATCTGGTGTCACAATAGTGTGCATTTAAAACCCAAACACTTTTTTCACTGTTATAGATTGAATATCAGTTACTTGTCATCAAGCGGGTGTGTAAGGCCTACAGCGTGTACTCTGCCAACCTCTGCCAGTGCACATTGCCACTCTTATCTGGTGTCGCAATAGATTGCATTTAAAAACCAAAAAACTTTTTTCACTGTTATAGATTGAATAGCAGTTAGTTGTCTTCAAGCGGGTGTCAGGCCTACAGCGTGTACTCTGCCAACCTCTGCCACTGCACAGTGCCACTCATATCTGGTCTCACAGTAGCTTGCACGCATAGTACCCAGGGGTCAAGTCCTGGGTAAAAAAGTGCAGGAACTCACCCAAGATCCACTCCCCGCCCCCCCTCACCCCCAAAAAAATGATACGCTTGTATGCAGGGGCTGAGTAAGGGCACGGGGCTGAAGAGGGGGACAGGAGCTGAGGAAGAGGGACAGGAGCTTAGGAGGGGGGAGGGGGGCATGGGCTGAGGAAGGGGGACAGGGGCTGAGGAAAGGGGACAGGGGCTGAGGAAGGGGGACAGGGGCTGAGGAAGAGGGACAGGGGCTGAGGAAGAGGGGCAGGGGCTGAGGAAGAGGGGCAGGGGCTGAGGAAGAGGGGCAGGGGCTGAGGAAGAGGGGCAGGGGCTGAGGAAGAGGGGCAGGGGCTGAGGAAGAGGGGCAGGGGCTGAGGAAGAGGGGCAGGGGCTGAGGAAGAGGGACAGGGGCTGAGGAAGAGGGACAGGGGCTGAGGAAGAGGGACAGGGGCTGAGGAAGAGGGACAGGGGCTGAGGAAGAGGGACAGGGGTTGAGGAAGAGGGACAGGGGCTGAGGAAGAGGGACAGGGGCTGAGGAAGAGGGGCAGGGGCTGAGGAAGAGGGGCAGGGGCTGAGGAAGAGGGGCAGGGGCTGAGGAAGAGGGGCAGGGGCTGAGGAAGAGGGGCAGGGGCTGAGAAAGAGGGGCAGGGGCTGAGGAAGAGGGGCAGGGGCTGAGGAAGAGGGGCAGGGGCTGAGGAAGAGGGGCAGGGGCTGAGGAAGGGGGCAGGGACTGAGGAGGGGGGCAGGGGCTGATGCTCGTATGCAGGGACTGAGTAAGAGCACGGGGCTGAGTAAGGTGGACAGGGGCTGAGTAAGGTGGACAGGGGCTGAGTAAGGTGGACAGGGGCTGAGTAAGGTGGACAGGGGCTGAGTAAGGTGGACAGGGGCTGAGTAAGGTGGACAGGGGCTGAGTAAGGTGGATAGGGGCTGAGTAAGGTGGATAGGGGCTGAGGAGGGGGACAGGGGCTGAGGAGGGGGACAGGGGCTGAGGAGGGGGACAGGGGCTGAGGAGGGGGACAGAGACTGAGGAGGGGGACAGAGGCTGAGGAGGGGGCAGGGGCTGATGAAGGGAGCAGGGGCTGGAGGAGGGGGACAGGGACTGAGGAGGGGGGGGCAGGGCCTTAAATAGGGGGACAGGGACTGAGGAGGGAGACAGGGACTGAGGAGGGGGGACAGGACCTTAAATAGGGGGACAGGGACTGAGGAGGGGGACAGGGACTGAGTAAGGGGATAGGGCTTGAGGAGGGGGACAGGGACTGGGGAAAGGGACTAAGGAGGGAGACAGGGACTGGGGAGGGGGGACAGGGCCTTAAATAGGGGGACAGGGACTGAGGTGGGAGACAGGGACTGAGGAGGGAGGACAGGGACTGAGGAGGGAGGACAGGGACTGAGGAGGGGGGACAGGGACTGAGGAGGGGGGACAGGGCCTTAAATAGGGGGACAGGGACTGAGTAAGGGGATAGGGCTTGAGGAGGGGGACAGGGACTGGGGAAAGGGACTAAGGAGGGAGACAGGGACTGGGGAGGGGGGACAGGGCCTTAAATAGGGGGACAGGGACTGAGGTGGGAGACAGGGACTGAGGAGGGAGGACAGGGACTGAGGAGGGAGGACAGGGACTGAGGAGGGGGGACAGGGACTGAGGAGGGGGGACAGGGCCTTAAATAGGGGGACAGGGACTGAGTAAGGGGATAGGGCTTGAGGAGGGGGACAGGGACTGGGGAAAGGGACTAAGGAGGGAGACAGGGACTGAGGAGGGGGGACAGGGCCTTAAATAGGGGGACAGGGACTGAGGTGGGAGACAGGGACTGAGGAGGGGGGACAGGGACTGAGGAGGGGGGACAGGGACTGAGGAGGGGGGACAGGGACTGAGGAGGGGGGACAGGGACTGAGGAGGGGGGACAGGGACTGAGGAGGGGGGACAGGGACTGAGGAGGGAGACAGGGACTGAGGAGGGAGACAGGGCCTGAGGAGGGAGACAGGGCCTGAGGAGGGGGACAGGGACTGAGGAGGGGGACAGGGACTGGGGAAAGGGACAAAAAAAATAAAAATAAAGTGCCTTCCCCCCTCCCTGAGGCTTACCTTGGGCCAGGAGGGGTGGGACAGGATCTGGAACCTGCAGCCTGCAGTCAGTGGAGGAAGCCGGCCTCTCCTGATGATGTCAGGATGAGGGGGCGTGGCTTCCTCTGCTCCCCAGCGGTCCTGTGAGAAGAGCAGAGAAAGTCACGCCCCCTCCTACTGACATCATCAGGAGAGGCCGGACGACTCCACTGACTGCAGGGGGAGAGGTGAGTTAAAAATCCGAGTCCCCAGTCAGAGGCAGGGGATTCGGATTTGTGCTCCCCCTGCTCTGGCAGCCGCTTGTGCCAGCCCTGGGTCCTGCAGGACTAGTAATGGGAACGGCGTTCCTGCTGTGGAAAAAGTGCAGGAACGCCGTTCCCACGCGTTCCTGCAGGACTCGAGCCCTGATAGTACCACTAATCCCCAAAAAAATGACAGGCCGAGGCAGGCCACCCCGCAGGTGACGTCGTGGTTGTGGTGCTGTGATTCCCTTTTGCCCAATGCCCAATTTTCAGAGGCCACGTACCCTGAACTTGAAAAGTTCTGAGGACATAGTTGACTGGCTAACACAGGACACCCAATCTTCTACAGCTTCCGCTCGGAACCTTGACGCACCATCCTCCTCCAGCTTAGCTTCGGGCACCTCTCAAGATACCACTCACCCGCCTGCCGCCACCACCAACACTAGCACCACAGCCGCTTGACTATCTGTCAGAGGAGTTATTTACACATCCGTTTGAAGAAATGGGTGATGCGCAACCATTATTGCCAGAGGATGTAGATAACAGGGATATGTCTCAGTCAGGCAGCATTACACACATGGACGTACGGTGTGATGATGATGATGTTGTACCCGCTGCTGCTTCCTTTGCTGAGTTGTCAGATACAAGTGAAGCGGTTGATGATGACGATGCGTCCATGGATGTCCCGTGGGTGCCTGCTTGGCAAGAGGAAGAACAGGGTGAAAGTTCAGATGGGGAGACAGAGAGGAGGAGAAGACGAGTTGGAAGCAGGGGGAGGTCGTCGCAAGGAGCTAGTGGCACAGTCAGACAGCATGCATCGGCACCCGGGGTCAGCCCGACAGCACGCCAATCAATGCATGCTGTGTCCACCACCAGAATGGCGTCATTGCAGAGCTCAGCAGTGTGGCATTTTTTTTGTGTGTCTGCCTCTGACAACAGCGATGCCATTTGCAACCTGTGCCAAAAGAAACTGAGTCGTGGGAAGTCCAACACCCACCTAGGTACAACTGCTTTGCGTAGGCACATGATCGCACATCAGAAACGCCTATGGGATCAACACATGGGTACAAGCAGCACACAAACTCAAAGCCGCCATCCTCCTCCTGGTCCAGCATCTTCAGCCACGTCAACCTCTGCTGTCCTCCTTGCCCCCTCTTAACCATCCGCCACTCCGTCTCTCGCCTTGAGCAGTTCCCGCTCATCTGCCCACAGTCAGGTGTCTGTCAAGGACATGTTTGAGCGTAAGAAGCCAATGTCAGAAAGTCACCCCCTTGCCGAGCGTCTGAACTATTAGCCTGCCAGCTTTTACCATACAAGCTGGTGGAGTCTGAGGCGTTCAAAAAATTTGTAGCTATTGGGACACCGCAGTGGAAGGTACCCGGACGAAATTTCTTTTCACAAAAGGCAAGCCCCAACTCGATTGTGCAAAAGGAAGTAATGGCATGTCTGGCACAGTGTTGGGGCAAGGGTCCATCTGACCACTGATACCTGGTCTGCAAAGCATGGTCAGGGCAGGTATATCACCTACACTGCGCATTGGGTAAACCTGCTGACGGCTGCCAAGCATGGAATGCGTGGCTCTGCAGAGGAGTTGGTGACACCGCCACGACTTGCAGGCAGGCCTGCTGCCACCTCCTCTACTCCTCCTACTCAATCCTCTTCCATAACCTCTTCGGCTGAGTCCTCTTCTGCTGCTGCGTCTTGCTCCACATCAACGGCACCCTCCCAGCTCCCCAGGTACTATTCCACATCCCGGATACGGCAGTGTCACGTCGTCTTGGGTTTGACTTGCTTGAAAGCAGAGAGTCACACCGGACAAGCACTCCTGTCCGCCCTGAACGCACAGGTGGAAAAGTGGCTGACTCCGCAGCAACTGGATATCGGCAAAGTGGTTTGTGACAACGGAACAAATTTGTTGGCGGCATTGAAGTTGGGCAAGGTGACACATGTGCCGTGCATGGCACATGTGTGTAATCTGATCGTACAACGCTTTGTGCATAGGTACACAGGCTTACAGGACGTCCTGAAGCAGGCCAGGAAGGTGTGTGGCCATTTCAGGCGTTCCTACACGGCCATGGCGCACTTTGCAGATATCCAGCGGCGAAACAACATGCCAGCGAAGCGCTTGATTTGCGACAGCCCAACACATTGGAATTCAACACTCCTAATGTTTGACCGCCTGCTCCAACAAGAAAAAGCCATTAATGAATATTTGTATGACCGGGGTGCTAGGACAGCCTCTGGGGAGCTGGGAATTTTTTTGCCACGTTACTGGACGCTCATGCGCAATGCCTGTAGGCTCATGCGTCCTTTTGAGTAAGTGACAAACCTAGTCAGTCGCACCGAAGGCACCATCAGCGACATCATACCATTTGTTTTCTTCCTGGAGCGTGCCCTGCGAAGAGTGCTGGATCAGGCCGTAGATGAGCGTGAAGAGGAAGAGGAAGAGTTGTGGTCACCATCACCACCAGAAACAGCCTTATCAGCATCGCTTGCTGAACCTGCGGCAACGCTGGAAGAGGATTGTGAGGAAGAGGAGTCAGAGGAGGAATGTGGCTTTGAGGAGGAGGAGGAAGACCAATCACAACAGGCATCCCAGGGTGCTCGTTGTCACCTATCTGGTACCCGTGGTGTTGTACGTGGTTGGGGGGAAGAACATACCTTCATTGAGATCACTGAGGAGGAGGAACGGGAAATGAGTAGCTCGGCATCCAACCTTGTGCAAATGAGGTCTTTCATGCTGTCGTGCCTGTTGAGGGACCCTCGTATAAAAAGGCTGAAGGAGAACGACCTGTACTGGGTGTCCACGCTACTAGACCCCAGGTATAATGCAGAAAGTGGCTGAAATGTAACCAAATTACAACAAGTCGGAAAGGATGCAGCATTTGCAAAATAAATTAAAAAGTATGCTTTACACAGCGTATAAAGGTGATGTCACAGCACAACGGGAATCTAACAGGGGAAGAGGTGAAAGTAATCCTCCTCCTCCCACGACCACGCCGGCAAGGACAGGACGCTTTAAAGACGTGTTGTTGATGGAGGACATGCCGAGCTTTTTAAGTCCTACACATCGCCACAGCCCTTCGGGATCCACCCTCAGAGAACGACTCGACCGACAGGTAGCAGACTACCTCGCCTTAACTGCAGATATCGACACTCTGAGGAGCGATAAACCCCTTGATTACTGGGTGTGCAGGCTTGACCTGTGGCCTGAGCTATCCCAATTTGCGATAGAACTTCTGGCCTGCCCCACTTCAAGTGTCCTGTCAGAAAGGACCTTCAGTGCAGCAGGAGGTATTGTCACTGATAAGAGAAGTCGCCTAGGTCAAAAAAGTCTAGATTACCTCACCTTTATTAAGATGAATGAGGGATGGATCCCGAAGGGACGGACAGTGGGCGATACATTCGACTAAAAAAGGCCTGATGAGATGAGCTGCCTTGGGCTAAAAATGGTGACCCTATGTAGGAGGAACAGTCCCTATTCTGCTCTGTGTCAGTGTGTATCAGGGTCCCTGAGGACAGGTGTCAATCCATATCTGCCAAGTGACCCTATCTAGGGGGAACAGTCCCTATTCTGCTCTGTGTCAGTGTGTATCAGGGTCTCTGAGGACAGGTGTCAATTCATATCTGCCAAGTGACCCTATGTAGGGGGAACAGTCCCTATTCTGCTCTGTGCCAGTGTGTATCAGGGTCTCTGAGGACAGGTGTCAATCCATATCTGCCAAGTGACCCTATGTAGGAGGAACAGTCCCTATTCTGCTCTGTGTCAGTGTGTATCAGGGTCCCTGAGGACAGGTGTCAATCCATATCTGCCAAGTGACCCTATGTAGGGGGAACAGTCCCTACTCTGCTCTGTGCCAGTGTGTATCAGGGTCTCTGGGGACAGGTGTCAATCCATATATGCCAAGTGACCCTATGTAGGGGGAACAGTACCTATTCTGCTCTGTGTCAGTGTGTATCAGGGATCCTTAGGATAGGTGTCAATCCATATCTGCCAAGTGACCCTATGTAGGGGGAACAGTCCCTATTCTGCTCTGTGTCAGTGTGTATCAGGGTCCCTGAGGACAGGTGTCAATCCATATCTGTCAAGTGACCCTATGTAGGGGGAACAGTCCCTATTCTGCTCTGTGTCGGTATGTATCAGGGTCCCTGAGGACAGGTGTCAATCCATATCTGCCAAGTGACCCTATGTAGGGGGAACAGTCCCTATTCTGCTCTGTGCCAGTGTGTATCAGGGATCCTTAGGATAGGTGTCAATCCATATCTGCCAAGTGACCCTATGTAGGGGGAACAGTCCCTATTCTGCTCTGTGTCAGTGTGTATCAGGGTCCCTGAGGACAGGTGTCAATCCATATCTGCCAAGTGACCCTATGTAGGGGGAACAGTCCCTATTATGCTCTGTGTCAGTGTGTATCAGGGTCTCTGAGGACAGGTGTCAATCCATATCTGCCAAGTGACCCTATTTAGGAGAAACAGTCCCTATTCTGCTCTGTGTCAGTGTGTATCAGGGTCCCTGAGGACAGGTGTCAATCCATATCTGCCAAGTGACCATATGTAGGGAGAAAAGTCCCTATTCTGCTCTGTGTCAGTGTGTATCAGGGTCTCTGAGGACAGGTGTCAATCCATATGTCAAGGTGTCAATCCATATGTCAAGGTGTCAATATGTCATATGTCAGGTGTCAATCCATATATGCCAAGTGACCCTATGTAGGGGGAACAGTACCTATTCTGCTCTGTGTCAGTGTGTATCAGGGATCCTTAGGATAGGTGTCAATCCATATCTGCCAAGTGACCCTATGTAGGGGGAACAGTCCCTATTCTGCTCTGTGTCAGTGTGTATCAGGGTCCCTGAGGACAGGTGTCAATCCATATCTGTCAAGTGACCCTATGTAGGGGGAACAGTCCCTATTCTGCTCTGTGTCGGTATGTATCAGGGTCCCTGAGGACAGGTGTCAATCCATATCTGCCAAGTGACCCTATGTAGGAGGAACAGTCCCTATTCTGCTCTGTGTCAGTGTGTATCAGGGTCCCTGAGGACAGGTGTCAATCCATATCTGCCAAGTGACCCTATCTAGGGGGAACAGTCCCTATTCTGCTCTGTGTCAGTGTGTATCAGGGTCTCTGAGGACAGGTGTCAATTCATATCTGCCAAGTGACCCTATGTAGGGGGAACAGTCCCTATTCTGCTCTGTGCCAGTGTGTATCAGGGTCTCTGAGGACAGGTGTCAATCCATATCTGCCAAGTGACCCTATGTAGGAGGAACAGTCCCTATTCTGCTCTGTGTCAGTGTGTATCAGGGTCCCTGAGGACAGGTGTCAATCCATATCTGCCAAGTGACCCTATGTAGGGGGAACAGTCCCTACTCTGCTCTGTGCCAGTGTGTATCAGGGTCTCTGAGGACAGGTGTCAATCCATATATGCCAAGTGACCCTATGTAGGGGGAACAGTACCTATTCTGCTCTGTGTCAGTGTGTATCAGGGATCCTTAGGATAGGTGTCAATCCATATCTGCCAAGTGACCCTATGTAGGGGGAACAGTCCCTATTCTGCTCTGTGTCAGTGTGTATCAGGGTCCCTGAGGACAGGTGTCAATCCATATCTGTCAAGTGACCCTATGTAGGGGGAACAGTCCCTATTCTGCTCTGTGTCGGTATGTATCAGGGTCCCTGAGGACAGGTGTCAATCCATATCTGCCAAGTGACCCTATGTAGGGGGAACAGTCCCTATTCTGCTCTGTGCCAGTGTGTATCAGGGATCCTTAGGATAGGTGTCAATCCATATCTGCCAAGTGACCCTATGTAGGGGGAACAGTCCCTATTCTGCTCTGTGTCAGTGTGTATCAGGGTCCCTGAGGACAGGTGTCAATCCATATCTGCCAAGTGACCCTATGTAGGGGGAACAGTCCCTATTATGCTCTGTGTCAGTGTGTATCAGGGTCTCTGAGGACAGGTGTCAATCCATATCTGCCAAGTGACCCTATTTAGGAGAAACAGTCCCTATTCTGCTCTGTGTCAGTGTGTATCAGGGTCCCTGAGGACAGGTGTCAATCCATATCTGCCAAGTGACCATATGTAGGGAGAAAAGTCCCTATTCTGCTCTGTGTCAGTGTGTATCAGGGTCTCTGAGGACAGGTGTCAATCCATATGTCAAGGTGTCAATATGTCATATGTCAGGTGTCAATCCATATCCATTGTGATTTAGGAATGTTAGGTGATTTATGCCCTTTATGGATTAAAACCAGACTCTGCATCAACTGTGTCATTTTCCATGGTAGTTTTGCCATGGATCCCCCTCCGGCATGCCACAATACAGGTGTTAGTCCCCTTGAAACAACTTTTCCATCACTATTGTGGCCAGAAAGAGTCCCTGTGGGTTTTAAAATTCGCCTGCCCATTGAAGTCTATGGCGGTTCGCCCGGTTCGCCGGTTCGCGAACGTTTGCGGAAGTTCGCGTTCGCCGTTCGCGAACCGAAAATTTTATGTTCGCGACATTACTATTAGTATATAGTAAAAATAAAAAAGAGGAAACCAACATACAAAATGAACAGGTGACTTTTATTAGTAATTTTAATCCTCAAAGCCATATTTTTTTTAAAAAATGTTTAATAAACATTGGCATATTTTAAGACAAAATGAAGATATAAATATGTATATAGGAGAAAAAACTAAATTAGTCTACAGAGGAGCAAAAAATTTTAATAATATTTTAACTAAAAGCTGTATCCCAAAGAAAGGAAAAGTGGCTACATATATATTTGCTACTAAATTGACGGGTTTCCACAATTGTGGACAGTGTAAACCCTGTAAAAGCACGAATATTATCACTAAAAAAGGGAAAGAATTGTATCTAGCGTTACAAAAAGGGAGTGTTTTATTAAGGATTTTATCACATGTAACACTAGTAATGTTATATATCTCCTGATGTGTAAATGTGGCCTCCAATACTTTGGGAGGACCAGTAGACAACTTAAACTAGAGTGAGTGAACATTTGTGTAATATCCAAAATAAAGTTACCACCCATTCTGTATCTGCTCATTTTATTAAAAGCCATAATTGTGATTTTAAAATGTTAAATTTCATTGGTATACAAAAAGTAACCAAACCATGGAGAGGGGGAGACTTTTTGAAGATTTTTAATAAAACAGAGATGAAGTGGATCTTCAACTTAGAAACCCTCTCTCCCCATGGTCTTAATATAGATTTTGAAATGTATAATTTTATTTAGGATATTTACCAGAGCAATAAGTATATGAGTAATGTAGATGGTATAATATTTGATAACCCCTTTCTAACCCCTTTTTTTCTTTTCTCTTTCCTTCTTCTCTTATAATGATGTATTGTCCATGTATTTCTATGAATGAGGACCTATTTATATTAATGGGACTATGAACATTTATGATATTGATATTCGAGGTTAGGATTTCCCCATATAAGGTAACTGGAACTGTTTGGACTGTGTGGAACTGTAACATAGCTACAAACAATGGTGGAACGCATAAACACGGCCGCTGGAATGCATTTTGAAGGTGGAACGCATGAATATGGCCTCTGGAACGCATAACGGCGGAACCGGAAGTGATAGCGATCACAATGGAATAATGAGGCTGGGAAGGTTCCTATAGGTTAATTATAGTAAAGGGGATGTTCCTATTTAGAAAAATAGGCGCCAAAATTGACTTATAAGCAGAGACTTCAGATGGGAATATGTATTTACCTGAGGAAGACGCAGATTTTAGCGTTGAAATGCGTTGTGCTATTGGAATTGGAGGCAATTTTCTGTATGTACACTTTTACTTTTTTTATAATAAATATTATTTGTTTTAAAAGTCAGAAGTTGGTGCTCTTCGTCCATTTCTATTAAGAAAATCTGGTACTCCTGAATGGGACTTGGGACCTGCACTATCTTATTATGCTATACTACCCGAGCCAGTTTGCTAACAGGCTCATTAAAATGTGAGTTGCTCACCTAAAGAATACATTCACTGCAAAACCTGGGACATTACTATACTTACTCTATGAGAGTGTTTTGTCTGTTTATCTTTTCAGAGAGAATCAGTGTTATTGTAATTATCCTTAGGTATATTTATACTCACTTTTGTACACATTGGGTGAAGTCAACCCTGGGATCTAGATTATTATATATTGTTCTTAGATACTTTGCGCTGAATACTATATCTTATTGTATAATTGTATCTTTGGTGGAATTTTTAGTGATCGGTTCCACAGTGTTTTTAGCTGCATGTTGTCTAGCGCCTATTCTTTTGCACTATTTTTTGTATAAAACTAAATCATGGCAGGATAAACAGAACACTGGCATGTAGACAAACTCACCTTACTAAAGTATGGTACCCATCTAAATGAAAATCTACACAAAGTACCCATCCAAACCCAAAGTCCCCAAACTCCAGCATCTCCATCAGGTCCTTTAGGAGCATTGCTGTGGTTACCATGGCAATAGTCCGACAGGCCAGACTAGCAAGAGTGAGCTCTAGCTGGAGTGGCTGCTGCACCAGGGCTTACAATGTCCTCCCATCTGGCCAAAGAAAGTATTGAGGATATACAGTAGCCTGGGATATACAGGTCCCGGAGCCTGACCGGGCCCTGTTCATCAAAATCCATTGGGTGGCCCAAAGTGCATGGCCCAACCGATGTGCAGTCTGAGCGTGCGGGCCTTAGTGCAGCCACACCGGCTACACTGGCAGTAGTTCCGCCACTGCTCTGGATCCCTTTTGCACACATTAGATTCACTTACGCATACACACACACTACTTTGCCTAAGTACACACTCTCTACAGCCACCCTTACACACATGCACTACAGCCCAATTGCACACACTTGTCAAATCCCTATACACAATATGCCATCTATACATTCACTACAGCCCCTAGCCACATATATAACACCACAAACACAATACAACTGAAACTGACCGATTTGCACAAAGCACCACACCGCAATCAGCTCACTCTACACACACGTAATCTCAAAATCAGCCTTCAAACACATGCACAATACTCTTTCCTGGCATTTTGTCCTCTGGTATCCCACTTATGAAGACACCAGAGACAAGTTCCAAGCAAACTGTTTTGCTTGCGCTGCGCAGATAAAGTAAAGGACCTTTTTCTCATGCATGAGCTGCCCTGGACGAGCATTGAACCAACATGTTTACTTTGAGAGGGGACTTGCTTGTCATTGGTGATGACAAAACACCCGTTTTCTGGCCCTGACCCCTTCTCACTGGGCCACTGAGCCCAGTTTGAATTTTTTCCCAGTCCGGCCTTGCCTTGGGGGTATGTGAAATCAGTGTAAAAAGGCTAAAACCACATGGACATACAAAAAACATGACAATTTATTATTTCATTGTAGAAAATAATCCAAAAGACAAAATACTGATAAGACAGTATGTGTGTATCTGTATACTCAAACCCAAGGGAAATCTGGGAGAGCAACACCTACCCACCAGAGTCTTATGTACCGCAAAGAGACTCCGGGGGTCTCAAGGGGCTTAACCCCAAATAGAAAATGCCAAAAAAGAAGAAAAAATGCAGAGGGTCTTTGGATATAAAACAATCCTTAGACCGTCTGCATTGCCTGGAAATAATATTTAGAAAAGTAGTGTGAATAATAGACTGGCTATCATCTACAAAATAGAGGAGGAACAGAGACCAGAAAAAATTATTATTATAATATAAAGTTGGTATATACTAGATACAAATATTCCTCATGCCATCTGCAAGAAAGGATGTATAGGAGATATAATCTTGAAAAAAATTGAAAAAAATATATATATAGTATATAATATATAAACCAATCCTATATAACAGCTTTCTTAAAAATTATTATATACTAAATAGGAGTGGATCAATTATAATATATACTCCAATACTTAACATCTTATATGCAGTGTCACACAAAAGTCCTGTATAGAGATTATATAAAGATAATAGTAGGGGTGTCAGCTGTAAGGCTATGCATACATGGAGAAAAAAATCTACATACATGAATGCATCTTAAGATAAATACCTCTCACAGCAAAGCACCTTCCATATATACAATAGTTTAAAGACAGGATATTGCTCCTTAAAGGGAGCCCCAGGAAGAGAAGAGAAATTATTAAGATCAAAAGGTCAGTCTAAAATAGGCTGACAATATAAATTATAAAGCCTCTCTCCCTGGTAAGCTAACTAGTCAGGCATAGGAATACAGAGAAAAAATAAAAATAAAATAGACATATTAAGTTACATATAATAAGTGAAAGTCATGGTGCTAGGGTGACCATTCAGTGCCCAGTGCTTATGTGAGATAAATGTGAACGCCCTACTCTATTTTGTAGATGATAGCCAGTCTATTATTCACACTGCGTTGCTAAATATTATTTCCAGGCAGTGCAGACGGTCTAAGGATTGTTTTATATCCATAGACCCTCTGCATTTTTTCTTCTTTTTTGGCATAGAAAATAATCCAGGCACTCCAAATTGTTCCAAACGATAGGCAATTTTTATTGGACCCAAGAACCACAATAAAAATTGCCTATCGTTTGGAACAATTTGGAGTGCCTGGATTATTTTCTACAATTATACTTCATACATGGTCTCTTTGGTACTGGGACTGATCCAGCAGCACCCTGAGATTCCAAAGCAAAGGGTTGAATGCAGTTCCACCATCTATATATCAATTTATGATTTAATGTCAGTCACATTCATTTAATGATAATGATGTCTTAAGCATAGCAGTATTATACAGTTTCTTGTAATTAATCAATGTCCCCGTAGAAGATCAGATTTGGTTTTAAATATGTATCAGATGTATCTCAATCATTAAACAGCAAGGAACTGTTCTGGTAGTTAAGTATTCAAGTGATAACTCAATAATGGTTACAAAGTTAAAGCCCAGCAGGCAGTTCATTAACAATTCAATATACGGGTCATTAGCTTCAGCAAAGGATTGCTGTGACCTACGATGTGACAGTATTACTGAACAAAATTGCAAATTATGGTTTGTGGCAGGATTAATTTCAGAACAGGACAGAAATAACATAAGCTATTTCACAAATTCAATACACAAGATATTGGAAGGAGTAGAAGTATTTCTTTGCAAGTAAGCGGCTTGATGACTGTGAACGAAAATAAATTACTTTTCAAAAAAAGTGACTTGCCAAAGATAATTCACAGAGGGGTGAAGATCCTGCTGTCATTTAAATCACAAAACTGCAACACATAGTTGCTGATTATTTTGTGAGTATCATCTACTGCCCTCCATTAGGATATTGAATGTCATTCAAAAAAAAAAAAGAGAAAGAATATGACTTCATCCATACTGTAATACATTTCAAAACTTTACCATTTGTAATATTTGTAGCCACCCCACCAGCTATGATTTTTCTGTGTTTGGGAAGGCTGTGTAAGTCACATGCAGGGAGGTGTGGCTAGGACTGCATAAACAAAGTGATTTAACTTCTAAATGGGCGAGACCTGAGCAGTGAGCCTGCAGGGGTATGAACTATCCAAACTGCTTGATTAAGCGTTGTTTTGATGCCTATAGTGCCTATTTTGACACGTTTTACACAGTAGTTTTGGTAGTAGAATTTGGAGACAACTATTACACTTCTAGTCACAGCACATCAATTATTGCAAACGTTTAACTTTAAAACAGTCATTCCCTTTTACAACAAATTAAAATGAAATAAAGAAGATAAATAAATGCTAAGCACTCAAAAAGCCTAATCATAAGACATAAGAGGAAACCCTAAGATAAGACATGACATTTTCCTCATGTCTTATGATTAAGCTTTTTGATTGCTTAGCGTTTATCTATAAAAAAAAAATTAATTTTACATTTGTTTGAGGAACTGTTGGAAATATTATCTGGGATAGATAGATAGATAGAAAGATGCCAGAACTTTTTTTAGATTTTGCCGCACCCCCTTTAAAACAAAAAAAGTAAAACACTTTTAAAAACATATTTAAACTTAAAGGGATACTACTTAATATATTATAGGCACCTCAACCACTTCAGCTCATTGAAGTGGTCTGGGTACAGTGTTCCTTTTGCCAGAGAAACTTCAATGTTTACATTGCAGCACTAAGTCTGCCTCCAGTTGCTGTCTACCAGACACCCACTGGAGGCGCTTCCTCCATCGAAACAGACCTTTGATCTGGTATCTGGCGCTGGACATCCTCCTGCACTCGCGCCCACTTGTCGCTGGACGTCAGAGGGGGCAGAGCGTCAACCCAAATCCAAGGGACATTTGTTCTGGGGTAAGGTAAGTAAATCAAGAGTTTTTAACCCTTTATTCATCGGGGAGGGGGTGGCACGAGGTAGAGGGAGCTATAGTGCCAGGAAGACAGCTTTGTATTTCTGAACTTACAGTATCCTTTTAAGTTTATTCCAGTGCAAAGACAACATTGAATGCTGCACCCTCCTGCATGCAGTGTGATCATTCACAAGTAGTAAATTGAGTGATTGCCCAATTTACCATTCATTTAGGACATGTCAGCATTCATTGGGCATGCAGACAAGCTTTCTGCTATAGCGATGCCAACTGGAAAGACCTTAGATAATTGAAGGATATGGAGTAAGAAGCAGATAATTAATGGTTACACAGTGAGAGAAAACATTTGCACCAAAAACTGGTTCTAAACTGATTTACAAACATCTAGATAGAAGATCAAGAACCAAATAATATCACCTCAAGAATAGCAACTTCACACATGAAAAAACAACTGAGTAAGAATGGTAACTGTATTGTGGAAAGTCAGACTAACCATTATAGAAAACCCAACAGTGTAACTATTGGACAGTTTTTTTCTATCAGTAACCAATGTGTTTCACAAGCTCATCTTCCTGTTTGAGATCTGTCATCTCTGATAAATTGAACATTCTAAGTTTCTTCGTGTATGTCTCACACAGCCATGCTTCCTATCTGTGTCAGTTTACTCCTGATCTGTATACTTAAAAATGATTTCATGGGGTCGTCCTATGGTAAGTAAAGTAAATGTGTATCTGCTTCCTCTGATTAATATTCTTAGCTTTATACTATCAGGGTTATTCACTAAAAGTGAGAATTCAAAGTGAATTTTAAAATAGGCGAACCACAACAATTCTTTAATTCAGCTCCTCTACTGTGTTCTTACAATTTAAATTCACTTTGAATTCTCACTTTAGTGAAAAACTCTGTACGTAATGTAACGATACTGCACAAGAACATGGACACAGTTGCCCACAATTCTACATTTGCTCATCAGTCATTAAAAAGCTATTTAAAGGGACATTAACTCCAACATAGTCTGTCGCGTCTATACCATTATGATTTAAAGTGGGTAAGTAACAGCAAAAAAGAAAAAAACTATTATAATGAAGATAGGAAAGGAAAGCAAACATACAATCTAAGGAGATGGAGGGACATTTCATTCTGCAAATACTTTGTTTGCCAACATCTTTACGTCTATGCATTTTGAAAGCCAAATGGCTATAATAGATTGAGTTGAAAATGTAGGGAAACATATTGTACCCGACGTTCAGTCCCCGTGTTGGTAGGACAGGTAAAAGTCCCTTTAAGACTTGTAAATACAATGTGTTTGTAAGATTTGGTTTCATTTTGTAATCTAGTTAGATAGCTAGATAACGTTTTTCGTCTGTGAGTGACAGTTGAAATTAAAGTTGTTTTGTTACTGTTTTATCTATATAGTGCCAGCATATCCTGCGGCACTGTGTAAAGAGTGGAGAGAACACAAAAGTAAATGAGGCCTGCTTAATCAGACTTGCAGATCCAAGAAGTGGAGCCAAAATATTGACTTGGCTTTAGCCTTCTTCAATAATGAAATAAGGTCTAAAATTGTACTATAATATTTAGGATGGAAGCAGGTTTACTACAACAAACCATCTATGGTATGCATATGGGGACAAACTGGCATTGAGACCCAGTTTGGCATTTGGGACCCAACTAGGATTTAAGAAACACAGATATAGAGGAAGGTACAATGTATATTGCAATGATCTAAGATTAATTGAAAATTGTACTTTTAACACATTAAACTTAAGAGGCTGACAATTGCCCAGAGCACCTGCCTTGCGAAGACTTCTCATTGAGCTACATTGAGAAGTCTGTGATTGGACAGCCACAGAAAGTCTGGGCAGGGTTAGAAGGGGAGCGCTTGGACAAGTTTCAGACAAGAGCTTTTGCATCCTATTTTTAGATATAGCCCAATGAAAAAAATGCATAATTAAATGTTTCATTGGGTGTTTATCTACTAAACATTTATTAAAATGTATTTTGGGCAGTGGAGTATATGTTCCTGCAGTCTGAGTGCTTAATTGTCTGCCATTTAAGAGTTAAATTACTTTGCTTATACCGCACTAGTCATACCTACCCCAGCCTTAATGAAAACAAAACGCCTAAATTAATAATTGAGCATAGAAATATATGAGGGGAACCTCTCAGAGGAGATGGGGACACAAGGAAGCATTTGGCATAGAAGACTTGGCATGTGTATGAAAATGCTCTCTAAGCCCTTGTTATGTATTTGAGCGAGATGGCCAGCTTAAAGCAGTGTTTTTTTGTAAATTGTTGCCCTTATAAGCACTTGATCTACTTACAGATGTGTATAGCCTTGCTTTTCAGTGGAATAAATATTATCAGCTATCAGTAATAGAATGCAAGGACACAGGAATAGGGGAGCGTTTTGCACCACAGCCTAGGCATGGTACACAGTAAGTTGCAGTGTGTAGAATTTTCCTTTAACAACGTGCATAGTATCTCATAAATTTGGAGATGTGTTTCTTTACAAACTGCAACTTGTCCGAATTTGGGACAATCAAGTGATTGTACGAATTCCTGAACTCTGAGCCAAAATGTATCTGAATCCTTCGGTTTGAGGTGTAATGTGGAATTCTGCAAGAGGTGCCATAAAAAAAGAGAGAGATGATTGATGGGTGCCAAGATGATTGATGGTGAATTTATTCACAGAGATCACAGAAATTACCAGCAGAGGGATCAAAACGGAGTAACAATAAAATAAATCTATATATCTAGATATATATTATATAAATAAAGATATTTTAATGCATCATCTATTTTTACCTCTGTTGGCTATTTTTTCTCACTTGAATTTTGAACCAAATGGCAGGAAAATATTTATATTTATATCATATATTTAGCAATTTTTGATTGGTCCATTTTAACTCCCTTTTGGTTCATCTGATTAATTTCCATGAATCCGTCCCAAAGTGGTTCTACAAAAACGGACCTGTCCACCTTGCACATGACATATGCATAGTAGCCTTTTCCGGCATATGCTTAACAAACCCCCAGAACACCCAAAGATACTCAGACACCTTCGTTTGGGAAAATTATCACAGCTTTAATAATATAACTAGTACTTGATAGTTTTAAAGGTCATTGTCCACATATTAAACATAACATAACACACCAACTCCTTTAACAATACTACCCCAGACAATGACCCACATCACAATAAGTAAAACCACATTATAACATATAATGAACATATTAACATAACCATTGCCCCCGAGGGCATGATTTCCAAGGTTTTTCCATGTAGGGGTATACCGAGATACACGCTACACACACCAGGTTCGGAGCTACCAACAAGCTCGAACCTACCAAAACCCTTCCATACCTAACTGTTCTTAGCGAACTAATCTATTTTACCACAGGACAAACGTACACCCCAACTTATCTATCCATTCCCCGCTGCCGTGACCAAACGGGAGCTAAATTTAAAAAAGGGGAGGGAGGGAGGGTGGGACAAAACAGATAAGCGAGGATTAATTAAGATGGCCCCTAATTTAAAATGGCCACTATATATACTCCTCTAGTCAAAAACCCACCTCCCATAACACTAGCCAATCTCCCACACTACACCCCTTCTATGCCTGTCTCCTAGCCAAGTCAAGGCCCATTCTCCTTAGCTGTGCTGCTCATTGGGCTACAAGTCTAGTGTCTCACAAGTCCTCCAGCACCAGAGCATTCACTATCTGTATTGTATAAAGAATAAAATATTTCACAAGTTCTAAAATAAAATGAATCATGACCCAAAAAGTTAATGGTTGTGGTGAAGGCAGCAGTTGAAAATCCCCATCCCCAAATTCTTTACATGGATTATCCACGTTACTTTCACATATGGCAGGGGTTAAATATATAAAGTAATTTCTGGGGATTTTATTGTTACCAATAGAGATTAAAGTCCTACAGAACAGATCTCCTCAGACACGTAATCTCTCAGCTAATTAAGTCTGTACAATTTGTTGATTTGCTTTGCATGAAACTTTTTAAATTTCAATGTGTATTAGCATACAATATGAAATGCTTGACAGACACTGAGGCTCTGTTCCTGCATGTTGGATGACACATGCAGTTCTGGTTATGCTAATTGCAGTTGTGTAAAATGTGTGGTTTCCTTTCCGACTAGGGGTCTGCAAAATGTGTAAAATACAGAGCGTGCAGATTGCTCAAGATTTTCCTATGTTTAACATAACGTTTAAACACATTAATTGTACTTTAAATGGAGGTGATAGATCTATTCAGTGCAAACTAACAAGTGTGACATGTTTAGGACTGTGTAACATGCAAACAATTCTAACTGTTTTAGTAAGTCCATATTAGTATCATTTTTTTTTTTTTTTTTTTGCATACTACGAACCTTGGGAAACGTAGCCCAAAAAAGTATGGTGAGTGAATGGAGAAAGGGAGGGACTAAATCATTGGTCTATTCGATAATGACTAGTGGGGTATTGACAACAGGCTGATTAATAAATATAAATAATGCAGTAGAATTTTACATAAACAATCTATAAAATATTAGGGAGGAAAAATATAACTTATTTTAATGGAATGGTGCTTATAGAAGAATTAATTTGTGGTTTTACATTTTTTAACAGGTAGGGAGATGTCTTTAATTTTGTATGTTAAATTTTATCATAAACCATGGGTAGGTTGGTAAGCAATTAATTTATACCTGCTAATGGGCTATCATTCTATGAATGTTAACCTAAAAAAGAACAAATGCAATCAAATTCAAGGGTTGTAATTAATACCAAGTTGCAGCACATTTATCTGGAATGGATAATCGTAACAATTTGTAAGACTTTTGTATCCAATAAAATTATATTGGAAGTAACTTACTTGGGCTCATCAATGATACTTGGAAGGAGTCATCGGCAGCGCTGACACAGGTAAATGTAGAACTAATGGTAGTACTGTAATGAGTATTAAGCAGAGAGCAAACCACTGAATAATGTTACTATCTCATCTCATCCGAAATGATCTCATGTTCGATTCAAGACTTTTGTCTTTATTCACTAAAAGGAATCACTATGACACGCAGCCAATAAATGAAGTAAAAATCCAAGTATTGCTAATATGTATATTTAATACATTAACAACAATTAACTGGAGTCTCCTTAATGTTGGATCTTCCTGATCACCATAGTGGATAAGGAGACGCAGAAAGCAGCACCCGGTGGAGCCAGAGAAAAATAAAATATTTGTAAAAATAAAATTAAACTTTTAGCAAAATGTTTACATTGGGACGACACTATGGCACTCCATGCAACAATCACTACAGTGGTTATGGTGCTTTAAGTGTTCCTTTAAGCTTATATAAGTTGTTACGGGGACAGGAGTGTTCAAGTGCCTTCCATTTGTCTGGGCGCTGAAGCCTCAACTATGGGGTTTAACCATTGCCAAACAGTATAACCCCTGAACGTAAGAAGATACTTGGGCACTACTGCCCACAACTTCAGTTTAAAGTCTATATGACACTATCTGGCTGATTCCTTTTCATTATTAGAGCTTTGTTTAGTGATAGCTGCATTTTCAAAATTTACATCTCTTACAAAGACATCACCATATGCCAGCAATATTTCTCCTCTACTTTACAGTGAGTAATCTCACTGGTAGGTTTCAAAATAGACAATGCAACACTGACAACATGTACACAATCAGTCGTTCAGTGTCCATGATATCATTGCGACATACTGACAAACCGCCACGTCTCCCTTAGCCACTCTGATGACTGCAGATACGCAGATCAATTGTACTATTCTTGTAAAATAAATTCTCAATAATAATGATAAAAATCATGCTTTTACATAGCTATTAAAAAAATGTAAAAACAATACCATAAAACGGCCAATATAAAGATAGGCTCTAACATGGCATTCACTAAACAGTAAATTGCAGTGAATATAAAATTGAATTGCAAAATACAGCGTATCTCTGGCAGCGGGGAGAGTGCAACTGTGTCACTTTATAACCCTTAACCCCTAGCGTACTTCAGCAAGCTGATGTGTATTACGGGTTAAAATGTTGCTTTAAATTTTCAGACATATAAGGGATATTGCTTTTGTAAGGTATTTATTAAATAATGCAGGAAGACTTCATGGCCATGGTAAATAACTACCTGATTCTCATGATCAAGGAAGTAGAGGGGGGAAAGTGTTGCATATAAGTAAAGAGTAGGCTTGATTACAGCTGACACAATTTGTTCAATCAAATCGATTCAGTTTAATAATAATAATAATAATAATATTTCTTTCTGGCGGTTCAGGATATGTATTAGTTCAAATGTCTATAAATTAATTTCAAGACAAACTATTTGGACAAACCAAAAGGGTGAGAAAAAAGGGCAGTGTACTCCAAATACAAATACTATGTATATATTTCGCAGTACACGGATAGGCACATTTTGCCGACATTTGGTTAACACATCAAGTGAGAAGAAGTAACCAATAGAGTGGAAGAAAAGGAGGAGCTATAAAAAAATCTATATTTCTATATTATATATTTATTAAATATAATATAATATATAAATATAGACTTTTATTGCTCCTCTTTTTCCCCCTCTATTTGTCACTTTTCACTTGATCTGTGCATTAAATCAGCATTTAATGAGTTTCCCCTAACAATCAATGTTTTTTTCCCTCCATCAATCATCTAGTTTTTTTTTGGGGGGGGGGGGGGGGGGGGGTCACAGTTGGAACTCTGTTTATAGATTTGTTTCTTACAATGATTAAGATTTACGTAATTTAGATGACTGACTGATCACCCAACATTCAGACAAGTTGCAATTCGTTTGAAATCGAGTGCATCAAACGAGTCTATCAAAGAGAATAAATAAGTAATAAATAATAATAAATAAGAGAATAAAATGTATATGCTCGATGAGCAAGGATTTTTTTAATGATATTAAAATACCCTATGTATTGCATTTTATTCAATGTATATCCCAACAGTTCCAGATCTGGAGGGTACTGTTCCGATTTCAAGCTCCGAGTTTAGACTGTAAACAGTCACCTCATTAAGTGAATATTATAGAAACATAGAAACATAGAATGTGACAGGAGATAAGAACCATTCTGCCCATCTAGTCTGCCCAATTTTCTAAATACTGTCATTAGTCCCTGGCCTTATCTTATAGTTAGGATAGCCTTATGCCTATCCCACGCATGCTTAAACTCCATTACTGTGTTAACCTCTACCACTTCAGCTGGAAGGCTATTCCATTCATCCACTACCCTCTCAGTAAAGTAATACTTCCTGATATTATTTTTAAACCTTTGTCCCTATAATTTAAGACCATGTCCTCTTGTTGTGGTAGTTTTTTGTTCTTTTAAATATAGTCTCCCTATTTTACTGTGTTGATTCCCTTTATGTATTTAAATGTTTCTATCATATCCCCCCTGTCTCGTCTTTCCTCCAAACTATACATGTTAAGATCCTTTAACCTTTCCTGGTAAGTTTTATCCTGCAATCCATGAACCAGTTTAGTAGCCCTCTCTGAACTCTCTCTAAGGTATCAATATCCTTCTGAAGATACGGTCTCCAGTACTGTGTACAGTACTCCAAGTGAGGTCTCACCAGTGTTCTGTACAATGGCATGAGCACTTCCCTCTTTCTACTACTAATGCCTCTCTCTATACAACCAAGCATTCTGCTAGCATTTCCTGCTGCTCTATTACATTGTCTGCCTACCTTTAAGTCATCAGAAATAATCACCCCTAAATCCCTTTCCTCAGATGTTGAGGTTAGGACTCTATCAAATATTCTGTACTCTGCCCTTGGGTTTTTACGTCCAAGATGCATTATCTTGCATTTATCCACATTAAATGTCATTTGCCACAACTCTGACCATTTTTCTAGTTTACCTAAATCATTAGCCATTTGGCTTATCCCTCCTGGAACATCAACCCTGTTACATATGTTACTATCATCAGCAAAAAGACATACCTTACCATCAAGACCTTCTGCAATATCACTAATAAAAATATTAAAGATAATGGGTTCAAGTACAGATCCCTGAGGGTACCCCACTGGTGACAAGCCCAAGCTTCGAATATACTCCATTAAATACAAACCTCTGTTGCCTGTCACTCAGTCACTGCCTTACCCATTCAACAATATTGGAATCCAAACTTAAATATTGCAGTTTATTGATAAGCTTTCTATGTGCAACAGTGTCAAAAGCCTTACTGAAATCTAGGTAAGCAATGTCTACTGCACCACCCTGATCTATAATTTTAGTTACCCAATCAAAAAAATCAATAAGATTAGTTTGGCATGATCTCCCTGAAGTAAATCCATGTTGTCTCTGATCATGAAATCCATGTGTTTTTAGATGTTCAACAATCCTATCCTTTAACATGGTTTCCATCACTTTCCCCACTACTGAAGTAAGGCTTACAGGCCTATAGTTGCCCGACTCCTCCCTATTACCTTTCTTGTGAATGGGCACAACATTCGCCAACTTTCAATCTTCTGGGACTACTCCTGTTATCAATTATTGGTTAAATAAATCTGTTAATGGTTTTGCTAGTACACCACTAAGCTCTTTTAATAGCTTTGGGTGTATTCCATCAAGTCCCATTGACTTATTTGTCTTTACTTTTGAGAGTTGAAATAGAACCTCTTCCTCTGTAAACTCACGTGTAATAAATGACTCATTTATCCTTTTTCTTAACTGAGGTCCCTTTCCTTCATTTTCATCTGTAAATACCAAACAAAATAGTCATTGAGGCAGTCAGCTAGACCTTTATCCTCTTCTACATACCTTTCTTCTTTTGTTTTTAAACTAACTAATCCTTGTTTTACTTTTCTTTTCTCATTTATGTATCTAAAAAAAGTTTTGTCCCCCTTTTTTACAGACTGTGCTATTTTCTCTTCTGTGTGTGATTTGGAAGCTCTTATAACTTGCTTAGCCTCTTTCTGCCTAATCTTATGGATCATTCTGTCTTCCTCACTCTGGGTTTTTTTATAATTACTAAATGCTAACTTTTATTTTTTTACTATTTTGGCCACATCTGCGGAGTACCACAGTGGTTTCTTGAATGTTTTGCTTTTACTGACAAGCCTAATGTAATTTTCTGTTGCCTTCAGTAGTGCAACTTTTAAATAATCCCATTTCTCTTGAACTCCATTTAAATCGCTCCAGTCTGATAATGACTCCTTTACACATATTCTAATTTTAGAAAAGTCTGTTTTTCTAAAGTCTAAAACGTTTGTTTTTATGTGGTGTGACTCAGTCACTGTTCTTATATTAAACCACACTGACTGATGATCACTGGATCCTAAACTTTCACCTACAGTAATATCGGATACCAAATCTCCATTTGTTAACACTAAATCTAGTATGGCCTCTTTACGAGTTGGCTCCTCAACGACTTGTTTTAGAGACAATCCCAGTAGGGAGTTTAGAATATGTGTGCTCCTGGCACAAGCAGCTATTTTTGTTTTCCAATTCACATCAGGAAGATTAAAGTCACCCATGATGATAACTTCCCCCTTCATTGTCATTTTAGCTATTTCCTCAACTAGTAGATTATCTAACTCTTCAATTTGTCCTGGGGGCCTATAAATCACACCTACACGAGTTACTGTGTGATTACCGAATTCTAACGTAACCCATATTGGAGATGTTTAGCCACAATGTGTGATTACCGAATTATAACGTTTATTTATCAACATTTATCAACCCATTATACAAACCGACAGAATCCTTTAGTTCTCTATACATTACAATAAAAACAATACTATATATATATATATATATATATATATATATATATATATATATATATATATATGAGATATAAGAGATCATATAGTCTTGTATTTATAATATGAACCAACTTAAATCTTATTGAACTTCCTGCTATCTGCTGGTCGATTTCCAGAACAATGCTATCTGCCAATTTTTTGAAACTGCTTCCATTTGATAAACATTTTATTTAAGTTCAAGGGTTCAACATGGCAGCAGTTCAACCTGGATTTCCCAGAAACATCAGCACAAACAATGAGAAGGTCAAGGCAGCCGCACAGGCAACTGTTTATAAGTACAACAATATGTCCAATGATAAATTCCTGTTCAAAGAACTGGAGATACAACGAGCAATGATACAGGTAAACCTGTCCCTCCAGACCATCAGCTTTGTTCATATAAAACACTGAATGCCACAATTAATCTTACATTTCCTTTTAACACAGATTGTGAAAGGGACAAAATACATGTTACAGACCAAGATAGCAAGAACAGTGTGCACGAAAAATGAATCAGTAGAACTGGACAACTGTGATATTCAACAAGACAATACCCTCAAAAAGGTTCTGTATGTCATTCTGCATGAATTGTTTTAGGGCAGGGGTAGGAAACCTATGGCACGTATGCCATACACAGCACTCAAGGTGTCTTTGCACGGCACGGCACTCTCTTTGCACGGCACTCAAGGCTGCTAGAGCCAAACAGGCTCTGGCCTATCAGGAGTCCCAGGTAAATTCTCAATGTCTGCATTGCAGCACGCAGAGGAAGTGATTTCAGGTCACTTTCTCCCAGCACTTGTGAATGGGAATCCACACTGGAGTAGAGCAGCCAGCAGCTGCTGTTTGCAGCTCCTGTCCTTGACCTATACCTGGCCATCCTGGCCCCCACTGGAACCCAGGCGAGCTACTCACACTGTGTAGATATACACAGAAATGCAGAATAACCCTCCCTCATACAAATAATACGAACAGCCCACACACAAACATAACAAACAATCCACACAAACTCAACACCACTGACAATCCACATACATGCACACAACCCCACATGCAGCCTCTAACATGCAATACCCCAAACAGCCCCACACATACACACACACTACCAAGCACAGAATGTGACAAATCCATCTACAAACACAATTCCACAAGCAGCCCCCATACACAGCCCACATTCATAGGTATCTTACACGATACCCACAAACTACTCATGGACATATAAAATATAATAGCTCATATACACACAAATACTATGATACAAAGCAACTACAGTATAAATAACACAAGCAGAATACGGCAACATACACACCTCAATTAAAAAAAAACAATCCTATTTCGTGCTGCTAAAAGGTTGCCTACCCATGCTTTAGGTTGTGTATGTAGATATATTGCATTAAACAGCTAGTTCCTGAACTTACTTCTGGATTTAACATGCGCAACAGTTCAACCTCTATAGACCAGAATCAGAGGCTCCTGATTGGTTAAGCTACTTTCTGGAGTGATCAAAGATCAAAGCTGATGATATAATTCATGAGGATGTCCACATCAAAGGAAATTGAAAACGGAGTATCTTTCTCTTTTGTTGTTTTGGATTGGCTGTTTTATACAATGCATTGAAGAGGAATGGGTCATTTCTAACTCTTAGTACCAGTTTAAAAAATGACTCCCAAGCAGCTGATAGTAGTGCTGGTCACTGATTCAGACAGGGTTATTTACTAAACCGAGTATCATCAGGACGTCAAGGTGAATTCAAAGTGAATTTCAAATTTAAGGCAAAAATAGCTGAAATGGAACTATAGCCAACTTACAGAATATTTTCAGTTTAGCTTTTTTGGACTTAAAGGACCACTCTAGTGCCAGGAAAACATACTCGTTTTCCTGGCACTAGAGTGCCCTGAGGGTGCCCCCACCCTCAGGGTCCCCCTCCCGCCCGGCTCTGGAAAGGGGAAAGGGGTTAAATCTTACCTTTTTCCAGCGCTGGGCGGAGAGATCTCCTCCTGCTCTCCTCCTCCAATCCGCCTCTTCTCCTCCCCGTCGGCTGAATGCGCACGCGCGGCAAGAGCTGCGCGCGCATTCAGCCGGTCACATAGGAAAGCATTCATAATGCTTTCCTATGGACGCTGGCGTGCTCTCACTGTGAAAATCGCAGTGAGAAGCACGCAAGCGCCTCTAGCGGCTGTCAGTGAGACAGCCACTAGAGGACATAGGGGGAAGGCTTAACCCATTCATAAACATAGCAGTTTCTCTGAAACTGCTGTTTATGAAAAAATGGGTTAACCCTAGAAGGACCTGGCACCCAGACCACCTCATTAAGGTGAAGTGGTCTGGGTGCCTAGAGTGGTCCTTTAAATGTGAAATGCACTTTGAATTCTCCAGAGCTCCCACGTTAGCAAGATTTCCTTTTTGTGCACAGTAGTATACAAACGCTAAGGTTCATGTTGCATACTAAATACACAACAATACATATCACAAAAACTTTGGGAACGCTTGCTTTTAAACTGAAATTACCAATACATTAAAGGGAGATAAAGGTGTTTGGGATCATGAGAGAAAGTGGAGATCAGAGAGCTAAATCATTCTTGCATGGCAAGGTAGAGGGCAGAAGTATAGGAACGTAATGTAGGAAGTCAGGTGTGTTGCGGAACTCTCTCCGACAATGTTCTGCAGGACAGGAACTTTGCTGGAGATCGCAAATGAGAAAGTGAGTTTTCCAACCAGGGTTGAAAGCATGGCTGGCGCTTTCAGTGAGCATGGACTGGAGAAGATAAATAGCGTAGAACAACAGAGCTTAGACTTCTAACAGCCATGAGCTAGATTTAAGATGTTGAGTGAAGTGAGGGGCACATTGACAGTGCAGATGAAAAGATGGTGGTCAAACAGAGGGAAAGGTTGTATTAGCGGTGTAATATATATTAAAACAGGACCTGTGGATGGGTGGGAAGAGTGTGTTTTACTGAGGCTGTCAAAGAAACTATATTAGGTCAGAGAGGATGCACAGCCTTCTAAAAATGTCCAATCTAATGTTCCTCATAGAGGAGCGTTGGGGACCTGATGCACACGTGCAACAAGCATCAAACACGCATATAATTTCCATATGGGTTGCATTAAAAAAGGTTTATGGGTGCTGCTGTCACGTGACTTTTACTTTGTTATTGCAGAAGGAAGCGCCTATACTGGCTGTCGGTATGACAGTCACTGGAGGTCTGTCTGGCCCTGCAAAGTAAATATTTTATCTCAATGAAGTGGCCTGGTTGACTTCAGCGGTCCTTTAGTTTGTTAACTTCACACACATACCTACACCCACAAATCACATGTACATCTGCATTCATACATATATTTACACATATGTGTCCCTGCTCTGCAGTGCGTAGAGTAAGCTCATCGTCACACATGCTTGTAGTCAGGCTCAGTGGTAGAAAGAGGAATCTAGGCACTACAAGTATCTTCAAATGTATTTATAAGGATAAGTGAGACACTGAAACGTTTCGACCCCTGAAAGGGTCTTTGTCAGGGGTCGAAACATTGCGGTGTCTGTCTTAGCCTAATAAATAAAATTGAAGATACTTGAAGTGCCTGGATCCTCTTTCTACCACTATCTACTCCCTGGGGCTGGTGCTGGCCCTTGGTCCAGTTTGGCACCCAGATCTTCACATGATTGGAATGTGGTTCGTTTTTTTTTCTCTTTCTGCATGTACTCCGAGCACTAATGGCGTTAGAAAATACATATTTTTTTTAAATGTTTGTTATGAAAATGTTGCTGTTTCAGTTATATTGGTTTATTGTTTATAAAATAACTGCACATTTTAAAAATGTAATGAATACAAATACAACAGATCTAGATAATCATGCATGTTTGGAAGAATTGAGATATCTATTTATCTTTCCGTAGGCATATTCCTGTTATTCTGAGGTTTGGAATATTACCTGGATGCACGTTATTAAAGTACTTGTTCTTCATTGTAAGGAGATCCCAGACGCACAGCTTCAGAACTACAGCGGAGCTTCTATCTTCTGGGAAAGAGATAGTAATCTGGTTTAAAGCAGACCGATCATGGGTTGTTTTTTTCTCCTGTTCTTTCTTTCCTTATGCCCCCTGCATCTTACCTATTATACTCCCTTTATTGCCTTTATTTATATTTATTTTTTTCATTGTGCTGAATCTCAATATCAGGGTGCAGTCATTCTGTGGGATTAATTTTACATAGGCTTGTGGGTAAATATGATTGGTAACTAGAACCACCTTGCATTAAGCTCAGGGGCGGGCAAGGACGGGGGGGCAGGGAGGCAATTGTCCCCCAGGCCGCCCTTAACCCAGGGCCGCCTGCATCCAGCAAAAAAAGGAAAAATACAAATCCCCTGCCTCTGGCCGGGGACTCGGATTTTTCAACTTACCTCACTCTCCCTGCAGCATGCAGCCGGTGGTGTCAGCCGGCCTCTTGCTGATGATGTCAGGATGATGGTGAGTCTGGGAGAAGAGCAGAGGAAGTAACACCCCCTCCTCCTGACATCATCAGGAGAGGCCAACTTCACTGACTGCTGCTGCTGTATGCTGGTTGCTGCTCCCGCTGGCTGTTGCCCACCCCTCCCTGGCCTAAGGTAAAACTCAGGGAAGGGGGAAATACACTTTAGTTTTTTTTACCCTCTCCTCAGCCCCTGTCCCCCCTCCTCAGCCATGTCCCCTTACTCAGCCCCTGTCCCCTTCTCAGCCCCTGTCCCCTCGCTCAGCCCCTGCCCCCCTCCTCAGCCCCTGTCCCCTTACTCAGCCGTCCTCTTACTCAGCCCCTGTCCTCTTACTCAGCCCCTGTCCCCTCCTCAGCCCCTGTCCCCTCCTCAGCCCCTGTCCCTTTCCTCAGCCCCTGTCCCTTTCCTCAGCCCCTATTCCCTTTCTCTGCCCCTGTCCCCCTTCATCAGTCCCTATCCCCTTTCACTGCCCCTGTCCCTTTCCTCAGCCCTATCCCCTTCCTCAGCCACTGCCCCCCCCCTTCAGCTCCTGTCCCCCTTCCTCAGCCCCATGCTTCCCCACCACAGCCCCCATAACATCCCCACTACAGCTCCTCAACCCCAATTGCAACCCATATTACCCACACCACAGCCTCTTTCATGTCTGTTTAGGTGAATGCCCCTCCCCCCCCTTTCAATCACATGGGAAAGGTGTTTTTACTCTCCTCTTGGGCCACTTGACTGGATTTGCCCCCCAGGCCTAAGGCTGACAGCCCTCCCCCGATTAAGCTCCACTCATTGTCAAGTTTAGTCTACCTGCGTGTTATACACAAGGAAATGTAGGGACTATTTTTCTTAGTTTATGAAAATTAGAGTACTCCGGGAAAAATAAAAAAACATAGTCACATGGAGTTACATAGAAGCAGATTTCTGGTTACAGTGACGCTTTAATAGTCTCTTGATGTCCGATGAGTTTACAAATTAATGCAAAGCGATGGCAAAGGAAAAATATAAAGCCAGATGACACACTTTTCATTTAGCCAAATATTTTTTAAAGAAACACTTTACATGTCTAATGCAAGTCTTTAAAGTGTGGTATATACAACACACACACACTAAACTATTCTAACAATTACTGACCACGTTTTTTTGAGAATGATGGCAAGCAAAAAGATAAATGGAGGAATCATGTGTTCAATTCAGGCTTATATGTTCTTAACCCATATCAGTTGATATAGTACGTATACTAAAAGCAATACAGAATATTTTAAATCATTTAAAACCGCAGAAGAAAAAATATTACATTGGTTTGTTTTTTTACTGAAACATAACATTTCAGTTGACATATCAAATGATGTGAAGAAACGTCTTAAGGGACATTAAGTGCAGAAGAAACTAATAATTTTAAATAATTAAACATTGTTTTAATTTCCTTTTCTTCGGTCTTTCTTCTCTCATATTCAGATTAATAGAACTTGGTTTATTATTCCAGGGATCTATACTTTCTCTGTTGAAGTGTTTTTCTGGTCTGTGACTGCCTAGAGCCCAATATCTTTCTTCCAACACAGTTTTGTGTAATATTGCACAGAGACATCTTGTAACATTGCCAAGCAGAGTGGAGCTCTGCTCCTGTATACCATCTCCACTACTGGAAGAAATGTGTTAGAATGTCAACTTGGTATTAGCAATTTATTTTATTTTTTTTAAACATAACATACAGACATAGTAATGTAGTCCAGGAGGATTTATTATGGTTATGTATCTGGTGGGGGATGTTGTGAAAGGGAAACTTATAGGATGCAGCTATAAGAAAAACTCAGATTCTCTTAAAATATTCTGATCTCTCTCTAAATTCTCTAAAGCTTTCATCTTTCGTGTAAATCCATACCCCCTAACAGCAGTGTCCAGAGAGGGCAGTGTAAAATGGTGGGCCACTGACGTGGAACATGTAACCAGAACTTCCGAGAGGGATGAACATGCCCAAAAAGGAGGCATGTCTGCCCAAAGAATTAGAAGGCTAGCCTAGCATGAATGCATGTCAGGCTGCCTGCCAATCATGCATGCTGGCCAGCACCATCCTGAGTTTGGCATAAATGAGTCTAATGATACGCTCCCTCCATGCTTTCGAAGGACTGTCCCCTAGCACTCACATATTCACTTGTCTTCTTACCTTCTTACTAGCAGGCAAAAGCACCTGGTATATATTCTGGGACAGAGAAAAGGTGGATGTAGTGAGTGTAGAAGAAAGGGAACATGTCAGTGTTAGAGAGACCAAAGTCAGCATTACCTTAACTAATTTCATTTCAGCTAGTCCACACAAGTTGTGTTGCCATATATCCCTCTTAGGATTCCATAATTAAGCAAGAGTATGTGAACAGTAGTTAGGGTTGCCACCTTTCGTGGAAGAAAATACAGGTCTTACATGATGTAAATCACAAGGAGTGACATAAGAAATTTCTGTAAAATCACCAAAACACTACTTTGTTTGATTCTGCTGTATAGATGGATTGTTCACAGTGTCCCCATAGCACTAGAGGACACAGGGACATTGAGTCCCTTGTGTCTCATTGTCCCCATGTCTTCCAGCGTTCCCTAGTGTCTTAGTGTTCCCAGGACTCAGGGTCTCCATGTGTCCCCAGAGGTCTCCCTGTGTCCCCATGTCTTACAGTGTCCCCTAATGTCTGTGTCCCAATGTCTCCTGCAGCCTTTACCCCATCCCTCACTTCCCTGAGTTGTAGGCTGTCTCTGCAGGCTGGGAGCTGCTGTCTTGACTCTCTGCTGTGCAGCTGCTCCCCCACAGATCAGTGATTAGAGAGATGCAGGTATATGCTGTAACTTTCCATACCTGCCTCTCTCTACACACACCGCTACTGGCATTGCAGAGTAATTTATTTTTATACTGAGAAAAATACCGGCATTTGTATTGCCGGTATAACTGCAATATCGGCAGCCTCAAATAAATAAATACCGGCCAGGTGGCAACCCTAAGAGTAGTGTGTAAAAAAAAAAAAAGTCTACAATCAATGGGCCTATTCCATGGGCCTGGAGCTGCAGCTCCATCAGCCCCTATGTTAATCCGGCCCTGCTTGTAGGCCATTATCTCATCACAACAAGACTCTAAAACTTAATTTGTAATAACCATTTTAGATATAATTTCCCCTTTAGGTGTATATCAAAAAGCCAAGGCAAGGACTGTGGAGAAGACAATAGACTAGATAAATCAATGTATAAATTACAAGATTCATCAAATAAGATTTATTGGATTTTTATTTATGTATTCACATAATACTGGACAATTGTGCATGAACATTTTCCGAGCATAAAAAGTTAAACAACTCTTGTAAACTGTTCAAATCAATTAGGACAGTGCTGGCAATCTTAATATGCAAAGCTTCACAAAAAACAAACAAACAAAAAAAAAAAAAAAACAGATCAACCAAAATTTTCTGAAAAACAAACAGATCTGTAAAATGAACATGATTCAGAAGCAAATACTTAAAATCTGAACTTCCATGTACCATTAAACAATCTTTTATTTCATAATAAAAAGGAAATAATGAAAAATATTATGATTTTCCAAGAGTTCAATAAAATATGCCTGAGAGACACATACCACAGAGTTTACCTGACTATGACTCACAGACATACATTGTGAGACTTCGAGGAAGATGTATAAATGCCCACAAAAATCACTTTCATATCACATATTAAAAACTTGTATGTTTGAAACATCCTGAAGGGGTTAAATTGTAAACAGGGTTACATTTCGGTCTGCCTATGGTGTTTGAATACATATTTTGTGGTTTATGCCGTCCTGAAAATCCAAGTTTAATTACTCCAAACCATTGTCTATAACCACTTCTTGTTGAAGTTCAACCACCTTCTATGCTATTTAACTAGTGTCACCTTAACTTCTTTTGGTAAACGCTAAAAGGTGATGAAATGGTACAAAACTG
Organism: Pelobates fuscus; assembly: GCF_036172605.1. Taxonomy (NCBI): domain Eukaryota; kingdom Metazoa; phylum Chordata; class Amphibia; order Anura; family Pelobatidae; genus Pelobates; species Pelobates fuscus. Next base: position 369,604,480 of record NC_086318.1, read on the forward strand.
TCCAGATTTGTCCTCTACATAATTTTAGGATTTCTTAGACTTATACTATGCATACTGCTTTAAAAGGTTTAGAGATTTACCCCTTAAAGCTATGTAAATGCAGCCCTGCAGAAGATATTTACTTTAAACAACTCAAATTATGTATCAAAATTACCCTATTTAGAAATCAGGTGCCTCCCCCAATCAGCAACTTAGATAACCCCATTGTAGATTTTTCCATGGTTGTGGCTTGTACTGAAATAATGGGCCTTACTAAACAAGCAGAGACAAAACATTGTATTGAACTCTGATAAAGATTTAGCCATATTAACCACTTACTTTATTTTACTATTCAATAAGTTTACATAAGAAATCTCTATTTTTAAGAGTCCATTTTAAGCAATTACTGTATCAAAACAAAACTGACATCTATAAAATGTCCACCAAACTATCCATTTTTATATATGCTAGACTCCCTGCAGAATAAAACAAAAGGGACTTCCAATAAAATTCAATAGAAATGAATTACAATTCTAGCAGACTCTGGATAAATTGGGTCTCATAGCTCTAGTACTGAGGTAATAGGAGGACTAGAAGGCATGCCAAACTGGATTATGCAAGGGGGAGATGAGGGGGAGATTAAACAAAGAAAATTATTGCTTTAAAAGTAAAGGAGAAATTATATAAGTGTTGAGATACGCATTCTAATAATCACAATGTAATAAATCTATGGAAGGACTGGTAGCCACTGAAACATGCAATAGTAAATTAACAGTCTTCTGATTTAATGCATGGCTACTTTGTGAATTAAGTATTATGATAAGTATGAAGCATTCCATAATTTCTGCTACAGCAGTCCCTGCATGCCCTGTTAAATTGTAATTATTAAAATGGATTCAAACCTACTAGGAAACGAAGAGTTTGCAATCTGTATACAGGGCTTGAAAATGTCCACTCGCCATTGGCAAGTAGAAATCCACCACTTGAGTGTGGCATGTGCCCTCCAGCCTTGCACTGGCGAGGACATAACATTATGAGCCCTATGTACAGCAATGGATATTTTACTGGCTTACCAATAAAGACAATTTATACATAATACCAATAACAAAATTCTGAACTCATTCTACTATTCTTGTTAATTGTATGGAATAAGAAAACATTGAGGTAACATTTAGCAAGTGCAATTACAAGATTTTGAAAACTGTTACATAGTTCTTGAGAATGTCCTCTTTTCTCAGAATTTCAAATTGAACCAAGGCAAATTTATAGCAGTATTTGGCAATGTGATTCAATTAATGTTGGGAAAAGAATGTAGTGGCAAAAACCCATTCTATTATATGTACCAGTACTGGTTATGGTTGGCACAATATAGGAGGTGCTCATGTTTGTGTGTTTAAGAAAAGTATGTTCAAATTATGCTACACATTTGTATTTATCTTTTTCTCTGTTGTAGCATTTAAGGATGTGTTGCACTTGGCAATCAACACTGCAGTCTTTCAGATCATGTTCTGTAGTGATGCAGAATTTTCCACTTTGATGCTATAATTTAGCTTCTCTGCAATTTGTAAGTTTATAAATAACTGCAAAAATTGAATCATTCGGTAGATTAGTATTTGACACACAAAAAAAACAAACAAACAAAAAACACACACACACACACAGCTTTAACCCAGGCCATTATTTAAACCTACTGAATAATATTTTGTATAAGGCATGGCTGACTTTGCCGTTTTTACAGTATGCAAAGTATTGTATAGATGTTACATTTTATTAGGGAATTAATTAAGTCAGTGCAAGAGTTGCACGTTTATTTAGAATGCTGCACCAGACTACGTCTTATATCAACACTAGTAAGAAAAAGGACAGATATGAGATCACAAATAATGCGATCCCTTTTCAATATCGGGGTAATAATAAAAAAATACAGAGATAAATTCGGTCCCCTCAGACATATTTTATCTATATAGTCTTTTACCCAAAGCTGGGGTAATATATCCCATTCACGTGTTTATTTTCTGTGTCTGAGAAATCTATCCAGTACTTTTGTGGCAAATCAAGAAGGTTTATAAATTACCAACTGCCTTTATTCAGGTAAATGAGCATGCAGAACCATTTCTTATGTGCTTATAGAATACTTGATCTGCACAACTTCAAATGATGGTCATTTAAAGCCACGGTTTGTTCTTAGACGTATGGTTAACTCAGCACATACATTGGGCACACACAGTACTTTTAAGTTTGGATGTGTCAACAATTTATAACGTAATATGCTGCTCTGGTCCCACAACAGCTTAAATGGCTAACATTACATCGTTGGAAATGATAATACGTTATCATATTCACAAATCTAATAATATCCAAGGTGGTTCCAAGATGGATACGTGTTTCTCTTTGGGCCCCACTAGGTCGCAAATAAACATCTCACTGGGGGATGTAAAGGTAGTTAAATTCAAAACAGATACATTTTTTGCTCATTTACTAAAATGATTAGGATTTTGTTGCATTATTAGAATATCACACTTCCTGAAGATTCAGTTTGCAAATAAAAGGAGAGCGGAAGGATCCCATGTATAAATATCCATCATGTTCATGGGCTTCGCTAATGAAGGTAACCACCTCTCCATTGGGATCGTGAAAACTTCTTTTATAAGCTCCCTTCTCACCGAGTTCTACAACGAGACTGTATCTGGGAACAAACTTCATCACTGTATCATGGCTGAATAACTGTTGGAATAATAAAATAATCAGGATACAGTGCAACAAGAAGACAGATGCATTTTTAATTCTGTAATCTCAAATAAATGGGATAGAGACAGAGATAGAGATAGACACACACAAACAAATGATCCAGATAGCACTCCCAAGACTTGTAAATAAAACTTAGCTTTTAATTAGCATTAAAAATAAATCCAGCCGTGAGCGGTGCGGACGGCCGACGCCCCGCTATCCCGCCGAACAGTACCCAGCCAGGGGCCTAGGCCCTCGAGGAACCGGCTCCGTTCCCCCCCCCCCCCCCCCCCTGGACCAGGGGGGTGATCCCGGTCCTCACCCAGAAACCCTGACACCCAGACCGCCACGATTAGGACTGAGGCCTTGCTGTACTGCCAGATCTCAAAATGGCGGAGGACACACACTAAACTTCAAGATCTCGGCGGGAGAGACCTAACCCACAACTGCCGCATCCAACGTGGCTCAATAGCACTGCGGGATCAGCCACACATGGACTCCAGCCGTGTACCTGCAATATGGCACCCTACTGGGACACTAACCTTGTGGAACTCCTCTCAGGCTCTCAGCTCCGGTAAGGGGAGAGATCAACAACCAGCGGCGGGGAAAAAAAAGGCGCAACGCACCAAGCCTGCAACCAGCAGACCATACCAGCCCTCACTCTGCACCACATCACCCCTTGGAAACTCCGAGGTCCAAGCCCAGAAATTCGGACGTCGCACAGCACCCCATACAGCACCGGCTAGCCAGCCCACAGCAGCCGCACCGCGAGCAGTCTATCAGGCAACAGGGAGAACGCACTGAATCCATAGAAAGCAGGACATTCCGGACGCAAAGAGTCCTTCTAAGCTTGAACAGAATAGTCCTTACCCTCCCTAGTGTAAAATACTGAAATGCTACCTGCCTTACTGTATTATATGTCTCCATGCATAGCTATCAGTGGCTAGGGGTTAACAGTGTATTCATTGGGCCTTGCCTACTGCATCCATGGGTGGCTAAGGGGCGTAAAGGGTGAAATTAAATCGCTGGTACCTAAGCATGTACTTAACTAAAACCTAAGCATATAACCTGCATGTAACCATATAATTCAAGTGCAAAGCTATATTCCTGTATAATTTCTTGAGGTCTCATAAGAATCTCAATCTATACAATACTCAGCATGATCTAAACGTGACCATATATATATAAAAAATAGTGCACCGTACTACCACACCCTAATGTTTCCTATGCAATGTACTCTTATCTTGCAATACGCATGTGGATTGCCTTTGGGGTACCATGTGCCTGTATGTTACCATCTTATGCACTACAAAAATAAAGAATTATAAAAATAAATCAACGTTTCAGTCTGTTACACACAGATAGTCCTGATGAAAGTCTGTGTGTAACAGACAGAAACGTTAATTTATTTTTAAAGCTAATTAAAAGCTACGTTTTATTTACAAGCCCTGGGAGTGCTATCTGGATCATTTGTTCCTGTATCTTTGCCTGACAAGCACCGGGCAAGTATATTTATGATCCACGGAGTGCAGGATTATTTTTCTTGTATATGTATATACTTTTTTATTTTATCATGTGTGTGTGTGTGTGTGTGTGTCTCTTGTATATGTATATACTTTTTTATTTTCTCTCGTGTGTGTGTGTGTGTGTGTGTGTCTCTTGTATATGTATATACTTTTTTATTTTCTCTCGTGTGTGTGTGTGTGTGTCTCTTGTATATGTATATACTTTATTTTATCGTGTGTGTGTGTGTGTGTCTCAGATGATGCACAGCAGAATATATATATGAATATATATATATATATATATATATATATATATATATATATATATATATATATATATATATATTTATATATTAGGGGCCAGTTAAAGTATATATATTCTGCTGTGCATCATCTGAGACACACACACGATAAAATAAAAAAAGTATATACATATACAAGAAAAATAATCCTGCATTCTGTGGATCATAAATATACTTGCCCGGTGCTTGTATTATTCTGCTGTGCATCATCTGAGACACACACACACACACACACACACACACGATAAACACACAATAAAATAAAAAAAGTTATAGTTCAGTTACAAAGATAATCCTCATTATAGATTTATTGGGGAATTTGATGAAATATTATACACACAAAATTCTTAATTCAAGCAAGTATTTAAATATAGTTAGAGTTGTTCAAATCACCAGCATACCATATTGTATTCTCTTAGCATATAGTTATATAAATTTTAATCACATACCTTAAATATAATTCTTTTAATCCACGGTTTATTAGCCAAGAAATCCAACATGGAAAATCCAGGATTGAGTCTCACAGCAGACATGGCAACCCAGTATCCTCCCGAGCTACTGAGCCGTATGTTATCAGGAAAACCTGGCAAGTTGTCCATAAACATGTCTACCCCACCTTTTGTAAGACCAGACACGTAATATCTAGTGAAGAGGGTAAACAGAAACAATGACCATTAGTGCAAACCTACTACTGTTCATTATTTTCACAAAATTGTGGGTTTGATACCTGTAGTTAACATTTAAATTTGCACTTTAACCCCTTAAGGACCAAACTTCTGGAATAAAAGGGAATCATGACGTGTCACACACGTCGTGTGTCCTTAAGGGGTTAAAGGGACACTATAGTCACCAGAACAACTACAGCTTAATCTATTTGTTCTGGTGAATATAATAGCTCCCTTTAGGCATTTTCAGGTCAACACTGCCTTTTCATAGAAAAGGCAGTGTTTACATTGCCCCTAGGTACACCTCCAAGTGGCCACTTCTTAGATGGCTACTGGAGGGGCTTCCTGTCTTAGGGCTGCACAGTAAGCAGTCCTGCCGTTCAGCGTCCCCACGTTCTGCATGGGGAGGCTGAATTTTCCTCATAGAGATGCATTTATTAATTTCATTTCTATGAGGAGGTGCCGATTGGCCAAAATGGTGATTGGCCCTGCCCCCTTGCCAATTTTAGCCAACCCAATGCTTTCCCCATGGCTAAAAAGCGGCAATTTTGATGATGTCACCAAGAGGGCAGGGCCAGCGCCGGCAGTCCCGTGAAGAGGTGAAAATCAAGTGAGTTTTAAGTCATTATGAGTGGGCAAGCCACCTAAATGGTGGCTTTTCACTATAGGGATAGATGGCTGATGGGGTTTCAGGACAGAGATACTCTATAATGTATGGCAGTGGCATGTTTCAAGTGGGCTGGTGATTCTCAGCTTTCCCTAGAGATCTTGCTTTTGTTTGTGTGTGGGTATTTGGAGCCAGGTCTGGGCTCTGTTTGCTTTAACTGGCCACTACTACGCCATCACAGAAGACAAACACTATCTTTAGATGATGATACACATTATGTTCTAGTTATAACAGCGAGTTGCTGCGCTAGTCTTAAAAAGACATACACATATTATGTACGAATTTATTTTTTTTACCATCAAATGATGCAGAGTTTTTTTGTATGCGAGTTATTTATATATTGATCTGCACTATATTGTGATCTGGATTTTTTTTTCACTGCCACAGAAATACACATTTCTTAAATGAGGAGTTAAACAGACTATATACACATTAACAATAATGCTGGTTTTGACATTCGACAGGCAATGAGAATAATACCAATCCCAAACCTCTTTATTCGTGCCATTGTAGTTTCTGCTACAAGCAAGAAATCTTCGGCTGGAGAGAGCTGCACGCCATTGGGGAACCTTAATCCTCCCATCAAAACCTTCACTTCTTTTGTTATTCTGTCATACTCCAGCAATCTGCATGTAACACATAATTACAGGATTTACTCAATCCAATCACTCTGTTATAGATAAGTGGACACGGCTTTACAGCTGTCAAAACATGTGTTTACCCTTTCCTAGTTGTATTCAAAGTGAGAATAAGCCAAGTTATGCATTGTACACATGGAATGAGGTCAGTAGAATGTTGGAAAAATAAATATGCCACAAATATATACATTGTCTTTTACTGGATCCTCCTTTTTAAAAAGGCAAATGATATACTCTACCCAAATACATACAAGCACAGATATAGCTAGGTATAGCATTGTCAGATAAAGATTCAGATGATTTTATTTATCTCCCAATTTTGATGATGCCATTCTCCCTCCTCCTCCCTCCCTTTATTTAATAAAAAAAACAAAAAAACGATAATGTATGTCTATATCCATCCATATCTATCTACACACACACACACAATTTTTTTTTCTTATTGTCCCAAAACAGCAATCTATACAAGAAATAGCAAATTCTATGTGCTTGCTACCAGGCCTACTTTTTTGTTTTTAAATAAGATCTATACATGATAATAAGATCTATTATGATTGAAAAACAGTTCAGTCAGTCACTTAGCTCTCCTAGTGAGTACTTTGCAATGAAAAGTTTACTTAACCCCTTAAGGACCAAACTTCTGGAATAAAAGGGAATCATGACATGTCACACACGTCATGTGTCCTTAAGGGGTTAAAGGGACACTATAGTCACCAGAACAACTACAGCTTATTGCATTTGTTCTGGTGAGTAGAATCATTACCGTCAGGCTTTTTGCTGTAAACACGGTCTTTTCGGGGAAAATGCAGGGTTTACATTACAGCCTAGTGATAACTTTACTGGCCACTCCTCAGATAGCTGTTAGAGATCCTTCCTGGGTCATGGCTGCCTAAAATGCATCCAAACATTCAGTGTCTCCTCCCTCTGCATGCAGACACTGAACTTTCCTCATAGAGAGGCATTGATTCAATTCATCTCTATGATGAGATGCTGATTGGCCAGGGCTGTGTTTGTATCATGCTGGCTCTGCCTCTTTGTCAGTCTCAGCCAATCCTATGGGGAAGCATTGTGATTGGATCAGGCTACCACTTCTGCTGATGTCAGCAGGCAGGCCTAAAGGAAACAGGTACAAAATAAGCAGCTGCAGACTTGAATACAAGTAAGATTTTATATCTAAATATCTATATGTAGGGAGGCATGAGGGGACCAGGGTAGCTAGATGGTGGTTTTAACCCTATAGGGTCTGGAATACATGTTTGTGTTCCTGACCTTATAGTGATTCTTTAACACAATGCATGATTAATAAAGTAACAAAAAGTGACTGCTGCTGGACTGTGGCTCAAGCGATAGAACAAAACAAAAACACACACAACTGAAAACCCAAATCAGAGACTGCTGATGGGCATATACTTTTTCATTCTACTACATGCTAATCACATTTTTATAATTTTTTTTTTTTTTATCCCCCCACACCCTCCCCCCTCCCCTTTTTTTATAGAGGGAGATGTAATCCCTGTCAATCATCTGCACCTACAGGCACTTGAAATAAAGACAACCCTTCCTGTGCATGTGAAGTACAGTGAACTTTGAACGTTTTATATATATTTAGACATTTGTGCATTTTTTTTTTTAAATTGCGTTATTGTATAAAGTTTTGAAAATAGGGGTATTATACGCTATATTGCATGCCTAAAGCAAATTAAGAGGTAGTTAGAAGGAGGAGTTTAAGTACTTGCCGTCCATCATCTGTTCCCTCCATAACAAGATATGGATAATCCCGTCTCTGCCATTTGCTACTGGAATCTGTGAAGTAGATCTTCCTTCCATCACTGGTCACAACTAGATCATTTACAAAGGACATTTTCTTCCCTTGGACAAGTGTCTCTGAAGACACAAGCTTCTCCACAGCACCTAAACCAAATTTTTGTTAGAGTAGGAATATCTACTTTAAAGTATTTAACACACTAGTATCACAATTTCTGGTTCACACACCTGTAACAGGGTTTACTTCAAATATTCCCTGGTAAGCATCAGCAACAAAGAGCGTTCCATTAGGACCAACTCGAAGCCCCAGGGGTCGTCCACAGTTTGGTTCATATTCACGGGTTCCTGTTAGAAAAGACACAGCAATGTGTAAACTGAGTGACAGAATTTATGAACGTAGTTTATTTTATTTTTTTTACATACACTGAACAAAATTAGAAACGTAACACTTGTTTTTGCCCCCATTTTTCATGAGCTGAACTAAAAGATCTAAGACTTTTTCTATGTATACATAAGACCTATTTCTCTCAACTATCGTTCACAAATCTGTCCAATCAGCATCTTGATATGCCACACCTGTGAGGTGGATGGATTATCTTGACAAAGGAGAAGTGCACACTAACACAGATTTGTGAACAATATTTGAGAGAAAGGACTTGTGTACATAGAAAAAGTCAGATCTTTTAGTTCAGCTCATGAAAAAATGGGGGCAAAACCAAGTGTTGCGTTTATAATTTTGCCAGTGTATATTAAAAACTCTCCCATTAAGTGTATTTGCCCGATGTGGATAAATTCTTTTATTCAATTTATGACAAAAATACATAAACCGACAAAACAACACAAGTCAAATTACACAATTACATAGTTAAAACATTCACAATTCACAATAGACAGACATATTACATATTACACCCTTATCTGCAGGGACGGGCTAGGAGAGGGGTCTGTCTTAGCTCAGGACTCGTACTATTCAGGTAGTTGCAGATCTAATGTATACCAGTTTAATTTATAAGCTAGTTTCGAGTTTATTAACCCAGCTTTGCCATAGGTCCATTCTTTTTGGGGAGTTCAGATACGGTATGCTCAGATCTATTTCCATCTTCGCCTGAAGATTGATTTGATCTTTAATAGAATCCCAAAGCAATACTTGATTAGATTTCCAATTCCGTGCCAGAACAATTTTAAATGCAATAAAACAATGGATTATAAAACATCTGGTTGTGTGTGGCATATTTGGCCAATGAATATGCAACAAAACTACCTCTGGTTTCTTATCTAGTTCTATTCCAGTTATATCTTTAATGAAACTTAACATTCTCTTAATTGAGATCTGAATGTTTGAACAGCTCCACCAAATGTGGAGAAATGATCCATCCTCTTTGTCACATCTCCAACATCTAGAGGTAACTCCTGGATACATCTGAGATAGCTTGCTAGGAACTAAGTACCATCTATAGATGACCTTATAGTAGGTCTCTAATAGGTTTAAACATTGGACCTGTCGGCGAGTATTGTTTATAGCTTTACACCAATCTTGATAATCCAAAGAACACTTTAAATCTTTTTCCCATTTAGTCTTCTGGGGAAAACTAGATACCTCATTGATATTTCTGATTACCTCTATTGCTTTAGCTAAAACGTTAGGTATAATCTGATTTGAGAATATGAGTTTTATCAATATGGACGATTTTCCAGACTCTCTAATAAGATGTTTCTGCAGGAAGTGTTTAAGCCTCAAGTAGTTAAACGACTCTCGTTGGGGGAGTTGATACTTTTGTACAATGGTGCCAAAAGACATTATTTTATCTGAATATAATATCTGTGACACTTTATTTATTCCTTGTGTTCTCCAGATATCTAAGGACAGATCTATCATATTGGCTTCTATTATCCTCAAGTTTGCCGTATCCATAATTACAAACTTAAGGTCTATTTTCTTTTTGATTTCCTCCCAGACGGGCAGCATTTGGGCCCATATCTTATTATTTTTAATGTCAATCCCCATTTTATCTAGAGTTTTCATATTCCATAACAAACCCTCTGGGTTTTTTAATCCCAGATCTTCCATTTCGATATTGAACCAGCTTTCTTCTTTAGCTGTCACCGTCTGGGACCTATACATATGAGTGATCGCATTTGCCCATTACATAACTCTTATATTGGGGAAATTTAATCCTCCATCCTTAGTTTTTAATGTAAGAATATTTCTGTTAATTCTATTTTTCTTACCCTTATTGATAACATTTTCTAAATTGTTTTGTAATAACGCCAACCAGGTATCTGGGATCTTAAGTGGAATAATTTGGAATAAATAATTCCATTTAGGGATGATATAAGAATTAATAACATTAATGCGGCCCCACCAAGTAATCTGCATATTTCTCCAGTCTTTAAGTAATAAGTTTGTACTTTTTAGTAACTTTAAAAAGCTTTCTTCCATCATTCTCTCTATATTCTTAGTGATAGATATACCTAGGCAATCGAATTTCTGAGATGCCCATGTGAATGCGTATTTATTACTAATTTCCTCTCTTGATTTCTTATCTAGTTCAATACTCATCACAACTGTTTTTTTCATTATTTAACTTATAATTAGCTAATTGACTATTCGTTCTGACTTCCTCCATCAGATAATTCAGGGAACTGATTGGGTCAGTGATTGATAAAAGGATATCGTCCGCATAAAGACTAATTTTAAATTCTTTATCTCTTGTTCTATATCCTTTTATATCTGCATTTTTCCTGATATTTTCCGCTAAGGGTTCTTTTGAAAGAATATATAATAATGGCGAGAGTGGGCAGCCTTGTCGCACCCCATTATTTACTGATACCCAGTCTGAACAAACATTTGGACCTACTATTCTAGTTGAAGGATTTTTATATAAGGCCATAATTCCTCTTAACATCCAACCACCTATTCCATATACTTATAAAGTTAATTCTAAAAACTTCCAATTCAGCCTGTCGAAAGCTTTTTTCTGCGTTGACTGCTAAAGTCATAAGGGGGATATGTTTCTTATTAGCGTTGTCTATAATATCTATAATTCTTCTTGAGTTAGAGCCTACCCATCTATCTGGTATGAAACCAATTTGATCGCTGTGGATTAGCGTTTTGATAATACTCTTAAGGCGGTCTGCCAAAATGGATTAGTATTTTTACATCAGAATTAATTAATGATATGGGACGGTAGCTAGCAACGGCAGTTGGATCTTTTCCTTGTTTCAAGATGGGGAGCATATTCGCTCTTGTCATCTCTTCAGGGAAACTTCCTATTTGAACCGCATTATTGAATACTAATGCTAATTGTTTACTCAGAATAGATTTATATGTATGAAAAAACAGATTAGAAAATCCATCTGGACCGGGTGTTTTCAGTTTCTGGGTTTTCGATATAGCCATATTAACCTCAGCCTCTGTGATCGGCTTGTTGAGACCATCTTTCTGAGTTTGATCAATTTTTATTAGATTTGTACTAGTCAGATACTGTTTAATCTTATTTGTAGCGACTTCATCAGGAAGATTATATAATATCCCATAATAATCTCTGAAGCAGTTACCAATATCTTTTGGATTTATATAAGTTTTTTGGTTATATACAATCTTAGATATCCGAGCATCAGCATGCTGTTTCCTCAACTTCTTAGTTAGCATCTTGTCTGTTTTATTCCCTCTACAATAAAATCTCAGTTTTAGTTTAATATTGTTTGCTGTTTTAATATTCAAGCATTGTACGATATTCTTTTGAACTTCTGTTATTCGTCTTCCTTTCTCTATTGTAGGATCTTCATTATCCTCTGTAAGCTTATAGAGTTCAATATATAGCTCTCCTAATCTTTTTTTCTTTAGTTTTAACTTCATGATTTAACTTTATAAGATAGCCTCTCATAACTGCTTTAAAGGAACACCACGTATTTAAATTTGAGGTATCTGAAGGATCATTCTCCTTAAAAAAGCAGACTATCAATCTCTCCAATTTAGTCTTACAGTTTTTGTTATACAGCAAGTAATTATTTAATTTCCACGTTGGATTATTTCTAGCTGTCAAATTATCTTTTATTACAAATATATACATACTATGGTCTGACCATACGTTTTCTACTATATTTATTTTTACCAAATTATCTACTAAGTTTAAATTGTGTAAACTGAGTGACAGAATTTATGAACGTAGTTCATTTTATTTTTTTACATACACTGAACAAAATTAGAAACGTAACACTTGTTTTTGCCCCCATTTTTCATGAGCTGAACTAAAAGATCTAAGACTTTTTCTATGTACACATAAGGCCTATTTCTCTCAAATATTGTTCACAAATCTGTCCAATCAGCATCTTGATATGCCACACCTGTGAGGTGGATGGATTATCTTGGCAAAGGAGAAGCGCACACTAACACAGATTTGTGAACAATATTTGAGAGAAAGGACTTTTGTGTACATAGAAAAAGTCTTAGATCTTTTAGTTCAGCTCATGAAAAAATGGGGGCAAAAACAAGTGTTGCGTTTTATAATTTTGCCAGTGTATATTAAAAACTCTCCCATTAAGTGTATTTGCCCGATGTGCATGATAAGAACAATGCAGAGAAAGGTTATCACTACAGTCCCTACTCCAACTCATGGAAAAAACATAGAATTCTTACAACTCAAGTAAAGTTGATAAGAGAAGCAGTTTGCAACACTAGGGAAACTCATTAGTTCATAGCAATTGAAAACTAAGCTTTGGCAATACTGTATCTTGTTTGAACATGTCTCTTATGATGGGGTAGATATGTATTGCATAAATACAACATAGGAATTTGAGTGAGCTGTGAAATGAAGCATGTTTTTCATTACAAATAGATTTGTTGAATGGATTGTTCACAATTGCTTTGGGGTCAAATGCCAACTTGCTTGTTAACTCCACATATTCAAAATTGCAGCCTGCAAGCACAACTGCACAGGGCTCCTAGCATTCATTCCCTCCTTGATTTAATAGATTTTTAGCAATCCCAGCACTGTTATATATCCATCTATATCTCTACACAATAAATGCAGTAATAATTTACTGCATTCCAAATGATAAATACGGATGGATAACATAAGCCTTAAAAGGAACACTCCAAGCACCATAATCACTAAAGCTTGCGGTTGTGATTATGGTGCAAGAACTGCCACTCCCATGGGCTTTTCCCAATCTCCACTAATAATTCCAAAGTTCCTAAGCAGGAACTTCCTTCAGCTCATTGCCTGAGGATATCAGCTGATGTCAAGCAAGCTGTAGTACCGTAGCGGAATAAATGGTTATCTAAAAGTGCTTACCGCATGGGGGTCTGCCAAGTCTAGCAATTGTGTGAATTTGGCCATCTTCAATCTTTACAATCTGCCCATCAGCTGTTCCAGTGAAAAACACATCTAAATAAAGAAAGCATTGTTAGCAACTCAAAGTCCTGGATCTGCAGTGGTTATGGTGGTTTGATAGTTTCTCTAATAACCATAATTCTCAACACTAGATTATCCTAAAAATTATGATAAACAGATCTATCCAACAACAGAAAGAGGTTGAAACAAAACTTGATACGGGCTACATTATTATCATATATGTAAGCCAGTGGTGTATCCTGGTTTTGTGCTGCCCTAGGCAGGACAAAACTCAGGCGCCCCCCTCCCGCCCGCGCCACCCCCATCCAACCCTTCCCCCCGCCCGCACCACCCCCACCCTTCCCCCGCCCCGCCTTCTAAATACACACACACACACACACACACTCACTTACAGATACGCATACACTAGCTAACAGAAACACACACTAGCTAACAGAAACACACACTAGCTAACAGAAACACACACTAGCTAACAGAAACACACACTAGCTAACAGAAACACACACTCACACACTGACATTCACACACACACACTGACATTCACACACACACACTGACATTCACACACTAACAGACACACACACATACTCACTCACTCACATATTTCACACTTTTTTTTTTTTTTTTATTTAACCCCCCCAGCCTCCTTACCTTTGGGAATGCTGGGGGGGGGGGGGGGGGGGTTCCTATTTCTCCCTGGTGGTCCAGTGGCTGCTGGGCGGCGCTGGCTGGCGGCGCTGGCGAGGGAGCACTTCCACTTCCTTTGAGCTGTCTGCTCAGCTCCCTCGCGCGCCGCCCGCAGAGTGAGGCTGGGAGCCGGAATATGCCGTCATCTTCCGGCTCCCAGCCTCACTGCGGCGCGCGAGGGAGCTGAGCAGACAGCTCAGAGGAAGTGCTCCCTCGCCAGCGCCGCCCGCCCGCCCAGACGGCATGTCGGTTAGCCGCAAGGCTAACAAGGCATTTGCCCTGGGCATTTGGGGGCGGCGTGGAAAATGCCGCCCAAGGCAAATGCCTTGTTAGCCTAATACGCCCCTGTATGTAGCACCAATATAGTACAAGTGCTTTAACATTTTTGCATGTAACAAAAGTGAAGCTTTATCACTGAATGAATGCCCACAATAAAGACATTGGACTCCATTGCAACATTGTAAATAATGTCTTAAATGTTTTAAAAGGATTACCCAACAATGGATTACACACATAAGGAATTTGAATGATTATAATAAAAGCAGACAAGGACACTGCTTACAGTAATTTGTGAACAAGTTTCTCAACATTTGTTACCTCACTGCACTATTGAAACAAACATACTTTTCAAGTCACATAAAGCATATCTACATTCCACGTTGACAGTTGCATGCTGCCGGCTCCTATTTATCCATTGCAATGAGAGGGTTTATATAAGTTTATCATGTAATAAGATATGATGGGGTATGGTTATCGCTTCATACAATGCACCGACCTCCAATGTTCGCAAGGGATTCTGGCCCAATAAGTTGCCCCTCATACAATCGTTCAGCTTGTCTTAATTTCACATTTTGCTCAAGGGCACCCGTCATAAGAGGAGGCACATGGTAACTAGAAAAAAAAAAAAGTTGTTTGCAAGAATGTTAAGAAAAAAAAAACACAACACACCTTTTAAATGTATTTAAAAAATAAACAAATTACTGAACTGTGCAATTGTCGAAGACAAAAATAACCCCTTCAGTAAAAGCCATTAAGCAGGAAGTAGATTCTGTCTGATAATTTCGTCCAGCATTTGGATGATCATAACTGCTGTGCCATATATGAGCTTGTTGGTCTCTGTGATGGTGTTAGTCAGGATTGTAAATGGTGCCTAATAAACTACTGCTAGCATACTGTCTGGTGGGAGATTGTCAGGTAATCTTTGAGTGGTCAAGAACAGCTAGCTTCTCTATGAAAGTCTTATTTCAAAAGGCATCCCATCTTGGGGTACAGATGTAGGTTGGCAATCCTTTAAGTACAGGTGTGGGCATGCGAGTCTCATCTGCCTCTTGCACGTTCTGTTGTGTGGTCCAGGGGAGCCCAAGAGGTAGATTCCCAGATGTTGTGGAACTACGTTTCTTTAGAATGACAAAGCATCATGGAAGCTGTAGTTCTACAACATCTGGGATCTACCTTTTAGCCCCTGGTGTGGTCAGCCTAATTCCAGTCGTGACACCGGTTAACAATCAGGTGACCAGAGGTAAGAGTTAAAAAAAAAAAAAATATATATATATATATATATATATATATATATATATATATATATATATATATATATATATATATATATATATATATATATATATATATATATATATAGTATTACAGGCAAATTTACTTACCCAAACCGGTCCTTCGCGGGTGCCATCTTGATCTGGCGGGTCCTCTTCAGTGCCAAAGTCACTGTTGTACTCTCGAGCGAGATCCCGCAAGACTTTCCCATAGACACAGCCAATTCCCTGCAGGCGTCACTGGTGATGGCTGTCAGGATTGACACTTAGACTCCTTACCAAGTCTAATAAAGTCAGGCCGAGGAGAAATACAGAGACAAAGTAGTCCCTATTTTGTCTCATATCTCTTGACTGGGTTGGAGTTTCATTAAAATTCAAGCAGTCAAAATAAGTATTTCTTAAAGATTCTATCTTTATCAAATACAAATTTTTCAGGGAGGGGTGGGTGGGTGAGATGAGTTGGTGACAACAAAACATATTTTGCATCTCTATGATAAACATATTAATTGCATTAAGGGCTCTGTCATGACAACTTTACTTTAAGATCCCCTGCCTCTTGTATATTAATAAATTTAAAAAAATATATTAGTAGCAATCACTGGTCAAAAAAGCAGAATGTTGTGAGGGTTTTTTTTTTTTTTTTTTTTTTTTAAATCAGTGAAAATACAGAGCATGAACAGATGCATATTTCACAATTCAGCAGACTAATTTCAGAAAACAGACATGAATAAAAATATAAACAAGTGCGGTCGAGTATTAGTTGATAAAGCATAGTTACACAATCGGAATACATGCATATCCTTTCACAATTTCCTTCATGCTGGAAAGCACAGTGGAGAAAAAGAAAATTAAAATGTAGTATGTGACTCTAGAAGCGGATTCGATTTAAAGAAAAAAAAAAAAAAACACAATACAATGACTTTTCTGTGCAAGTTACCAATTGTGCAGTAGTGGATTAACCCCTTAAGGACAGACGACGGATATATTCCGTCATGATTCCCTTTTATTCCAGAAGTTGTGTCATTAACCCCTTAAGGACACATGACGTGTGTGACACGTCATGATTCCATTTTATTCCAGAAGTTTGGTCCTTAAGGGGTTAAGGGGTTAATGAGGCAATGATGGAAATATTTGATTTATTACAGTACACAGTCATTTCTTAGCAGGCTAAATAGTTAAAGTAAAACAAACCTGTACACATGACCTCGATAACAAGCTGACCGGTTTACTCAAGTGAGAACTGACAGGATTTCAAATTAAACTTCAAAATTAGGCCAAAATAGTGAGTTTAAAAAATTCTTTAGTCAAAATTATACTTTCAGTTTGGCTAAATTTGAAATACCAGCAATTCTCGTTTTAGTGAATACCCCTGTGACTGTTTTATATGCCCTACATGGGGCTTTCATTCATTCAATGTCATGAATCAAAGGGAGCGGTTGAAAGATTTCTCCAAGCACTGAAAACTCTACAGCCTGTTGTAGTGGTTCCTAGGGTTTCAAGGATAAGATGTCAAACCGTTTGACATCTTACCAGGGGTCCGCCAGGCGCCCGCTGCCACCTACTGGGGAGCTGGAAGCTCCTGCAAGCTCCATTGTGCCAACCCCTGACATGCAATACTGGCTCATTGACTCAGAGTGACAGCTGAGTGCTCACAGCCAAAAAAGTGTCCTTGCACTGCAAGATTCTTCTCAGCCCAAGGTGTCAAACCATACTCTTGTAGGGTACAGAGTGTTCTAGTGGTTATGATGATTGGAGTGTACTTTTAGAAATTAGCAGACCACACAGCAACACTGCACAATATGTGCTATGGTCAGTTCAGGATTATCCATCTGTACAGGGGAAAATATTTCTTTAAAAAAATAGAAATGTTAGGAGTAAAAAGTTGGTTTAAATGATGGATTTAAAAATGTGAGATTTAAATTAAGTGGATTTATATGAAAGTATACTTTTAAATTCCATGTCCATTACTTTACTTCACACTCAATGTCAAAATACTTTGTGCAACATATTGCAAAATTAGAATTGCAGAACACAAAGCAGATGTCCAGTTAAATATATTTTCTTCAGCGCCAACACAATGAAAATGTTATGGCTGCAAAAATTCTAACATAATTAGCAGTTAAAAATGCGACATTTATTATGTTTTCAAGAAGACAATACATACTTGTGTAAGCGAGATAAAAACACATGCAATAATTTAGACTTAAGTATTCATAAAAATAAGAATGTTAAATGAACACAAATTCTTAAAGTACAAAACTAGCATTTTTTTCATTATTTCACATTTATAATTAAGCCAGTCTGATCTATAGCAGAATCCATAATTTATTAGCCAAACGTTGTACTGAAAGATTAAGGAAAAATACTGCGACGTGCCAAAAATCGTATATGTGAGGATATAAAACTAAAAGGGGCAACACATATTAGCAATTGTAACCCACGTCACAGAATGAAAATTACTGAACACATTCTCAATGTAAGAGAGTGTGTACCCCTCTGACTGATGTTTCGGCAATTTGTCTGACAAGCCATTAAATGTATATCTGCACTCCGACTCCCTTAAGCAAACACATCCAAAGTTTTGCAATATCATCTTCGTTCTGGAAGCAATTAAATTACCTTCAATCAAGTCAGAAACCCCACGGTGTTTAACAGATCTTCCTCAATATCCTAACACACTTTAGCAACTATTAGTATTATTTGCCTTACAACTTGTTAACCTGCCTTGTTAATTTCTGTATAGTTGGCAACTAATACTTTCATATAAATTTTTATTATTATTTTAGGGAGATTGAATTTATTTGCCAAGATTTTTCAGTTTCACACCAAATGCTATACATCCTCCTCCCCCCCAATACCTAATCCACCTCCAGCATTCCCCACAGAATATTATACTTCTGGATTCTAAACTTCCTTTGCATTCTTTCTTTCTACATACCTATACCTGTAACCTGGCTTCGCCCAGCAAACATTTACACTACATCTCCCCTGACGGCTTGGCAACAATAGGGCTGCAAAAGCATTATGGGAGATGTGGTCCACGACATCTGGAGTACCAAAGGTTGCCTACCCATGTGCTAGATTGTAAGCTCATGGGAGCCATCCCGTATGTCTTATTCAACAATATGGTACATGAAAAGCCATTTGAATTAGACTTTTATAGAGACAAAGTAAGACAAAACATGTATTACACCAAAACTCGCCACATTAACAGGTTGCTCCAAATATCATGACCACTACAGCCTGCTGTACTGGTTAAGATGACAGGAGTAGCCTGGCCAGTTTCCCCTGACAATGGTGTAACCCTCAGGGACCCCCTCCCGCCAGGCTCTGGAGAGAGGAAGGGGTTAAAATCTTACCTTTCTCCAGCGTCGGGCGGGGAGCTTTCCTCCTCCTCTCCTCCTTCCTCGCGACGTCATCGGCTGAATGAGCATGCGCGGCAGGAGCCGCGCGCGCATTCAGCCGGTCTCATAGGAAAGCATTTACAATGCTTTCCTATGGACGCTGGCGTCTTCTCACTGTGATTTTCACAGTGAGAAGCACGCAAGCGCCTCTAGCGGCTGTCAATGAGACAGCCACTACAGGCTCTGGAGGCTGGATTAACCCTCAGTATAAACATAGTAGATTCTCTGAAACTGCTATGTTTAAAAAAAAAAAAAAAGGGTTAATCCTATAGCGACCTGGCACCCAGACCAATTCATTAAGCTGAAGTGGCCTGGGTGCCGAGAGTGGTCCTTAAACATTAAATTGGGCTAGTAATTTTTCCCTTGAGATAGTTTAGTACATTTTCTTTCCCGTTGGCAAACATATCATGATAATTTTACATTCTGGCAAACATATCTGGGGTGACAAAGGTTTAAATTTAAAAAAAAAAAAAAATACAATACAAAAAACCATAGCTGTTTGGCATAAAATGTGATTCTCATTGAATGGCCAACAATTCACACCACTGTATAAATGAGACTGATTTCCAAGCAGAGGGTAACATCCACCCATCACAATATAACCTTCAATCAGGGGCTCCAGGAGAGCAGTATAGGGAGTGATCAAATAGAAAATATTGAGACTCTCTTAAATGTTCCTGAATGTGATCTCAGGAACAGGAACAGGAACAGGAACACGAACAAACACACACACACACTTCAGAAGGTTTCACTAATGTAATTTAGCTCAATAGAGCAGCAATGCTTACCTGAAGATGACCAAGTATTCAAACCAAAGTTCTACAAACAACTGATGGTCAATTAAGATAATCCCACTAGGAAGTATTTATTTATGCAAGTTAAAGACACATCATGAAAGCATATTCCCCCCTTTTCGACATACCTCAAATATTGTGGATCAATGGGGCAATCAAGGAAACAGATAGCAGCCAAACATGGGATCAGCAAAGACAGTGCCAGAAAAGTTAATGTTGCTTTGAAGACTTTTCCACTGTATGTGCTGCAGGGGAAAAAAAAGTTACAAAATGTTACAAATCAGCTTACAGAGAACAACACTATCTATACTAAGTAAGATTTAAACTGGTACAGTCCGATATCTGACACAAAGCATTTACTGTTAAAGGTTATGGAATCGGTGCGATTACACATAATCAAGAACAAATAATCCACTAACAATATATAATACATTCTCACAATTTTAGGAAACCGTTTATGCGTTTGTACTATAGGCCTGGTGTTCCCTCTGAGGCAAGCCAAGTGCTCATGAAACTTCCATTGGTTATTAGAACAGAGTTCTAATATAGCTTAGAATACTTCTACGCCATCACCTCCAGTGCTCTCTTTATATTTTGCAAAGTTTCCCGAAAAGCAAAATCCACACTCTGTGTGCAGCAGCCTAAAGGCTGAGCTCAGGCAGGTTATACTTAACGGAATCTCTACCTCGAACATCCCATTATCTTCTTTATTCAGTTCCTGATGTGTCTGGCTGAACTTGAATACCTGCTGTGCTCTATGCACACACAAGAAAACAACATCGGTATATAAAGGATCCTCCTGGCAGACCCTTCGTAGACCAGCCCTCACAAAGCACAAGAAACTTTTTCCCACAGCTGTCACGGGAACTGACAAAAGACAAGACTTCTGGCTTCCAAGTTTTGGCACGTTCAGGCTTGACTATAAGACAAAGTAGGATTACTTTGTTTTATGGTAAGTTTTGACTGTGCTGGAATTTATATTAATTCTTTTTCAGTGTCTTTCTATCCAAATTACACTGCAGATGTCTGTTCTCAAACATCTGACCCTATATTTGACAAAATGTGCTTCAAAGAGAAAATGTTAAAGGAACAGTAACAGTAGGAATACAAACTTTCCTTTCATAATGTTAGAGTATTAGCCTTCATATTTAGATGCACCCCCTTTCTCCCCCAGAATTCCTCTGGCCCTTCTTCCTGGCGGAGATCATCATTACTGATTATGCCAATGCCAATCCTAGCATTGGGGGCTATTGAACATGCACAGCAATCTCTGCACCAATCAGTATCGCCTCATAGAGATGCATTCACTCAATGCACCTGTATGGGAAGCGTTCGGCGTCACCATACCAAACATGTAGACGTTCTGCAGTGGCACATCCAGTAAGCCCATCTTTTGGTTGTCAGAGTAAAGGCCACTAGATGGGGAGTTACGCAGCCATGTAAACATTGCCTTTTCTCACGGATGAGACTGTAGGGATACTAGAACCAACTAGTTTAAGTTGTAGTGGTTCTGGTGCCTAGAGTGTCCATTTAAAGTTGTATTTAGCACATTTCTATCTGTTCATAAGGATTTATGGGAGCAGTTCTACTCATATCACAAATGGAACTGCTCTAAAAAGTGATAGTAGCTATAGCACGGATACTATCAGTTTACACAGTAAACTGGGCTACATGTAGCTGTCGGCTGAGCCACAGTCCTTTCCTGGGAGAGAGGGGGAGGGGGGGGGGGGGGAGAGATTCCGTTTAACTAGAGCATGCACAGACCCTACACAAAAGTTAGAAGAAAAAAAATAAACACATACAAACCAGAAGTAAGAATCAAGCTTGCCAGACTGACAGTTCTGAAAGGCAGGCTTACAGCTACAAAAATTATTTACAGATTACAGTAAATCCAAACCACTATCAGAACAAAGAGTAGGCTTATGGTGCTCTATGCGCCATCTCTTTTGTAAATATACAAAATTGTGATGGTCCTTTAAAGGAACAGTTCAAGCAATATAATAAATACAGCACGTTGTAGTGCTTATGGTGCGAGGAATGCCCTGGTGCCTGTAATAAGTGGGGGGACTGATTAACAGCCAAACTGTATGCCAACAAAGTGTAATGGTGTTCTAATACAGGGATTTATGCTCCATTCTACACTTAGGCAATAATGGGGTCCTCTGTAAGCACATGACCTTTCACCAGGCAAAACTAGTTGGGTTGTTGATAAACTCCTCCTCCATTCCCTTCCAGTGTAATCCCCCTTCCCCCAGTAGGCACTATGGTTCTGTTAGATCATAAGGCAGTGGTTCCTAACCCAGTCCTCCCTAACAGTCCAGGATTTAAGGATTACTCAATTGTGTCTAAGGTGTTTTTGAAAAAGAAAAAGAAAAAAAAACACACACGTTAGACACAACAGGGTAATCCCTAACTCCTGGACTGGGAGCGGGTACTTGAGAACTGGGTTGGGAACCCCTGTCCTAAGGGACTGACTGATGGAGGTGTGTCCAGCAAAAGGAAGGGTTAACCTGTTAAAAGCCTTGTGAATAGCACATGATCTCGCTCTTTGAATTTCCCTCTCCCTCTTACTCTCAGCCGATGATCAATGGAGTGGTAACTGTATCACGTGTCTATGCATGTTTCACTATGTTAATTTAGTTTACTTTCCATTCAATTAATGACTAGTTTGGTAGCAACATATACTGACCTAATTCAAATGTTTATGTATTGTTTATGTTTGATTAGCCTCTTAATAAATATTATTGAATTGCCGAAAGCAAGGAGTGTGGACTGACTTTACACTTGGGTTTTAAGTTATTTTAAGTTATTAATTCCATATGTTTACTACAGTGCCCCTCATTGTAAAGAGTCAAACTGTTTTAGAAGCCCAGCGAGAGGCTAGCCCATTGGTTGAGAGCATCATCTAACATCCAGTCAATCAGCTAAGCCTTACACCACAGTGCTTAGCGCAGTGAAGAGTCCTTTCAGCTCTCACTGAGCAGTAGTGAAGACAGGTAGCAGTACCTGTTGGACCCCATGTAAGAAGTCAAACAGTTTTAAAATGCTATAACTACTTACAGAAGGGGATGCCAGGGCACTTGCAGCAATATAACAGCTGCCGGTAAATGAAAGGGATTACAACTATCAACAGCTTGCAGTGCATGCTGACAGAATTCATTTTTTTGCATAGGACTGGAGAATAAACGATGTAGAATTTTTTTTTTATATTTTTTGTTAAATAATAAAAAAAAGTTTGCACATGACAAAAAAAGAGAGCATATATTCCACCAAAATAGAGGGGGAGAGGGGGACAACAACATTCTTTGCAAGATTAGCATGCAAACATAATTAGTGTCATAATTAGTGTCATTTCAATGCTGGTTCATAATAACCAACACTAATTTTAAAACTTTGCGTGTCAACTTTTAATTAGGGGAGTATTTTCCAACATTTTAAAAAATGTATCAAATGACGCCAATTTACTCCAGCAATCTAGTTTGGGAAGACATTCAGAGCTCCTGCTATGAGCATTAAATGGTTTAGCAATATTGTATTACTGCACAGTGGGGGAAAAGAATATCCTTTGCAAAAAGTGGAAATCCTAGACTTGTAAATAGCATGGCTTACTTTCAGGTTGTAGGAACATAAGTTGGAGACAGACATGGTTATTTACGAAGCACTGATTTTGAAATAATCAAAGGGACATTAAAGTCACCAGAACAACTACAGATTAAAGGTACACTTATAGGCACCCAGACCACTTCAGCTCATTGAAGTGGTCTGGGTGCACTGTCCTTGTCACTTTAACCCTGCAATTGTAATTATCGCTGTTATTGAGAAACTACAATAATTACATTGCAGAGTTAACTCCACTTCCAGTGGCTGTCTTCAGGGTGGCCTAACTATGGGGTACTCCTAATGCAATTGCAGTGCATGCGCTTTAGGTACCCATAAACCTAAGTTGTGTGTTCCTGACCCTATAGTGATCCTTTAAATCAAAACATAAAAATTAAGACTCAATCGTTGATCTGGAAAAAAAAAAATAAAAAATTCCCCAACTCCACTACGTAGTGTCATTTTGGGGGGGGGGGGGGGGGGGGGGTTGTCTTCATTTTGCAGTTCAGATGTAATGTGCTGAAATCCAGGGTTTAAAGGAACACAAAGAAAAATACCTACTACAGTTTGTTATACTGGTTATAGTGCAAGCAGTGTCCAGTCACCCGCATTGGAACTTTTCAAACAAGCAGGTAAGGAGTCAAACATTCCAAAACAGTTTGACTACTTACAATGGGCACCATAAAATATGATATACACACACACACACACACACACAAACAATTTTTAATAGTTCACTTGCCCGGGTGCAGAAACCCACATTAAATATGTAACAAAACGGAAAAAAAAAAGGGGGTGCACTCCAAGATCTTCCAAAACAAACAGTGTTTAATCCAACATTATATATATATATATATATATACACACACATACACACACACACACACACATACACACATACACACGTACTATAAAAAATAAAAATCAGAGGGAGGCAAGAAACAATATTCTTGTTGTGATTACTACACATTAAGGATAGGCAACTTTAGGTCACATTTTACTAGAGGTCATAAATACACTGAAAGGATAAATAGATAAGGGTTGCCAAACACCTGTAGTTCTAAAACCTCTGGGGGGGGGGGGGGGGGATTTGGGGCACCCCTATATTAAATTAATGTATGCTCTATAAGAAGCAGGGCATTTAGTAAATCTGCTATTGAAAGGCACAGTATGTGCACTCTGAGAATTCTGCGACATAAATATAAAATAAATAAAGTGTGCAGCCTGCTATGTATGATGACATTACACAATCTGGGTAAATGCTGTCATACCTCTGCACATACTGGCATCTGCCCCCATACATTCACATCTTGATGAATGACCCTCCCCGTTAGCTGGATTTGGTACAGAGATGGCTATTCTCAAGCAGTACTGCATCTGTGGACTGGGGGTGATGGGAGTTGTAACTGCTGTGGACTGGGAGTGATGGGAGTTGTATAATCCATAGGCCTGCATAGGGTCCATTGAATGGCAGACCCTTCGCCCAGGTCAGCTGACCAATATTAACCCTACATTGTCCATACAGGGACCCTGATGCCTATTGGCAGACACTGGAAGCCAAGCCTTCCTCTCACCTGTTCCTCTCGGTTTCCTGCACGGCTGCCTCATCAGTGACCACCTGGGGCCGGATGGGCCTCCGTTGCCGCAGACACTCTCCGTCGTCCATGGCCGTCTGGGGCTCGCGCAGCGCGCACACCAAGGGCAAGTGCCAGCCGCATGCACTATGGGCGGAGCAAAGCAACCAATAGGAAGCTAGCTGTCAAACAGTTCGTCCAATAAGAAGCTAGATTTCATTAAAACTAGACAATAGAACGAGCGATAAGTCTTCCCACCAGCCTATGGGAGAATGTTTATTGTTACAAATTTCAGCCAATAGGAGGGAGGCTGTTGTCTCCGCAGTGGTAGTGCTTTGCACTTCTGAACTGTCAGAGCTATTTACTATAGTGCGAAATCTTTCTAAGGAATTCAAAGGGATTTTATTTATTTTTTATTTACACTACACTAGCCAAACTGAAAGCATAGGTGACTTGGATAACTTTTCAAATTCTAATATTTTGGTCTAAAAACTAGGGGCTAGTGGGCCAAATACTATAGAACCTATCTCCCCCAACTGGGGGCTAATGGAGGGTAGGGGGCTGTACTGTGGGAGATAGAGCTCGCAGCATTATATCTTGCAGCCGTTTAGTTGATATCCCAGGGAGTATTAACCCCTTAAGGACAGAGCTTCGGAAGCTTGTCTTTCACTTTGTGACAACGGCATTTTTTGTTCTTTGCGTTCAACTGCAATTTGCATTTGACTAATTTATTGCACCGACGCATATTATATGCCGTTTTTTAAAGGACAGAAAGGGCTTTCATTTGATGTAACATATATATAAATATACATGCTTATTTATTATAAAAAAAATACAGAAAAATGCAAAAAAAAATGAATTTTTTTTTTTTTTTTTCAGTTTTTGCAATAATAATGTGTGCCTAATTAGTGCAGGTTAAGGAAAGTAATTAAAAATAAATTCATTTAGTTGTTCTGATTTACAGAATATATAATGTGTCTGGGATTTTCAGTTTTTTTTTGGTAGTTACAGGTCACAAAGCACAAGGAGTAAAATAAGCTTTTAATATGGAGCGATTTTAGAATTTGGTATGTTTGTCTTGTAAACTTTATAGCCATAAAAGAAAACAAAATTGCCACACAAAAGTATATATTTATATAAAGTAGACACCACAGGCTATTTACCTAAGGTTGTTTTGACACTTTCTACGTAGCCATTTTACCGCCAACCTCTGCTAAATATTGGAGTAAAATTGTGTTTTTTGGGGGTTTTCGCACACAAACTTATAACAAAGAAATTCTCATGTGTATTTTGTAAAGTTGGTGTGTGCTATTCCTGTACAAAGTTTTATTATGTGTTCAGTTACTTCTGCTGAGTACAATGGTACCCCCATTGTATGTCTTTGGCACTATTTCGTGAAGCTACAGTGCCATATAGGAGACCTGTCCTTTTCAGTATTCACAGTAGAATTTTGAGAGACGGATTTAATGAGCCTATGCTTCCATTTGGGTTATTATAACAGTTTGACTGTTCATAAAAACCCCACAAAGGCCTACCATTTGTAAAAGTAGACACCCCAGAGTATCTCATAAGGTGCATATTGTGCCTTAACATGCCCCCATTTTTTTACCATTACATGCCAAAGTATGTGGTAAAAAATAATATTGTGCATTTTTTACATACGGATTGCATTTTTGCTGGGCATTTTGTATATTTCATATGTGCCACTAAGTTCAAACCCCCCAAATTATGCTCAGCTAAGTCTTCTGAGTAAAAGGACACCCCCATTGTATGTCTATGGCACTATTTCGTGAAGCTACAGTGCCATACAGGAGACCTGTCCTTTTCAGTATTCACAGTAGAATTTTGAGAGACGGATTTAATGAGCCTATGCTTCCATTTGGGGTATTATAACAGTTTGACTGTTCAAAAAACCCCCACAAAGGCCTACCA
Organism: Pelobates fuscus; assembly: GCF_036172605.1. Classification (NCBI taxonomy): domain Eukaryota; kingdom Metazoa; phylum Chordata; class Amphibia; order Anura; family Pelobatidae; genus Pelobates; species Pelobates fuscus. The sequence goes on from NC_086318.1 coordinate 369,631,622, forward strand.
TTTGTAAAAGTAGACACCCCAGGGTATCTCATAAGGTGCATATTGTGCCTTAACATGCCCCCATTTTTTTACCATTACATGCCAAAGTATGTGGTAAAAAATAATTTTGTGCATTTTTTACATACGGATTGCATTTTTGCTGGGCATTTTGTATATTTCATATGTGCCACTAAGTTCAAACCCCCCAAATTATGCTCAGCTAAGTCTTCTGAGTAAAAGGACACCCCCATTGTATGTCTATGGCACTATTTCGTGAAGCTACAGTGCCATATAGGAGACCAAGCCATATCAGTTTTTACCGAACTTTGAATTTTGACGCCGGGCCTAAGTGCAATTTCCAAGCATCTTCGCAGGTTTTAAATTCAAACTACCCCACAAAGGCCTACCATTTCTTAAAGTAGACACCCCAGGGTATTTCAAAAGGCATATTTTGAACCTTAGCGTGGGATAATTTTTCCGCTAGCGTGTACCAGGTGTAGTGGTAATAAGCGTTTTTTTCTGCCTTTTTGACACACAAAGTGAGTTTGCACAGTATATTTTGCAAACCATATGTGTACTACCACTATATAATACTTCATATGTTGCTCAGCTATGTCTGCTGAGTACAAAAATACCCCCGTATGTACCTTTGCCAGGTATATGTGGACATCGGAGGGGCACATTTGGGACACAGCCATTCCATTTTTTTTCCAACTTTCAATTTTTACGCTGTGCCCATGTCCCATTTTAGAGTATTTTACCAGGCTATATAATCCAAATACCCCATAAAGCCATACCATTTCTTAAAGAAGACATCCCAGGGTATTTCAAAAGGCATATTTTGAACCTTAGTGTGGGATCATTTTTCCGCTAGCTTGTACCAGGTGTAGTGGTAATAAGCGTTTTTTCTGCCTTTTTGACACACAAAGTGAGTTTGCACAGTATATTTTGCAAACCTTATGTGTACTACCACTGTATAATACTTCATATGTTGCTCAGCTATGTCTGCTGAGTACAAAAATACCCCCGTATGTACCTTTGCCAGGTATATGTGGACATCGGAGGGGCACATTTGGGACACAGCCATTCCATTTTTTTTAAAACTTTAAATTTTTACGCTGTGCCCATGTCCCATTTTAGAGTATTTTACCAGGCTATATAAACCAAATACCCCATAAAGCCATACCATTTCTTAAAGAAGACATCCCAGGGTATTTTAAAAGGCATATTTTGAACCTTAGCGTGGGATAATTTTTCCGCTAGCTTGTACCAGGTGTAGTGGTAATGAGCGTTATTGAATGTATTTTTTTACTTTTTAAAACTTTTTTTACTTTTTAAAACTATTTTTTAAACTTTTGTTTTGCTTATTAATTTTTTTAAAGTTTCCTAAACTTTCGTAAAACTTTTTTTTACAGATTTAACATTTTTCTAAGCTTTTTTTTTTACGTTAACCCCTAACTAGCAGTAAGCAGCACTAACAGTAAATTCCCCATTTTCCCATAACTCCCACCCACCCCTGCTAGCAAAATATTTAATTATACAATATTTAAATTAGTTCATTAAATAAATTTAACCCCTGAGGGTTAAAAAATAAATAAAAGTTAATCGTCGGGGGTTAAAAAAAAATTAGATCACAGTATAATACTGTGATCGGTATTTTGATCACTGTAGGCAGTGATCGACTGGCAGGGAAGGGGTTAATTTTTATTTGGACTGGGTAAAGGGTTTATTTTTTTACATTTTTTACTTAAACGTTATTAAAACTTTTTTTAACTTAATTTTTTAACTTTTTAAAGCTTATTTTTAAACTTTTTTTAACGTTAACCCCTAGTTAGCCTTATACTAAATCCCCCAATTCCCCACTAACTTCCACCCTCCCCAGCTAGCTAGATTTATAACTTTAAAATATTTAAATTAATTAATGAAATAAATTTAACCCCTGAGGGTTAAAAAAATTATAATTAACCCTCAGGGGTTAAAAAAAAAATCCGATCATAGTAAAATGTAATCCCTGCCAATTGATCACTGTAGTCAGTGATCAATTGGCAGGGAAGGGGTTAATTTTTTATTAAAATGGGTAAAGGGGGGGGTAAAGGGGGGTGGGATTTTAATTAAACTTTATTGTTTTGTCACCAGGGGGCAGGATCAACACTGATCCGTCTCCCTGCACTTCACACTGAACCCGGAAGTGCAGGGAGGCGGAGGTGAGTATAGAGAGCACATGTGCCCGCTCTGGCATGCTGTCAGAGCGGGCACATGTACTGGGACAGCCGGATCCGGTGCTCCCGGTCTGCCTCTAATGCAGAGGCAGACCGGAGCACCATTAACCCCACGATCGCCGCGATTGCGGCGATCTGGGGTTAATTTAAACGGGTGACGGACGAGGTCCGTCACTCGTCGTTAAGGCAATCCCCTGAGTGACGGACCTCGTCCGTCACTCGTCGTTAAGGGGTTAAGGACGGAGCCAAATGTACAAGTTGTGAACGAAACAAAATGTAAACAAAACCTGGCATTTGAGCTATATGTCTGTCCAACCGTAATTCACCTCTTTCATATTAAATGCACCCCCCCCTTATTATATATCATTTTATTCAGGGGAAACAGGGCTTTCATTTAATATCAAATAGTTAGCTATGAAACATAATTTAATATGAAAAAAATGGGAGAAAATAAGATTTTTTATTTTTTTTTTTATTTTTTAGTTCTACATGACATTTTAACTGTCAATGTCATAATACTGTTTGCTTTTACTGCAATAAAATACACATATTTGTATTCAGCAAAGTCTCCCCTATGTACAGGTTTTATGGTGTTTTGGGAAGTTACAGGGTCAAATATAGCGTGTTACATTTGAAATTGAAATTCGCCAGATTGGTTACGTTGCCTTTGAGACTGTATAGTAGCCCAGGAAATAAACATACATCCATAATGGCATACCATTTGCAATAGTAGACGACCCAAGGTATTGCAAATGGGGTATGTCCAGTCTTTTTTAGTAGCCATTTGGTCACAAACACTGGCCAAAGTTAGCGTTAGTATTTGTTTGTGTGTGAAAAATGCAAAAAACGCCAATTTTGGCCAGTGTTTGTGACTAAGTGGCTACTAAAAAAGACTGGACATACCCCATTTGCAATACCTTGGGTTGTCTACTATTGCAAATAGTATGCCATCATAGGGGTAATTTTCATTCTTGGGCTACCATAGGGTCATAAAGGCAACGTAAGCAACCTGGCGAATTTTAATGTGAAAAAAATGAAACACAAGCCTTATATTTGACGCTGTAATTTTTGAAAACACCATAAAACCTGTACATGAGGGGTACTGTTGTACTCGGGAGACTTCGCTGAACACAAATATTTGTGTTTCAAAACAGTAAAAAGTATTGCAGCAATAATATCGTCCGTGTAAGTGCTGTTTGTGCGTGAAAAATGCAAAAAACATCACCTTTACTGGCGATATCATCGTTGTATTACATTTTACTGTTTTCAAACACTAATATTTGTGTTCAGCGAAGTCTCCCGAGTAAAACAGTACCCCCCATGTACAGGTTTTATGGTGTCTTGGAAAGTTATAGGGTTAAATATAGTGCTAGCAAATTAAATTCCCTATACTTTCGGCATGGGTTGTCAGGCAGGTTCCGCTAATTGTTATTAATTAGGATACCTAATTAAGGTATGTAAAATTATTACATAAATATATGTGTAGAATTAATATATGTATATATACGTATATATATATATATATGTATATATATATATATATATAAAGAGATAAACTTGGCACTCACCCTTTTCAAATTTTTTTTTCAATATTCTTGCCTGGGTGTAGACCTCAGCGTCAGTATGAATATTCCAATGTTGTAATAAGGTGCACTCACAGGACTTTTTTCAATAACTTACTTTTATTCTGGGAAGTGAATTACATGTGAAGAAAATATCGTAAATCGACGTTTCGACCCCTATAGGGCCTTTTTCAAGATCAATCTTACAGTGTACAACCATGCATATATATAGGTGATTACTAATAGTCACTTACCTAAACGGTGTGTGTGAACAAAGCTCCCGCTCGAAAATCCGAAACCCGGAAGTGATTCTGTGTCACCACGTGACTGCGAGTGATGACGCGTGTGCGTCGTTGCCAAGCAACGGGTCTAAACCAAAACATAGCCTCCAATGGAATATCTATTCCGCGGGCTGCGAACAGCTCTAGGGGGGCTCGAAAGTGATCCTAAGTGCCAGTGACTGAGTGGTACCTGCCAATAGTAATTGGCAAAGTCAACCCCTGCTTCCCCATGGAGGATTACTGTAAATCATTCTCTAGACTGTCCGAGAGGTAATCGAGGACTGCAAACTGAAGTGACATCACACGTGAAGAATTGTGAAAGTGACAGTGCTAAAACATAAAAAATTAAAAATAAAATAAAAACGTCCTACCAAATCCTCCTCGGACAGTCATACTGAACATAGCTCTAGGAATAATATGGTGCCTATTCCTATATATGATGCTAAGTGCATGTATAATGCCCCTTTATAAACATGTATATTGTATCCTAATACATAAGTGGAGCGTATATTACGTGCTAATGTATAATAACAACTTAATATGCATATTTTTACAAATAATCAATATTTAAACCATATAATATTGCCCATCCAACCTTATGAACAAAATGTCCACATATCGTACTGCAGAGTGTATACTGATAACCAGTATAAAGCCATAATGCACTTCTATTATGGGCCTATTAAATGTGTAATCATAAACCCAATTAAACTATACTAGACTCTGTGGTATGCCTAATAGATGCCTTACCTATTATTTAATTTTATTACTTAAGATAACGAGTCAATTGTTGATTCAATTAGTAAATTATAGTATCTATTAGCAGATTATTTACAAACATAACCCCAAGGGTGGCGGGTTTTTTGGTGACAAGCGGTGCCTCACGGCTAGACTACCAAAACATGACACAGATATATGCCTATAATTCACAGAAACATAGAGTATGTGTTATATTCGTTCAAGCCACGAGGTGTGACAGTGTCCAGAGTAAAAATCCAATATGCTTCTCTTTGAAGCAATATTTTAGATCTATCCCCACCACGAGGTAAAGGTGGGACATGATCTATAGCCATGAATCTGAGTGTAGGAAGTCTATGTGATGCTGCAAGGTAATGTTTTGCTACCGGTTTGTCCGTCTTTTGATCCCTGAAGGCTGTCATAATGCCAGATCTGTGGCCTCGGATACGATCTCGTAGGGTAAGGTCCGTCTTCCCTACATAGGATAATCCACATGGACAGGTTATTAGGTAGATGACGTGATCTGTAGTGCACGTGATATAGTGTGGAATTTTAATTCTTTTACCACTATGAGGGTGGGCGAAGGAGTTGCCAGAGTTCATGTGGCTACACGTGACGCAACCACTGCATCTGTAGCATCCCAGTTTCTTATGTATGACATTTTTCTTATAGCTTTGTATAGGGTCATTCCGAATTAAGATGTCTCGTAAATTTTTATTTCTTTTGTAGCTGATGATGGGTTTCTTGTTGAATATGATAGGTAGTTGTTTGTCCGACTCCAGTATGTCCCAATGCTTTTCTATAGATTGTCGGATTTGTGTAGATCCAGTATGGTAAGTAAGTGGTAAGTACATTTTGGGTATATCAATACTAGCTTCCCCTTGTGTTTCATTGGTCTCCTGTGTCCATTTTTCAAATGCCCGAATTTTGGCTTTCTCAAGTGTTTTTGGCTGGTAGCCTCTTTCTTGAAATCTGTGGGTCATATCATTCAATTGTTTCTCTCGATTCTTTGCGTCGCTGTTGTACCTAAGGACACGCATATATTGAGATATGGGTAGGGAGTCTTTGAAATGCTTTGGATGATAACTGGTGTTGGAGAGTAGTGTGTTTCTATCGGTTTTCTTGCGATGAAGTGTATATCCAAGTTTATTCCCATCTTTATATATAGTGACATCGAGGAAAGGGATTGCTTCATCACTATATGTCAGTGTGAACTTAACTGGTGATGTTAATTGATTGATATTAGCTACCATGTCTTCCAATTCTTTAGACGAGCCCTTCCATATCATAAGTACATCGTCGACAAAACGATAATAGGCTAAGATCGTGTCCGATGATTGATGCAAAATATGTTGATGTTCGAATTGGGACATATAGGCGTTGGCATAGGAAGGTATATATATATAATTTTTTTTAAATATTTTTATTTATATATAGGTATATACCGTGTTTCCCCGAAAATAGGACCTACCCCGAAAATAAGCCCTAGCCGAATTTTCGGGGTGGGCTGCAATATAAGCCCTACCCCGAAAATAAGACCTAGGCATTTTACCTTTGGCGGGACTTCCTTCTTCTATGAGGAGGGGGAGGAGCGTTGCGGGCCGCGGCATCGCGCAGCGTGATGACGACGTGCGCAGCGTGATGACGACGTGCGCAGCGCCGTCAGTCTGCCTTCACAGATCTTCAGCGGAAGGATCCATTCCGGGCGGTGAGGCACCCAGTGGTCGGACTCTTTGAACTGTGAGTAGATACCGGTATTTTATGCCTGGGACTTAATTAATTAAAGGGGGGGGGGTGAATTAATTAAAGGGGGGGTGAATTAATTAAAGGGGGGGTGAATTAATTAAAGAGAGGGTGGATTAATTAAAGGGGTGGTGGATTAATTAAAGGGGGGTGGATTAATTAGAGGGGGTGTGTGGATTAATTAGAGGGGGGTGTGGATTAATTAGAGGGGGTGTGTGGATTAATTAGAGGGGGTGTGTGGATTAATTAGAGGGGGTGTGTGGATTAATTAGATGGGGTGGAATAATTAGAGGGGTGGATTAATTAAAGGGGGGTGGATTAATTAAAGGGAGGGTGGATTAATTAAAGGGAGGGTGGATTAATTAAAGGGGTGGTGGATTAATTAAAGGGGTGGTGGATTAATTAAAGGGGTGGTGGATTCATTAGAGGGGGTGGATTAATTAGAGGGAGGGTGAATTAATTAAAGGGGGGGTGGATTAATTAAAGGGGGGTGGATTAATTAAAGAGGTGGTGGATTAATTAAAGGGGTGGTGGATTAATTAAAGGGGTGGTGGATTAATTAGAGGGGGTGGATTAATTAGAGGGAGGGTGAATTAATTAAAGGGGGGGTGGATTAATTAAAGGGGTGGTGGATTAATTAGAGGGTGTGTGGATTAATTAAATGGGGTGGATTAATTAAAGGGGGTGGATTAATTAGAGGGGGTGGATTTATTAAAGAGGGGGGGTGGATTAATTAAAGGGGGGGTGCATTAATTAGAGGGGGTGGATTTATTAAAGGGGGGTGGATTAATTAGAGGGGGTGGATTAATTAAAGGGGGGGTGGATTAATTAAAGGGGGGGTTCAATGTACATACCGGAACCGTAAATAAATAAGCCCTACCCTGAAAATAAGCCCTAGTGTGTTTTGTGTGACTAAAATTAATATAAGACCCGGTCTTATTTTCGGAGAAACACGGTATATAGTGATATATATGTATATATTTATGTATATAGATATATATATATTATTTCGTTCTACGTGTATTTTGATATAAATATATATATATTAATATCACAATACAGTTAGAACGAAATAAAACACATCTATATATTTTTTAATATTTTATTTTTAATTATTTTTTTAATTTTATTTTTTTACGTATTTACATATTTTTTTATATTATATATAAATATATATAACAATAATTATATATATATATTTAATCATTATCAGTCTACGTGTAATTTGATATTAATATATATATAATTATATATATATATATATATATATATTAATATTAAAATACACCTAGACAGTGTATGTGTGTGTGTGTGTATATGTGTATATATATACTTAGATCATATATATATCATATATATATATGATCTAAGTATATATATATTTTTTTTTACACTTATTTTAACTTTTTATTATTTGATTTCAGCCAGCAGGGGGACTAACTGTCATTACAGTTAGTCCCCCTGCTGGCAATGCACCAGGCAGCTATCCCAGCCATGTGATTGTGAGGTCCTCGCAAGGACCTCACTCTCACATGGCCCGGGGGGGCTGAAGAGGATGGAGGTGCCGCGGGGGGCTCCTTGGGAGTCCCCCCAACCGCGATCGCCGGCGTGGGATCGCCGGCGACCGGGTAAGAAAAAAAAACGGAGGGCGTACTATTACGTCCTTCGGCGTTTAGAGCCGCTTTAAAAAGGACGTAATAGTACGTCCTCCGGTCTTAAGGGGTTAAAGTAAAAAAAATGTTTTATCATTTTAAAAAAAAACATTTAACCCCTACCCTCTCCCTTCCCATGAACTTACCGATCGCTACCGTTCCCCAGCTGGAGATCGGTCTTCTTCTTAGGGGGGACTGTCTGGGCTCAGCCCCCTCTGCAATTTAGGATGCCACGTGACCTCTCTAAAAGAGCAATCACATGGCCGCAATAGGTGTCCACAGTGCTGCCAGGTAATAAATAAAATTTAAAAGAATGAATAAAAAATAAATAAATATATATATATGTTATAAATTTATTTTTAGTTTTTTATTTATTTTTCATTATTTATTTTGTGTAATAATATAATTATACAATATATATAGTTATACTATAGCTAGGCCATGAGAAAACTGCTCTAATGAAATGTTCTTTCATAAAAAAGACCCTGAACCTGACCCCGAGTCTGACATCACTAACTACCCAAAATGACGCCCAAGCCCCCCTTCCCACCGAGTAAGCCTCGTGCTGGGTAAGATGGCGCTTAAGCCATCTGTCCACACCCGTGTTCAAAATGACGCCACCTCCCGGTGGGAGGACACTTAGCCAGCCACTTAGTACTTGAGCCAATTAATAATATTGATGGGTGGACATTGACATAGCCACTTAACACCTAATCCAATTAATGATGTTTATTTGTTGTTATCTTGATATTCAATGATGATGTAATTTTGCTCTTATAAGGGTCTGCGAGCCCGCTTTTAACCAGACGCCATTAAATTTTCTCGAAGTGCTTTTAACCTGAACTCCATGTGTCAGTGTGAATTTACTTCTGCGTATACGCAATTTAATCATCTCAGATTTGGACAGGAGCAGATAGACATTTGAGCATATTTGTTTATTTTTAAAATAATCTAAATCAATTTGGCGCCTCTGGCCGGTAAGCCGTCCTAAGGAAGACGCTGCTGGACGGAGGAATCCTGGGGGAAGGAAAGGAGACTGATCACCTCCCAGTACACGGTAGAGACTACTGCAGAGCCTAGCCGGTATGTTCCAGCCCCTTTGATTGACCCGTCCCAGTGTCTGTGACTGCTACCGGGAGGACATCAAAGACAGGTAATATCTTGCCCGGTGCCTTATTGTTACCCATTTGTTTACTTGCATTTAGTCTATCTGTTGCCTGGGTGTGTTTGCATTGGTCTGTCTCTAGCTTAAGTGCCCGGGTGGAGTGTTTGTCTGTGTGCCCCTTTGGGATAAAGGGGGGTGGACCTGTGGTGTTTGCCTGGGGGTCCTCTGTTGCCTGTTTACCCCTTTTAGGAGCCACGTGGCTGTGGCTGTAGGGAAAAAGGGGGGTGGACCTGTGGAAGTTTTCCTGGGGGTCTTCTTTGCCTGTTTACCTCTTTTAGGTGCTGGGTAGCTGCAGCAGTTAGGAAAAAGAGGAGGGGGGAATCTGTGGAGGGGTGTAGACTCATTGCTTCCTGGGGATTCCCCATGGTGTCACTTTGATAGCCTAGCTAGCCTCATTGTGCACATAGCTCTGCTTGCAGAGAGGTGGTACCCTCCAGCTTCGAGCGCTGAGGCTGGTGGCATTCCAATTTTATGTGTGGCGGGTGGATTCAAGCAGGCATTGCTGTCTCCAGCACCACGTGGTAGTGAGACTTACGGGTGGGTCCGTAGTGGCGCTACGGGTGTGAGGGATAGTGGTGGCCACACTTAGTGGACCGCTGTAACAAGGGAGGCTATACAGGATTCGGGTCGGAGATGGTTGCTGTTTCCTGTGGCCGCTGGTAGTGAGACTTGAGGAAGTCATTCTCCGAGCGGGGACACTACGAGGTTGAGGTAGGCGCTGATGTCCTCTCACGCCTGCAGGCATCTATCATCTTCACTCCAGATGGACAAGTAGAGCTATCTACCCCTCTATCTGTGTCAGACACCTCAGCCTTGTGCTCCCTGCCTCTGATGCTCCATTTAGAAAATCCCCATGAGGATTCAAAGGAACTGAGATCCAATTTCCCGGATTCACTAAAGACACAAGTACCTGCAAAACTGTGGTCCTCAGGCCCAGAGGACATAGGTCACCTAAAAGTTCCACCTGTGGTGGTAAAACTCATTCCAGGAGCAAAGCTACCAAGGAAACCACAATACCCTTTAAAACCAGCTCAAGCTGCAGCTATCTCAATTCAAATCAAAGCACTCTTGGAGAAGGGTGCTCTCGTGAAATGTGAATCAAAATGCAACACCCCATTGTTTCCTGTGAAGAAAAAGACTCCAAAAGGTGAACCAGAGAAGTATAGAATGGTCCAGGATCTCCGTGCAGTGAATGAAGCAACAGTCCTGGACACCCCTATTGTACCAAACCCACACACTCTGCTCTCTGGGGTCCCACCTTCTGCAAAATACTTCACAGTCATTGATCTGGCCAATGCCTTCTTCAGTGTACCCCTGGATCCAATTTGTCAATACCTGTTTGCCTTCACACATGAAAAGCAACAGTATACATGGACTGTCATGCCCCAAGGGGCACAAAACTCTCCAAGTCAATTTGCAAAGGCCATGTGCTCTATCCTTGATCCATGGCAATCAGACCATCCAGAAGTTGTCCTACTCCAGTATGTGGATGATTTGCTGCTCTGTGGAGATGACATACCCACAACAGAAGAATGTTCAATTAGTCTCGTTTGCTTTTTAGCAGAACAAGGATGTAAAGCTTCACTTCTCAAGCTTCAATTCAGCCATTGTCTATCTCAGGGTACTAGGCATCTCACTCGTGACCGAGTTAGAGCAGTACTGGATATTCCACCTCCAAAGACTTCAAAATCTCTACATGCCATCTTAGGCCTCATTTCCTACTGCCGAGCATGGATCCCAGAAGCCTCTCTGCTCATGCAACCACTCTATGATGCACTCAAGTCAGACCCATTCTGCCTGACCAATGAAGCACTAGACAACTTCTGTACACTAAAACGTGCAATTGCATCCGCTCCTGCTCTAGGCCTACCAGACTATACCAAACCCTTCAAGTTATTTGTCTCTGAAAGACAAGGCCATGCTACAGGAGTCCTTACACAAACAAATGACTTAAGAGGCCGTCAAAGGCCTATTGGATTTTTCTCCTGCCAGCTGGATCTTGTGGCCAGAGGGACCCCTTCTTGCCTTCGGGCCGTTTTTGCAGCAAGAGAACTTATTGAAAGAACTGCAGACCTGGTCCTTGGCCACCCACTAGTTGTCTTGGCCCCTCATGACATCTCTGCCATCATCAACCAAGTACAACTCAAGCATGTGTCTCCTGCAAGACACCTACGTCTTCAATGTCATCTCCTGTTACCTGACAACATTACCATACAAAGATGTCAAGTTCTCAATCCGTCCACTCTTCTCCCACTACCTGAGGGAGGTATCCACTATGGATTTATCATGGATGAAACCTACATCTACCTTCTTACTGGTACCATCAAGAAAATGCATCCTGATTTATCCTTTCATGATGGACAAACACCTCTCTGCGAGGGAGCAGGATATGCCTTCTGTACTATGTGGTACAAGTCAAACATCACTCCTGAACCTTGCTATGAAGATGAGCTCTATCATCTGGTGGAGGTGAAACTCACTGCACAAGACTTCTACTGTGACTCTGAAGGCAACAGCATGGTCCTGATTCTTCTACCTTCAGAACTCAAATACTTGTATCGTCATTGGGACATTGCTGTCCCACATGTCCCTGTCACCAAGCTGAAAACAAGATCATGGAATGATCTTGGACCCATGGCAAAATTATGGGCCACCATGAATGAATCACAGCTACAGGAAAATGGCATTGTCAGATACCCAACAATTGACCATCTTGAAGCATGGCCACGCCACTTCCTGGAAAATGAATTTCAAGATCTAGTCATAGTGAATAACTATGACCCAGAGACACCTCATGACTGTTTTGAACAGATGAAAATGGAGACAATACACCTACCAACTGTACATGAGGATCCATTAGCAGATCCTGATCTCACTCTGTTTGTGGACGGTTCAAGGTATGCTGATGAAGAAGGAAAATACCACACAGGATATGCCGTAACCACAACAGATGAAGATATCAAGTCATCATCTTTACCGCCGACAATGTCTGCACAAGAAGCTGAATTGCAAGCCCTGACTTCAGCATGCAAGATCTCCGAAGGAAAACGTGCCAACATCTACACAGATTCAAGATACGCTTTGGGTGTGGCACATGACTTCGGACTAATTTGGAAAACAAGAGGATTTCTTACCACTGCCGGTACTCCAGTCAAACACAGTTCTGCAATCAAGGAACTACTGGATGCCCTCCTACTCCCGGAAGAAGTGGCCATTTTGAAAGTAAAGGCACATGGGAAATTGGATACAGATGAAGCAAAGGGCAACCACTTAGCCGATCAGACTGCTAAACAAGCGGCAAGAAAATTGCAGGAAGTGGATGAAGAAGTGTCCGGACACGAAGAAATTCCTATTTTTACCTTGCAGACTCTTCCTACTGACCTAAGAATCCTACGGGAACAGCAAGCTACAACTGCCCCTGAAGAAATACAGAAATGGAAGAAGAAAGGAGCAGTCCTAAAGGATGGAGTATATTACAACAACTTTAGATTCTGCCTTCCTAAGAATCTATATCCAGCAGTTGTCCAATGGACCTGCACATCTGTCAAAAGACTTAATGGCTTGTGGGGGAGCCCATCCCGCCTCCCACTGCTTTAAGCGGGGTAAAGTTGTCGAGATAGGGGATTTGGGGTCAGAGGGCGATGGCGCCAGGGATCATGAGCATGATGCGCCCTTGGCTCACCAGTTTATAGGAATCGTCGGGCGGCTGGCATCCTACTGGATGGGTTGAGCATGGGTTTTGGACAAATACCGTCTGGTTCGCCATTTATCGTACCCCCTGGGGGGGGGGGGGTTTGGTGAATGACGACATCTCTTGGGAATCTTGCCAGGTATCTTACGCATCCTTTGATGTGGCGGTTGACATGGTCACGGCCATGGGCCCTGGGGCCTTGTTGGCCAAGCCTGATGTGGATTCGGCCTTCCGTCTACTGCCGGTGCACCCGGAATGTCACCATCTTCTGGGCTGTGTTTTTGTAGGCATGTATACTGTGGATATGTGCCTCCCTGTGGGTAGTTCCATATCCTGTTGTTACTTTGCATGCTTCAGCATGTTCTTGGACTGGGTGGTGAGGGAGGAGACTGGGATAGACTCCTTGCTACACTACCTCGCTGATTTCATTTGAGTGGGTCCTGCCAATTCGACAGCCTGTGCGCTGCTGCGACGGGTTCTGGGTGAGGTGTTCCATTAGGTTGGGATCCCGTTGGCACACGGCGAGACGGTGGGCCCAGTCACTTGTCTCAGCTTTCTGGGCATTGAGATTGACTCTTTGGCGGGGGACTGCCGCTTGCCTTTGAATAAGATTCAAGGCTGGCGGCGCGAAGGGGCCTTGGCCATGGGGCGGCGCGAGATTCAGCTGCGCTGCCTGCAGTCGCACCTGGGTGAGTTGAATTTTGCCTGTCGGATCATGCCCGTGGGGCAGGTCTTTAACCGACGTCTGGCCGCGGCGACAACTGGGGTCTCCGGGCCTCGCCATTTCATTCGACTCAGTCGGCCGCTGCGGGAGATTTTGCCGGTTTGGGACTCCTTCTTAGCTGCATATCATGGCCGGTCCTCCTGGCAAAGGCCGGAGGTTTCTAATGCCGACCTCCACCTATTTACTGACGCGGCTGGCGCAGTAGGGTTTGGGGCCATTCTGGGCTCACAAAGAATGTGGCCTTTTTTGAGCGTTTCCCAATTTTGGTGGTGGGGGAGGTATGGCGGTCACATTTTCAGGATCTAAGGGTAGTGTTTCACTGCGACAATTTGGGGGTTGTTCAAGCCATTACTCGGCTCACAGCCTCCTTCCCTCCGGTGGTTCGCTTGCTTAAGGGGCAATCGCCTCGCAGGCAGATCTGGAGGGGACGCCTTGCCGGCGGACTCATGGTCGCTCAGTCTGGCAGAGTGACGGAATGGGTCTGTGGATCGGTTTCCACGGCCACCTGGACGCTATGCTCCTGGGGGCCGTGCATGTTGGGGTATTGGTGATTCCTAGTAGGCCATGCGGTGGTGGGGTATTGTTTGCCACCATTTGGCGCCCTGCGGATCATATCACTATAAGTATTTGACAATCCAGGTCGGATGTTTTTTCGGGAAGGGTATGACGGTTTGGCTGTTGCACTTTTCCTTTGTAGAGAACTGTGATCTGCGCCTAATATACACGGGCCCTCTTTTGGGTTATGCGGATGGGATTTTTTCTTTCCCATTCCCAATTTTTTGGGTCTTTCGCTCAGTCTGATGGTTCTGGGGATTGTTGGCAAGGGATCTTGTGGCATTCCTTTCGGTTTAGCGCTGCCTTGGAGGCTTTTAGGATGGGTATGTCAGCGCACGTGGCGCAAAGAACCGGGAGGGGGTATGGTGAGATGTCTCGGTGAAGTAATGCTGGTTTTGTGGAATTTGTTCAATCCTTGGGGGGGGTTCGGGTTCAATTCTCAGCGGCGGTGGCTCATCCATTCATTCCTTTGAGGTAGATAAATAAGTACCGGTTCCTTGGGTACAAGTAACGATTCCCAGGGTGCACTTGGAAAACAGATAATATCTGGATGTCCTTTTCCTGGTTATACTCCCAGGTGGGATGCGGGTGTCCGTCCGGGAGGTGAGCTATTGGGTTGTGCGACTTCTGAAGCGGAGGTGAGATGTCTCGGTGAAGTAATGCTGGTTTTGTGGAATTTGTTCAATCCTTGGGGGGGTTTGGGTTCAATTCTCAGCGGCGGTGGCTCATCCATTCATTCCTTTGAGGTAGATAAATAAGTACCAGTTCCTTGGGTACAAGTAACGATTCCCAGGGTGCACTTGGAAAACAGATGTCCTTTTCCTGGTTATACTCCCAGGTGGGATGCGGGTGTCCGTCCGGGAGGTGAGCTATTGGGTTGTGCGCCTTCTGAAGCGGAGGTTCGTTGGTTTGGTGCTGAAGGTATGAAATGTGTTCAGCTCCTTCTGGAACAGGTTCAGCTGTCCCACCTGTCCCTAATGTTCGGGTTATCCACCTGGCGGGCATTGAGCTTGGGACGATACCAAGGTGGTTTTTGGCGTCTGCCCCTAAGAGGTTATTGGTGCGTGTTTTAGTTGTTTCGTGATGCGTGGTGTTGGGTTCACTGTATGACCCTGTGTGTTAAGTTATATATGTTAAGTTATGGTTATTTATGTTTAACGTTTTGGTTTCAGAAAAGAAGAGAGATTATGGTTATAGAGAATATTATAATAAGTTCTGGATGTGTTATACAGGACTTGTCGTATGTTATAACAAAAGCAGTTTAAAAAAAATATATATATAAAAAAAAAAAAAATAACAATAATAAATAAATAACCTCGATTGGTCGGAGGTCATTTCCCGTATCTTTTGGCAGCGGGCCCATAATCAGTGCATGGTACGCTGCCGTATAAAGCAAAATTGGAGGGCCTTTTGAGGTGTTTGACGGTAAGGGGATTTTGGTTTGCCACAGGGTGTTTTCGCGCATGTGGCAGCTACTGTGTTTCTGGGTGATGAAGGTCGGGCTAGACCTTTTTTCGTCATGCCATGCAGGAAGTGGTGGAACAGGCCTGGTTGGTTTTGGTGGGGCTCCCCGCTGATTTTAGGTTTAAAACAGCGGGGTTTGTGGCAGGGAGAGTGTCCTTGCCAACAGGGTTGGGGAGCAGATGGACATGGTGGGTCTCAACCTCCCCTGCTCTGTAAGGTAAACTTTTAAGTTACCGAATAGGACGTGCCCACTGAGCAAAAAGCCGGCTGGTGGTAGAGCATTTAAGATGATGGTAATTTTTGGTTTGGACAAGGGGGGAGGCGAGACACCAGTGGGTAAAGTTTTGGTGCATAGGCACCTGGTTAAGTTCGTTGGCAAGGACGGTTATTTAAGTTGGAGGCTGTAGGGCAATAAGTGTAATTTATATGTTAATTATGGTATGTATATGTATATATTTATGTGTTTATTTATATTTGAATTAAAGAAAAAGAATACAGTTTGCATGAGTCCTACAGTTGTAAGTTTAATAAATGCTGTGGCCTGTTTCATCCAATATTCGTTGTTTGTCATTATTGGGGTAATCTCCTTACTCGCACCACATTCCCCGCTACGTACATACATGTAGACAGACAAAAGTTGTGAAATGTAATCTAAAAATACTGTAAAAGGAGAAAATGAAAATGAAAAGGAGCTCTTAAAATAAAAGGAGTAGAGATTGAAAGCTGTAAAACTAAAAGGAGCAAAACAAAAAGTGATAAAGGAGAGGTGCAAGCCTGAAAGTAAGAGAGGAGGAGGATAACTTGAGAAAGATGTGAAATTAAAGAAGGAAAGGGAAAGTGATAAAGGAGAGAGGGAAGTTGAGAAAGAAGAAAGTGAAGAAGGAGGACTCATAATGCCACCAAAATGAAAGGATGTTACAGTTGGTGCTTGTAATGAAAATATCAAAAGACAAAAAGCCATAACATTAGAAACACAATTGATCATAACAGACCTTGATGCTGGAAATACCACTAAAGAATTAGCTACCAAATATTCACTAAGTAAATCAACTGTGAGTACATGACTGCTGACCCAACCAGTCCCCGGCCAAAACCCGTTGCCTCCCAATAATACACGTGACACCTCATTCTTGTGGATAAGGGCAACGGCCAAAGCTTTATTTAATATAATAATTTTAACTTAGTCCAACTCTGCCAGCTGTTGGGTGTTTCCCAACAGGCAGTTCTCCCAAATTCTGTACCATGAGCCTCGACAGCCGGCTCCTCGCCATCAGCTCCGTGCAGGCTGTCGTCTCCCCAAAGTTCCTTTTTTCTTCTGCGGTGTCCAGGGAAACCCGCCAAGCTGTGACAACACAAAGAACGAGAAACAAGACACAAGCTCCAACACCAGAAACAGGGTGGGAGGGTGGGAAAACAGTCAGGAGCCCTAACTTATCCTGCTGACTGGTAAGTCCCCTCCCTCTCCCTTTCCTTAAGAACCACAACTTTAGACACAAATGTATCTATCTTAACCCAGCCCACAATCTTGGGCAGCAGTCATGCTCCCCCTTCCTTATTGTTCCAGGAGGAAACTATTTTGAAAGACAAAGAAAAATATTGAAAGGAAGTAAACTACTTGGATATGAACAAAGGAAAATGAAAGCCTTATTCCTCATATAGAAATTTTTTTTTAACAGCATGTATAAGTGATCAAATTGAACGGCTCCATATGCCTGTGACCTATGCTGCCATTTGTGCTAAAGCTTTATCACTTTTTGAGATGCTGAAACAAAGAAAAGGAGGCAACGTTGAAGAAACATTTTCTGCAAGCAGTGTGATCATTACAAAAAAAGAGCTGGTTGACATAACTTAAAAATCCTTGGAGAATCTGCAAGTGCTGATACAGAAGCGGCTAAATTATTTCCTGCTTAGTTGGCAGAAATATTGGAAGAGGGAAATTACTCGCCATCACAGGTTTTCAATGTGGATGAAACAGGTCTCTTTTGGAAGCGCATGCCATAAAGAAGCTACATTGCAAAAGAAGAATCATCAATGCCCGGTTTTAAACCAGCGAAAGATCGACTGACTTTATTGCTTGGTGGGAATGCAGCTGGAGACTGTAAGTTAAAACCCATGATGGTGCACCATGCAGAAGACCCTAGGGCACTTAAAGGAATTGTGAAAAGCACACTGCCAGTCATATGCAAAGCCAATAAAAAAATATTGGGTTACTGCTTCGATATTTGAAGATTGGTTCACACATTATTTTTTACGTGACGTGAAAAAATATTGTGAAGATAAATCAATACCTTTTCAAGTTATTCTGCTTGTAGATAATGCACCCGGTCATCCACCCTCTCTTCAACGTCACCTCCCTATTGTCAAAATCATATTCTTGCCACCAAATACAACTTCCATTTTGCAACCAATGGACCAAGGTGTTATCGCCACATTTATAGCACTGTACCTTCAGCAGACATTTTAAATGTTGATTAAAGAAACAGATAACGAGACAGGACCAAGTCTTAAAGATTTTTGGAGAACATAATTTAATATTTTAGATGCAATACAAATTACAGCATATACCTGGAACAAAATTTCAGAGACAACCATGAAAGGTGTTCGGAAAAAGCTCTGCCATTAGTTGTTTGGTACTAATATTGAAGGGTTTGAAGAACCAGCAGAAATTGTACAACAGAACACAGAAGCAATCATTACACTTGCCAACAAATTGGACCTGACGTCTCTGCGACTGACATAAATGACCTTCTTGATGCGCACAAGGAAGAACTTACAAATGAAGACCTCTTAGATATGGAAGAACAAGAGGAAGTTGAAGAGGTAGAAGAAGTTACTACACCTGAAACTCATGTTTTTTTCTTTAACTCGAGGAAGCATTTCAACATATAGAAAAGGCAATTCATTTTTTTGAGTCGCAAGATTCTAACTTTGAGAGAAGTACCAAAGTTGCTAGAGATCCAAGAAATGCCTACGCCTGCTATAACGAAATTTACAACGAAAAGAATAGAATGTGTTGGAAGCAAACTACTATCACAGCTTGTCTACAGAAAGCTGATGTGACTAGTTCTGTCTCAAACGAACCAGAAATAGGTGAGGTGCAACCTTCAACAAGTACCAAACAACTGAGGGTGAACTGTGCGGTGCCCATTCATCAAGTGCAACATGTCTCTTCATTGAGGACGATGATGATTGAGGGTGATTTGATGAAGAATTCAACATGGTATGTATTTCTTTAACCCCTTAAGGACGGCGGGCGTGCTATGCCGTCCATGGGGACCCGGCTCTAAACGTCTGTGGGCGACATAACATGTCCCCACTGTCCTATGAACTTACCCACTCGCCAATGATCCCATGCCGGCAATCGCTGTGGGGGGACTCACCTGGCATCCCAGGGAGTCGCCCTGCTGCCGTTCCAGCCCTCCTGGGCCATTTGATCGCGAGGTCACGATCACGTGGACGGCATAGCCGTCTATAGCAGTGCCTGTAATTACAGGTAGTCCCCCTGCTGCCTGAAAAAAATTAAAATAAAGTTTAAAACAGAATAAAATACAACTATATATACTTAGATCATATATTATATATATATATAGAAACATAGAATGTGACGGCAGATAAGAACCATTTGGCCCATCTAGTCTGCTCAATTTTCTAAATACTTTTATTAGTCCCTGGCCTTATCTTATAGTTAGGATAGCCTTATGCCTATCCCATGCATGTGAACTAAGTGTATATATATATATACACACATACACAGTCTAAGTGCATTTTAATATTAATAGATATATAATTATATATATATTATCAAAATACACGTAGAGTGATATTGATTAAATATATATAATTATCTATATAATGTAAAATAAATAAATATGTAAATATGTTTAAAAATAATAAAAAAAATAATAAAATAAAAAAAAAATATATATATATATATATATATATACCGTATATACTCGAGTATAAGCCGAGTTTTTCAGCAAATTTTTTGTGCTGAAAAACCCCAACTCGGCTTATACTCGAGTCAATAGTCTGTATTATGGCAATTTACATTGCCATAATACAGACTGGGGGCTGTGGGGGCTGCAGAGAGTTTACTTACCTCTCCTGCAGCTCCTGTCAGCTCTCTCCTCCTCCGCGCCGTCCGGTCAGCTCTTCTGTGAGCTCACACTGTAAGTCTCGCGAGAGCCGCGGCTCTCGCGAGACTTACACTGGGAGCTGACCGAGGTGCTGAACGGACGGCGCGGAGGAGAAGAGAGCTGACAGGAGCTGCAGGAGAGGTAAGTAAACTCTCTGCAGCCCTCACAGGCCCCCCCCACTGAACTGCCAATGCTGGACCATTAGGGAAGGAGAGCCCCCCTCCCTGCCATGTATGAAGCAGGGAGGGGGGACGAAAAAAAAAAATTGAAATAATAAAATATTAATAAGTAAAAAAATAATAATATTACAAATAAAATAAAATAATAAAAAATAACAATAAAAAATATTAAAATAATAAAAAATAATAATAAAATAAAATAATAAAAAATAATAAAATAAAATATTAAAATAATTAAAAATAATAATAATAAAATTGCCCACCCCCCACAAAGCTCTGCAACACATGCACACATACTCATACACACACTGCACACATATTCATACACACACTGCACACATACACACACTGCACACATACACACACACTGATCACACACACACTGCATTCATACATACTGCACTCATACACACACACTGCACTCATACACACACGCTGCACTCATACACACACGCTGCACTCATACACACACGCTGCACTCATACACACACGCTGCATTCATACACACACTGCATTCATACACACACACTGCACACACACTGCACTCATACACACACGCTGCACTCATACACACACGCTGCACTCATACACACACACTGCATTCATACACACACACTGCATTCATTATATACACACACTGTAAATAAATATTCAATTAATATATTTTTTTTAGGATCTAATTTTATTTAGAAATTTACCAGTAGCTGCTGCATTTCCCACCCTAGTCTTATACTCGAGTCAATAAGTTTTCCCAGTTTTTTGGGGTAAAATTAGGGGCCTCGTCTTATATTCGGGTCGGCTTATACTCGAGTATATACGGGTATGTGTGTAATTTCGTTCTAACTGTATTTTGATATTTATATAAATAGATATCAAAATACATGTATATCATGTGGACCGAGTACAATTCCCACCTATCCCAGGAGAGGGGGAGAGAGCACATGGCCTAGCTGTTACTCTGGTGAACGGGCACCTAGATGCTAACACATACACCCCGAGAAGGGGTAAACTTGGAACAGACACATGATACAGTTAACATAGCACTTGCCATATCATGTACATAGTTTATTATACCTTTGTAAATATGTTAGAGTGTATTTGCCTTGACTGGAAACACAGCCTCCTAGGCAGGTACATCATCACACTGGTCCTCGGGAGCAGTAATCCCAGAGTCAGAGATGCCACACATTTCTTAAAGAGGGATGAGGACAGAGGCCGCTTATATGCCACATAACTCCCTCATACATCAAGCCCTCTCACATCCCCCCCCCCCCCCCTCTTTATCCCATCCACAGACGACACAACACGCTGTAGACGGTAGATTACAGCGATCAGAAGGAGGGCGCAGATAAGATAATAGGCACATCCTACAGGCCAGGCTGTGTTAATTCTGAATGTGTTAATTCTGAACATGTAATTTGTCAAGTTGTATATATGTACCGCATGTTTGAGGCAATTGTCTTTTCTACCTCCCACTTCCCTTTTTGCTTTCTGTATCCCCTGGTTTTCTAAATTAGACAAATCAATAAAAATTGTGAAATTTAAAAAAAAATACACGTAAATATGTCATACCTTATATACTCGAGTACAAGCCGACCCGAATATAAGCCGAGGCCCCTAATTTTACCCCCAAAAACTGGGAAAACTTATTGACTCGAGTATAAGACTAGGGTGGGAAATGCAGCAGCTACTAAATTTCTAAATAAAATGAGATCCTAAAAAAATTATATTAATTGAATATTTATTTACAGTGTGTGTATATAATGAATGCAGTTTGTGTGTGTATGAGTGCAGTGTGTGTATATGATTGCAGTGTGTATGAGTGCAGTGTGTGTATATGAGTGCAGTGTGTGTGTGTGTATGTGTTGCAGAGCCTTGGTGGGGGGGGGGGCATTTTTATTATTATTTTTAATTATTATTTTAATAATTATTTTTTTTGTTATATTATTTTTTTAATTTTATTATTATTCTTAATATTATTATTTTATTTTATTATTATTTATATATTTTTTTCGTCCCCCCTCCCTGCTTGATGCATGGCAGGGAGGAGGACTCTCACTCCCTGGTGGTCCAGTGGCATTGGCAGTTCAGTGGAGGGGGGCTGGCAGATAGCGTTTACTTTCCTCTCCTGCAGCTCCTGTCAGCTCCCTTCTCCTCCGCGCCGGTCCGGTCAGCTCCCCTGTCAGCTCCCAGTGTAAGTCTCACGGCCGCGCTATGACCCCGCGGCTCTCGCGAGACTTACACTGGGAGCTGACAGGGGAGCTGACCGGACCAGTGCGGAGGAGAAGGGAGCTGACAGGAGCTGCAGGAGAGGTAAGTAAGCGCTTCCTGCCAGCCCCCCTCCTACACAGCCCCCCTCCTACACAGCCCCTTGTCTGTATTATGGCAATGTAAATTGCCATAATACAGACATTGACTCGAGTATAAGTCGAGTTGGGGTTTTTTCAGCACAAAAAATGCTCGAGTATATATGGTATATATAATATATATGTCATATATATATATTTTTTTCTTTTACCCCGATTGCTTGACTAATAACTTTTTAATCTTATTTCACCAGCAGGGGGACTGCCTGTCAGTTTAGGGCGATCACATGGCCCCCGGCGGCCTAAATTGCCAAGGGGGGACTGCCTGGGCTGTCAGGCAGTCCCCCATAAGCGGATTGCGGCAGAGGTGAGTAGGAGCTGGGTGCTGGGGCTCAAAGCCGTTAGGGCATTCTATGCCACCGTAACGGCTTTAAAGCCCAGTATAATGGGGGCGGCATAGAATGCCCTAACGGCGTTAAGGGGTTAAACAGTGACTGTTGTAAAAAAATAAAGGGGGACCTGGTACCTGGCACCTGGCCCCCATGGGGCACCTATTAAAATAATTAACAAGAGGGGTATAGTGTTCCCCTCCAGCCCTCACCTATGTCCTGTGAGTGGTGGTTATTAAACTAAACAGAGGACCTAGTGTCACCCCCAGCCGCCACCCATTAGCAGAATGTGGGGGTCCTAAGTAATAAAGGGGGGGGGGGGCTCTCTGGATCTCTACCCCCACCCCCCTCCCAGAATTAGATTGTCCTGGTTGGTGAGGAAGATCTTTGATCTCTCCACAGGCACAAAGGCACCTTTCTTGGCTAGCGCTCAAGCAGTGACAGCTGGAGAGAACCCTTGATCGACCCTGTCACCACTGGTCCATGACCATCCCAACCCTTTTGACTGATAGCCTGTATGTGATTGACTGCGTAGTGTGCAAATAACTTTGTAGAAGACACAGAGCCCATCTCTCAGAGTAAAGCATCTTGGTTTTTTTTTGTGGCACTACTGATGAACACTCAAAGGTAGTTGTGAATGTGCATTGCCAAACACAGACCATGCTAAGCAAAGAATGCTAAACAACATCCAATCAACAGCATCTCTGTTCTCTCACCATCCCAGACTATACATCCAGTGCCCAAGTCAGTTTACCTGCTGCCAGAAGGGCTGAGATCATGGGACAACAGTCAGTACTCCGGTAAGGTGCCAAGTACCAGGAACTGTATGGTCTGATTGGGGAGATATAAATATCTCTCATAATTGAGAATCTATGGTGGCCTGGGACCATTATGTGACTGCACTCTAAACTCTCTCCCCACCCCTGCAGCAGCACTGGGAGAATGTTATATCACATCACTTCCTTTCAGCATTTCTAAGAAAGTTGCATGGGATTAAAAGTGTAGCCGCAGTGGTACAGAACGTTCCTATAAGACCCCATGGAAGCATACATATGGTGGAGGGGTGGGATAAAAAGGATGAACCAGTAACACAATTTATGTCACTGGTTTATCCTTTTTATCCACACCTCCCACCGTGTCACCCAAAGTAGAGACAGGATAGGCCCAAAGAACTGGCAGGTAAGCCCGGTATGATTGCATGCTTCCTACCAATCAAGTAGTTCAGCCCACCTAGAGTGGACAATGCAGAAAGTGCTGTTTCATAGTACTCTGATCATAGTGCAAGAACATCTAAGAATGCACTCATGCTACACTTTCTGGGCACGCCAGGCTGACCCCCAATTAGCAGACCTGTCAACCAAAGGTGGGTCTTGAAGAGAGCTTGTTTTAGCGCTTTCTGCAGGGCCCAGTTGCCCTAATTGTAGTGCAAGCATGTCTAACGATGCACTCATGCTAAACATTCTGGGGACAGTTTCCTGGTGTCCCAAAAATCGGGACACCAGGGAACAAAATTGGGTCAGCAAACAGGACCATACAATATGGACAGTCTTCTTGAAACTGGAACACTTTGGAGACCTGGAGAAGTCACCTTCCTACAGCAAAAAGTTAGGCAATCAGGAGAATAGTTTAATTTTAAAGCAATGATTACATATTTATGTATTTCAACATTTTTGTGTGTTTGGTAGGGTGAGTGTGTGTTATAGGCATTTTTCAATGTTTATTTAATGGTGTCATGAAAGTCAGAACTTTGAAACTTGAAAGTCAGCCACAAAATAATGCAGCAGTCTGCTGATCTAAGTCATGGCATCTACACATACAAAGGTAGCTAAAACATTGCAAAATCCGCCTTGACTGTCTTCCAACAGGCCTCATGTTACAACTGTCGGGTAAGATGACTCAGGAACAGGATGTATTAGTGGACTGTTGATAGTAGTTATCATGCAATTTCAATACATCTTTCATTTGTTTGGATTACACAACAGAGTTACATAAATTAAAATGTGGGATTTGTTACCTACACATTAATTTATAAAAGTTTTAAATCGAAACGCTGCACATACAAACTCCAGGTACCACGACTACTTCAAATCACTGAAGTGGACATGTTGTCTAGAGTAAATCTTTGAACTTTGCATTTCAATTTCCAATTTACTAAAGTTTAAATAATTATTCAATAAACCCCTATGTATCCTCTTAACTAGTTTTTGCTATATCTGACTTTTAAATGCCTTAGATCTGTGAGCAATCAGTTGCTATATAATATGTGCCTGATGGTGGTAAAACAGTAAACCAAGTTGTCTCCTCACTTAAAAAGGAATTGTGTGAACTGAAAACTGATTGGCATAATTAAAGGATTACTATAGTGTCAGGAAAACAAACTCATTTTCCTGACACTATAGCATCCTTAGGACCCCCTTCAGTCACTAACCTTTATCCAGCGCCGGGCTCCCTTGGCGCTGGTGACAGCCACTAGAGGCTGGATTAACCCTGCAATGTAAATATAGCAGTTTCTCTGAAACTGCTATGTTTACATCTGAAGGGTTAAAACCTGGAGGACCTGGCACCCAGGCCACTTCATTGAGCTGAAGTGGTCTGGGTGATTATAGTGTCCCTTTAAGGTAAAAATAGCCAATCTAGAAGAACTCTTCAACTCAGCCATAGTCACAGTAATAAGGCAGTTTGTGGAACAATAAAACACTTTCATATTTCCCATCTGCAAATTAGTTTTTCTGTCACCTTGTTTAAATGTATTTCTAAATATATTATTTTTTTTATTTTGTGCAACACAGACAAATTACAAAGTAATCCTGCTCAGGGGGTTATGGAGTCCGCCTGAACAGCCTGGAATGCAAGGTGAAATGGGGCAGAGATAGCAGTGTAGGCACCAGAGGAGGGCTTGGGGAGGAGGATCATTTGAAGGAATTGGGGGCAAAGTAGTCTTTACAAAGTAATACATAAAAAATTATATATGGGGCGGAGCCAGCACCCGAGCGAGAGAGACGCGTCCCGCAGTAGCTCCGCTGTAACGGCTCACACAAACGCCGAAAATCGGTGATAAAGGCAAAATCAACCGGCTACCCGACGACCTACCAGTGCCTAACAACATGGGCAAGAAGGCAAAAAAGTATAAGACCGATCCGGGTTCGGGATCCAGGGATATAGGAGACTTTATGCGCACGGCCACGAGGCCTGACCTCGGCAAGATGGCGCCGACAGAGGCCTCCACCTCACCTTCATCAGAGGACGAGAGCCCGACGGCATACTTACCTCCACCGAGAGTACCTGTCAAACCAGGGGCACCCTCGGAACTAGGAGACTCAGCTCCCGCCACGAAAGCCGACATTAAGGCGTTAGCCAAAGAAATACAAGCGATGTTTCACGCCGATATGGTGCAAGTTAAGGAGGAGGTCTCGACACTTACAAGCCGGGTGGTAACGGTGGAAGAGGGTCTCAAGGGTGCAGGGGTCGCCCAAACTGCCACTGACGCAGCATTGGGAGCGCTGCAAAGGCATTGCAGTGCCCTATCCACTCAACTAGCCCACATGGAGGACAGGGCAAAAGCAAGGAATGTGAGGACCCGAGGTGTGCCAGAAACAGTCACCGACGCTGAACTACCACACTACTGCAGACGGCTTTTGGCTACGCTGCTGCTGCCCAAACAAATAAAGCAGATGAGCATAGATTCCGTTTTTCGGCTCCCCAAAGCACCCAAAGCGCCACAGGAGGCTCCCAGGGACATACTTATTAAATTTAACAGGGAATCCGACCGGGGGGCACTCATGGGTGCCACCAAAGACGCTCCCACGGTCCCCTTTGAGGGAGCACACCTCACCTTTTTCAGGGACATATCCAGACACACCCTGACATGGAGGAGGTCACTGGGACAGATCACTCGACAATTATGGGAAAAATCCATCAAGTACAAGTGGGGGCAGCAACGACTGATGGCAGAGAAGGACGGCAAGCAACACATTCTAACGCACAAGACAGAAGCAACGACCTTCCTCCAAGCCCTAGGCCTGCCGTTAGCTGCGACCCCGGCGGACACTAGCCCCTCGTGGACTGTAGCCACCATAAGCCCATTCGTGCCTCGAGGAATCAGAGCGCGATCAGACACTCTCCCTACCTGAAACCGACAACGCCTGCTGATAATGCTGCCACGCAAGGCACTGTCTTATGTTATATATTTTATGTTTTACATTTTATGTTTCATGCTGCATAAGTTTTTCTGTTGCACTAACTTCATATTGTACTATCTGGGACGGGCAATCTATACCCCCCCATTGCCTCCGACTCCATTATACATATGTACATATGTTACATGTACCTGGCTCCGTAAGCCATTAACCAGATGCTAAGTCCAGCCAATCACCCCCCCTCACCTTACTTTGCTTTAATTAATCATGCCCTTTCCTCATAGGAGCGCACGGGCAACATCAGGGCACACTACACAACACTGCTCATCGCTCCATGCCCACGCGCCTAAGCTCCACCAACCCCAGACATAGCTGAACGAGATGACAAGTAAGGAGCACAAGCTAATTTCCAGCTCCCTCCGACCCATGTTTTGAGCTAACTGACTACCTAGACAGGAGGAATCCACGCTAGACAATATTTTACATATAAAAATTTGGGTGCATACTTTGCATGTGTTACTGTTTATTGCTATCTCTTGTATCATCTGCTGATTATCTTTAATGCACGCACTGTAACGCGATGTTCACATATACCCGCAAAAATAAAGAATTAAAAAAAAAAAAAAAGAATGTATATATAACATAATATAATATATAACAACATCGTATAATATAATATGTAACATTGTATCATATATAACATTGTATCATATATAACATCGTATAATATAATATGTAACATTGTATCATATATAACATTGTATCATATATAACATCGTATAATATAATATGTAACATTGTATCATATATAACATTGTATCATATATAACATCGTATAATATAATATGTAACATTGTATCATATATAACATTGTATCATATATAACATTGTATATATAAAATTGTATAATATATAACATCGTATAACATACAACAACATCGTATAATATATAACATCGTATAATATAATATGTAACATTGTATCATATATAACATCGTATAATATATAACATCGTTTAATATATAACAACATCGTATCATATATAACAACATTGTATAATATAAAACCTCATATTTATTTATAAAATATTTTACCAGGAAAAAAAAAAAAAATTATATATATATATTCACTATATGGATGATACAAAAATTAACATTTATTGATCCTGATTATATGATGTTGAGTAGTTTGTCAATATAAAATAATCCTCTCCATAAGTATTACAAATTGCTGCTGTCACAGTAAGATTGGCTTCTGTTGAAGCATAACAAGAATGATGGTTCTATAATATCTGAATTGAAAATAAATCCTTCAGTCTTTACAAACCCACTGACAACCCCCCAACACACGTTCCTGATCACACTCATACACAAGTTTCCACATACACGCACTCTTTCAGGTAACACAGGTGTACAAACACACTGCCGTATGCAAGCACTTAGGTACACACTGCAAGACATAAATACACAAACACACAAACATATTATCTGCCAGGCAAATACAGATAACAATACAGACTTCCAGGCACAGACAATGAAATAGCACAAATAAAAAGTGTATGGATTCTTTTAGATATGCAATATGCCTAGCAACCACAACCACCAAGGGTGCAAATAAAAATAAAATAAAAAATTAATTCAATATACAAAATCAATGTAGAGTTATAGTGCCAGCACAAACTTATGATAAGTATGTATATATGTATTTTTTTTTATTTTTTATTTTTTTTTATTCTTTATTTTTGTTGTGCACGCATGAACATAATGCTTGTATAGCCACAACAGCTAAAGCAAGCTTATTTGACAGCAGAGTATAACAATAGTATGGCATTTTGAGTATCGGCACAAATTTTAAAAGGTATAAAAAGCAGTTGCGAAGGTTAACAACAAAAGGTAATAGATAATAGAGCAAATTCCATCCTGGCCGTAAGATTATTGTCGGCGTATGTGTGTATGGCCTGGAGTAAGCCTAAAGTTAAAGGTAAGGTGTGCGCTTACGTGTCTCATGCCTCAGGGTTGAAGTGAGACTCTGTACTGGAAGGGAGCATGTCGATACGCCTTTATTGTGGGGCATACGGAAATTCCATGCGTAGACCATGCGGGTGGTCTTAATGTATCGTGAAATGTGAGGGCTGTGCATAGCCTAGAGTGTCGTATGTGTGGGGGATTAATAGAGGATGCTGACACGCAACCTGATGAGGTAGTTGTGCAGCTCCTAGGTGGTGGCTTCGTTGTGAAGTAGTTAAGGCGGAGCTGGGGGGTTGTGGTAGTAAATGGAGCCAACTAGTCCGGGTTCTGCCCGGTTCGGCGGTAGATAGCCGCCGTATAGCAATCCTGCTATATGTGTGCAGGGAACTGTGCAGGGAACGTTGGGTTACACAACGTTAGGGGCCTGTGCCCTGTAAGCTAACATCAACAAGTACGGTAGTGTAGATAAAAGGGAGAACAGTAGAACAAAAAGTAAAATTTAAGTAACTCAAAAGTCCCGGTTCAGGTGATCTTCACTCCGGGTGTTCCCCTGGATGTTGGAACAAATGGGACAATATTGGCCGGATCACAAGTAGTAGTGGTTGAAGAAGGCATGAGTCCCATATCTGTCAGGACAGTGTCCATCTCCGCGACGTCCGTCGCTTTATATTCCTTGCCTTGGTGTTGGAAGAGGAGTATGTGTGATGGTCCCCAACGGTACTTCACTCCCTTAGCCGTCAATGCAGCTGTAAGTGGTCGGAGAGATTTGCGCCATTGCAGGGTTGTGCGCGAGAGATCAGAATAAAACGTTAAGTCCATGTCTTCAAAGCGGTATGGATTTTTTCCTTTGATGGCGCCCATTAGAGCAGCTTTGTCTTGCCCGTTTTGAAATTTGACCAGGAGGTCACTTGTCGCTGAACTTGCGAGTTGTGGCGGCCTGGGTAGGCGGAACATGCCATCCAGCTGCACCCCTTTAGCTATTTTGGGGGACAGGAGAGCCGTGAAAAGCCGTCTTAGTAGATCGGGATGCTCTGCCGGGGATATTGTGTCCGAAAGGCCTCTGATCTTGACATGCTTCCACCTCCTTTTGTCTTCCATAGCTGCCAGTTGGTGGGTGAGTGTAAAGTGGGCTGAGGAGAGGTCTTTGACCTGATTCTGCAGCTCTGTGATTTGTGCTGTCTGGGCCTGAGTGGATTGCTCCACTGCTGAGAGGCGATCAGTGAACCCCTTAACATCCTCCCTTACCTGGGAGATCTCCGTGGAGAGCGACTGGCGTAGGTCGGTCAGGAGAGAGGTAAGTATCTCTGTGGTAACTGGAGAGCCCATCGGCTGTTGCTGTGGTTTGGGAGGTCCCTTGTAACCCAGTGTCTCAGGGCAATGAAGAGATGTGTCATCCGAGCTCTCTGAAAAATCTTCATAGTCGGCCGCCATGTTGGGTGCCGCCGCACCATGAGGCCTCCTCAGTAAGTCGCCGATATCGGTCGTGAACCGCGGGCGATCCGGCCGCGTTTTTTTAGTTTTCCTCCCCATTGAAGGGGGAGTGTGAGCAGGCTGTCTGCGGTCCGGTGGAGTAAAACTGTCTGCGGTCAGGTCGTTTTGGGCTGCGGTCGTCGGAGAGCAGTGAGTGTGCGACCGTTCATGCTGAGAGCTGGCTCCGCCCCCCGTATATATGTATTTATAACAAGGTCCGTCTTTAACACGGGGCAAAAGGGGCAGCTGCCCCGTGCCTAGTTACTACTGGGGTGCCCAAAGCAGGTGCCCCATGGGCCCCACTGCCCTTAACTATTTAGTTTTTTCCTCTATGGGCCCCCGTGCCTGCACACTAAGAAGGCTGGTGGGCATTTGTAAGCAGGGGCCCGGTCACGCTGTGGCCCTTTAGCAGCGTGACCAGGCTCCTTGCTTTTTGGTAGCCTGGGAGTAAGTGACCGCTGCAAGTTACTTCCTCTAATACAGAGTCAGCCGGGAGACACCAAGGAGGTAGACAGGAGGGAGACTGGGCCGGGAGAGCTAACCCACAACAGCCTCAGCCACCATTCTGGACACCAGGGAAATCACTAAAAGTGTACGTTTTGCGTGTGTCAGTATGTCTGTCAGTATGTCTGTCAGTATATGTGACTGTGTGTGTGTCAGTATGTCTGTCATTGTATGTGTGTGTGTCAGTTTTTCTCTCAGTGTATGTCTGCGTGTGTCAATATGTCTGTCAGTGTGTGTGTATGTGTCAGTATGTCTTTCAGTGTATGTGTCAGTATGTCTGTCAGTGTATGTGTCTGTGAGGGTCAGCATGTCTGTCAGTGTATGTATCCATGTTTATCAGCATATCTGTCAGTGTGTGTGTATGTGTCAGTATGTCTATTAGTATATGTGTCTATGTGTCAGCATGTCTGTCAGTATATATGTGCCAGTATGTCTATCAGTATATATGTGTCAGTTTGTCTGTCAGTGTATGTGTCTGCGTGTCAGTATGTCTGTCAGTGTATGTGCCTGTGTGTCAGCATGTCTGTCAGTGTGTGTGTGTGAGTGTGGATGTCTGTGTCAGTTTCTCTGTCAGTGTGTCAGTATTCTGTCAGTGTATGTCTGTGTGTCAGCATGTCTGTCAGTGTGTGTGTCTGCCAGTATGTCTTTGTGTCTCAGTATGTCTGTCTGTGTGTGTATGTGTCAGTATGACTTGCACTTCTCTACTTTAGTTCCCCCACTGCATTGGTCGTGACAGGTGTGATTGCATGATAGGGAGTAGGTGGGGGGGCAAGGTCCAGGGGGCACAAGAAAATGCTTTGCCCAGAGTCCTATTAATATTATAGATGTTATTATATAACACTCTCACACAACCCGGGTTGAGTATAAATAGAACATACCAGCTTTGTACTTCTTTAAAGCGGCACACTGTGTGCCTGGACTCTCTCTGCATTTGGTAGTACTAAGTGGGTTTGCCATCCCATGAGCCTGGAGCACCAGTATATAACCTGGTTATTGGTTAAGTTATCTCATAGAATGTGTGCAGTCCCTACTGGAAACATATTTGGTAATACTAAATAGCGACTTGGCAGTCATTGCTGCCCAGTAACTAAAAAGGGCTCCATGCCATGGGACAAATCGCATCGGATAGAGGAGCTATTGTTTACTTCCCTGGGCCCCAGCCATACCAGCAAGTGTGAGCCCTAATAGTTACAATAAGGGGGAATTATTGTCCCCTCCCCTGAGCCCCAACCATGGGCATCATGTGGAGACCCTAATATTTTATATAAAGGGGGGGTGGGGAGCTAGTGAACATGGCTCCCACCCATGCCGGTGTGTGGGGGCCATAATATTTATGATAAGGGGGAGAACTATTGGCCCCTTCCTCAGCCACACCCATGCCAGCAGGTGGGGGTACAAATAATTATAAAATAGGGGGGTGGACTGACCACTCGGGTACATCGGTCAGGGCCGAGGGCCCCTGGCAGTCAGGGGATCAGAGGAGCTATGGCCGGGCTGGGGAGATTGATGAAGCAGAAAAGTTAGTGAGACCAGTTCAGGGAGCGCGCTGTGATGGAAAAGGGGGTGGAATAATAAAACACAGCCCCCTGTCAGCTTCTCTCTTAGAGCAGCACCCCTTAGACAAGCTGCAGGGGCCAAAGCCAGCAGCACCTAAGCTCTGCCCCCAGGTTCAACCATGTGGCCATGCTGACAGGAACAACCTGGGAGACTAGGGGCAACTTCAAGCTCTTCAACCACAGCAAGGGGTGAGTGACAGTGACCTTCTGTGTGGATGTTGTGAGCTGTGTGTGTGTGTCAGTGAGATGTCTGTAGTGAACTGTGTGATCTTGCATGATTGGGTATATTAGTGAGCTTGTGTGTAGTGAGCTGTTTTTAGTGAGCTTGTATGTGTCCAAAAGTTTTCTGCTGTGAACTATTTGTCGTGATTTTTCTGTAGTGGGCTTGTGTGTCTCTGGGTGAACTTGTGAATGTGTTGGTTAGCTTGTGTGTAGTGACGTGTGAATATCAGTGAGCTGTGTGTTGTGATCTTGTGTGTGTGCCAGTGAGCTGTCTATAGTGAGCTCTGTGAGTTTATGTGTAGTTAACTGCTTGTAGTGAGCTTGTATATGTAAGTGAGCTTGGTATGTGTGTGTTGTGATTTTTCTATGGTGAGCTTGTATGAATGTAGTGAGCTGTGTGTAGTGATTTTTCAGTAGTGAACTTGTGTGTCTGTGAGTGACCTTGTGTGTGGTGACATTGTGTGCATGTCAGTGAGCTGTGTAATCTTGTGTGTATCAATGAGCGTGTGCGTAGTGAGCTTGTTGTGTGTGTCAGTGTGAAATTTCTGTAGTGAGACGTGTAGTGAGCTTGTATTTGTGCATGTATTTGTATACAAGAACCAACAATTTGAATAAAAAAAGTGTGTATATATATATATATATATATATATATATATATATATATATATATACACATATACATACGCACATACGTGCAACACTGCAATTAACTAGTGCCCCGATTAAGTTTTGGGTCTGCCCCACATTCACAAATACAGGCCCTCTATACAAATATACTGCTACCCATCCAATTTTCAATTTTTATGTATGGCTTGTGTATGTCTAATTCAGAATTATTATTTTGATATATAACTTATGCACCTGTATACTCTTTGTATTAACGAAGTACAAACAAGTATACGATCTTATTAACCACAACACCAACCAGGAATTTATGCACACATCAACACTCCATATAAATACACCCCTGTGTTTACACATACACTAACAAACAAATACATGACATATGCACCGTCGTTATTCGGCAGGTGCTATTTTAGTTTACCTTAAATAAAACACTGACACCGAATTTATCTGTTGGATTATAACGTCCACAGCTTTATTAATTATTAAATATATAAATAAATAAATTAACAATTTAGGGTCATTGTCCAGCTAACATTATATTACTATCCCCCCGCACAATACCCCTGACAATGACCCTATCTTTTGAACAATAATTAACATTCACTTAACATATAACCAGTAACACACGGCCTACCAGAGAGGCCCCAAAACCATCTGTTAACTGTAGGGGTGTACCCAGACACCCCTACCCCCTAGGTTCGTAGCCACCGAAGAGCTTGAACCTACCAACACTCTAATCCATCTGGCCTACTCCAGCCTAGGCCTTGGCCTGTCCATTCTCAATTCCAGCTAACTCCTGGCTTTAACACGCCCTGCTCCCGCCGCTGTGACCAAACGGGAACAAAAACTCAACTATAGGGAGGGTGGGTGGGACAAGTGACAGGTCAGTGCAATTCAGATTAACTGGCTCCTCACTTAAGATGGCCGCCTATTTACACTGCCTGACTCCTCCCCTACTTAGCCCCGCCCTAAACATCCCATAACTTTCCACCTGCCTACTTCCTGGCCTTGTCAAGGCCCACTCCCCTGTTTCACTGTTCCATGGGCTTCATGACATATGCACCGTCGTTATTCGGCAGGTGCTATTTTAGTTTACCTTAAATAAAACACTGACACCGAATTTATCTGTTGGATTATAACGTCCACAGCTTTATTAATTATTAAATATATAAATAAATAAATTAACAATTTAGGGTCATTGTCCAGCTAACATTATATTACTATCCCCCCGCACAATACCCCTGACAATGACCCTATCTTTTGAACAATAATTAACATTCACTTAACATATAACCAGTAACACACGGCCTACCAGAGAGGCCCCAAAACCATCTGTTAACTGTAGGGGTGTACCCAGACACCCCTACCCCCTAGGTTCGTAGCCACCGAAGAGCTTGAACCTACCAACACTCTAATCCATCTGGCCTACTCCAGCCTAGGCCTTGGCCTGTCCATTCTCAATTCCAGCTAACTCCTGGCTTTAACACGCCCTGCTCCCGCCGCTGTGACCAAACGGGAACAAAAACTCAACTATAGGGAGGGTGGGTGGGACAAGTGACAGGTCAGTGCAATTCAGATTAACTGGCTCCTCACTTAAGATGGCCGCCTATTTACACTGCCTGACTCCTCCCCTACTTAGCCCCGCCCTAAACATCCCATAACTTTCCACCTGCCTACTTCCTGGCCTTGTCAAGGCCCACTCCCCTGTTTCACTGTTCCATGGGCTTCATGACATATGCACCGTCGTTATTCGGCAGGTGCTATTTTAGTTTACCTTAAATAAAACACTGACACCGAATTTATCTGTTGGATTATAACGTCCACAGCTTTATTAATTATTAAATATATAAATAAATAAATTAACAATTTAGGGTCATTGTCCAGCTAACATTATATTACTATCCCCCCGCACAATACCCCTGACAATGACCCTATCTTTTGAACAATAATTAACATTCACTTAACATATAACCAGTAACACACGGCCTACCAGAGAGGCCCCAAAACCATCTGTTAACTGTAGGGGTGTACCCAGACACCCCTACCCCCTAGGTTCGTAGCCACCGAAGAGCTTGAACCTACCAACACTCTAATCCATCTGGCCTACTCCAGCCTAGGCCTTGGCCTGTCCATTCTCAATTCCAGCTAACTCCTGGCTTTAACACGCCCTGCTCCGCCATAGCACATGACTTGATCCCTTAAGGACATGTGCGCCCCCCACCACCCTGAAGCAGGGCCAAGCTAATCCCTTCCTGGAAGCCTAGATTGAGCAAGTCACAACCCACGTCTGACAAGTGTACCCCGTCTCTCCTAAAATAGCCCGGCAGCATGTCCTCCAGTTCCCTATGCCGAACTACAATGCCCCCCACTCACCGCACAAAACTCGCCATTGCCCTGTTAACCTTACCCATGCATCGAGCCACTGCAGCTGGATCCCTGGCGTGCCGCCACGTGAAACGGGGGACCATTTCCGACCACACCACCACCACGCCAGGGACCAGGTCCAACAGCCGATCAACGTCTCTCTTCATCCGTCTAACCAACTCCCTTTGCGGAATCAGACCCAAATCATTCCCACCCCCGTGTAATAAAACTATGTCTGGTGCAGACCCTCCGGCCAACCTGCTAAACAACGTACTACTGATGCTTTGCCAGCTAAACCCCCTAAAGCCAAACCAAGAAATCGACACTTCTCCTTGAGTAAAACCCAGCTGTGCTCCACTTCTCCGAACAGCAGCCCTCTTCTGAGCCCAATAGACATACGAGTGGCCCCAGATCCATACTCTCCATCCTGCAAAGAAAAACACGTTAATACCAAACAGATGGATTACCCTTCCATCACAGCATAACACTGCCCTGCTCACACCAGCCTATCTGGTCTAACATATGATCGAAAACGCAAGGATTCCCACCTCCCTATGCGTTTAATCCTCTCATCCCCCAGCCCCAGACGTGCGGCCTCGGTTGCCGCCCCAATTCTAAAGGAGTGAGTCCCAAATTGCCCCGGCTCTAGGCCCAGCTTACTTACCCCCATCCGAAACACCCTCGCGAACTGGAAGCGCGACAGGGCCGAGCCGTCCTGGTGCACCAAGAAGCAACCCTCACCCCCCGGGCGCAATGCCCGGTACTCCGACCCTTTTTCAACTGGGCACACCCCTGACCCAGGCAGCCCGAACAGCACGACTGTGCAACCTTTACCAAAAATGTCCGTCTTCGAACGGCGTAACTGGATTTGCACCCTGTCCTCGCGAACCTCCACATCTGTGAGCTGAAGACCCCCAAGGCCCCTCTTGTTTGCGCTTACCAACTCCCCGATCCGAAAAGCCCCGAAAAAAGCCCACACAAATGCCACCGTGAACAACGACACCTCGAATGTGGAGCTGCAAATGCCCGGTAGAACCCCCACCAGCTCCCGCAACAAGTCAAAGGACACTGGTCTACGCGTGTCTACCGTTTTCTTCCCCCTCTTGAATCCCTTCACTGCCTGCCGGACCATGAAGTGTTTGGTATCATCAACCCAGCCATTGAACTTAAACAGGAAAGCCAAGGCAGAGAGATGTCTATCCACCATGGCAGGCGACGCCTGAGCCGCGAACAATCGACAGAGCAACCACAAAAGTGCATCCAAGCGTTGCCCCTCCGTAGGGGCGCTACTCACCTGGGCCACCGTCTCGTCCCACAGTTTCCAAACCTTTACGTAGGACGCCCACGTGCTCGGCGCCAGTGACCTCCTCACACAGTCTCCAAGCAGGCCGTCCCGAGTTGCCACATCACACCCGGGCACTCCTGACCCTGGGCCAGCGCGTCCGGCGCAGCCTCCCGAAAGCGTTCCCACTGAAAACGAGACAGTGAGTCAGCCACCACGTTCTGGAGCCCCGGGATGTGCCTAGCCCTGAACACTATGTTGAATGACATACAACTAAGCACTAATTGTCGAAGCAGGCGTACTACCGGGGGCGACGAGGCGGTCAAGCTATTGATCGCTTGCACTACCGCCATGTTATCGGAGTAGAATACCACCTTTTTGTCAGCCAACTCCGTACCCCAGAGTACCACCGCTACAACGATGGGAAACAACTCCAAGAACGCCAAGTTCTTAATCAGAGGACTCACCTTCCACGGCTCCGGCCACGCCTCCGCGCACCACTTACCTGCCAAGTAGGCCCCAAAACCAATACTGCCGGAAGCGTCTGTAAACAACTTCATCGCGGCCGACGACACCGTCGGTTCCCGAAAGAACACTGTCCCGTTAAAGTTGCCCAAAAACTGTTCCCAAACCCCCAAATCGTCCTTCATCTCGGCCGACACCCGAATGTAGTGCGACGGCCGCCGCACCCCACTTGTTGCTTGCGCCAACCTCCGGCAAAATATCCTCCCCATGGGGATCACCCTGCACGCAAAATTAAGGCTCCCCACGAGGGACTGGAGCCCCCGCAAGGTCACCTTCCTCGCCCCCTTGACCACGTCCACTAGCTGTCGCAGATGCCGCAGCTTATCCCTAGGCAGCCTGCATTCCCCGAGCTCCGAATCAATTTCGAGACCCAAGAAGCTAAGGCACGTGGTGGGGCCCACCGTCTTGTCCCCCGCCAACGGCACCCCAAAGGTATGCGCCACCCGCTGAAAAACCCTCAGTACCTGAGCACACCGCTCAGAGTCCCGTGGGCCGACACACAGAAAATCATCCAAGTAGTGCACTACAGCACCCCCGGCCGATTCCGTGCGCACCACCCACTCCAAGAAGGTACTAAACCTCTCGAAGTAAGCGCAAGAGATGGAACAACCCATAGGCAGACACAAGTCCACGAAGATTGCACCCTCAAAGTGGCACCCCAACAGGTGGTGACAGTCCGGGTGTATGGGCAGCAGCCGAAAAGCCGCCTCCACGTCCACCTTGGCCATCAGCGCCCCACGCCCCGCTCTCCTAACCAGCTCGACGGCTTTGTCGAATGACGTGTAGGAGACCGAGCATAGGTCGGCGTCGATGTCATCATTCACCGAAGACCCTTTCGGGTGCGATAAATGATGAATCAGACGGAACTTTCCCTCTTCCTTCTTGGGGACCACCCCCAATGGTGACAACCTCAGATTCGCCAAGGGCGGGGCCGGAAATGGCCCTGCCATCCTCCCCGCTTGCACCTCCTTGGCCAATTTCTCCCGCACTACCCCCGGGTGTTCCCTGACCGACCTGAGGTTCTCACAAGGTGCCCCCGGCCCCGTGGCTTTGAAGGGAATTTTGAAACCCTCGGCAAAGCCCGCCCGAAGGAATTCTGCCACGGCTTGATCAGCGTATTGCCTTAGCCAAGGCAACATCGCGCCTACCTTCACTGGTGACACCCCCAGCGGGAGCTGTGGGAGCGGCCGCTCCCGTTGCTCCTCCCCCTGCGGCCGACTTACCTTTCTTGAAGCACCTGTTGACCCCGTGGTTCCCGCCGCACCCTGAGCATTCATGCCGGAATCTACAAGCGGATCCCCACTTACACTGTCCTTCGTTGAAGGCCCAGCAGGTACCTTTCTTTTGACCTGCCGCCACCGCCCCCCCGGGAGCGGTGCCGGCAGTCCCTGGAAAGGGCGCGTTCTTTTGCGCCATCATTAACCGCATCCAAAGCGGCAGGTCCATTTGGTCCCAGCGCATGGAAGGGTTGGCCGCCAATCGCTGACGGAACTGCTCATCATACCTCCACCATGCCAACCCTCCATAGGTGCGGTATGCGTCCCCGATTCCGTCCAAGTAACAAAACAACTGAGAGCAGCACTCCGGCCGCTTCTCCCCAATAACACTGGCCAAAATGCAAAAAGCTCGCAGCCAGTTACCGAAGGTCTTCGGTATCTTGCGATACCTCCGCCTTTTCTCCTCCTCCTCCTTCTTGGCGTCCTTCTTGTCCTCCTCTTTTAAATCTAAGAATTCCTCCAGGGGAAGAAGGGAAAATATTTCCACGAATTCCCCTTTCGCAATCTTCTCCTTCACCTCCCCTTTCAAATGGCA
The DNA here is from genome assembly GCF_036172605.1 of Pelobates fuscus. Lineage (NCBI taxonomy): Eukaryota > Metazoa > Chordata > Amphibia > Anura > Pelobatidae > Pelobates > Pelobates fuscus. The sequence continues at coordinate 369,670,870 of NC_086318.1, forward strand.
ACCTAACGGCCCCGCGAAGGACACATGTACATTCTGACGTGCCGCTTCCGTAATGTCCCCCCCCGTCACATCGAGTACCCCGTCCCCCACCGATGATCCATCAGGCTTATCAGTGGGCCGCGTTTCCTCCCTAGTACCACCTGTCACTCCTGAGGATACCCCCACCAACCCCGACCCACTGCCTTCACCTGCTGACCAAACCGTATCGAACCTAAGCGGCTCCCTATCCTCTGACCATGAATCTATAAATGACTTCAAACAATGTATGAATGTCCCCGGGTGTGGTGTAGAGGAAGACTCACCGCTGATGCCCCTGGCCGCCGCAGGCCGCGGGGTTGCTGTCCCTCCATCCGCCATTTCTGACACTGGAGCTCCCAATAGACGCCGACTCCTGCCCGCCTGGTCCCGCCTCGGAACCGCTGGTGAGTTACTCCGCGACCTGTAAGGAGAAGACATCCTGGGTAGTCTGCCCGAGTAGCTCCCTACCCGCCCTTCCTCCCTACGCTCTTCTCCGACTGCCCTGGATCCTCTCCACTGCTCCTTCCGACCACCCTTGCTGAGTGCTCCCCGTCGCTGCTCCCTGAAGCTCCTCTCTGAAGATCTCGATGCACTGTGCCTTCTGCTCCGCCTCCCTTCCTCTGACCTGGACCTCCTTCTCCTCTCCCTGACGCTGAACCTGGACTCACTGCGGCCTAGCCGTGAATGGCTCCTGTCCCTGCTGTCCCGTCCTCCCGACCAGCTCTTGTCACTGCTGCACCTGGCGCTGCTGCTGCGCCGCTGGCCGCCCTGGCCCTTTACAGCCGCATCCCTGTCACTAGGCCGTACCTGAGGGCAGCCGGATGGGCCCCCCCGCTCTATACTGCCACCCCTTGCTCCCCGGTATCGTGCTGAAACCACAGGCTCTCCCACAGCCGCTGCGCCTGGCCCCCCACCGGCCGCCCCGTCTGACTCTGCCCTAGCCCCTAAGGATAAGCCGCTTGTCGCCTTCCTAGCTCCAGAAACCCTCTGAGCCGCCCGACCCGCTCCGCTGTCCTCTACTCCTAGTCCACTGATCTCAGTCCTGGCCCTCCCTCCGGCCGCCCCTTCGGATCCCTTGCTGGCCTGGTCTCCCCGCACTGCCTGGCGGACCGTAGTAACCCGACTAGCATTCCCACTTTGCCCCTCAGTGATACCGCTGGAGGTTGACTCACCGGGACGCTCAGTCCGTTGCCCACTGGCCGCGTGGGTGAAGCCATCCGCAGCCGCATGGTCCGCTGGTGTCGCAGCAGTCCCGTTTCCTGCTGTCCCGCCGGCCGCCATTACGCGGGGCGCCTTCTGACCTCGTGGCCTCCATTTTGCGCCCGCAGTCGCCTGCCCGGCGGGCCCGCCCGAAGGCGCCTGCCGCATTCCCTCCTCCGCCGCTGTACTCGGTCCGGCCTCCGACCCGCCGACCGCTGAAGGGCTCCTCCGCCGCCGGGCCGCAGGGGCCTCCCCCGGGCTCAACCTCTGTGGCGGCCTGGTCCTCCGCGCCGACCTCCTCTCCGGTCCCTCCGCGTGGGTGGCAGCAGCCCCGATCTGTTCATGCAGCCACGCCAGCCCTCTATCACGAACCGCCGCCCGAACTCCGTCCAGAATCTCCTCTAGGGACGCCATTACCTGCAGAGGGAGAAAAAGAAAAAGAACTCAGCCGACCAGCCACAAGTGACAGGTCAGTGCAATTCAGATTAACTGGCTCCTCACTTAAGATGGCCGCCTATTTACACTGCCTGACTCCTCCCCTACTTAGCCCCGCCCTAAACATCCCATAACTTTCCACCTGCCTACTTCCTGGCCTTGTCAAGGCCCACTCCCCTGTTTCACTGTTCCATGGGCTTCATTCCTGCTTTTATTGAAATTTGGCTGAAATACACTGCTGCATTTACACCATACTGGAAGTATGTATATTCAAAAAAGCACATGCATTGACGTGGACAAAGGGCAACGGTGTTTACAATGGTTTTAACACTCAGATACACACACCCTCACACCATATACAAATAAAAAAAACTCACACTTATTTGAAACATGGAATTAATACTGGTGGGCCCAAAAGGGATTTTGCCAGGGGCCCAGAAGGCAGTAAGTCCGTCCCTGGGTGGACATGCCATTGTCCACCTCCCAATATTATGGTAAACCTCCTTGTGTGCCTAGGGGTCTCCAAACCCCTAGCCAGCCCCCTAAAATAAAGCCCCTACTTACCCTGATAATAGTGAGGAGGACGCCATAAAATATAAAACCTGTAAATAAATTATACTTACAATTAGAAGTCTTCCTTCTTCTAATTCCCTCTTTTTTTCATCCCCAAAAAAGAGCAAATTAAAAATCCATACTTCTCAACACCATTAATTTAAATTAAAGAAAGGGCCAGATAGCAAAAAAATAGTAAAAAATAATTAAAATAAATAAAAGCAGGACCATAATAAAAACGAATCTTCAGCCCTTGAGGGGTCACCTAAGAAAGAGCACACCCAACAGAAAAAGCCCTTTTATAGGTTTCCCACGCTACAGCAAATATCGCAAACCGTGGGTAAATTTGCCCATCCTTTGCAAAACAATTTATAACTTCATATATATAAAAACATAACAAAAAAGAATGCACAACGTGTTTCAACCCAGATTGGGTCTTCCTCAGGTGATGGGAAGACCCGATCTGGGTTAAAAGATGTTGCTTATTCTTTTTTGTTATGTTTTTATATATATGAAGTTATATATTGTCCATACCTACTTACCTCTTCTTGGAGTTCCTGATTCACCTTTGCACTTTTGGGAACCCAATCTCTGGAGGAAATTTTTCTGTGTTCCTATGTCTTTAAGGAAACATACACACCCTATAAATCCAGAGCCAACTTTAACCCCTTAAGGACAGAGCTTCAGAAGCTTGACTTACGCTTAATGACACAAGCAATTTTTGCATTTTCTTGCTGTTTGCGTTCAACTGCAATTTGCATCTCTCTCATTTATTGCACCGACACATATTATATACTGTTTTTTAAAGGACAGAAAGGGCTTTAATTTGATATAACATATATATATATATAAATGCTTACTTATTATAAAAAAAATACAGAAAAATGCAAAAAAAATGAAAAATATTGGTTTTTTTTACAGTTTTTGCAATCATAATGTGTGCATAATTAGTGCAGGTTAAGGAAAGTAATTAAAAATAAATTCATTTATTTGTTCTGATTTACAGAATATATAATGTGTCTGGGATTTTAAGTTTTTTTTGGTAGTTACAGGTCACAAAGCACAAGGAGTAAAATAAAATTTTAATGTGGAGCGATTTTAGAATTTGGTATGTTTGTCTTGTAAGCCTAATAGCCATAAAATAAAACAAAATTGCCACACAAAAGTATATATTTATATAAAGTAGACATCACAGGCTATTTACCCAAGGTTGTTTTGACACTTTCTACGTAGCCATTTTACCGCCAACCTCTGCTAAATATTGGAGTAAAATTGTGTTTTTGGGGGGTTTTCGCACACAAACGTATAACAAAGAACTTCTCATGTGTATTTTGTAAAGTTGGTGTGTGCTATTCCTGTACAAAGTTTTATTATGTGTTCAGTTACTTCTGCTGAGTACAACGGTACCCCCATTGTATGTCTTTGGCACTATTTTGTGAGGCTACAGTGCCATATAGGAGACCTGTCCTTTTCAGTATTCACAGTAGAATTTTGAGAGACGGATTTAATGAGCCTATGCTTCCATTTGGGGTATTATAACAGTTTGACTGTTCAAAAACCCCAACAAAGGCCTACCATTTGTAAAAGTAGACACTCCAGGGTATCTCATAAGGTGCATATTGTGCCTTAACATGCCCCCATTTTTTTACCATTACATGCCAAAGTATGTGGTAAAAAATAATTTTGTGCATTTTTTACATACGGATTGCATTTTTGCTGGGCATTTTGTATATTTCATATGTGCCACTAAGTTCAAACCCCCCAAATTATGCTCAGCTAAGTCTTCTGAGTAAAAGGACACCCCCATTGTATGTCTATGGCACTATTTCGTGAAGCTACAGTGCCATACAGGAGACCTGTCCTTTTCAGTATTCACAGTAGAATTTTGAGAGACAGATTTAATGAGCCTATGCTTCCATTTGGGGTATTATAACAGTTTGACTGTTCAAAAACCCCCACAAAGGCCTACCATTTGTAAAAGTAGACACTCCAGGGTATCTCATAAGGTGCATATTGTGCCTTAACATGCCCCCATTTTTTTACCATTACATGCCAAAGTATGTGGTAAAAAATAATTTTGTGCATTTTTTACATACGGATTGCATTTTTGCTGGGCATTTTGTATATTTCATATGTGCCACTAAGTTCAAACCCCCCAAATTATGCTCAGCTAAGTCTTCTGAGTAAAAGGACACCCCCATTGTATGTCTATGGCACTATTTCGTGAAGCTACAGTGCCATACAGGAGACCTGTCCTTTTCAGTATTCACAGTAGAATTTTGAGAGACGGATTTAATGAGCCTATGCTTCCATTTGGGGTATTATAACAGTTTGACTGTTCAAAAACCCCCACAAAGGCCTACCATTTGTAAAAGTAGACACTCCAGGGTATCTCATAAGGTGCATATTGTGCCTTAACATGCCCCCATTTTTTTACCATTACATGCCAAAGTATGTGGTAAAAAATAATTTTGTGCATTTTTTTACATACGGATTGCATTTTTGCTGGGCATTTTGTATATTTCATATGTGCCACTAAGTTCAAACCCCCCAAATTATGCTCAGCTAAGTCTTCTGAGTAAAAGGACACCCCCATTGTATGTCTATGGCACTATTTCGTGAAGCTACAGTGCCATACAGGAGACCTGTCCTTTTCAGTATTCACAGTAGAATTTTGAGAGACGGATTTAATGAGCCTATGCTTCCATTTGGGGTATTATAACAGTTTGACTGTTCAAAAACCCCCACAAAGGCCTACCATTTGTAAAAGTAGACACTCCAGGGTATCTCATAAGGTGCATATTGTGCCTTAACATGCCCCCATTTTTTTACCATTACATGCCAAAGTATGTGGTAAAAAATAATTTTGTGCATTTTTTACATACGGATTGCATTTTTGCTGGGCATTTTGTATATTTCATATGTGCCACTAAGTTCAAACCCCCCAAATTATGCTCAGCTAAGTCTTCTGAGTAAAAAGACATCCCCAATGAATGTCTTTGGCACTATTTTGTGAAGCTACAGTGGCATATTGGAGACCAAGCCATATCAGTTTTTACAGAACTTTGAATTTTGACGCTGGGCCTATGTGCAATTTCCAAGCATCTTCGTAAGTTTTAAATTCAAACTACCCCACAAAGGCCTACCATTTCTTAAAGTAGACACCCCAGGGTATTTCAAAAGGCATATTTTGAACCTTAGGGTGGGATAATTTTTCCGCTAGCTTGTACCAGGTGTAGTGGTAATAAGCGTTTTTTCTGCCTTTTTGACACACAAAGTGAGTTTGCACAGTATATTTTGCAAACCTTATGTGTACCACCACTCTATAATACTTTATATGTTGCTCAGCTATGTCGGCTGAGTACAAAAATACCCCCGTATGTACCTTTGCCAGGTATATGTGGACATCGGAGGGGCACATTTGGGACACAGCCATTCCATTTTTTTTCAAACTTTAAATTTTTACGCTGTGCCCATGTCCCATTTTAGAGTATTTTACCAGGCTATATAATCCAAATACCCCATAAAGCCATACCATTTCTTAAAGAAGACATCCCAGGGTATTTCAAAAGGCATATTTTGAAAATTAGTGTGGGATCATTTTTCCGCTAGCTTGTACCAGGGGTAGTGGTAATAAGCGTTTTTTCTGCCTTTTTGACACACAAAGTGAGTTTGCACAGTATATTTTGCAAACCTTATGTGTACCACCACTCTATAATACTTTATATGTTGCTCAGCTATGTCGGCTGAGTACAAAAATACCCCCGTATGTACCTTTGCCAGGTATATGTGGACATCGGAGGGGCACATTTAGGACACAGCCATTCCATTTTTTTTCAAACTTTAAATTTTTACGCTGTGCCCATGTCCCATTTTAGAGTATTTTACCAGGCTATATAAACCAAATACCCCATAAAGCCATACCATTTCTTAAAGAAGACATCCCAGGGTATTTTAAAAGGCATATTTTGAACCTTAGCGTGGGATAATTTTTCCGCTAGCTTGTACCAGGTGTAGTGGTAATGAGCGTTATTGAATGTATTTTTTTACTTTTTAAAACTTTTTTTACTTTTTAAAACTATTTTTTAAACTTTTGTTTTGCTTATTCATTTTTTTAAAGTTTCCTAAACTTTCGTAAAACTTTTTTTTTACAGATTTAACATTTTTCTAAGCTTTTTCTTTTACCGTTAACCCCTAACTAGCAGTAAGCAGCACTAACAGTAAATTCCCCATTTTCCCATAACTCCCACCCACCCCAGCTAGCAAAATATTTAATTATACAATATTTAAATTAGTTAATTAAATTAATTTAACCCCTGAGGGTTAAAAAATAAATAAAAGTTAATCGTCAGGGGTTAAAAAAAAATTAGATCACAGTATAATACTGTGATCTGTATTTTGATCACTGTAGGCAGTGATAGACTGGCAGGTAAGGGGTTAATTTTTATTTGGACTGGGTAAAGGGTTTATTTTTATTTATTTTTTTTACTTAAACGTTATTAAAACTTTTTTTTTTACTTAATTTTTTAACTTTTTAAAGCTTATTTTAAAACTTTTTTTAACGTTAACCCCTAGTTAGCCTAACACTAAATCCCCCAATTCCCCACTAACTTCCACCCTCCCCAGCTAGCTAAATTTATCATTTTAAAATATTTAAATTAATTAATAAAATAAATTTAACCCCTGAGGGTTAAAAAAAAAAAGAATTAACCCTCAGGGGTTAAAAAAAAAATCAGATCATATTAAAATGTAATCCCTGCCAATTGATCACTGTAGTCAGTGATCAATTGGCAGGGAAGGGGTTAATTTTTTATTAATATGGGTAAAGGGGGGTGGGATTTTAATTTAACTTTTTTTTTTTTTAACACCAGGGGGCAGGATCATCACTGATCCGGCTCCCTGCACTTCACAGTGAACCCGGAAGTGCAGGGAGGCGGAGGTGAGTATACAGAGCACATGTGCCCGCTCTGACATGCTGTCAGAGCGGGCACATGAGCTGGGACAGCCCGATCCGGTGCTCCCGGTCTGCCTCTAATGCAGAGGCAGACCGGAGCACCATTAACCCCACGATCGCCGCGATTGCGGCGATCTGGGGTTAATTTTACCGCGTGACGGACAAGGTCCGTCACCCGTCGTTAAGGGCATCCCCAGGATGACGGACCTCGTCCGTCACCCGTCGTGAAGGGGTTAAATGGGCTCTAAAAAGTGTGAGTGTTCTGAATTCTAACATCTACTCACATATTGTATATACAGATTGCACTATGTTGTGTTCTGTTTTTATCTTTGTTTAGGATATTGTATTTTTTTTATTTACATTTAGAAGAGTTTGTATAAAAGGTAAAACCTCTTTGGTTTTACATTGTTTCACATTTTAAGTATATTTAGTGACAATATACTAGGGTGATTCAGCAGCACCGGATCTTCTATCCTTAAAGGGACACTATAGTCACCTGAACAACTTCAGCTTAATGAGGTTGTTCAGGTGAGTGCTACAGCTCCCTGCAGCCTTTTTCTTGTAAGCACTGTATTTTCTGAGAAAATGCAGTGTTTACATTGGAAGCTTGGAACACCTCTTGTTGCAGTCAATCAGACGGCCACCAGAGGGACTTCCGAGTTCAGAGGCCCTAAAAAGGCCTCATTCACGTCTGACGTATTCACGCATGGGTGAATACTTCAGACGGGCTATCAGCACACAAAGCACTGTGAACGCGCTTTGTGTGCTGAGGCTGTCAGCTCTGCTGTGGGAGTCGCTAGAGCTGACTGCTGAAGCCCGAAGAGGAGGACCCACAGGGACTCTTTCTGGCCACAATAGTGGTTGAAGGGGGGGGGGGGAGGAGACCTACTCTCCTTCCCCCCCCCCAGCCCCCACCCCTGGGCGGCGGGTGGGGGCCATGAAGATAATGAGGGGGGGACCTACTGTTTATTTTCCTTGCTTTGTATAAGTAGTCAAGTAGTTCAACTCCTCCAGGAGAACTGGAAGCTGCAGCTTTGAGCTGAGGTGGTGCAGGAAGGTGCTCATTGATTGAGAGTGCAAAGTTGACGCTTTCAACCTATGACCTGCATAACTTAGCTCAGGGTGGCTAATGGAATCTCTGTGCAGGAGCTTATGACTGTGACCAGTCCACCATGGATCCTAGGTAAGTTATTAAATCGTTTGTAAACGGTTTGACTACTTACCCTGGCAGAGTGACAGGGCACTCCTGACACCATAACCTCTATATCACACTGTAGTGGTTATGGTGCTTGAAGTATTCATATCTGTTTTGTATAATTATTCTTATATGTTAAATTTAGACAGACTATGTTTGAGAAAACATCCGGGTTGGCATGATTTGTTTGCTGACATTTGCTCCTCTCGGCTTGGAATGTAGTTGCACTCTTTAAGTGTTTAGATCAACAATAGGACTATACTTTAAGTAATCTGTCTCTTTTTAGAGTTTCTTGCAGACATTTTATCTCTTTAAACTTAAATTACAAGAGAAAATACAACTATACACAGATAGCTACACACCGTGTTTGTGTTTTAGCCTACCAGATGAGGATTTGGACTGGCGGCAGCTTATATTCACTGTAACATAGAAAAACCTTCTTCTTGGCAGTGCCAATGCTGTTACTTTTGGACCACAAGGCAGGCACTTTGTTTCCAAGCATGTATGACTGATAAACCCCCCCATTATGCCACTGTAACGGCCGTTAACCCAGTATTTTCCTAGTCAAGACACAGAGTGCATATAAATGACATATACAGGGACACAAAGCGATTATTCCTGATGCCCAGTCTACTGAAAAGTTAGTGTTTATTGAGGGATATCCTTAAAGGATGGAGTGCTTGCTACTGCTTATTATTTGCCTTGGCTGTCAGTATTTTGCCAAGTTAAGTCAAGTCAGTATGCAGTGTTACGTTCATTTTTAGTTTAATTAAGGACTCTTGTTACCAGTAACGTGGGCAATTATGATCTACTGTCTTATAGCCCCTAGCTGAGGTCAACATTCAGAAATTATAATTTGTTTCCTGACCAATATTGGTCTTAAAGGAACACTATAGGGTCAGAAAACAAATTCAGGCTGGAACTGCTGCAAAGCCATTGCCGCAGAGACATACTAGGAATGGCAGATGGATTACTGTAGGATCTGGTAGACTTGGAGTTGTGGATAAAAGGCATATTGCACAATCTGTTGTTCTACATAATTCATTTTCTGCACTTTCAGAGTGTAGTGGTGTCCTGGAGATAGGCACTGAGGCTAGTGGTGTTGTGCAGAGAGGCACTGAGGCTAGTGGTGTCCTGGAGATAGGCACTGAGGCTAGTGGTGTTGTGCAGAGAGGCACTGAGGCTAGTGGTGTTGTGCAGAGAGGCACTGAGGCTAGTGGTGTTGTGCAGAGAGGCACTGAGGCTAGTGGTGTTGTGCAGAGAGGCACTGAGGCTAGTGGTGTTGTGCAGAGAGGCACTGAGGCTAGTGGTGTTGTGCAGAGAGGCACTGAGGCTAGTGGTGTTGTGCAGAGAGGCACTGAGGCTAGTGGTGTTGTGCAGAGAGGCACTGAGGCTAGTGGTGTTGTGCAGAGAGGCACTGAGGCTAGTGGTGTTGTGCAGAGAGGAACTGAGGCTAGTGGTGTTGTGCAGAGAGGCACTGAGGCTAGTGGTGTTGTGCAGAGAGGAACTGAGGCTAGTGGTGTTGTGCAGAGAGGCACTGAGGCTAGTGGTGTTGTGCAGAGAGGCACTGAGGCTAGTGGTGTTGTGCAGAGAGGCACTGAGGCTAGTGGTGTTGTGCAGAGAGGCACTGAGGCTAGTGGTGTTGTGCAGAGAGGCACTGAGGCTAGTGGTGTTGTGCAGAGAGGCACTGAGGCTAGTGGTGTTGTGCAGAGAGGCACTGAGGCTAGTGGTGTTGTGCAGAGAGGCTTGAAGACTATGGTGAGGCCTAATAGAAAGCAGTTGTTGTTGGGGGATTCCATCATAAGAGGTGTGGAGATGGACAATGGTGGTCTTGTGAGGTGTCTTCCCGGAGCTACTGCTCACAGAGACAGGAGACGTATCTGTAATATTGTTAAGCAAGCAAAGCAGGAAGGGGAATTGGATGTACTTGTCCATTTAGGGACAAATGACTTGGCTTGCAATGAGGTTTCAGAGGTTAAGGAAGTTTTTAGTGTTTTTGCCAATGATATACGGCAGGTTGCTTCCACACTGTCATTCTCTGAAGTTCTGCCTGTGCATAACACTCAGAACGACAGGCGGATGCGTATTAGGGACTTTAACTTGTGGCTTGGTGAATGGTGTCGGGAGCAAGGATTTGGCTTTATTGCTCATGGTAGCTCTGTTTGGAATGGAAATAAACTGTACAAAAAAGATGGTTTGCATCTTTCTCAAAAGGGAACAAATGTTCTCAGTGAGCAGTTCAAAGGTTTTGCTAGGATGTTTTTAAACTAGGAGGGGGGGGCAAAAGGGTGATAAAACATCAATCCAATTGTCCCCCAAAACAAGGACAGAAGGTGCCTGTAGCAAGTGTGTTAAAAAATGATAAGCTTAGAGTCATGTCTACAAATGCTCGCAGTTTAGGGAATAAGATCCATGAACTTGTGGCAATAATGGCAACTGATAGTGTAGATTTAGTCGCTGTTACCGAGACATGGTATAATGAGAAAAATGACTGGGACATAGCAATACCAGGGTACTCTTTATATAGAAAAGACAGGGAAGGCAAGAAAGGGGGAGGGGTGGCCCTGTATGTAAAGGATAGCATAAAATCTAGCCTAATAAAGGTTAGTGAGGCGAACATAGAGTCCGTTTGGGTTACGTTAGAATTTGGTAATCACACAGTAACTCGTGTAGGTGTGATTTATAGGCCCCCAGGACAAATTGAAGAGTTAGATAATCTACTAGTTGAAGAAATAGCTAAAATGACAATGAAGGGGGAAGTTATCATCATGGGTGACTTTAATCTTCCTGATGTGAATTGGAAAACAAAAATAGCTACTTGTGCCAGGAGCACACATATTCTAAACTCCCTACTGGGATTGTCTCTAAAACAAGTTGTTGAGGAGCCAACTCGTAAAGAGGCCATACTAGATTTAGTGTTAACAAATGGAGATTTGGTATCAGATATTACTGTAGGTGAAAGTTTAGGATCCAGTGATCATCAGTCAGTGTGGTTTAATATAAGAACAGTGACTGAGTCACACCACACAAAAACAAAAGTTTTAGACTTTAGAAAAACAGACTTTTCTAAAATTAGAATATGTGTAAAGGAGTCATTATCAGACTGGAGCAATTTATATGGAGTCCAAAAGAAATGGGATTATTTAAAAGTTGCACTACTGAAGGCAACAGAAAATTGCATTAGGCTTGTCAGTAAAAGCAAAAAATTCAAGAAACCACTGTGGTACTCCGCAGATGTGGCCAAAATAGTAAAAAACAAAAAGTTAGCATTTAGTAATTATAAAAAAACCCAGAGTGAGGAAGACAGAATGACCTATAAGATTAGGCAGAAAGAGGCTAAGCAAGTTATAAGAGCTTCCAAATCCCACACAGAAGAGAAAATAGCACAGTCAGTAAAAAAGGGGGACAAAACTTTTTTTAGATACATAAATGAGAAAAGAAAAGTAAAACAAGGATTAGTTAGATTAAAAACAAAAGAAGGAAGGTATGTAGATGAGGATAAAGGTCTAGCTGACTGCCTCAATGAATATTTTTGTTCGGTATTTACAGATGAAAATGAAGGAAAGGGACCTCAGTTAAGAAAAAGGATAAATGAGTCATTTATTACACGTGAGTTTACAGAGGAAGAGGTTCTATTTCAACTGTCAAAAGTAAAGACAAATAAGTCAATGGGACCTGATGGAATACACCCAAAGCTATTAAAAGAGCTTAGTGGTGTACTAGCAAAACCATTAACAGATTTATTTAACCAATCATTGATAACAGGAGTAGTCCCAGAAGATTGGAAGTTAGCGAATGTTGTGCCCATTCACAAGAAAGGTAATAGGGAGGAGTCGGGCAACTATAGGCCAGTAAGCCTTACTTCAGTAGTGGGGAAAGTGATGGAGACCATGTTAAAGGATAGGATTGTTGAACATCTAAAAACACATGGATTTCAAGACAAGAGACAACATGGGTTTACTTCAGGGAGATCATGCCAAACTAATCTTATTGATTTTTTTGATTGGGTAACTAAAATTATAGATCAGGGTGGTGCAGTAGACATTGCTTACCTAGATTTCAGTAAGGCTTTTGACACTGTTGCACATAGAAGGCTTATCAATAAACTACAATCTTTGAGTTTGGATTCGAATATTGTTGAATGGGTAAGGCAGTGGCTGAGTGACAGGCAACAGAGGGTTGTAGTCAATGGAGTATATTCGAAGCTTGGGCTTGTCACCAGTGGGGTACCTCAGGGATCTGTACTTGGACCCATTCTCTTTAATATTTTTATTAGTGATATTGCAGAAGGTCTTGATGGTAAGGTGTGTCTTTTTGCGGATGATACTAAGATATGTAACAGGGTTGATGTTCCAGGAGGGATAAGCCAAATGGAAAATGATTTAGGTAAACTAGAAAAATGGTCAGAGTTGTGGCAACTGACATTTAATGTGGATAAGTGCAAGATAATGCATCTTGGACGTAAAAACCCAAGGGTAGAGTACAAAATATTTGATAGAGTCCTAACCTCAACATCTGAGGAAAGGGATTTAGGGGTGATTATTTCTGATGACTTAAAGGTAGGCAGACAATGTAATAGAGCAGCAGGAAATGCTAGCAGAATGCTTGGTTGTATAGGGAGAGGTATTAGCAGTAGAAAGAGGGAAGTGCTCATGCCATTGTACAGAACACTGGTGAGACCTCACTTGGAGTACTGTACACAGTACTGGAGACCCTATCTTCAGAAGGATATTGATACCTTAGAGAGAGTTCAAAGAAGGGCTACTAAACTGGTTCATGGATTGCAGGATAAAACTTACCAGGAAAGGTTAAAGGATCTTAACATGTATAGCTTGGAGGAAAGACGAGACAGGGGGGATATGATAGAAACATTTAAATACATAAAGGGAATCAACACAGTAAAGGAGGAGACTATATTTAAAAGAAGAAAAACTACCACAACAAGAGGACATAGTCTTAAATTAGAGGGACAAAGGTTTAAAAATAATATCAGGAAGTATTACTTTACTGAGAGGGTAGTGGATGCATGGAATAGCCTTCCAGCTGAAGTGGTAGAGGTTAACACAGTAAAGGAGTTTAAGCATGCGTGGGATAGGCATAAGGCTATCCTAACTATAAGATAAGGCCAGGGACTAATGAAAGTATTTAGAAAACTGGGCAGACTAGATGGGCCGAATGGTTCTTATCTGCCGTCACATTCTATGTTTCTATGTTTCTATGTAGAAATACAAACATGTATTCCTGATAGTTTTAAAACCAGCACTAGCCCTACCTGTCCCCTCCAGCCCCCACTTGCCTCCATAAATATAGTAACATCTTACTTGTATTCAAGTCTGCAGTTGCTGCCTCTGCCCCTGACCTGCCTGCATGCCTGACATCATCACAATGCTTTCCCATAGGATTTTCAGAGACTGTCAAGGGGGCAGATAAGGGGCAGAGCCAGCACAAGTCAAGCACAGCCCTGGCCAATCAGCATCTCCTCATAGAGATGCTTTGAATGCATCTCTATGAGGAAAGTTCAGTGTCTGCATGCAGAGGGTGGAGACACTGAATGTCGTGCAGCACTGCCCCTGGAAGCATCTCCAGCAGCCATCTGAGGAGTGGCCAGTGCAGTTAACTCTAGGCTGTAATGTAAACACTGCATTTTCTCTGAAAAGACAGTTTTTACTGCAAAAAGCCTGAAGGGAATGATTCTACGCACCAGAACAAATACAATAAGCTGTAGTAAAAAACAGATCTGTTGGTGCACTGCCCAAATTAAAAATCCACAAGGAGCAGTGGGGCAACAGCACTGAGGGGTGCCTGTAACTGCACTTCCCTCAATAAAAGGGAGCGCTACGGAATCTGATGGCGCTATATAAATAATAAAACAATAATAATAACCCTACTACAATAACCACTTATAGACCCAAAACAGTAAAAAAACACCTGAAGTGTACTACGGGACTTCAGGAGGGGAAGGCAGTGAATATAAAAACATCCTTTATTGTATAACATGAGTTACAGATAACTTAAACCACAAAAATTAAATAAGTACAATAATACCCGATGGAAAAAAAGCTTTAGCCGTTATGTACAGGGTAGCCAAAGGCTGCCAAACAAGAAAGGGTAAATTAGATTCAGAGATCAGTGGTACCTGGAGAATATGTATGGTGAGTGTTATATGAGCTATGTCTGCCAAAGACTGGACTAAAACTCAAGATAAAACTCTTTTAAATACTATAGAGTCACCAAATAGCTTATAGGATCAAGGTAATGTGTGTTGGAGAAAGACACAATAATATAAATAAGCCCCCAAATAGAGCTAAAAGATCTTAATAGCAGCTAAGGTTCCTGGTGCTTGACAGAAATGAGAGAATAGTGGGGAATAAACAAAGTAAGGAAGTCCCCCCCCCCCCTTTACTTTAGCTACCCAATAACAAAAATAGAGAAAGAGGGGAAGCAGAAGCCTTACAATCCTAGCCAAACAAACTGACCTTAGGTACCTCAACACCATGGGATTCCCATGCCAACCAGAACCAACTAGCCCTCGGGTAACTAAAAGTGCATTTAAAGTAACAAAAAAGTGCTACCCATGGTAAGTGTTCTAAACACTCATAGTGAGGTGCAAAATTAAAGAGCCAGACGCTCGTCAGGGGTATCAGTATACAATAAGCTGTAGTTGTTCTAGTGACTATAGTGTCCCTTTAATTTATTTAGAACCAATATGCATTATCAGCAGTTTACCAGCTCCTGATTTAGTGGTTCGGATCGATTATGTTACCACTTCTAAAGGCTATTGGCCATACCTCACTGATGAGGCCTAACCAGGCTGAAACGATCGTATGTTGTTGCTAAAAGCCGGCCTGTGTTTTGGATTAAAATAAACTAAAAACATTTCAAAAATGATTTTCTCACCCCTTCTGGGTGGTATATTTATTCCTCATTCTCTACCAGAGGCCTGGGAGCTTGAGGGGTCTGCGCAGTATCTTAGCTGTTGCTAGAACTGCACTCTTCTGCACAGCGATCTCAGATGTTCCACCTCAAATCTGTTGAAGCTACTTCGCCAACTTTGTAGTCATGTTCTTAGCAAGATGGTAATCAGATGACACCTAGTGGTTAAAATATGAATTATCTTATTCACTGTGCAGTTCTTTCAAATAAATCAAAATACTATGGGGCTTATGTATAAAAGTGTTGCGTTGTGTAAAATGTGGTCTAAATAATTAAAAGTAGTGCAGTAACCATGGAAGAGCCCCGAGTACTCCTATCACAACTGGGACTACTACTGCCTTCACTTTCCACATCCTTTCTAGTTCTTCTTTCAGTCCTTGGTATTTCTCCACCTTCTCATGATGTTATAGTCACTGAGTTTTGCCACATCCACCATGACTGCAGTCTTCCGCTCCTTGTCTACCACCACGATGTCGGGTTGGTTGGCCAGCACTTGCTTGTCTGTGTGGATCTTGAAGTCCCACAGGATCATTCCCGGACACGGAGCAAGAACATATACACACACATATATATATTAACTAGCAAAATCTTAGCAAGATATTAAAAATAAATGTACATTTATTGATCTTGATTATATGATCGTGAGCACTTAATAACCAATAGTGCAAAATAACCATCTATGCAGCTTTCAGGTTAATTTCTGCTTTAAATGAATAGTTCACTTAAAGGACCACTATAGGCACCCAGACCACTTCAGCTTAATGAAGTGATCTGGGTGCCAGGTCCATCTAGGATTAACCCTGCCTGCTGCAATCATAGCAGTTTCAGAGGGTTAATCCAGCCTCTAGTGGCTGTCTCATTGAGAGGCGCTTCCGCGCTTCTCACTGTGATTTTCACAGGGAGAAGACACCAGCGTCCATAGGAAAGCATTAAGAATGCTTTCCTATAGACTAGCTGAATGTGCACGCGGCTCTTGTTGCGCATGCCGATGACGACCGAAGGAGGAGGAGAGTCCCCAGCGCCGGGCGCTGGAGAAAGGTGGAGTCCGGCGCTGGAGAAAGGTGAGTTTTTAACCCCCTTCCTCCCCCTTCAGCCCGGTGGGAGTGGGACCCTGAGGGTGGGGGCACCTTCAGTGCACTATAGTGCCAGGAAAATGAGTATGTTTTCCTGGCACTATAGTGGTCCTTTAAAGAGATCCTATAGGCACTAAAAAAAACATTTAATTTTATGAAGCAGTTTTGATGTATAGATCAGGCATCTGGAGTCCCACTGCTCATTTTTCTGCCATTTAGGAATTAAGTAACTTTTTTTGTAAGCAGCCCTAGTCAAACTTCCCTGCATGTGACTTGCACAGCCTTTCTAAACACTTCCTTTAACCCCTTAAGGACCAAACTTCTGGAATAAAAGGGAATCATGACATGTCACACATGGCATGTGTCCTTAAGGGGTTAAAGAGAGATCTAGTGTTTAAACTTCATTTATTGCACAGTCTGTTCAATTTATAATTTCTTATTTCCTGCTTTGCTAATAGTCTGCTATTGCCTGAATGAGCCTCCTTTTGTGTGATTAAAGTTCAATTTACAGAGCAGGAGATAAAAACGTATAAGGCAAGTTAAAGCGGCACTGTCATGGCAGAATCCCGATTTTTAAACATTTTTTAAATTTATTTATTTATTTATTTTTTTTTTTACCCCCCGCCCCTCCTGACTCCACTACATCTAATTGACCCCCTAGTTACCCCCAAATGATCCTGAGCTCCCAACATTACCTATTTTTTTTCCATTTAATTTTTTATTGAAAAATGTATAGCTTTAAATACATATAAACATATATATTCAGCAGGTAACACTGAGCCTGCAACCAAACAATACCTCCAAATCCTATACACCATGCTGCAGGACATTCAAGGCCTTCTTGCTGCTGACCTGCCCATCCTAAAATCCTCCATGCAACAACTCACAGGCAGACTGGAGGCAACTGAAACAGATGTTAAACTGCTCCGCCAAGACACCTCCACCTTGCAGACATCCATAATCCAACTACAGTCAGCCCATCAGGCTCTTTCACTACAGGTGGCAGCGCAGGAGGACAGGTACCGCCGCAACCACGTAAAGATAAGGGGCATCCCGGTCACCGTTCCTCAGGAGGAACTGCCACACTACGTGAGCGTGAGAAGGCTGCTAGCCACAGTGCTGCCACCCGCCACCGCAAAAAAAAAAACATCGCTGGGATGTATCGCTTACCGACGCCCACCACCACCACTGCCACAGCATCAGGCGACGTCATACTCCGCTGCGCACTACCTCAAGACAAGGAGCAAATAATAACAGCGATAAGGAACAAGACCCCGCTTACATTTGAGGACTCACAATTGTCCTTTTACCAGGACTTATCCAAAGCCACCTTGCAGTGGCGAAAATCCCTGAACCCTGTCACCACCCGATTACGGGCAGCAGGAGTGTCCTACAGGTGGGGACCCCCACGATCCCTTCTTGTCTCACACAAGGGGACCATACGAAAACTAACCACAGGGACTGATATCCCAGCGTTCCTCGTAGCTCTGGATATGCAGGAGGCGACGGCGGCCCCAGCGGACTCAAATCGCACCCACGGATGGGACCCATCCAATGTGATACCATTTGTGCCAAGATCTGCAGCCGACGGCCCGCCGGACACCTGACTGGAAGGGACACTAACAGCCCCGACCCAAACCCACTGGAGGGACTCGCTCAACCAGCAGCCCTAGGCTGCACAGTTGCAGAGTTGCAAAGTTTTACCGCTATGATTTTGTTCACTTGTTTTTACTGTTCTTTTTTGTATACTTTTGTTTATCAATGTAGAATCACCCACACGAAGCTGCGATCTTTGACCTGGGTCGCCCAGGAATAGGGAGATCAGGCTCACTATAACACAACCAGGCATTCATGACGAAATGCCGTCTATGGCCCTAGTCCGGTTCTATACAGCCACACATACTCAGTCACCGAATCGTCAACACCCCCCCCCGCTACCCCCTTGGTCAGGGGCAACACCTTCACCGAGAGGTTAGCCACACACATAGACAGTCATCTCCCCCCCCCCCCTAAAACGAGGAGGGCAGCACTCAAACCACTGACACCCTAACACAGAAACCGCTAGATCTAATTCAAGGTCTGTACCTGGTCCCAAACCTGCTTTCACATAGAGTCAGGTCTATTAACGGTGGTTCCACCCCTTACTATCTGCTATAGCATGGTATACCTCTCTGTTCGCTACACTCATTTATAGCTGCCAGTCTATGTCTTGATCTCAACTAATAAGCGATTACGTCTTGAACAAATGTCTATCTGTAGGTCTAGATTTCCTATCCACCGGCAAGCTGTAAACAGCTCATCAGTTCAATACCCAGATTAAACCTTGAACCTCGTAATCATAATCAGTGCGTAGCCAGTGGTAGTATCCTCTCTACTCTTCTCCCACCCCAAGCGCTGAATACCACTTATCATTAATGTTTTCCTTCCCCTTATAAATAAAAAAGTGCAGCAATCTCAACATGTATAATATTACTCCTTGTGACATCTTGTACTGCTCTTTATTGACATGTTTATGTTTCCTATGTACTTAACAATGCACTACCAAAATAAAGAATTAAAAAAAAAAAAAAAATATATATATATATATATATATATATATATATATATATTGGCTCATATTTAGAGCCAGTCACAAACAATAGTCAATGTAGGATACAAATCATTGATTTACAGTGGAGTTTCACAATTTATCAGTTAACTATTAGAACCTTTATCACAGTTCATTATTACCATAGTAGTTCAAACTAGATTGAGTCTGGCACAAAATTACAAGTATCCAACAATATTTTTAACAAGGGTTTTTTCAATAAGCTATGGAAGACTTTAATAATTCAACATTACAATATTCTCTGAAAATCGTAGGATCCGACATTGTCCTATCACTCACTCTTGCCTCTTTACCATACATTCGTAAATGATTTGGGTTATCTCAGATATCTTTAATAAATATCTTTAATTGTGCTTTTAGAGTACAAATTAAATAAGATCCCTCCCATTTCCATCTCTAATTGTATAATTAATTGAGCTTTCAATTGATGCACATTCGGTACAACTGTGTGTTTCCAAAAGGCAATGCATTGTCAGGATCTCTGATTTTTTGTCTAATTTCATTCCATACAGATGTAGTCGTGCTATTTCAGGTTTATTTGTCAGGCAGATATCTCCTACCTTACTAATTAGTTTAAATGAGAGATCCCAAAAAGGTCTAATTCTAGGACAGTTCCACCAAATGTGCATCATTGAGCCATCCATGTGAAAACATCTCCAAGAATTGGGAGATTACTCTGAGAAATTTTATTGAGTCTGCTTGGCACCATGTACCATCTGTAACTTACTTTGATGAAATTTTCTAATATATTTAAACAGTGTATATATTTTTTACTCTTAAATAGGCGAAACACCATTGGTTATATTGAATCTCTATGCCTAAATCTCTTTCCCATTTTTAAAAAGCTATAGGAATATCTAATCCCTCTATACAATTTAATAATTCCATTGTTGGAGAATATTTGTTTTTAGAGGACTCAATTGAAAGTACCTTTTTAATAAGATTACCCGTTTCTCCTTTAGTAATTAGGACATATTCTTTTAAAAAACTTTTAACTCGAAAATAATTAAATAATTATCTCGAAGGCAGGGATAACATCTCAGTTAGATCAGCATAGTCTTTTAAATGATTGTCTACATATAGATCTCTAATTCGAATATTTTTGTTTTTATACCAATTTTTCCAATTCATATCTGTCATAATGAGTTCTAAAGTTTTAAGGGATAAAGTATCTGGTATTGTATTATTGAACCCTAACTTTCTCTTTAATCTGTACCATTCGCTCAATGTCTGAGAGAGAATCAAGGATCTCAAATTTATATAGCCTGTCGTATTACCTTATTATTATTACCATAATAATGCTTCTAAATTATCTATCCCCACTCTATATGCTTCAAGCTTATACCATGCCTGGTCATTAATATCCACGAATTGGATATTAGAAGCATGGGTCAGCATAATTGCTTGGTAAGTAAGGATTATCAGAGGGTATCCCATCCCCCCACAGTGGGCTTTTTTCGCTAGCGTAGTAGATTTAATTCTGGGTTTCTTACCTCTCCAGATAACATTTGTAAAGCTACTTTGTATCATATTCAGCCAATGAACAGATAACTTAAGGGGGATCATGCAAAACAAATATATCCATTTTGGAATAATGTACGCTTTAATAGTATTGATCCTTCCCCACCATGATATCTCATGTGACCTCCAGTCCTTTAATAGTCTATTTGGATCTTTTAACTGGTTTAAAAAATGAATTTCCATAATACGGGACAGATCGGATGTTAACAAAATACCCAGATACCAGAATTCTTTAACTGACCAGTTGAACGCGTATGTCTGTCTCAGATATTGTAACTCACAGTCTTTTATATTGACTGCCAAAGGCGAGAGCGGGCAGCCCTGTCGAGTTCCATTCAGGATGTTAAACCATTCAGAGCGAAGATCTCTTCCCACTATTCTAGCGGATGGATTCGAATAGAGTGCTCCAATTGCTCCCATGAACCAGCCTTCGAAACCAAACTGTATCATATATCGCTTTAGAAAGTCCCAGCTAACCCTGTCGAAAGCTTTCTCGACATCTACTGACAGGGTCAGCAGGGACGTCTCTGTTGTCCCAGCCCAGTCCAGTATCTCTAATATTCTCTGGGTGTTGTTACTAGAATGTCTCCCTGCCACAAAGCCTATCTGATCTATATGAATAATTGATGGAAGCACCCTTTGTAACCTATCCGCCAATATGGCCGAATACAATTTAACGTCTATATTTATCAGCGATATAGGGCGGTAATTAGAAATATCTGTTGGAGATTTGCCCGGTTTCAAAATTGGGGTAATATGAGCTCTTAAAAAATCCGTCAAAGCATACCCCTTTATTGAGATTTCATTAACAGTATCTGTTAGTGCGGTGATAATCTATGTTTTAAAGATTTTGTAGAACTGGTTGGAATATCCATCCGGTCCTGGAGCTTTTTTAATTACCAGATTATTTATTGCTCGTTCTCCTTCAATCGTAGTGAAAGTCTTGTTTAATTCGTTACTTTGTTCATGCAAAATTTTTGGCAGCTTTATATTTAATAAATCATTTTCCAGAGCATCTGTTGAGGGCTTTAAATTTAAATTGTATAGGTTTGCATAGAAACCTTTAAAAGTCTCAGCAATCTCTTCAGGCCTTATAATGTTCTTACCTTTCTCTATTAATTTAAAAATTTCCATTACCTAATTTTTAATCTTTATTTTCTGCCCCGACCTATATTCAGGGCGCCGCCATCTTTGTGTGGGTATGATGAAGTCCCTGTGGGACACGTCATCTGCCCACACTAGATAGCACAGTGAGATTCCCGCGCATGCCCAGTTAAACACTTGGGCATGTGAACGGGAATTTCATCTATTCATTCATTCGTCAGAAAGCCAAATGAATGAATAGAAATGTCAGACGAACAAATAAACACCGAATATCAGTATTCGTTTGTTCAGTTTATTACAAGGAGGGAGCTACCGGCGCTCAGCTCCCTCCTTGTAATATGTAAAGATAGAAGCGGCAGGGAGCAGTGCTCCCTGACACTTACTAAGCCCCCCCCCCCCATGTCCCCCCTCACTCTTTGGGGATCAATATGACCCCCCTAATAGCATAAGGGAGATTTCAATTGGCGGGTGGGGGCCCTAAATGTGAATGTGGGGGGGAACCTATTGTTCTCCCCCACGGCCCCTACCCCTGAGCGGTGGGTGGGGGCCCTAAATGAGAATGTGGGGGGGACCTATTGTCCTCCCCGCGGCCCCCACCCCTGAGCGGCGGGTGGGGGCCCTAAAGGATAATGGGGGGACATATTTCCTCCCCCTGGCCCCCACCCCTGCGCGGCGTTTGCGGGCCCTAAAAAACAATAAGGGTGGGGACCTATTGTCCTCCCCCCTGGCCCCCCACCCCTGCACGGCGGTTAGGGGCCCTAAAGGATAATGGGGGGGGGCCTATTGTCCTCCCCCTGGCCCCCACCCCTGCGCGTCGGGTGGGGGCCCTATAAAACAATAAGGGGGGGATCTATTGTCCTCCCCCCCTGGTCCCCAACCCTGCGCGGCGGGTGGGGGGGACTTTTTGTCCTCCTCCCCGGCCACCACCCTTGCACGGCGGGTGGGGGCCCTAAAAAAACAATAAGGGGGGGGGACAATAGATCCCCCCCTTATTGTGGGTGGGGGCCCTAAAAGAAAATAAGGGGGGGGACCTATTGTCCTTCCCCCCCGGCCCCCACCCCTGCGCGGCGGGTGGGGGCCCTAAAAAAAATAAGGGGGGGGACCTATTGTTTGTATAAGCCTTTATAAACCTTTCCCCACCCTGCGGAGCTCAGTCTTCGCCATGCCCTCGCCGGGTGAAAATTGATTAATTTTTTAGCGTCTGTTTTTTTCTTTTTCATCAGGTTTTTTTTTGCGCTCTGGTTTTTCGACGGGTATGATGGTTTTTATTTGCCCTTTTTTGGGGCTGAAAAATGAAGATTTTAGAAAAAAGAAGACATCAAATGGTAAGATTTTTTTACAGCAAATTAGGGTGGGGGCTGGGGGGGGAGGACAATAGGTCCCCCCCCTTATTGTTATTTAGGGCCCCCACCCGCCGCGCAGGGTTGGGGGCCGGATGGAGGACAAAAGGTCCCCCCCCACATTCACATTTAGTGCCGCCACAGGCTACTCACTGTTTACTAGACATGCCCCTACTCGCGGTATAACGAGTAGGGGCAGCATTTACTAATACTAAGTAATCTTTTGGTAGATAGCTCCCTGATACCGTGGGAATTAGGGAGTTATCTACTAAGCGGCTGCAAGATGCAGCCGCGGCACGAATCAGATCGGAGTTTCATTCATTTGAATGAAATTCTGATCCGAACAAAGTCCCGAATTGCGTTCTAACACGAATGGAGAAACTGTTTTCATTTTGTTAGGACGCAATTCGTCAGTTTTGCCGGCGTTCAGTCAAAGTGACAGGATGTTCGGCAATACTGACAGGATGCATGAGGAAAGCTAAGAATTGTGGTAAAATTTCTCTGACCACTGGAAATAAAGCACACCTTGCTCCTCCTCTGGTCAGAGATGGTCAGGTGTAGGAAATCCCCATAAGACAAATAGTCCCTACTTTGTCTTATGTTTTAAGGAAAGCTAGAGCAGACAGGAAGAAATGAAGAACAGACCCTGACAGAAGAAGAGAAGAGGAATCGATTGGGGAACGGTAAGTTCGGCATGACAGTGCCGCTTTAACATCTGATTGAAAATGAAACCACTTTTTCATGCAGGCTGTGTCAGTTACAGCCAGGGAAGGTGTGACTAGGGCTGCATAAACAGGAACAAAAGTGATTTAACTCCTAAATGGCAGAGAATTAAACAGTAACACTTCAGGGGCATGATCTGTACAGCAAAACTACTCAATTAAGCTAAAGTTTTTTTGATGTCTACAGTATCCCTTTAAATATAAAACAAGCACTTTACTTATATAAAAAATAGTTCTATGTTATATATCATATGCCTGGCCTTTTCTTTAAGTTTATTGTTCTTTAATATGATGTAATATGTGTTAAGTGTTTTAGGGTATCAGTGTAATGTCATACAGCTAACATACTTATTTCCTATAGCAGTGGCGGAACTAATGTAGTGAGGGCCCTGGTGCAAGAAACTTTTTTGGACCCTCCTCTTCTGCAAGGGTGATCAAAAGGTAGAACCCCTTCTGTCATACAACTCTCATGATGCTTCAGCGGTTGGGAATCTACCATTTGGCCACACTTGCAGGGTTGTATATGTGAGCAGTGTTTTTGTGTTTGACTTTAAGCATATTTTTGTATGGAGTATGTTTGTGTGTGTGTAGGGGTGTATTTGTATGTACTGTTGCTATTAGAATGCAGTGGTGTACTTCTATGTAATGTTTAGGTTTTGAATGCAGGGGTGTGTTTGTATGTAGCATTAGCTTTAAATGTAGGTGTACTTTTGTGTCTAGTGTTGGTGTTTGAAAGAAGAGGTATTTGTATATATTTTTGGTATTTGAATACAGGGGTGTGTTTGTAATATTTCCATTAGATGTGTTTGTATGCAGTATTGGCTTTTAAATGAAGGTGTACATTTGTGTGTAGGTTTGGTGTTTGCATGAAGGGGTGTGTTTGTATCAAACTGAAAGTGTGTTTATGTAATGTTTGATTGCAAGAGTGTGTTTGCATGTAGTGTTGGCGTTTAAGTGCTGAGATGTATGCGCATATACACATACACTGCCACATTAATACATATTTACACAAATACACATTGACATAGACACTGATACACACACACTGATACATACATACGTATTTAGACAGATATACATGCACATTGACCCACAGATACACACACTGACATATTGACTCTCATACATACAGTAGCACACTCTGACAAATACACACAAACACTCAGACTTACACTGACACAGATACACACATAAATACACTGACACATACATAGATACACACACGCACACACACTGATGCATACAGTCACACACATATAGACACACTGACATAGAGATACACACATTGACACACAGATGCACACATGTAAACCCACACTGGCACATACAAAGATACACACACTGACACATAATGTAGTGAGGGCCTTGCTTAAGAAGAAAAGTTACCTGCACTCAGAGGGGTACTCACCCAGAAGGAAGTGCAAACTCATACCCTTAATTGAAGCGAATTAGCGAAAAGGACTTCGGAATTGTTATAGACAACAAACTATGCAATAATGTGCAATGTCAATCAGCATTGGCTAAGGCCAGTAAGGTATTGTCATGCTTGAAAAAGGGCATTCATTCTCTGGATGAGAATATAATTTTGCCTCTTTATTAATCGCTGGTAAGACCACATATTGAATATGCTGTGCAATTTTGGGCACCTGTTCTAAAGAAGGATATTATGGCACTAGAAAAAGTGCAGAGGCGGACTACAAAATTAATAAAAGGAATGGAACATATCAGCTATGAAGAAAGGTTAACAATTTTTAAATTCTTTAGTTTAGAAAAACTTCACATGAGAGGGGATATGATAACATTATACAAATATATTCGGGGGCCAATACAAACTATTGTGTGGAAATCTATTCACAAACCGGACTTTACATAGGACACGAGGCCATGCGTTTAGACTGGAAGAAAGAAGATTGCGTCTAAGGCAAAGAAAAGTTTTTTTTACTGTAAGAACAATAAGTATGTGAAATTATCTGCCCGAAGAAGTGGTTTCATTAGAGTCCATACAGATGTTCATACAGCAACTAGATGCATACTTGCAAAAACAGAATATTCAAGGATATAATCTTTCGTAGGGTAATAACTGCTTGATCCAAGGATAAATCTGACTGCCATTCTGGGGTCAAGAAGGAATTTTTTTCCTAGTTTGTTGCAAAATTGAAAGTGCTTCAAACTAGGGATCGATCGATATTGATTTTTTAGAGCCGATACCCATAATCTGTGAACTTTCAGGCCGATAACTTACTGATATTTTGTACATTTACCATTTTGTTAAAAAATAAACTGTTAACTGAACATGTTATTTATTTTTTTGCAAATCTTTTTTTTATTAAGGAAAATGCACAAAATATACATGCCAGTCAGAATTTTTTATGTTTTCAAGAATATATGTGTGTGTAGTGGATGCAGTGAGAGTATTTTATTAGTGAATGCAGTGTAGTGGATGCAGTGTGTGTTTGTGTAGTGGATGCAGTTAGTGTTTGTGTAGTGCGTGTTTAGTGGATGCAGTGTGTGTTTGTGTAGTGTGTATATAATGAATGCAGAGTGTGTTTGTGTAGTGTGTATAGTGAATGCAGTGAGTGTTTGTGTAGTGTGTATATAATGAATGTAGAGTGTGTGTGTTTGTGGAGTGTGTGTATAGTAAATGTGGTGTGTGTGTATAGTGAATGCAGTGTGTGGTGTGTGTGTGTATAGTGAATGCAGTGTGTTTGCATTTATTAAATACACACACACACTACACAAACACACTGCATTCACTATACACACACTACACAAACGCACTGCATTCACACTACACACACACACACACTGCATTCATTGTATACAAACTGCATTCACTACACACACACACACTCTGCATTTATTATATACACACACACTACACAGTGTGTGTGTGTGTGTGTGTATAGTGAATGCAGTGTGTGTATATAATGAATGCTGTGTGTGTTTGTGTAGTGTGTGTATAGTGAATACAGTGTGTTTGTGTAGTGTGTTTATATAATGCAGAGTGTGTGTGTAAAATGGGGGGACTTTTTTTTTTTTTTTTAACTTGGCCAGGAAGGAGGGATATCGCAATCCCTGGTGGTCCGGTGGCATGGATGGTGCAGTGGCTTTTACTTACCTTCCCTTCAGCTCCCCTGTCTAAATCTCACGGCTTGTATGCCGCGCGGAGAAGTTGCCATGGTAACCCGTGGCAACGCTCTGACTGCCGCGGGATTTCGTGAGATTTAGACAAAGGAGCTGCTGGGAAGGTAAGTAAGAGTTTGCTGCATGTCCTCCAGGGCCGCAGGGCTTGTCATGGGCCCGGCGGTCCCGGTCTGCATTATCGGCAATATCGCCATCTCTATAGGCCGATACCGATATTGCTGAAAATACTGAATATCGGTCGATAATATTTTGTAAATGCTACTTAATGAGAAGCCATTTTAGGTAAGTTATATCGGGGAATATGTATAAAAAGTGTCAAGTCAAGTGCTGTCACCAAATTAATGTGCCTGCTGGATCCACTGGTTTTAATTATTTAGACCACATTTTACAGAACGCAATACTTTTATACATACGCCCCATAGTATTTTGATTTATTTTAAAGAACTGCACAGTGAATAAGATAATTCATATTTTAACCACTAGGTGTTATATGATTACCATCTTGCTAAGAACATGAGTCTAGGACAGTGATGGCGAACCTATGGCACGCGTGCCACAGGTGGCACGCCGGGCCCTTTCTGTGGGCACGCGGCCACAGGTTCGCCATCACTGCAGAGTAGGCACCTGCCTGCCCAAAACGGCAGGCGCCTACTCTGCTTCCGGTTCGGAAGGCAGGGGGAGGATCTGTGATGCTGATCCCTGTCTTCCCGCGCGATGCTGTGTGGAGCGTTGCCGAGCGTTACCATAGCAACGCTCCACACAGCATCGCGCGGGAAGACAGAGGGTTCAGCATCACAGATCCCTCCCCTGCCTCCCGAACCGGAAGCACTGCCTGCCACCACCGGACCACCAGGGATGGCTGTGTGTCCCCCCCCCCCACTTCATTAAAGGTAAGAAGGAAGGGGGGGGGATACTGACACACAGCACCCCTACCCCCCCAGAAGTACCCTTACCCCCCCATCTCCCCAGCACCACCCCTAGCCCCCACAGCACCACCCCACCCCCCAGAAGTACCCTTACCCCCCACAGCACCCCCCCCAGAAGTACCCTTACCCCCCACAGCACCCCCTCACCCCCCAGAAGTACCCTTACCCCCCACAGCACCCCCCCACCCCTCCAGAAGTACCCTTACCCCCCACAGCACCCCCCCACCACTCCAGAAGTACCCTTACCCCCCACAGCACCCCCCCCACCCCTCCAGAAGTACCCTTACCCCCCACAGCACCCCCCCACCCCTCCAGAAGTACCCTTACCCCCCACAGCACCCCCCCACCCCTCCAGAAGTACCCTTACCCCCCACAGCACCCCCCCCCACCCCTCCAGAAGTACCCTTACCCCCCACAGCACCCCCCCACCCCTCCAGAAGTACCCTTACCCCCCACAGCACCCCCCCCACCCCTCCAGAAGTACCCTTACCCCCCACAGCACCCCCCCCACCCCTCCAGAAGTACCCTATCTCCCCAGCACCACCCCTACCCCCCACAGCACCCCCCAGCAGCACCCTACCCCCCCAGAAGTACCCTTACCCCCCACAGCACCACCCCTATCTCCCCAGCACCACCCCTACCCCCCACAGCACCACCCCACCCCCCCAGCAGTACCCCTACCATCCCAGCAGTACCCCTACCATCCCAGCAGTACCTCTACTCCCCCACAACAGTACCCCTACCCCCCAGCACCCCTACCCCCCCTCAGCAGTACCCCTACCCCCCCCTCAGCAGTACCCCTACCCCCCCCTCAGCAGTACCCCTACCCCCCCCCCCCTCAGCAGTACCCCTACCCCCCAGCAGTACCCCTACCACCCCCAGCAGTACTCCTACCCCCCACACACAGTACCCCTACCCACACACAGCACCCCTATACCCCCCCAGCAGTACCCCTACCCCCCCCAGCAGTACCCCTACCCCCCACACAGTACCCCTACCACCCCACACAGTACCCCTACCACCCCACACAGTACCCCTACCCCCCACACAGTACCCCTACCCCTCAGCAGTACCCCTACTTCCCAGCAGTACCCCTACCCCCCACACACAGCACCCCCTACCCACACACAGCACCCCTGCCCCCCCACAGCACCCCTACCCCCCACACACAGTATCCCTACCCCCCACAGCAGTACCCATACCCCGCCAGCAGTATCCCTACCCCCCAGCAGTACCCCTACCTCCCACACAGCACAGCACCCGTCTCACACACACATACAGCACCCCTACCCCACGCACAGCACCCGTCTCACACCCACACAGCACAGCACCTGTCTCACACCCACACAGCACAGCACCCGTCTCACACCCACACAGCACAGCACCCGTCTCACACACACATACAGCACCCCTACCCCACGCACAGCACCCCCCTCACACACACACACACAGCACCCCCCTCACACACACACAGCACCCCCCTCACACACACACACAGCACCCCCTCACACACACACACACAGCACCCCCCACACACACACACAGCACCCCCCACACACACACACACAGCACCCCCCACACACACACACACAGCACCCCCCACACACACACACACAGCACCCCCCACACACACACACAGCACCCCCCACACACACACACAGCACCCCCCACACACCTACCCCCCAGCACCCCTACCCCCCCTCAGCAGTACCCCTACCCCCCCCCTCAGCAGTACCCCTACCCCCCCCCCTCAGCAGTACCCCTACCCCCCCCTCAGCAGTACCCCTACCCCCCCAGCAGTACCCCTACCACCCCCAGCAGTACTCCTACCCCCCACACACAGTACCCCTACCCACACACAGCACCCCTATACCCCCCCAGCAGTACCCCTACCCCCCCCCAGCAGTACCCCTACCCCCCACACAGTACCCCTACCACCCCACACAGTACCCCTACCACCCCACACAGTACCCCTACCCCCCCACACAGTACCCCTACCCCCCACACAGTACCCCTACCCCTCAGCAGTACCCCTACTTCCCAGCAGTACCCCTACCCCCCACACACAGCACCCCCTACCCACACACAGCACCCCTGCCCCCCCACAGCACCCCTACCCCCTACAGCACCCCTACCCCCCACACACAGTATCCCTACCCCCCACAGCAGTACCCATACCCCGCCAGCAGTATCCCTACCTCCCACACAGCACAGCACCCGTCTCACACACACATACAGCACCCCTACCCCACGCACAGCACCCGTCTCACACCCACACAGCACAGCACCCGTCTCACACCCACACAGCACAGCACCCGTCTCACACACACATACAGCACCCCTACCCCACGCACAGCACCCCCCTCACACACACACACACAGCACCCCCCTCACACACACACAGCACCCCCCTCACACACACACACAGCACCCCCTCACACACACACACACAGCACCCCCCACACACACACACAGCACCCCCCACACACACACACACACAGCACCCCCCCCCACACACACACAGCACCCCCCACACACACACACAGCACCCCCCACACACACAGCACCCCCCCCCCACACACACAGCACCCCCCCCCCCACACACACAGCACCCCCCCCACACACACAGCACCCCCCCAAACACACACACACAGCACCCCCCCCAAACACACACACACAGCACCACCCCAAACACACACAGCACCCCCCCCCCACACTTACACAGCACTTACACACCACACAGCACCCCCCCAAACACACAGCACGCACAGCACCCGTCTCACACACACACACAGCACCCCCCTCACACACAACACCCCTCACACACACACACAACACCCCTCACACACACACACACACACTTACACAGCACCCCTCATACACTTACACAGCACCCCTCATACACACACACAGCACCCCTCACATACAACACCCCCCCACACACACACACGCACCCCCCCCCCACACGCAATTGCCGTGTTGGCACTTTAAGGAAAAAAAAGTTGGCATGTATTGCGGTTTGGGCACTCGGGCTCAAAAAGGTTCGCCATCACTGGTCTAGGAGGTCACCTGTATATTTTAACTAAAATCAAACAGTGTCTAAATAGAAAACTATATACAGTTTAATTATTGATAATAATTAGAAAGGCTGTCCCCCCTTTTTTTTTTACTGCTTCTTTGTTAAAATGTTTTATCTGTATAGAAAAAACAGCATTTTAATTGAATGTGAACCCACCAATGATAATGAATATAAACATTACTAAAGCTATAAAGCAATTCTTGTACTAACAATAATAGTAATAATAATATTAAATCCCTGGATTTATTAAAACACAGTGCCAAACAACTATGGGATTGTTCAGAAGAAATTGTGTTATTTCCTCTGCTAATTCTTTCTTTCTTTCTTTATTTACAATTTTGGGTTATTCACTAAACTCCAAATTTTGGTAAATTGGGGGGCGGGGGGGCTGGCGCTCAAGAAGGCCAGACATGTCTCCACATAGCTCTGGCCCTTTAAACTCAAAATCGACTCTACACTGCATTCTGGTGATGCAGAAAACCACTTTCTGAGGCTGAAGACCAATACTTTAATCGCCTGTACTATTATAAGCTTGAGTTTATCCGGTCTGACAACCTTCTCCCCCTTATTGGAATCTGCGACCTAGCGCTATCAGTGACTGGGGAAAGCAGCCTTGGACTGGTGGAGGATATCCCGGTCCTCACCAGAAAATGCAACCTCACCTAGGAGGCAAAGCAGTTATTACTCACCCTGTCAAACAAACCCTCTTGGAGTACCTAAGATGGCTGCCGCTCATGCTGAACTGCAGTCACACTGGGAAGCCAAATTCCATGCGTCCTTTGAAGCCTTGTGTGCAGCCTTCTGTGCCCGAATCGAGTCCCACCAGCAGCGGCACATACCCACTTCAGCTGGACTCGCGGGTGTCTCCGGCAGTGTTCCAGTGCTTCCTCCATTCTCTAGGCTGAGAACCAAGACGGTCCACAGACGCATAGGCTACCCGCAACCACATGGGACTGCCACACCGAGAGCCTTACCGGCATGTGGAGTGGAGATGTAAATGAGGCTTCCGTCACTCCCCCGGCAAAGGAAGACAGCTCCAGACCCAAGGCACACCAGAAAATGTCAGACGTCCGCACCATCTCCTAATACCTTTTGCCGAACACAACCTACCATCGGGCCTGCATTAACAGGGGCAATATCCTGTACCTCTCTGAGAGGCTGTGATGCCAGGAGGACCGCCAAAGCTGCAGCACGGCATATCTCTACACCTCAGCCTGTTGCTCCATCGACCTTCTCTTGGGCTCTTAAGCTACCTCAGACAACATGTACTGTATGGGACACTTGCCTACCATTCAGGGGCATCGGATGAGTGGGTCTGTGATGGATCAGCAGATTCCCCATAGCTATACCAGCTCTATGGTCTAATACTATGTAGTATTGCTATCTAAGTGATGTGCTATGATTACAATTCATGGCTTGTCCCTGTTAACACTGTTTAGTTATTGGCTCCTAGCTGAATTCTACTTAATTTGTTTTTTGTATACCTACTCTCACAGGCAGCAGGCTAATACCATACTATAACACTGCATTCACTATACACACACTCTAATCAGGGAGTAGGGCATGCCCCATCTGTCATCCAAACCAGTTTCCCTTAGGACATTAGTGAGGGGGTCCCATAGTGCATCGCCTCAGCAGACACCTGAGATTGTTTAGATGGACATATCACAATGCTTACTGGATCTACATCCCATAGGTAGAAGTGAAGTTTTAGGCAGTTATGCAGACGAGATGATAATTTGTTCTACCACGACCAGTGTAAGAATTAGACAGAGGGAGTATAGGCCACAGGAGCCGCCAAATATGGTCAGAGGATTACCAGTGAAAGGTATCGCCAGTGTACTCATTGGGAGGTAAGTCAGTGTGCCAGGTGGAAGTTCAAATAGTAGGTATATGAGGAGAACAATGACCATCATTTTGGAAAGTTGCTCAGAGAAGCAAAAGGTAGTGTCTGCTTCAAGCTGCTGCTAAGCTCCAGCACGTTGCCCCAGTTATGCATTTTTATGGAACAACTATTTCCATTATTAGTAATCAAGAACTCTAGGGCATCAGTTAATCCATCATTGATAGATAATTGTAATAACTAAAATTGGTATTATTTTAAGGTGATACAACTATCAATGCCTTTAGTTATATAGGGGCACGTAGAAGGTTACAATCTTTTTTTTTTTGTAGTCATAGACCCTTATGTCAAAGGGATTGGGCATTCTTTGGTGAACTTATTATATAGGTGCACAGCGACTGCGCATTCCTCTGATACAATATTAGGTGTTGTTCCAGTTGCATATTTTTTTAGAACAGAACACTTTGATAAATCTCCCCCATTGTTTCTATGAGTTCAGCAATTATTATATAGTATCAATGTAAATAATGTATTTAAAAATGTATGGGTTAGCAGTGTGAATAAGACCTGCAATATATAGTAATATCTCAAGTCTTACTTTCCGCAGTTCATAAAAAACACCCCATGTCTTTCATGAAAGGAAGAAATTGAAGACTGCATGATTTCCCTTTGCTTTTCATCCAAAAATGAATCAAAGTAATAGTGCTTTTATGAATACTCTCGCAATGCATATTCTGCTGTGCCACCCAGTTGTGTCTACAGGAGAGTATCAGCTCAGCCACTAGTATATAGGATAATGCGGATAGTAAATAAAATAAGCCATGTCCCCTATTTAGCTGAAATGATACCAATGATAAAATGGAGTCCATGGAGTTTGCTGCGGTGACTGCCTTATTGGCAATGCAGCCAAAAGATCATTTCTAATTGGAAATATTGACCAGCAGCCTTCATTGTTTGATCAGGTGTATTGATGTCAGGTTTAACAAAGACCTATCCAGGCCAATGCATTGCCCCTACCTCCTAACAGCCTGACAGATACATATCCAGGCCAATACATTGCCTGTTGCCCCTACCGCCTGACAGAGACATATCCAGGCCAATACATTGCCCCTACCTCCTAACAGCCTGACAAAGACCTATCCAGGCCAATACATTGCCCCTACTTCCTAATCCCCTTATGTAGCTGGACAATCCACCCCAGTAAGGGGAGATATTTGTGTCTCTCTAGTAGGACTTCAAAGTGCTACAGTGCCCCAAAGAGGGTCAAACCCTTAACCAGATTACAGGCTTTAACCTTACGATGACAACCCTGTGCATAGAAGTAATTATTAATTGGATTAATACATATTTTTTGTAGTTTAAGCACTTTTTAAGAAAAGTTAGAGTTTTCATATATTTTTATTGACAAAATAATTTGCTTTAGTGACATGTAAGATTTTTACACAGCCTGTATCGTGACAAAACACTGTGAAGCATTGCTAAAAATAACATGCACGAATTACAGTCTCTCCATTCCATCTGTGTTGATTCATACTTTCCATCTCACACACACTGCTGGTTACTTGGCTCCCATTCCATCTCTTGGAGACTATAAATAGAGGAACAGAGCTTTCCCAATCACAAACCTTCTAAACACAATAAAGATATGGACATTGTCTACAAAATGGTTTCACTTATCTGGAAAAGTGGAAAAATATATACAGGCTACAACAGAAAGTATTTAAAAAGGTCAAACCACATGCCTATTTTACTATTTGCTGTGCGCTAATATTAAGCCATAGGTAATACTGCGCCTTTTAACTTGAGCTCAGTTCTACAGAATAGCTCGAAACATCACATGCTGCAGTAAACTACAGTTTGGCATCTTAAGCCAACAGTCAATACGTTTCGCCAACCCCCGGGGTCCAAGATGTTCAGACAGTTATTTGTAGTGAACACCTGCAGTAGAAATTTCACAATTTCTCTTAATAACAAAACCTATATATCAACTGTCAAAGTTGATCCACAAAGCTATACACTACTCTTTGGTTACAAATATAGAATGTTACTCCGTCTGACCTTACAATAACTTATGTTCTGAGGGTGTAGTGACTTCTTTTTCCATCTGCAACAATGGTGACCTTGATTAATTATATAGGGCTCCATGTGGCATCAAGCAATGGAAAATAGATTAAAATCTTAATAAATACTGTTATTCATATAGGGCCCTGAAGTGGCTATGGAGCCAGGGGTTCCCCTGCCACCCCATTTTTGTATCTTGCCCAGTTTAGCAGATAGTCCAAGTGGCCAAAACAACCAAGCAATTAATGAAGTCACCAGATATTAAAGCCTTTTGAATAAGGTTAAGCAAGTTACAAATTCCATAGAATCAGAAAAATGATTCATTCAAATCACAAGACTGCAAATGTGAATTGTAATGAAGACCGTGTTGACATGTTTATAGAGTTGAAAATATCTATTCACTTTACAAGACGCAACGTGTGCCATAATTGCTGCTGAACTGTTAACTTTAGCTTTAGAATGGCGAAGATATTTTAAACTTCCACTTTGGTCCTCTGTAAAGTGAATTGCTTATAATAGACAGGGATTTTTTTTTTTTGTTTTACTAAAATGAGAATTCAAAGTGAATTTCAAATTTAAAGGAACCCTCTAGGATCAGGAACACAAACATGTGTTCCTGACCCTATAGTGTTTAAAAAAAAATGTAGCACCCCTAAATAAAGTAAAATCTTATTTTTATTCCAATTAAAACAGAGATAGAGGAGTGCAAATATAAAAATAGTATACTTATTCACACTTGGTCATCATTTGAATTCCACCTACATAAAAGAGTGAAAACATAGCATAATACTGTTTGACCCAATAATATCAATGGAAAGGGTGTAATTTTCAACTCACCCTTTGCAGAGCCACGTATAGTAGGCTCCTACTATTTTGGATCTTAGTGAAAATCCCTTTCTTATTGTCTCCACTCCACCACTCCTTTGGATCACTCCACTGGTACCAGGAAAAACAGCAGATACAAATAACTCCAGGAAAGTGGGGATATTTTGGAAGATTTAATATTATACAAAATAAGATAAAAACAGGGATGTAAAGTGCATAAAAGTGAAAAAAGCAAAGATAGCAGCACTGACGCGTTTCGACTCTTTAAAGTCTTTCTCAAAGTGCATAATCCGTTAGTTACACTTCCTTGTATATATACTAGTCCAATCTTCAAATTTGGCACCCAATTTTCGTTCTGGTCCTTCACTTCCTGCTTCCGCTTGGCCGCGTTTTTTTCTCTCTGCTCACTTTTGCGTCTGACGTCAGACGCACTCTTCCGATACCGGAAGTGATGTATAAAGTATTCCCGAAGCAACAATCGCCATATTGGAAAGTCTCTGGTTAGATATAACATATATGGGACTATCCTGGCATATTTCAACATTTATTAAAAAATAATAAACATTTATTTGTACTATAAAACGACACATCTTGTATACATAACATATATGAAACTGTCCTGGCATATTTCAAATAGAAATAGACATATACTTATACTTTAAAGCTATACATCATCATTTCATATATTCACATATACTTCTATTAAAAAAAAACAATAATTAAATAGAAGGAAAAAGATCTGGAAAAAAAAGGGGGGGGAGACCATTAATAGAGTACAATCCTCTCCACAAAAAACTTCATAATAAATGTAATTTAATAAAAGAATTTAAAACCAACTAAATAAAACCAATCATTAAATTAGCACACTCATCTCAAACTCCATGTTAAGACCCTTGGGGGATAGTGTGTCTAAATTAAAAATCCACTCCATTTCACATCTGCTCAGGGTTGAATTAAGATCACCTCCTCTCCAATGTTTGGTTACAGTTTGGATCCCATAAAACTTAGTCCCACTTGGATCTTGATTATGGTATTACAAGAAGTGCAGAGAGACGCTATGGGCTTTAAACCCTCTTTTAATGTTGTATATGTGCTCCCGTACCCTCGTGGCCACACATCTAGATGTTTTACCCACATATTGTAGGCCACAAGGGCACTCCAGCACATATACAACATTTTTGGTTTTGCATGTAATACATTTTTCTATTTTATATTCTTTCAAATTGGCATTAGAATGAAACCACAAGATCCTTTTCTCTCTTATTTTTTTTTTGACTATTTAAAAAGTTCTTATCTGTTTTTTCAATAAAACGAAATGTTAAAATTTGTTTGAGGTTCTGAGCTCATCTATATATGATTTTGGGTTTCTCCCTTACATAAGGTGCAATATCGTCATCTTGTTTCAATAAATGCCAATTTTTATTAAAAATACGTCTCGACTGGGAGTGATTCCTATTAAAATTAAATATTAACAGGATTATATCCTTATTTCACTCTTCTTTCTTTTGCTGATATTTCAATAGGTCTTCTCTATTCAATTCACTAATTTCTTGAATTGTATCATTAAGGGCTCCTTCTTCATAGCCCTTTTCTAAAAATAGTTTTTTGAGTGAGGTAGCTTGAAGATTGTATTTATCTATTTCTGAGCAGTTCCTCCTAAGTCTTAGGAATTGGCCCCTTAGGATATTGTCCAACCAGGGACGAAAATGGCAGCTTTCCTTCTCAATAAAGCTGCTTACATGAACTTGTTTAACCCCTTAAGGACACATGACATGTGTGACATGTCATGATTCCCTTTTATTCCAGAAGTTTGGTCCTTAAGGGGTTAAAGAATGTGCATGTTTCGATCTTATCTTCTTTTATATAGAGATATTGAGATCTAAAAAGTAAATTGTTTGGTTATTAACCACATGAGTTAACTTAATATTCCACTGGTTGGCATTAAGATAATTAAAAAAATCTAAAACTGATGATTGATCCCCTTTCCAAATAAAAAAGATATCATCAATGTATCTTCTATAGAGGACCAGGTTCGCAACCCAGTCATGCTGGGAAAAAACAAACATCTCTTCCCAATGTGCCACAAATAAATGAGCATAACAGGGAGCGAACCTGGTCCCCATAGCTGTCCCTCTGCATTGCAAATAAAAGTCACCCTCAAACCCCCAAAAAATGTTATTTAAAATAAGTTGAGTAGATTCAAGGATAAAATCAATTTGTTCCCTATGATATATTTCAGAGGTCTGAAGGAGATATCTGACTGCCTCGCACCCTCTATCATGTTGAATACATGTATAGAGACTAGCTACGTCACACGTAACTAATAGAAAATCCTCCTTCCATTTGACATTCTTTAAAACTTGTAAAAGGCTCATAGAGTCTTTAAGAAAGTAAGGGCATGTCTTCACTATCGGCTGTAAGAACGTGTCTACATATTTTGATAGGGGTGATAGTAGGGACCCTATCCCTGATACTATAGGCCTCCCAGGTGGATTGTGTATGTCTTTATGTAACTTCGGTAGGACATATATGACGAGTATTCTTGGAAATTCTGTATTCAAGAATTTATATTCCTTAGAAGTCAGGATCCCTTCTACAAGACCTTTATCTAAAATTTGTATATATTTTTTCCTAATCTCAATGGATTGGTCACCTTTTAATTTTCTATAAGTTTCCTGATCATCTAATTGTCATTTTATTTCTGCCAAATATGTTTCTTTATTTAAAACTATGACACCGCCCCCCTTATCGTCAGGTTTGATGACTATATTATTATCTTTCTTTAAATCTATCATGGCCTT
Organism: Pelobates fuscus; assembly: GCF_036172605.1. Taxonomy (NCBI): domain Eukaryota; kingdom Metazoa; phylum Chordata; class Amphibia; order Anura; family Pelobatidae; genus Pelobates; species Pelobates fuscus. Next base: position 369,709,204 of record NC_086318.1, read on the forward strand.
CTTGTCTTTTATAGTCAAATTATTTTGGTATTTATTGTTCTTAACCTTTATTTCTTTTATATCTTTAATACATTGAAATATCAGCAAAAGAAAGAAGAGTGAAATAAGGATATAATCCCGTTAATATTTAATTGTAATAGGAATCACTCCCAGTTGAGACGTATTTTTAATAAAAATTGGCATTTATTGAAACAAAAGAGAATACAGACACAAAAAGGTGTGGTTTTGGTTGGCGCTTATTACAATATATATATAGTGAATTTTTAGCTGCTATACACACTCTGTGGGTACTCCCAATATCCCACTGTAAGTTAGAAAACCAAGAAAAAACACTTAACTCGAGGTCTGGTTGGTGTTTCCACCTTCCAGGCCTCTAGTTTGAGTTAGCGCTATGTAGATCTATTTAGAAATAAGTGTACGTCACTCACCCCTCTTTATTGCTTGTTAGGGGGTGTACATAGAAAATAAAAGAAATATACAAAGTAATTGTGCAATATTGCATAGACCCAATAAGTGAATATTTGTAGTGAGTTCTAATTTACTCACATTCTTTAGAGCCTTTTTGAGATTTTAGGCTCTAAACTTCCAGGCGTCCGTGTCTTTAAGGTAGACAGCTTAACCCCTTTTTTATTTCCTCTCCTTCCTTACGATTCTTGCTTCATTTGTGTCTCCACACAAATAGATCTACATAGCGCTACACTCAAACTAGAGGCCTGGAAGGTGGAAACACAACCCAGACCTAAGTGTTTTTTCTTGATTTATTGAAACAAGATGAAGATATTGCACCTTATGTAGGGGAGAAACCCAACATTATATATAGAGGAGTTTAGAAGCTCAAACTAATTTTAACATCTAGTTTTATTGAAAAAACAGATAAGAACTTTTTAAATAGTCAAAAAAGTGTATTTAAAGGTTTTAACTATTGTAGGAATTGCATGGGGTGCAGAATATCAATAATAAGAGAGAAAAAGATGTTGTGGTTTCATTCTAATGCCAATTTGAAAGAATATAAAATAGAAAAATGTATTACATGCAAAACCAAAAATGTTGTATATGTGCTGGAGTGCCCTTGTGGCCTACAATATGTGGGTAAAACATCTAGATGTGTGTCCACAAGGGTACGGGAGCACATATACAACATTAAAAGAGGGTTTAAAGCCCATAGCGTCTCTCTGCACTTCTTGTAATACCATAATCAAGATCCAAGTGGGACTAAGTTTTATGGGATCCAAACTGTAACCAAACATTGGAGAGGAGGTGATCTTAATTCAACCCTGAGCAGATGTGAAATGGAGTGGATTTTTAATTTAGACACACTATCCCCCAAGGGTCTTAACATGGAGTTTGAGATGAGTGTGCTAATTTAATGATTGGTTTTATTTAGTTGGTTTAAAATTCTTTTATTAAATTATATTTATTATGAAGTTTTTTGTGGAGAGTGTACTCTATTAATGGTCTCCCCCCTTTTTTTCCAGATCTTTTTCCTTCTTAATTATTGTTTTTTTAATAGAAGTATATGTGAATATATGAAATGATGATGTATAGCTTTAAAGTATAAGTCTATTTCTATTTGAAATATACCAGGACAGTTTCATATATGTTATGTATACAAGATGTGTTCTTTTATAGTACAAATAAATGTTTATTATTTTTTAATATATGTTGAAATATGCCAGGATAGTCCCATATATGTTATATCTAACCACAGACTTTCCAATATGGCGATTGTTGCTTCGGGAATACTTTATACATCACTTCCGGTATCGGAAGAGTGCGTCTGACGTCAGACGCAAAAGTGGGCGGAGAGAAAAAACGCTGCCAAGCGGAAGCAGGAAATGAAGGACCGGAACGAAAATCGGGCGCCAAATTTGAAGATTGGACTGGTATATATACAAGGAAGTGTAACTAACTGATTATGCACTTTGAAAAAGACTTTACATCCCTGTTATCTTATTTTGTATAATATTAAATCTTCCAAAATATCCCCACTTTCCTGGAGTTATTTGTATCTGCTGTTTTTCCTGGTACCAGTGGAGTGATCCGGAGGAGTGGTGGAGTGGAGACAATAAGAAAGGGATTTTCTCTAAGAACCAAAATAGTCAGAGCCTACTATACGTGGCTCTGCAAAGTGTGAGTGGAACATTACACCCTTTCCTTTGATATTATTTGGTCAAACAGTATTATGCTATGTTTTCACTCTTTTATGTAGGTGAAATTCAGATGATGACCAAGTGTGAAGTATACTATGTTTATATTTGCACTCCTCTATCTCTGTTTTAATTTGTATCTGTATTAGTGTTTTTAAAGTGGTTTTTAAACACTGCGGAGTTGCACTTGTACCTCTGATACCACTCTTACACCTTGTGTGATTTGCACTTTATTCCAGTCTGCTGCTGGCTCTGCCCCTGATCTGCCTGCTTGTCTGACATCATCAGAAGTGGTGTTCTCAGCCAATTTACAATGCTTTCACATAGGAAAGCATTGAATTGGCTGGGACTGTCAAGGCAGATCAGGGGCCGAGCCAGCACAAGCCAAACACAGCCCTGGCCAATCGGCATCTTCTCATAGAGATGCATTGAATCAATGCATCTCTATTAAGAAAGTTCAGAGTCTCCACGCATCCTGTGGAAGCACCTCTAGTAGCCATCTATGGAGTTATCCCTAGGCTGTAAAGTACACACTGCATTTTCTCTGAAAATACAGTATTTACATTAAAAATCCTGAAGGGAAGGATTATACTCAGTAGAACAAATGCAATAAGCTGTAGTTGTTCTGTTGACTATAGTGTCTCTTTAAGGCTAAATTAGCCAAACTGGAACAGCTTTTTTAGTGAATAACCCTTGTAATTAATCATGAAAACAATTTGTTTCAAGAGGATCTATGTGACGTTTTGAATGCTTTTTTCCACAATAAGGCATTATGAAATTAATTATTTTTTTGAAAATTTGTTTTTATTTATTTGTAGGTTCATCGTAAGTTAAACAGTAAGACTCGCAGGTCTAATCATTTATATAACATTTGCATAACATAAACAAGGAAAACTCGGGATCCATGAGAGAAATATAAGTTTTGAAGACCCCTTGGCTTGCCGGCTCATGTTATAATGGGACTCGCAGGTCCGTGTCGACTTTCTCAGGAGTAGATCTAGTTAACCTCTCCCTACTTTAGGGTACATATATGCTAATTTCTGCTATAACATTGAATTTATCACCTTAGTTTTTGTGAAACTCCAAGTTTCAATCTTAAGTGGAAGCTTACACATATTATGTAGCTTATATTTATTGCTCGGGGTCTAGTTTCCCCCCCATGACTTTTACCTATGGCAGAGCCCGAGTGTTGCTTAGGTTTCTCTGCACCTCCTCTGTGGTGCCTGAATCCTTGTCCTTAGCTATTATGTGTTAGGTGTCGATGTTCTGTTGAAAATGGGTGTCTCTGTTGTGCGCGGGTGTGATGGGGTGTGTGTCTATCTAATTGCCATACGTTCGTCATGTTTTGCTATATTCCCGTCTAATCGCCATGTATCCAAGCCACAGAGTGCCCTGGATCTCTGTGCCACTGATCAGGTATCATTGTCTTTTGTCATTTTCCATCTTCTATTTCTCGTTTTGATTAAATTAATTATTGTGACCACACCTGTTGCAAAAAACTGAAACCGGTAATTCAATTAACTATGTATTATTACCATTAAAGATTATTTTGCTGTTGTGTATAGATTTGAATCAAACACCGCTTTAGAAAAGCACACAAAGGCCTTCTACACAGACTATATAACACTTTTAACCATACCCAATATCAACAAATACCAGTCATTATTAGACATTATTGTGTGGAATTAAACTACTCTCCTTTGAATCAATCATATTTCCTGGGATATATTTCAATGTTCTATTGATTTGCTTTACTGAAGTGACCTTCTACTATACTTTCATTCATGCAATCATTTTATTTTAGTTTCTCGTGAAATGCTTTACCATGACTTATTTACTTCTATTTCACATCAAAACAATTGTAAAAACATTTTTCACCAATCTTTAGTTATACTTTTATACTTGCTGGAAACAACAGAGAGGCATCACGGTAAACATTTTTTTTATTTCAATTAAAACATTCTTGTAATGATTTACATGTGCTTTTATATACTTTATACAGTTTATTTCTGTAATGGACCAGTTTGGCAAAGTACTGTAAAATGTATAGCAAAAAGACTACTAAAAGGACTACCGTATTCTATACTAATGATGTATAAACCGATACCTTACAATCATTAGTAGTGGATAAGAATGGAAAAACGTTCTAGTTAGCATAATACAGAATACTGAAACTGTTTCATTACCAGTCTTCAAAGACCATGTGTGGTCCAGGAATCAGGATTTCTGAAACTGTAAATCGTGGGCAGTTACTAGTTATTATGGATGGTGATGCTTCATTAAGCCAAACCCTTTTGGATTTTATAACTAGACCACGTAGATGTTCCAAACATTTTTGTAATGAAAACCATTCTACTACGGCTTATGTTTCATAGTCCAGCAATTGTTTGATTTGTTTCATATGTCGCTTCTCTTCTAATGTGTGCTGAATACGTAGAAATACAGTAACAGGGTTATTTACCAAATTGAGAATTCAACATGAATTTCAAATTTAAGGTCAAACTTGCTGAATGCTTTAGTTTGGCTACTTTGGCTTACATTTTAAATTTACTTTGAATTCTCGTTTTAGTAAATAATCCTGTTGATACTGTGTCAGAATAACCAAATGTGATGCTGGGTCCTCTTGGGAAGTCTGTGATTGGACAGCTACAGAAAGTCTGGGCTGGGGTAGAAGAGGAGGGCTTGCAAAGGCCAAAAGAAGAGATCAGCAGCTTTTACAAGCTATTTTAAGCTATACACCCAATACATAAATAAATGCATAATTAAATGCATGCATGTTTTCATTGGTGGGATATATACATACAGTGCTTTTAAAATTGATTTGCTTATTTAATGTAGCTCGACAAAAGAATTAACAAATAAAAGTATATGTGTGCGTGTTTTGTACCTTTAGATATATGATAGAATCCAAAGGCCTGATCTTACAGTAAAGTTCAGTTCACAGTTTATTAGTTTAAAAGGGTTTAAGAATCTAGAAAAAAAATACTTTTTGTCTGCCTCCTTCGTATAACTAGTGCAGCATTATAGTATCCCTTCCTCAATTGAGATTAAATGAATAAACAATTTAATTGCCACAGTAATTAGGGATACAACACATCCATGCAAAGCTTAGCTGTACAGTTGTGACATGAATAGAATTTAACAGAAGTTGGGGGCGGGGCCTGGCTGCCAAACGGAATGGACGCATGCAGAGTGAGCTCTGATCAAGAATATACGAAATTGCACCATTATTGATCTTTTCAAACACAACCACTGCAATCTGTGAGCTAGAAATAGCCTACAATCAACCCTGTTCTAACCCGGAGCATTACAGACGCATGTCAAGCAATTTAATTTGAAACTTTGTTGCGGCCTACCCGGGGGTGAGTGCGGGAGAGGCGGCCGCTCTCCCCGCTTGAACTCCTGTTGGAATAAGCAGACGCAGTACGGGCACCCGTTCCCCCCCTGCCGGTGGGGGTCATCCCGGCCTCATCACTCCAGCCACTGGTGTACCAGCAGCCTCGCACAAGCACACGCGGCAGCCTGAATCTTCCCACCTCGGGCAACCTAAGATGGCGGACGCCAGGCCTCCCACCATGCCACGAGGCTCGACAGCATCTAACCTAACAAAGCTGGACAAGATTCTGGAGGAATTCTGGCGGAAGCTCGAAGAGAGGCAACAAAGTGCAAACTTGCAACGCCACTCACCTCCTGCAACCAGGCGGTCCAAGCCGATCCCACAGCGGCGGAACAGGTTCACACCCAGGCGCCTGAGGAGAGCACGAGCCGGGCGGACAACCTCAAGGGGTAAAGCGACTCACAGAGCTCCCCTGCAGAGATCCCCTTTTACAAGAGGAATACAACAGCCCCATTGGGAGATGAATGGCCCAGGCTCTTTTATCAAAAGAGCTTTCCGACGCCACTAGGAGCCTACCTTCATGCTGCACAGAGAGCCGGTGTGGGATGGAGATGGAGAGAGACAACAGGATACGGAGTTCAAGGAGATCCCTTCCAACCTGTATACTTTAAACCTGGAGTGGAAAAGGACTGCTTGAAGTGGCCCACCAGCGGCATTGGCTGAGACCCTGACCCTGCCTAACTGCCGACCCCAAACCGACACCAGCACAAATATACCTACCGAATACTCTTGACGTTCTTAATATAGATGTATGTTCCTCCTCGTGAACTCTTATGTATAGTCCATCTTCTCTTATTATTTTCTGGGGCTGGCTTACATAAAGCCAGGTCTACTAACGGTGGCTCTATTCACTGATTTATACTGTTGCATGTAATATCGTTACTTTAGCTATGCTTTATCACAGCTGATAGTATATATTACGATCTTTACTAATAAGTGACTACATACTGAATGCATGTCTCTTCGTACATCTAGACTATCTATTTACTGGCAAGCTGTATACAGTTAACACGCTAAGGTTTAGCATAGGATGTTTTATTAAGCATACTGGTTATCTAAATTTATTCTTACAAAAATACTGTGCTGTTTTGTCAACTGCTCTTCACTGCTATACTTTGTATGTCAATATTCCGGCTACCGCTGATGGGGCATTACATGCGTGATTGTAACTCTAAAGCACAACAAAAATAAAGAATTAAAAAAAAAAAAAGAATTTAACAGAAGTTAACAATGAATATTAGAAATGTAACCTGAGCCATATGGACACATTTACATAAACGGTCATGAATATAGCCCTGCATTAAATTTGGCACCTAAAAGAGCAATAAAGTGTTTAAAGAGACACCAGATTTAACAAAGTGTTGGTGATATGCTCCCTTTTAAAATGTTATCTATTAAGGGCACTAACCCCTACCTAATCCATTCTTTTTTTAATATATATACAAATAGAAGGCTACAGTTTGTTATTTGCTAAGTTGCTCTGTCTTGTATTTCTGGTGTGCCTCCAGTATTTCTGTAACAATATTTGGATCCTCCAGTGTGGTTATATCACCCAGGTCATCCGTTTGATCAGTGGCAATCTTTCTCAGCACTCGCCGCATGATTTTCCCGGAACGTGTTTTAGGAAGACGTTTCACAATCTACAAAAGAAGTAAAAACATATTATAATTATGAACAACCATGTTATTCAACTTTTTCAAATGTCAAGTTTAATAAACTAGCAGAGATCCACAAATGCACTGAGAATTCTGTCATTCTGTCTGTATCCATCTATCATTTTACCCATCTGTGTATCGATCTACTTTTGTGTTCTAAACAAAGTGTAATAAAATATTACATTTGACAGTCCCCACAACAGCAATCACCTATCTAAACAGTATTTAAGGTTTAAACAACTAGTGTGTTAAATCGAATGACGTGTCTTTTCCCACGCAGTAACACACAAAGTACAATTTTTCAATGATTTATTTTATTCATCATACGACAGCCTTCACTCACCAGGATGTGATCAGGAATAGCATACTTTGCAATTTTTGTCGCTACTATAGTTTTGAGCTCTTCTTTGATTGCTTGTTCAGGACTATCCAGGTTGTCTTTCAACACAACAAAAGCAAACGCGGCTAAAAGACAAAAATACAAACAGTTTATGAATAAATAATAATGTGTGTGCATTATAGATGTTATGTCTAAAATTCCCATGCTGAGTTGGATAATTTTTACAATACGACCGGTTTGGCCGTATTGAACTTGGTAGTTTGTCCTACTCTCCAACCTCAGAGTGCATTGGGTGGAGTTTTTATTTGGAGCTCGGCATCTGGTTTACCAGTCACTGTACAATCAATCTATGCCATGTCATATAGAACGTCGTATACCATTAGTAAACTGCAAAAAATACAGTAAAGATACAGCAAATTTCAATTGCAGGTTTTGTGGTAAAACTATTCATTTATACGGCTGGTTATTCTAAGTTTACGTTCATACACCTGGTTATTACCCTTCCTATTCAACAAAGTTAAAGTTATGCTTCCACCTATACAGACACTCTTTTAATCGTGCTAATTTTATGGTCACTGTTGGTTCCATTGAAGGGGATTGTATGTATCCTTCCAAATTAAATGTGGAAATAAAATAAAAATTCTAAGCAGGAAGTATTAAATGTTTCATTGAAGGGGATTGTATGTATCCTTTCAAATTTAATGTGGAAATAAAATAAAAATTCTAAGCAGGAAGTATTCAATGTTTCAGCCCCTCCATGGGCCTTTCACAAGATCTCGCAAAGTAATAATCACATAAAAAATTTGCTGAATAAAAGATTTTTGTTTGGATAAAAAGTCCTGAGAGTGCTCCTATAATTTATTTTCATAAGCATTGCTAAATGGAGATACCAAGCTATTTGGAAGTAAGGTAGAGTGCCAGTAATTGTGATAGACCGATATAGATAAAATTAGGAATGTGCAAATATGAATGAAATGCCATATATGGACGAATCAAACCTTCTGAGATTTACCTGAGGAGTTATGTGTTACACATACGGTTGTAGGGACAAACAACATTACAGATAAACACTCAAAGACACACAAACACTGCCGAATTGGCCTCACTCCGCCGCACCCCCCCTCACGACCGGTGCTTCCCCCCCCCCCTCCCCACCCCTCAGCCTCTTATCCCTACCCACCCTTCCCACCTCCCCCCCCCCCCCATTGTTCTTATTTTTCACCATTTCCAGTTGTTGGTTGCACAAACAACAAACAACTGGACATATTACAACAGATTCTTATGCTTCTCTCGAACACAACAATGCATTACCTTGTCCTCTCTATCTATACGCGGCCTAAAGACCGTAAAGGCTAATATACAACTAGCTTACGCTGTAGGACACACATCACATCATGGAGGTCGACCTCGGTATGAGCCGTAACACCTCAAAGAGCCAGCTCAGCACCGAAACGACTCACAGTTGTCAAAGCCTATACGGCCACAGGCAACACAGACCGTAAATCACCATTATGACTCACTCCATGTGAAGCGACTTATCTATAACACTGTTCATCTACATTGCATTGTTCTGATTCATTTCAATGTTTTCATTGTATTGTACAGTTCTATTTTTATGCTATTGTTTTTTCCTGTTCCCCTGAATACAGGGCTGAAACGGCCCCCCCCCCCCCCTTTTTTTTCCTTTATATTTCATTTAAAAGCGACACGGAGCGGCATGAATCAACACCTAATATGCGAAAACATCATCTGTCTACTGATGTATAACCTGTAAAAATGTTTGTACTCGGCCCCTGCGTGAGCCACTGTATTTCGAAATGCCGCACTCCGTGCCGACTCAAAAATAAAGAATTTAAAAAAAAAAAAAAAAGACACACAAACAGTTACACATACTATCATCTACACACACACTAATAATGCTACACATACACACCCAATATTACACACATATACACTCAGACACTCACTTATACACACAAATTGTTACAGATACACACACTATTACACATATAAACGCAAAGACACACTTATACACATTCGCACATTGACGTAACAATCTATTATACATATACACACATTGTGACCCCAGCAATTGGCTGCCTTTCCCTCTTTGCTCAATTTATTTGCTCTGCACCTCCTCTGGATGCAGACAGTGTAAATTTATCTTGTGAGTTTCTGCGTTCAGATTGTTGCCTTGTAACCTGCAGCAACACTCTGAGCAGCTGAAACTCACAGGAGCCATGCCAAAAGTTTGCTCGTAGCAGAGGTACTCTCTGCACCATCTCACCCATTTTTTGGGGCTATTTTGCCATTCATTACTCTAAACCCCAATTCCCCTGTTCTGGTCAGGCTCATAAGAGAGGAAATTTTTTTTGTACTTTTATTTACTTTATTAACACACGCCTCCATTTGATATGTTAATAAAGCCATATTTAGTGACTAATGAATTACCATTGTACTGCATTTTAATGGAAACGAAGGCTAAAACTGTGTTTTATAGCTATTGTGTAACCCAGCAACGTAAAATATTATATAAACTTCTTCTGGTTAATTCCCTTATCTCAGAGTTAATTGCTGCGTAGAGAAATAAAAAAGGTGACTGAGGCAATGAGAGCCAAGTTCAATATGCGATTAGAGAATTTTGATTACACCAATGGCAAACATCCAAGACAGAGAATTCCATTTTATTGGCATTCTGATTTTTTTCAGGTAGAGTTATGGCTTACTTTACGATAGATAACAGCCGACCAGCACAAAAAAGATTGAAGTCAGACTGGAATAGTTTGATTAAGATGAGTCATTAAGGAGGGTTTTTTGGCAAGATTACTTTTTCTTCTGTTAAGACAACTAGGTACTCATATCGGCATAGAAGTAAAACTAGTAGTAAGCATGTTGTATTGGCTTTTTCGTTATTCCTGGTTTGCAGAGACATGGAGACAAAAGAATCTTATCAACTAACTGCTGCAGGAATAAAACATTAGTTGGAACATGCATTAAAGGACATCTGTCATAATTTCTGATTATTAATTAAAATAAAAGATTACATGTCTTAAAGTCTCAGTTTGGATGCATTTGTAATAAGTTCTTCTTTAATGTGCATATCCTATGGCTAGTGGGTGAAGGCTATAATAAATATAATAACTGGGGGCGGGGGGGACTAGTGTACATCCCAGGACCCACCCATGGAAGGCAGGGTCTAATGACCTTTATACCATTATCTACCCCTAAAATATGTTGGGCATTTCAGCTACCCCCACCCCCCGGGACATCTTGGGGTTGTTAGGGGTCTCCAAGACCCTAACCTAACTCCAAGACCCTAACAAATTTACCTTTATAAATGATAAATGCTTTTAAATGAGGTTCTATATTATGGGAGACCTAGCAAATGATAAACTCTGCAAACTTGATTACTGATGTCACCATATGACTGTGCACTTTCCATTGATAGGTCTGGAGTGAAAGTCTTGTCTATTATGACACCCAAGGCTAAGGTAGAAAATCAAAAGATATGGAAAGTAAATGAACTGTGTTCTTTAATAGTCTTACAATGTAGTTAGCTATCAAACCTTTGCATAACTTGGGTAAATTATTAACAGTCTTGTCACCTTATTGTAGGACATTTGTTTTACTGGGCTCATGATCAATATGAATACTAGATAATGAACCTAGAACTAGCTTAGAGTTCATGAACCTTAGGGTAGTTAGTTTCTTAAAGGAACACTCATTTTGTTAATAATTTAGTAGATAAATCTCTAAAGAAAACACTCACGCTTTTATTTCTGTAAGTTTTCTTTGAGAGCATATCTAAACAAATATAAAGTCAAATTATCTGAAACCGTTCAGTCTGTGTCAGGGAATACTTCAGGGGAAGAGTGGGGAGGCACTGTCTGGCTTAGCAAGCCTGCCTGCCTCTTTCCGATACCCAGGAAATTGTTCCCGCCCCCAATAATGAAAAAGACAGATATTTGTATTGATATCAGAACTTATAAACTGTGTGTGACATGTTCGTTAAATAAAAAATAATTTAAAACGCCACAAAGAGTCCCCAAAATGGTTGCACGTTGTCAGTGCTGTGCTGGTAAAAAAGAATAAAATGTATAAAAAAAATAGTTTTTTTTTTTTTTTTACAAATGTGCTATTATAAAGCCAAATTGCTAATTAAAGATTAGTCACCATGCAACATAAGAGCTGCTGAATATGTATTCTCTGTTAGTTATATCACTGAAGTATGGAGAGTCCAAGTTCTAGAATAGTATTTGATATCCTATAATTATGTCGTAAAAAAAAAAAAAAAAAAGTCCAGACAGCCTTGGACTAAAAAGCATTATCTTGGCAGAGAAATCACATTGTTGAGAAAAACATTTGTATGCCAGTTGCTACAAGCGCAGCTCTCGCTTTGGAAGAAAGTCATTTGTGGTGGTAGTTTTCTGTACTCATATTTGTAATACTATTTTTTTGGTACAATGTGTTTTGACATAGATTTGCCAAGTATATTTTTATACAAATTACTTTTATCACTAATAACGTCTTCATTGCCCTAGGAATGGGTTAGGGATACTAGTTTTGATTTCAGTGAGCTGTCCCTTGAAGATGACTACTCTCTCTGTTTAATTTGTTACTGTTTCTTTTACCTATCTGAGCCATTACCAAGGCTGGAGTTCCTTTACTCTAGTGTTTGCAAGGTTGTAGTTAAAATGTCTGACAAATCGTCTACTGGCCATCTTACGCTGGATCCTCATCTTTCCCAGACAGGATGTGGGAGCCATTCCCACAAAATGCTGCCACCTTTCTACCTAAAAACCTCCACTTTCTGAATCCGTGCACAAAGCAATGCCAACACCCACAGTTAAAAGCAAACTCACCTCTGACCTCACTTATAGTTCACTTCATCCGATGCCACCTCAGATGACTGGTTCCTTTCTTTACCTCTACACATCACTCTGCATCTCCATTGACTCCCCATTTTATTCCCACATTACCATATTCTCCATATGCATCATCCATGCCCTTTTTCCAGTTCATCTTATAAGAAATTTCCATCAGCCATTCATTTACCCCAATTTATCGCACCAGCTTTATACACCAAATCCACATACTCTAGCTATATTCCCACAATTGATATCCCTTCAGTCATATCCCCTATAATTAATCTAACCTGTCACATTCCTCCAATACACTCCCCTTTCGATTTTTCTGGAACTTATCCTCCTGTCCATACTACCCCAATTCATACACCCAGTTATATCCCTTTCAATTAATTATCCACACAAAATATCCCTAGTTTATTGCCCAACTGCATTATCCCCCAATTCACCTCCCCATAGTCTATCCACTGCCATATCACCCAGCTTATCTGCCCACTGCCATATTCGAAGCACATCTCCCCACTGACATATCACCCAGGTTATCTCCCCACTGCCATATCACCCAGCTTATCTCCCCACTGCCATATCACCCAGCTCATCTCCCCAATGACATATTACCCAGCTCATCTCCCCAATTACATATTACCCAGCTCATCTCCCCAATGACATATTACCCAGCTCATCTCCCCACTGCCATAACTCCCAGTTCATCTTTCTACTGCCATATCACCCAGCTCATCTCCCCAATGACATATTACCCAGCTCATCTCCCCACTGCCATAACTCCCAGTTCATCTTCCTACTGCAATATCCCTGCTCATTTTCCCACATCCATATTCCCTCTGCTAATCTCCCCACATAGCTATTTGGTCAGTTAACCTCCTCACAGCCCTACTCACCCATGTTCATCTCCACCAACTGTTGTAATTTGAGGAAGTGTTAGCACAGAAGTGTTAGCAACCTCTTTATCATGGCTCTGGGCCTCCCACAGCTAGTGCCAACTGATGGAGTTGGTGTTGAAGAAGAAATACCACCACCTCCAAGAGTTGCCTGGTCCTCAATTTCATGATGGACGTACTCACTAAACAGCCTAGTAATTTGAAAACCAGCTTGCAAATTTTGAGCATCTAAATCAAGTTTATAAAACAAAAAGCTCCAAATATGGCTGACTTTTTAGTCTGATATTTTTTCCAACCTTAATTATCCTATTAATTTGCCAACTGATTGCATCTTACAGTTCAATGCATAGACTCCCAGTTCTGAAAGTTGTATCTTGGGTATTAGATATTCCAATTCTCCTTTGTATATTTAATATTTATGAGCATGAAAGATAACCCTGATCACTGATTGTAAATGGAGTGTATTGAGTGTATTGCTGTGTATGCGGAGATAGTTTGATTATATTTGTTTACTCTTTTAGTGCACTATTATATGTATCACTCTTGTTATGCTCTGCCTATTTTATTAAGTAATATATTAGACACTTTGAAGGCGGATCCTGATTTTGCTGTCTAAATTTCATTACAACTATCAAAATCAAACATTGTTAATGCAAATGGACAACAATCTGTGAAGCACTACAGCTTATCTCACTAATTCAATTGCAGGCAGTAAACATCATTGGCCTCCATATAATTGTGAATATAATGGGAAATAATCTTATTAAAGAAGCACATGCACAGTATCATTCTGGAATGATGCTCGTTGATCAATGTTTGGATGCATTAATATACAGTAGTGTATGCACAAAACAAACATGTTCATTATTACCTTCTCCTTTGAGGTCATGTGGAAACCCTATGACAGCAGTTTCTGGGACATTGGGGTGCTCATCCTGCAAAGAAAATGTGTAGATTTACAGTTATATTCATAAATAAATGTATATAATCTGCCAGGCAGTGTATCATTTTTATGTTACAGTTTTATATACTGGGTTATACCTGTACAGTGCCTTGCAAAATTATTCACCCCATTGACTTTTTACCTATTTTGTTACATTACGGCCTTAAGTTCAATGTATTATTAATCTGAATTTTATGTGATGGATCAGAACATATTAGTCTAAGTTGGTGAAGTGAAATGAGAAAAATATATACATAAAACAATTTTTTAGAAATAGAAAACAGAAAATTGTCATGTGCGTATGTATTCACCCCCTTTGTTATGAAGCCCATAAAAAAGCTCTGGTGCAACCAATTACCTTCAAAAGTCACATAATTAGTGAAATAATGTCCACCAGTGTGTCACATGAACTGTCATTACATATACACACCTTTTTTTAAAGGCTCCAGAGGCTGCAACACCTAAGCAAGAGGCACCACTAACCAAACACTGCCATGATTACCAAGGAACTCTCCAAACAAGTAAGGGACAATGTTATTGAGAAGTACAAGTCAGGGTTAGGTTATAAAAAAATATCCAAATCTTTGATGATCCCCAGGAGCACCATCAAATCTATCATAACCAAATGGAAAGAACATGGCACAACAGCAAACCTGCCAAGAGACGGCCGCCCAACAAAACTCATGGACCAGGCAAGGAGGACATTAATCAGAAAGGCAGCACGGAGACCTAAGGTAACCCTGGAGGAGCTGCAGAGTTTCACAGGAGAGACTGGAGTATCTATACATAGGATGACAATAAGCCATATGCTCCATAGAGTTGGGCTTTATGGCAGAGGAGCCAGAAGAAAGCCATTACTTTCAGCAAAAAACAAAATGGCAAGTTTTGAGTTTGCGAAAAAGCATGTGGGAGACTCCCAAAATGTATGGAGGAAGGTGCTCTGGTCTGATGGGACTAAAATTGAACTTTTCGGCCATCAAAGAAAACACTATGTCTGGCGCAAACCCAACACATCACATCACCCACAGAAGACAATCCCCACAGTGAAACATGGTGGTGACAGCATTACGCTGTGGGGATGTTTTTCAGCAGCCGGGACTAGGAAACTGGTCAGAGTTGAGGGAAAGATGGATGGTGCTAAATACAGGGATATTCTTGAGCAAAACCTGTACCACTCTGTGCGTGATTTGAGTCTAGGACGGAGGTTCAACTTCCAGCAGGTCAATGAACCCAAACACACTGCTAAAGCAAAACTTGAGTGGTTTAAGGGTAAATGTGTTGGAATGGCCTAGTCAAAGCCCAGACCTCAATCCAATAGAAAATCTGTGGTCAGACTTAAAGATTGCTGTTCACAAGCGCAAACCATCCAACTTGAAGAAGCTGGAGCAGTTTTGCGAGGAGGAATGGGCAAAAATCACAGTGGTAAGATGTGGCAAGCTCATAGAAACTTATCCAAAGCGACTTGGAGCTGTTATTGCCGCAAAAGGTGGCTCTACAAAGTACTGACTTTAGGGGGGGGGGGGGGGGTGAATAGTTATGCACATTTACCTTTTCTGTTATTTTGTCCTATTTGTGGAAATTACCTGGTCCAATATTTTAAGGAATTAGGGGTCCAAGATAAAGAATTCAACTCAACAATCGAACGAATACATCGCCTACCAAAACCAAGCACGATGAAAAACACCACATCTAAAGATGTCATTGCTAATTTTCAATCCTTTTCATTCAAAGAAAACATCTTTAAAATTATAAGAAAAAATAAAGTGAAGGACGATAAATTTAAAGATGGTTGGTTTTGTCCAAACCTCTCATACCAGACTAGATTACGCCGGAAAAATGTTGTGGACGCTCTGCAGTTACTAAGACAAAAGAATATTCGCTATAGCTAGGTTTTCCCAACGTCCATCAATTTGTTCTGGAAAGGCCAAAAATGTGTATTCCAAACTCCAGAAACCTTAAAATCTTAGTCAGAAGAGACTCTATCTAACGGAGCAGTAAATTGGGACTTTAATTTTTTATATATATTTAGTGGTAGTATTGATAGGAACAACTATGATAAGCATCATAGATGGCTCAAAGGCACGATAAGAGGATTGAACTTTCCGGGACAAAAGACAATATATTTAACACATATATATAGGAACACAATAGAGCATAGCACAAACTGCACTGTATTATATAGACACAAGATACAATGGTAATAGTGAATTAGAAGAATTCACATATTACACAAATACTTTATGACGGAACTTCAAAGAGGGTATATTGAAAGGATGGTTTAAATTTTACTAACTATAAGATAAGTTAGAATATATATATATATATATATATATATATATATATATATATATATATATATATATATATAGACATAACATAAGAGGTTCTTTCTTAACAAACACATTATAATATGACCACATATTCAAATATGATCACATATTGTAACACAAGCACAAGTCGTTTTATAATATGGAGTAATATCTAATTAGTAGAGATATGATGTAGTGCACTAATAATAATAAGATATTGTAATTAGGAATTAAAGAAATACCGTATATACTCGAGTATAAGACGAGTTTTTCAGCAAATTTTTTGTGCTGAAAAACCCCCACTCGTCTTATACTCGAGTCAATGTCTGTATTATGGCAACTTACGAGAGACTGCGAGACTTACAGTGGAGCTGACCGGACCGGAGGAGAGAGAAGGGAGCTGACAGGAGCTGCAGGAAAGGTAAGTTACAGCTCTCTGCCAGCCCCCCTCCCCCCCCACTGCACAGCCCATCCACTGGACCACCAGGGAATGAGAGCCCCCCTCCCTGGCCAGCTAACAAGCAGGGAGTGGGACGAAAAAATCAAAATAAATAAAAATGGAAATAATAATATTTAAATAAAATATTAATAATATAAAAAATAATAATATTAAAATAATAATAATAATAATATTAAAAAAAAATATAAAAATGCCCACCCCCCACCAAGGCTCTGCATCACACACACAAACACACTCTGCATCACACACACACTGCACTCACACATACACTCTGCATCACACACACACACACACTGCATTCATACACACACTGCATTCATACACAAACACACTGCATTCTTACACACACACACACACACACACACACTGCACTCATACACACACACACTACATTCATACACACACACACTGCATTCATACACAAACACACTGCATTCATACACAAACACACTGCATTCATACACACACACAATGCACTCATACACACACACCGTATTCATACAAACACACTGCATTATATACACACACACACACACACTGCATTCATACAAACACACTGCATTATATACACACACTGCATTCATTATATACACACACTGTAAATAAATATTCAATTAATATCATTTTTTGGGCATATAATTTTATTTAGAAATTTACCAGTAGCTGCTGCATTTCCCACCCTAGTCTTATACTCAAGTCAATAAGTTTTCCCAGTTTTTTGGGGGTAAAATTAGGGGTCTCGACTTATATTCGGGTCGACTTATACTCGAGTATATACGGTAGTTATTATACGTTTTGTGGGTTTTTCCCTCTATTTTCTTAGGCTCTCCAATAAATATCAATATAATAATAATGATAATGTTCACTTCAACCGGTAGATTACCCCTGGCATAGGTTCAGTTAACTTAGTAGTTTGTCCCACTTCCCTTGGTATGTCAGGGGTAGTCGGTCATACTACCCCCCAAATGCCCAGGGCAAATGTCTTGTTAGCCTTGTGGCTAACAGACATGCTGGGCTGGATGCTGGGCAGGCGGGAGTCTCACTCTGCGCGAGGCGCGCGAGGGAGCTTAGCAGACAGCTCAGGGGAAAGTGCTCCTTCGCCAGCGCCACCCGCCCAGCAGCCCCAGGGAGAGGGAGAACCCCCCCCAGCATTCCTAAAGGTAAGGAGGCTGGGGGGGTTTAAATTTTTTTTAAAAAGTGAGTGTTAATGTGAGTGACTGTATGTGTCTGTTAGTGTGTGTGTTTGTCTGCTAGTGTGTGTTTGTCTGTTAGTGTGTGTGTGTGTCTGTTAGTGTGTGTCTTACTGTGTGTCTGACTGTGTGTTTGTTAGTGTGTGTGTGTCTGCTAGTGTGTGTCTGTCTGCTAGTGTGTGTCTGTCTGCTAGTGTGTGTGTCTGTTTGTGTGTGTCTGTGTGTGTGTGTCTGATAGTGTGTGTGTCTGATAGTGTGTGTGTGTCTGATAGTGTGTGTGTGTCTGTTAGTGTGTGTGTGTCTGTTAGTGTGTGTGTGTCTGACTGTGTGTGTGTGTCTGACTGTGTGTGTGTGTTTCTGTCAGTGAAAATGTGTGTGTATTTAGAATGGGGGGCAGGGGGAAGGGTTGGGTGGGGGTGGAGGGGGCGTCTGAGTTTTGTACTACCTAGGGCAGCACAAAACCAGGATACACCACTGGTTTGTGGTATGCCTTTCTTGAGGGTCAAAAAGACTTCCACAAATGTGGCTTTTGTATGTATGTATGTATGTATGTATATAAGTTGTTTTTTTTGCTGCCGGCCATAGTCAGGGAATGAGGTTTAATTTAAGTTTTTTTCGATTATGGTTAGATTTATGACAGTAAATGTACTGGGACTTAATTCTAACTTCAAACGACAAATGGTGCTAAAAACAATGAAAAAGGAAGCAATAGATATTTTAATGGTTCAATAAACTCACTGGAAGGCAAACGATGAACCAAAAAGGGGGGACTAATAAGTTCAGACATGTATATTCCGCTTCCCTACCAGATTATAAAAAAGAGGAGTGGCCATTATAGTGGATAAAACCATACAAGTAAATGTAAAATATCAGAGTAAGGATATAGAGGGTCGTTATATTATTTTAGTGTGTGAGATTAACAATCAGCTATTCACTTTAGTAAATGTTTATTTACCAAATACATATCCAGTTCGCTTTCTTGAAAAGATTATAAAATAAATGAAATGCTCATGAAATGCTAAAAGCAAATATCTTACCTATATTAAAACAGGGAAAGAATTCAGCAGATTTAACCAGTTACCATCCTATTTCACTGATAAATGTTGATACTAAGTTATTTTCTTCAATATTAGCTGAATGTTTGAATAACATTTTGTTAGACACCATACATTTGGACCAGATTGGCTATGTGCCAGGAAGGTCTTCTTGTAATAATATTAGAAGAATAATCAATATTTTAGACTCGGCTGAGCGGGTAGGTACTCCCCTCCTTACCCTGTCGTTATACGCAAAAAAAGCATTTGACAGGGTGGGATGGGAGTACATGTTCGCTACATTACAACTATACTGTGTGAGCGATTGGATGCTTAGTGCTATAAAATCATTATATACTGTTGTCCCCACAACATTGTCCCCACCATACTGTTGTCCCCACAATCATTGTCCCCACCACAGCAAGCGTGGTGGGGACAAATTTATGTTCAGACTGGTTTGAATTAAAAAACGGAACCATACTGTCTACCCCTATGTTTCAACTGTTCATAATGCGCTAGAGGAATGCCTTTGGGGTACCTCTTAAGCAATTGTTATAATCGTACGCACTACAAAAATAAAGAATTAACAAAAACAAAAACGGAACCAGACAGGGATGTCCTTTATGACCTATTTTGTATATTTTTTTTTCTTTTGAACCACTTGCTACAAAAATTAGAGAAAACAAATGCATAAAGGGGTACCCAATTAATAATCATCAGTCAAAACTATGCCTATATGCAGATGATGTCCTTGTATTCTTGACTGATCCAAATAAATCATTGAAAGATCTGTTGGAAGAACTAAATAGATTTAGTCATATTTCTGGTTATAAACGAAATATGAGTAAAACTTTATAACATAGATAAAAATGACCGTGAGGGAATCTGCAGTAAATAAAGTTTTGATTTTTCAAAGAAGAACTTCACCTACTTGGAGGTTATCATTCCATCAGACATTTAAAAAATAGTCAAATGTTTTTCTCGGACAACTTAATGTCAGGATTACAGAATGATCCAGCACGTAGAATTGTGTAACACAGAGGACTGATAGGTAATGTATACCGGACCTTAGAATGGCAGGACTAACGTACCAAAGAATAGTCAGGAATAGCCGAGGTCAAGGGAAACAGAAACAGACACAACAATAAGGAAAAGCCAGGAGTCAGGGATGTCAGAAAACAGGGAAGTCAAAACAATGCCAAAGTCAAATAACCAGAATAACCAGAATCAATAACGCACTCTCGGACAACCACAAGGGAAACCACGACAGGGCACTGAGCAGGATGAGAATTGGGCCTAAATACCCCTCCTCTAGATCTGATAGGCTGTAACCGGCCTTTGACCCCAAAGGCAGTTACCAGGTTCCCATTTGCATAATTGCTGCTCAGCATTAACCCTTCTGTGGATTTGGTTGCTGCTCGGCACAACTTTTCATGTGTGGACAGTAAATGCCATTAACCAAATTTTTATAAGCGGATGAATACGTGACACTTAAGAACCATGAATATATTGTTGAAAGAATAGATTAACAAAGAGATATCATGGTATGGTAGAATTAACATCATAAAGTCGTAAATTCTACCTCAATGGGTTTACTTATTTAGAATGCTACCATTAAACTTTCCAATTCCCTTGTTAGAACTAATCCAACGTAGCTTCAGAAATTTTGTGTGGAAAGGAAAAATACCACGCATCAATATTGATATAATGTCAAAAAATATTAAAATGGGTGGTTTAGGCTTCCCTATTGTCCAACAATATCATGATGCAAGCATTACCGTATATACTCGAGTATAAGCCGAGTTTTTCAGCACATTTTTTGTGCTGAAAAACCCCAACTCGGCTTATACTCGAGTCAGTAGTCTGTATTATGGCAATTTGCATTGCCATAATACAGACTGGGGCTGTGGGAGAGCGTTACTTACCTCTCCTGCAGCTCCTGTCAGCTCCCTCCTCCGCGCCGTCCGTTCAGCACCTCGGTCAGCTCCCAGTGTAAGTCTCACGAGAGCCGCGGTTCTCGCGAGACTTACAGTGTGAGCTGACAGAAGAGCTGACCGGACGGCGCGGAGGAGGAGAGAGCTGACAGGAGCTGCAGGAGAGGTAAGTAACGCTCTCTCACAGCCCCCACAGCCCCCCCCCCCCACTGAACTACCAATGCTGGACCACCAGGGAAGGAGAGCCCCCCTCCCTGCCATATATCAAGCAGGGAGGGGGGACGAAAAAAAAAAAAAAAAATTATAATAATAATAAAAAATAATTTAATTAAATAAATAATAATAAGAAGAAATAATAATAAAAAAATATGAAAATAATTAAAAAAATAATAATAACATTGGCCACCCCCCACCAAAGCTCTGCAACACACACACACACACACACACACACACACACACTGCACACATACACACACACACTGCATTCATACACACACACTGCATTCATACACACACAGGCCCGTCGCTAGCCGACAGGCAAAACAAGCAACTGCTTGGGGCCCCGAGCTGGCCCGGGGCCCCAAGCAGAGCCGGCAGGGGCATGCGGTCCTGCGGGGCCCGGACTGCTCAGGTCGTCCGGGCCCCACATTCAGTGGGTACATCCCGGGTCGCAGGGGGCCCGGTATGTACCCACTGGGCCAGCCTCTTCTCCTGGGGGGCCTAGCAGCCGGTCACCTCAGGGCCCCCCAGAGGCTGGCCCTGCTGACACCTGGCGGGCGCGCGAGGGAGCACTCTCCTCTGAGTGCTTCCTCTTCAGCTCCCTCGCGCACCGTACTGATGCCGGAGCCGGAAGATGACGTCATCTTTCGGCTCCGGCATCAGTACGCGGCGCGCGAGGGAGCTGAAGAGGAAGCACTCAGCCAGGGAGAGTGCTCCCTCGCGCGCCCGCCGGGTGTCAGGTACTCAGGGAGGACATTTCAGTGAGTGGGGGTGGGGGAGAGGGAGGGAGGACATTTGGGGGGAGAGGGAGGGAGAACATTTGAGGGGGGGGGGGGAGGGAGAAAATTTTGAGTGGGGGGAGAGAGAAAATTTGAGTGGGGGGAGGGAGAAAATTTGAGTGGGGGGGGAGAAAATTTGAGTGGGGGGGAGGGAGAAAATTTGAGTGGGGGGAGGGAGAAAATTTGAGTGGGGGGAGGGAGGGAGGAAATTTGAGGGAGTGGGGGGGAGAGGGAGAAAATTTGAGGGAGTGGGGGGGAGAGGGAGGGAGGAAATTTGAGGGAGTGGGGGGAGAGGGAGGGAGGAAATTTGAGGGAGTGGGGGGGAGAGGGAGGGAGGAAATTTGAGGGAGTGGGGGGGAGAGGGAGGGAGGAAATTTGAGGGAGTGGGGGGGAGAGGGAGGGAGGAAATTTGAGGGAGTGGGGGGGAGAGGGAGGGAGGAAATTTGAGGGAGTGGGGGGAGAGGAAGGAAATTTGAGGGAGGGGGAGAGGAAGGAAATTTGAGGGGGGAGGGAGGAAGGAAACTCGAGGGGGGGAGGGAGGAAGGAAATTGGAGGGGGGAGAGGAAATAAATTGGAGGGGGGAGGAAGGAAATTGGAGGGGGGAGGAAGGAAATGAGAGGGAGGGGGAGAAGAAGGAAATTGGAGGGGGGAGAAGGCAATGAGAGGGGGGGGAGAAGAAGGAAATTGACGGGGGTAGGGGGAGAGAGTTTGCCATCCATCACACACACAATGCACCCCTTGCACACAGAAAAACACACAATGCATTACACACATACACAAGCAATGCATCCCTTACACACAGCAACACACAATGCACCCCTTCCACACACTCAGTGCATCCCTTACAGCAGTGTTTCCCAACCCAGTCCTCAAGGCACACCTACCAGTCCAGGATTTAGGGGTGACCCAGTTGTGTCTAAGGTGTTTTTTCTTTTTTTTCTAAAAACACCTTAGACAAAACTGGGTAATCCTTAAATCCTGGACTGGTAGGTGTGCCTTGAGGACTGGGCTGGGAAACACTGCCTTACAGACACACACACTGCATCCCATACATACACAAACTCACCTTGCAGCCCTTACACATACAAACACAGATTCACACAATGCATTCCTTACACACATCAGGACATCCCCCCCCCCACACACACACACAACCCTGTGAACAAACTCATTGGTGGAACATGAAGGTGGCCCCTGGGACCCAGACCTTAAACTGTGTAAATGGCCCTCAAAAAATGGAGCTGCTTCCCGTTCTCCCAGAACATTGATTTTTGTGACCACAGTTACAAACCGCCTCCAGAGAGCCTGTTCTACACCAGACCAGTGGAGCCAGACGGCAGCTGAAGCCCATCATCATCCTCATCTGGTTGTAAGTAGGCAATCTAGTATATTATTCGTGGCACTAATCTCTAATTTACCTCACATTAAAGGGACACTATAGTCCCCAGAACCACTGTAGCTTAATGTAGTGGTTCTGGTGTCTATAGCCTGTCCCTGCAGGCCTTTTATTGTAAACACGGCGGCACTGCAGCACTGTGTTAGTTAACATGGCAGATCATATGGGTGGGGCACTGTGATGTCAACTGGGGGGCGGCAAACTTTACTTTTGCCTAGGGCGGCAAAAATCCTTGCACCGGCCCTGCAGACACTGCATCCCTGTGGGCGGACTCAGGGGGGGGCGCCAGGGGGCCCAGACCTTGAGCGTGCATGTGGGGGGTGGGGGGGGTTGGAGTTTGGGGGGGCCTCCATGTCTGTTTTGCTTGGGGCCCCCAAATTCCTTCAAACGGCCCTGTACACACACACTGCATTCATACACACACACTGCATTCATACACACACTGCATTCATACACACACTGCATTCATACACACACACTGCATTCATACACACACACTGCATTCATACACACACACTGCATTCATACACACACGCTGCACTCATATGCACACTGCACTCATACGCACGCTGCACTCATACGCACACACTGCATTCATTATACACACACTGTAAATAAATATTCAATTAGTATATTTTTTTTAGGATCTAATTTTATTTAGAAATTTACCAGTAGCTGCTGCATTTCCCACCCTAGTCTTATACTCGAGTCAATAAGTTTTCCCAGTTTTTTGGGGTAAAATTAGGGGCCTCGGCTTATATTCGGGTCGGCTTATACCCGAGTATATACGGTATATATCATATCCATAAGATGTATAATCCAATTTTTAACAATGAAGACTGGTATCATCTAGAGATAAAATAAATGTTGACTGTAAAGACGTATCTACTCTAATATGGAATTTAGGGACTATACCAACTGATAAATATAGGGGTATGATACTTTTTTTTTTTTTTTTTTAATTTTTATTAGTTTCATCATACATACATAAAAATCATTTACATACATCACACTCAACATAGGTATTGGTTTGGCACAGATTACACACAAAAAAAATAAAAGAAACATACAACAGTCTATCAAACAATACAAAGTATCTTAATAAACCAAAATACAGATAATAACCTGTGCCCTTCACCCATCTACCCAGGGTATGATACTTAACCAAATACTACCATTGTGAAATAATTTTTTTCTTAAAAAAAAAAAAAGCAAATTTATCTGATAAAATTCAGAAATTATTGAATAGTCAAGAAATTGAAAACAATGTTCTAACAAAGTTAGAACACTGGAAAAATGCAGGATTACAAAAAGTGTATCACCTTATAGAAAATAATACTATTAAAAAAAAAATCAGTTTTGAAACATACTTATGGGTTGCCTTCAAAAGAGGCATTTAACCCCTTAAGGACACAACTTCTAGAATAAAAGGGAATCATGACGGAATATATCCGTCATCTGTCCTTAAGGGGTTAATTATATCAGAGTGAAAAGCTTTCTGAGCAGACACACCTTGTTGGAAAATAATGAAATATCACTGATGCTAGAAAAAAATATTCCTGCAAAAAGATAATAAAAAAGTATTGGCTAAATGTGTAAACCTAATTAAAATATTGAATAATAAAGAACAGAAAAATAGAAATATTACCATTTGGGAAAAACTCCATCATTTGATAGATGAGACTTTCTGGAATTTGTCATTTTCCAGTTTTACTAAGAATATTCATGACCTTTCTCTAATAGAAATGCACTTTAAGTGCATTAATAGATGGCTTTATGTTCCAACTAGATTAGCCAAAATGTTTTTTAATCAGTAATAATAAATGTTGGAGATGCGAAGAAGAAACATGTTCCTTTATGCATATATTCTGGGAATGTAAAAAAGTTTGCACTCTATGGTAATGGGCTTTTGAGTTTATTAAAAAGGTTTTGAGGATTAGCATAAAAATCGCTCCAGAAATTGGATTATTGAATATGAATTTATCAAAATATTTAAAAAAAAAAAAACAAGTATATTTAATTATCCACACATGTGCAGCTGTTAAAAGTCTGATGGCAAGAGCCTGGAAGCAGACACATGCTTTTTCAAAATCAGCCCTTTCGAATCAACTGCTGTGGCAGTAAAAGATGGAAAATGGGAGGAAATGGTATGTGGAGGCAGGGGGAAAATCAAGTATAATATCTTACAATGTTTTGACATTAGCACAAAAAAAATATTGTTATAGTCCCTCAAATAAGCATATGTTACATTTTGAATCGATCCTTGTTCCCGGCCGGCCGCCAATCAAATTGTATGTTCTGGCTGGAGGGCCCTGCCTGGTTTTCCTATTCGAGAACACCGGCGTGACCTGGCAGCTATTACTGTAAAGTCTTGTTTTGTTTTTTGTTGTTGTTGTTTTATATGTATTGTAAAACATCTTATGTTTAAAGAAAAGAAAAAAAAAAAAACACCAAAACCCTCAAATGGTAAATTGTATGAAATAATACAATAGGCGCAAAAATAAATTTAAATGAATAAAGACGTTTTACTAACCAAACACGCGAGCCCTGCATTTTGACCCAGAGTCTCTGGGCCTTTTAATTAACCCTGCTGTGTTTGAGAAATCTTGCCTCTCCTCCTGTGTGAAGTCACCATCATTTGTATGGCACCTGGCATGTTGTATGTTTAGATTAGAAAATAAAATGACATACAGTTGCAAGAAAAAGTATGTGAACTCTTTGGAATGATATAGATTTCTGCACAAATTGGTCATAAAATGTGATCTGATCATCATCTAAGAAACAACAATAGACAATCACAGTCTACTTAAACTAATAACACACAAAGAATAAAATGTTGCCATGTTTTTATTGAGCACACCATGTAAACATTCACAGTGCAGGTGGAAAAAGTATGTGAACCCCTAGACTAATGACATCTCCAAGAGCTAATTGGAGTGAGATGTCAGGCAACTGGAGTCCAATCAATGAGATGAGATTGGAGGCAGGGACGTTTTAGCAAACAGGACATTTGCCTTGGGCGGCATTTTCCAGAGGGCGGCAAAAAAAGCCACCCCCAAACGCCCAGGGCAAATATCTTGTTAGCCTTGCTGCTAACTGACATGCTGGGCTGCTGGGCGGGCGGGCAGCTGGCGAGGGAGCACTTCCTCTGAGCTGTCTGCTCAGCTCCCTCGCGCGCTGTCTGCAGAGTGAGGCTGGGAGCCGGAATATGACGTCATATATGACAGCTCAGAGGAAGTGCTCCCTCGCCAGCGTTGCCCGCCCAGCAGCCCCACTAGACCCCAGGGAGAAAGAGAACCCCCTCCCCCCAGCATTCCCAAAGGTAAGGAGGCCTAGGGCAGCACAAAACCAGGATACACCACTGATTGGAGGTGTTGGTTACAGCTGCTATGCCCTATAAAAAGCACACACCAGTTCTGGGTTTGCTTTTCACAAGAAGCATTGCCTGATGTGAATGATGCCTCGCACAAAAGAGCTCTCAGAAGACCTACGATTAAGAATTGTTGACTTGCATAAAGCTGGAAAGGGTTATAAAAGTATCTCCAAAAGCCTTGCTGTTCATCAGTCCACGGTAAGACAAATTGTCTATTAATGGAGAAAGTTCAGCACTGCTGCTACTCTCCCTAGGAGTGGCCGTCCTGTAAAGCTGACTGCAAGAGCACAGCACAGACTGCTCAATGAGGTGAAGAAGAATCCTAGAGTGTCAGCTAAAGACTTACAAAAGTCACTGGCAAATGCTAACATCCCTGTTAGCGAATCTACAATACGTAAAACACTAAACAAGAATGGATTTCATGGGAGGATACCACAGAGGAAGCCACTGCTGTCCAAACAAAACATTGCTGCACGTTTACAGTTTGCACAAGAGCACCTGGATGTTCCACAGCAGTACTGGCAAAAGATTCTGTGGACAGATTAAACCAAAGTTGAGTTGTTTTGAAGAAACACACAACACTATGTGTGGCGAAAAAGAGGCACAGCACACCAACATCAAAACCTCATCCCAACTGTGAAGTATGGTGGTGGGGCATCATGGTTTGGGGCTGCTTTGCTGCGTCAGGGCCTAGACGGATTACTATCATCGAAGGAAAAATGAATTCCCAAGTTTATCAAGACATTTTGCAGGAGAACTTAAGGCCATCTGTCTACCCGCTGAAGCTCAACAGAAGATGGGTGTTGCAACAGGACAGTGACCCAAAGCATAGAAGTAAATCAACAACAGAATGGATTAAACAGAAGAAAATACGCCTTCTGAAGTGGCCCAGTCAGAGTCCTGACCTCAACCCGATTGAGATGCTGTGGCATGACCTCAAGAAAGCGATTCACACCAGACATCCCAAGAATATTGCTGAACTGAAACAGTTCTGTAAAGAGGAATGGTCAAGAATTACTCCTGACTGTTGTGCACGTCTGATCTGTATATGCCAGAAAGATTTGCAAAAAAAACACAGTCAAAGTAAAACCTGCAGCTATATATAGGTTACAATGATCCCATGGAAACAAAAAGGGTTTATGGCCCTTTAACCTTGTATCCGTTATCTGCAGCCTTGCCTCAAATAGATTGTGCAACATTCTCTATTTTCTGGATGTTTAATCATTTATATTTATATTATCCATCGATTGGCAATATTTGCTTTCAAATAACAGAGCAGTGGAAAATACTGAAATGTCATCTTATAATAACACATTGTGCAAATGGCCTTAAAGTACATTTTAACAGCTGTATGCGCTCAATATAAGTTTCAACGCCAAAACATCTCTATTAAAAAATACTGGAAACTGACGCAGGATTGTCTGTGTAACAAGAAGGTAACCAACACTATGGGTAAACTGTTCATGGATTGCATCAACAGCTGTCATAATTTATAATACCATTATCTTCCAGTTCTTAGGTATGCTAGCATAGTAATACTTGCGTATAACAAGAAATGTGAATGGATTTTGATTTTAAGGAAAGCAGTTGTCATGCCCTCGTTTCCAGACATGGCTATGCTCATTACGATTAAAAACATGAATCCAACAGCTTTTACAACACATGGATCCTCATACTTCCAGTTTGGTTCTATACTGGACCCTCCACAAGTCACAGAATCACACCCGAGTACTGTCTTCAGTCTACCATGGTACAATCAATGCTGACTGCTTTATTTAAGCCCGGCATCCATAGCTCAGAATTTTATTGCGTTGAAATAATCCTAGTTTTAAACGTCATAAAGTGATTTATTTGATGCATGATTGTTTCGAATCGTCTTTTATTTTTCTGGTAACCCTTATATTTTACGTCTTCTCGGTTATTCTTTGTGCCTATTGCCTATCTTGCTTCCAGTCCATACCAGCTACGTGCCCTAACCAAGCTTCTCCTTGACCACCCTCTAACCTTGTGTGATTTCTCTGAACCTTATAAATATCCCTGTGCCATGGCCGTACAATCCCTGTTAATGACAAGGGAAGATTGATTCTGATCCCCTGCACACAGCAAAACAGATTAGTTCAATTACTATAAGTCCCTTCTCCCTTGTTAATCTTTTGGAAGGATGGGAAGTATTAAATCCATTGCTATCTGAACTGTTAGAGTAAAGAATTGGTGAATTCATTCTATTCTGCTGAATTAGAGACAACAACTGCAGGTCTGTTCAACTAAACATAGTGTCTATATATTATTCAAGCTATGAAGGGAATAGTCATGTAGAGAATTATTTATTATAATTATTACCATTGTTTAGATATTGCCAGCAAATCCTGCATTATGTAAAGATTTGACAGACAGATAGAAATAAAAATTAAACAGATCGATTTATTAAGCATCAAATTATTGTAACTCCCAACTTAAAAATGTATCATAATAGCCAAGTTGGAAACAAATCACCAAATAAAGTACAATGGCGATTTTGAAAAGCAGATATTTTGTTTTAAAATGTGCAAATCAGTTCTCAATGTACTTGCTTTGTGAATAGATATTACTGTCCTGGCCATTAAAATGAGTGTGAAAAGGAGAAAGGTGTCAGCCAAAGATTTAAACAATGAAACCCATGTTGTGATTTACCATAGCATCTTCAATTTCTGCCGTGCCCAAGCGGTGCCCGCTAATATTTATGACGTCGTCCATTCGACCCGTTATCTGGTAATAGCCTTCACTCGACCTGTGAGCTCCGTCCCCAGTGAAATAAAAGCCTACAAATGAATAGAGTAATTGACGGTATATTTAATTATAATAAATGGTGCTTTGGATTTTTTTAATTCACCTAATTAACTGCCCTATTTCAAATTTCATTCCAAATTAGTGGATACAAGTACCTAAACAATTTGACAGATTTTAATTTATTATTTTTTGTTATCATTATTATTATTACTACCAGTATTGAATATTTACTGCAAACGTTTTTCTTGTGTCACTTTTTTTAATATGCTTTTTTTTTCTCAATTTTCTCTTTCAATGAATAATTAATATTATTAATAATTAATCTGATAACACATGCATGAACTCAAATTAATTAATCAAGAAGGATCCATTTGTCTCTCACTAGGGTTCGCTATGTCTTGTATACATGTTATTTCTGCAGATTATATATGCACAATAGATTTCACTGGTTGTTCCTGGATACAATGTCTATATCTAATTTCAATGACATGTGTTGTTAGCAAACACCTCCTGTAATACTCTGCTGATTTATTTATTTACGGACCTTTAATAGTTGAACTTTGGGTACATTGACCAGCACAGCTAATTGCAATGGTTATATAATGGCACCATTTTTTATTTTTTGTGTTTTTCTTCCATTTTTGGCCAAACCATTTTTGAGTGGCTTGTGAAAAAAGGGCTTACCCACAACTCAGAATTTGGCCTAGTGAACGCTTGGTCCGGCTCTAATTGTTCTTGTGCTAAGAGCGCCCATTTACTATAGATTGGTGTACATTTCATGAATATTATGAAATATTATAACCATAAATGCAAGGTGTTTTTAAACAATAATTTGCATTAATAATGCAAACACGTCGGTTTTCAAAGTCTGGATTGATACTAATTTCTGATGGATTCTAAAGCAATGGAACTTTAAAACCAGGTTAAAATGTAGAGGAATATTTAGATTATAAAATAAGAATGCACATTGTAAAAATCCATTAAAATCCATTCGATAGGTGATCAAGTGTAACTATGCTATGTCATATTACATTATTTATTCATTTTTACATTACAGAAAAATTTAATTTGGAGTAAAATATTATGTTGTATATCGATTTTATTGCATTGTTTCAGGCACAGTATGGAATAAATTGTTTGTCACATAAAGCATATTTAAAAAAAAAAAAATTATATAACTAGAAATGGTCAAACAGCATAGAGTAATACATATATGTATATATATATATATATATATATATATATATATATATATATATATATATATATGCATTAGTAAGGAAACAGAAAGCATGCTTCATACAAATGCCATCATAATGTCTACATGCACTGTACAGTTACTACACACAACAAGGAAGGTGGACAGAACTGCCATTTACAGTCCTTATGCAAAGATGTAGAGTAATGAACTGAGCAGTGCAGAGAAAGTCTTAGCTAAACTAGGTGAAAACCAGTACTTCAGTAAAAATCATAAAAAGTGAAATGTGGCATACATGCTCACGAATACATGTGGTTGGGAGGGACAGGGTTAACAAATGAAATAGTCCTGTACAAATGCACTGTGGAACCATTTCAGTTTAAAGTAAAAAAAAAAAAAAAAAAAGTAATGACAAGTTCTGTTATTATATTAACTCACAGTTATAAAAATAACAATTAAGATTTGATAGTATATATTGTTTAATCAATTTAACTATATGCAGCACCAATGATTAGCCACCGACGTATAGTATGACCCCTATTTTGCTCTAATTGTTTTTGACTGGTAGAATATGTTAGAGAACTTTAGCTCAATGAAGTAGCTTTGGTGTAAAGATCATGACCCTGCAGTCTCACTGCGCAATTATCTGCCATTTAAGAGTTAAATCACCTTGTTTATATAGACCAAGGCACACCTCCCTGCATGTGACTTGACCAGTCTTCCAAAACACTTCCTGTAAAGAGTTATCTAATGTTTACACTTCCTTTATTGCAAATTCTGTTTAGTTTATAATTTCTTGTCTCCTGCTTTTTTAATAGCTTGTTAGATCTTGCAGAAGCCTCCTGTGTGTGATAAAAGTTTGATTTTCAGAGCAGGAGATATAAACATCTGGAATAAGTTAACATCTGATTAAAAATGAAATCATTTTGTTTTTGTGTCAGTCACAGTCAGTTGAGGTGTGGCTAGGACTGCAGAAATAGAAACAAAAGTAGTTTAACTTCTAAATGGCAGATAATTGAGCAGTGAGACTTCTGAGGCATGATCTATACACAAAACTGCTTCATTAAGCTAGAGCTTGTTTTGGTGATTATAGTGTTTCTTTAATTGGCAGCGGTACTTCAACTTTTTGAAAACAAATGCACTTCTCTACCCAGATTTATGATTACCGTATATACTCGAGTATAAGCCGAGTTTTTCAGCACATTTTTTGTGCTGAAAAACCCCAACTCGGCTTATACTCGAGTCATAGTCTGTATTATGGCAATTTGCATTGCCATAATACAGACTGGGGGAGAGGGGGGCTGGCAGAGCTGTACTTACCTTTCCTGCAGCTCCTGGCAGCTCCCTCCTCCTCCGTGCCGTCCGTTCAGCACCTCGGTCAGCTCCCAGTGTAAGTCTCGCGAGAGCCGCGGCTCTCGCGAGACTTACACTGGGAGCTGACAGAGGGAGCTGCACAGACCGCGCGGAGGAGGAGAGAGCTGACAGGAGCTGCAGGAAAGGTAAGTACAGCTCTGCCAGCCCCCCTCTCCCCCCCACTGAACTACCAATGACACTGGACCACCAGGGAAGGAGCCCCCCTCCCTGCTATGTATCAAGCAGGGAGGGGGGACGAAAAAAAAAAAATAATTAAAAAAAAAAAAAATAATAATTAAATAATAATACAAAAAAAAATAATATAAAAAAATAAAAATAATAATAATTAATAATATATTAAATGCCCACCCCCACCAACACATACACAAACACACACTGCATCACACACACTGCATCACACACACTCACACTTCATTCATATACACACACTGCACTCACACACACTGCACTCACACACACTGCACTCACACACACTGCACTCACACACACTGCACTCACACACACTGCACTCACACACACTGCACTCACACACACTGCACTCACACACACTGCACTCACACACACTGCACTCACACACACTGCACTCACACACACTGCACTCACACACACTGCACTCACACACACTGCACACACACACTGCACTCACACACTGCATTCATACACTGCATTCATACACACACTGCACTCACGCACACTGCATTCATACACACACTGCACTCACACACACTGCACTCACACACACTGCACTCATACACACACTGCATTCATACACACACTGCATTCATACACACTGCACTCACACACACTGCACTCACACACACACTGCACTCACACACACTGCATTCATACACACACTGCACTCACACACACTGCACTCACACACACTCACACTTCATTCATATACACACACTGCACTCACAGACACTGCACTCACAGACACTGCACTCACAGACACTGCACTCATACACACACACACTGCATTCATTATATACACACACTGGAAATAAATATTAAATTAATATATACGCACACACACTGCACTCATACACATACACACACACACTGCACTCATACACGCACTGCACTCATACGCACTGCACTCATACGCACACACTGCATTCATTATATACACACACTGTAAATAAATATTCAATTAATATAATTTTTTTAGGATCTAATTTTATTTAGAAATTTACCAGTAGCTGCTGCATTTCCCACCCTCGTCTTATACTCGAGTCAATAAGTTTTCCCAGTTTTTTGGGGTAAAATTAGGGGCCTCGGCTTATATTCGGGTCGGCTTATACTCGAGTATATACGGTACTTACGAAAATAACTCTTACCTGGATAAGCTTTGAAGTAAGCATCATAAAATCTTTGGTGATCTCCATATATTGTTCTTGCCATGCCAGGCCATGGCTGTGCGATACACAGGGCTCCCGAAACATCTCCACCGTGAATAACCTTGCCCTATAATACAAATAACAGAACAAGGTAAATAATTTAATAATAACATATTAATGTTATTCAAATCATGAACTAAATTATGAATTAAAATAAATAGTCCACTTAACATATATTTCATTCATTTGAAATGAACTTGGGGATGAGGCCAATTCCACATGTATGGAGGCAATACAATGTGATATAATAGATCGCTCAGCCTGGGGAACTGGCCGCCTGGTGAGCAGAAATGGCTGACAGTCCTATCCCTGTGACCAGTCAAAATGACATTTTATGCTGGAGGATAAAATTCAATTAATCATTTAGGAATATATGTCTAGAATTTTATTTTAAGATGTCCTCTTCTTTTCTGAAAGAGTCATCTCCCATTTTCTTACACATTGTCCCGTCCACACCACCCTCATATCCCCCCTGTTTTGCACTATTTACACACAAAAAAAAGAGTGTTGAAACTAGATTAGACCAAAACTTTATTTTTGTGAAATAAAAATATGCTGAGTACAGATCGATCAGTATAACTAAAATGTTTTCTGACCAATATGATACATCATACGGCCACAAGTCTCTCAGGCGATGGCACAACCACTATCCTGTGCTAAATAGACAGACGTATCATTTATGAATCAGGAGAAGGCAACCTTTCCAGATGCTGTAAAATGTGTTTCCAAAGATGCTCTGCCAGTGTTTAGACATCTGTAAATGTTAGATGTAGCCAAATCATGTTCTAAGCCATGAACCATAAGCCATTTGTGCAGACGTGTGAATGTTATACTTACATTCTCATCCAGAAGAATGGGTTGAATTCCAAAGAAAGGTCTCATGGCCATGGCTGGGATGACCTCTGCATCTTTTTCGGATGGACGGGGAGAGATACAGATCCCACCAGTTTCTGCCATTAAACAACACAAGGAAAACCACTTGAAGACACTGTTGTATTCAAAGCAGAATACTGGGGAGTACTAACAGTTATACACTAATTAAATCATCTCTTCATTATTGTGATAAGTATTCTTTTTTTCTTTAGAAAGCACTACACCAATAACACACTATTCCTTTTAATTGCACTCATAGTCACAGATACTGATATAGATAGATATCACATGAGTAGTTCCGTTTCAACACAAAACATAAAGAAAACATACAAATACCGTCAGTCTCAAATTTCACAAACACAATCAACAGTGCATGAACATAATCCTAAAAGTAGCTAATGAAGAAGGTAACAGGTCTTCTTCATACACTTTCCTCAATGTTGACTACTGCAATAAGGGACTACAAAAAGTACAAAATGTCTAATACTACAATATTATACCTCGATTTTCAGGAACTAACTTACTGATGGCTCTCATAAAATAAACCAGACATTGGGGTGTCCCCAAGAGTGCACAGTCAGCAGTTGATAGCAAAAGAATCGTGCACAAGGTGTATATGCTCTGTGAATCTGTAGTCCTCTGATCTTTTGTTTTACTAACATCTTGGGAAAGAAATTAGTGCTTGGGGTATATAAGAAATTATTTGGTAGTACTTAGCTGATGGTCCTAATCAATAAGTCAGGCTTAGCTCAGTGGAACTAATGGAAGCTCCCTGCCAATCACAGCCCAGGCTTAAACCTTTAACAGTTTGACTACTTACACTTGAAGGGGCCCAGAGCACTTCTGGCACTGTAAACACAATATCATGATGTAGTGGTGATGGTGCTTAGAGTATTCCATGTCTTAAAGCAGTGCTCTATGGGTACAGTAAAGGTTTCTGAGAGATACTGTTTGACTTGCAGATTTATGTAGCAGAAAGCTAAATGCCTAACTACATCTCCCAGATGGGCATCATGTACAATTGCATTTGTGAAGCAAAACTACAGTTTGGAGTGAGAGGCAGAAAGAGTGGGCACATGGAGCATAACAATTTATCATTTAGAATAAACAACAAGGTTAATAAAAAAAACAAACAAATAAAACATGCAGCATATTTACTGTAATCT
This sequence comes from Pelobates fuscus, assembly GCF_036172605.1. NCBI lineage: Eukaryota > Metazoa > Chordata > Amphibia > Anura > Pelobatidae > Pelobates > Pelobates fuscus. The sequence continues at coordinate 369,744,921 of NC_086318.1, forward strand.
AGAATAGACCTACAAATACAGCATAGAGTGCAAGCGAAGAGCAAATCAAGCCTGAAACCCAGATTGGGGTAACCCACAGTAAACTGGCATCAAAAAACACCCAAACGCACACTAAGGCCGGATAGGTTACAAGGGTAAGACTAAAAAGGATTAATTATCTTTAATTATTAATTAGCTTTAATAAAGAGAATTTCTGGCTTTTAGCCTTAGCCTCCAACCATTCAGACCTTCGTGTCTGTTTGAGTCTTTTTTCGTTCATGTACTGTAACCTAACTAAAAATTACACTGTGGCTATTGTAAAGGCCCAAAGGCAAGTGAAGAAACATGTCAGTTCTATTATTGTTACAACCAGGGAATTTACCTTTTGGATCATTCCTGCATTACCCCGAACGTGTGGGGGCCTGAAGGGCATCTTTAAGCAATAGTCATCTACCCTTTGGCATGCTTAGTGAATTAATTTACTGAACTAGCAGTCTGACTTTGCATTTATCTGAATGGAACTGTGACTTATTGCTAATGTCCTCCTATCATAATTATACCCTGCATTAAATCACAACGGAAATCATTGTACTTTAAAAATAACAACAATAATAAAATTTAAACATAAACCAGAAATGTCAGATTACGAGCAGCCATTCTGCACAATTAACCAAGCCTTGTGAACTCATTTATCCTGAGAATGAATTATCTTCTTGTTTATCAGTAAAGAAGTAAAGTGAATGGATAAAGCGCTTCAGTCAACTAAATTACTTTTATTATGCGGCATTAGGATATCCTGCCCATTATCTGCGTTCTGAGATTATTACATTCTCAAACCAATGACTCTTAATCATTCTCATTCTGCCGAGTCGAGTATGAGATAACGAAGAGATTTGTGCAATCTACATTATCAAACTTAATTGAACTGTTTATATATTATGAATATCGCCATCCAAAATAGCGTGTGAATGCAAAGTTAAATGTTATCTATATTATATTATATTTTTGCACAAAATACAATCAAAAGCTATGAGCACCACTTAACAAATTAAAAAGACAAAACCTCAAAAATTAAAGCTCTGCAAATTAATTTGACTAAGTACATGCAAATGAGACCCCACTAATTATCATAACTTAATCGTTTTAAATCTCCTTAAGTGAAGCTCAGCTGTAATTGGTACAGCAGGACCCTTGTAAGGCAGCGATGGGTAATGCCAGTTTATCCCTCTGCAAGATTTGAGTGTATTTTATTTTTTTAGGTTGCATCTATTGGAGAGGTACAAATAAGAATAATTATAGCAACCTATTATAATTATATAAGCACATAAAAAAGGTCCCAAATTACTACAATGTCAAACAAATAAAATGTCATAGGAAAGAAAAGAGGGACAGAGAAATTTGGGCCCTAAATAGAGACTGGCCTTCCTAAATAGGGACACTTGGGAGGTGTGGGTCTGTGTCAACTGCACAGGGGTGTGGGGACTTGACATACAGTTGCTTTGTTTTACATTCTTTATATTCTGATGTTGAATAAGCTACCCTCACGGTTTGACAAAGCTCTTTCTTCCCTTGCTGCTAACACTAACTCTCAGCCATACATTTTGGCATGAATCAAAAACTTCAGATGACATAAATCCAAGATAATATTTGCATCACAAGAGTCTACCATTCCCATACACGTATACGAAAATTATAAACTGTTCTTTTAGCAGCCATTTCTGTAGCTTATATTCTTTACTGCTGTTTAGTAAATTTCCAGGAGATAGCAATAAATAAACAGTAACATTTCTTTGCTGTAAAAAGAATGCCTTTAATAAAGTGACATGCTCTTTCACAGCACGATGTAATAAATGTTAAACATTAATTTATACATCCAAAGACACTGTAAGAGAAAGTGTTCAAGTTATTTTCCAGGCGCTATTATGATGCACATAGATATACGATAATGCAAGTATATCAGGAGAAGGGAGGTATGTTTTAATGCTGGTTTCTGTGTTATTACAGAGTGCAATGTTACATAACTCAATGACCTGTAAAAATCCATATATTGTATTCTTCTCCTTTCCACGTGACGTTATGTTTTGCTTATTGTTGCTTTATAGATCTAAAGGAACATTAGAGTGAAAGGTGTACAAACATGCATCCTATTCGCTATAGCTGTAATATCACTATTTAGGTTTACCACCTCCCTGTAACCTATGTAAAATGCGAGTTTACTAACCTTTATTCCAGCTGCATGAGGGTACGCCGGTGCTGATTCTGCCCCTGATTTGCTTCCTCGGTTGAGATCATCAAAACTGACGATCTCAGCCAATCCAATGATTTCCCTTAAGAAAGCATTGGAAGATTACTGTGCATGTGCGACAAAACACTGGATTAATGCATCTCTATGAGGAATGTTCAGCATCTCCATGCAAAGTGTTCAAAAGCTGAACTGCAGTGCTGCATATTGTTCAGCACTGACCCGGGAAGCACCTCTAGTGGCCATCTGAGTGACTGCCACTGGAGTTGTCCCTAGGCAGTAATGTAAGCACTGCCTTCTATGAAAAGGTTGTGTTTACATTAAAATGTCTACAGGGTCTATAGATATTAACAGCAGCCTTCAGTTCTAGAGCACGACATGTCACAGCAAGTGGTTACAATGCAGAATTTAGTTAACAAAGCATTAAATGGGGCAATACTTTCCCATTACATATGGAAATTAGCCAGAATCACTCGCTAAAATTAATGTCAGTAAATACAGGTCTTTAGAAATAGCTGAAATTCTGGAAAAAAAGTAAAAAAAACGAAAACAACTGAAAAATACGTTATTCAATAAATACTTAATATATTGATAAAAAGTTTACTAGAAACCTACATGTTTGCTAAATGTAATGACTAATTTGTTTTCAGCTGTTCAAATATAAAAATATAAATATATTTGAACAGAGCAGTAAACCACCTGCTTATTTCTCCATACTCTGGGATGTGGGATGGGAGGTGAAAAAACAAACAAACAACTTGGTCATATCCCTGTACTCCCCCCCCCCCCCCCCCCTCATGTGTAGCAGGTTGCAGTTGCCCAGTACTTAATATGTCTTAACCTATATTACATCATGGGGAGAGATAGGGAAAGACCTCCAACACTAAAAGTCCTCTGTGTTAAAAGGGGATCTGTTGGATGCACAATTATATTATTTAGCCTTAAGCACAAAACCCAGGGGCCGCCCATTTATTCATGATATTAACCAACGGACTGCCACAAAAGATGTGTCCAAATGGATATACCACATCCCCAGTTAGCAGGAAGCCCAGGTAACCCACTTTCCATTTATTTATTTTGTGTTAGAATTTATCTAGTGGTGCCCATGGTACTAGCGGGGAAAGGTTTGGTAGGTCAAAATCTTCCACACCATGGCCAGCCACCAATGGACTTTCTACTTTTTTACCAGCAAAAACAAGGTCGGCAGAAATTTCTGAATTTTCAAATTCAAAAACAATTCAGAGTTAGTTCATTGGTAAATTATGGAATTCCGATCTTTGGGAATTTGGGGGTTTAGAAGAGAACAAGTTATTAATATAATTTCAACAACAGACTTTTTTTTTATATTTAGTGAAAACCCCACTGCACTTTCAAGATAACACCAGGGATTTTCCACCAATTGTGTAATTCTGAGGAATTTCTTTCATTTAAGGAATGGCGCCAATTATCTTCTACGAGGAGTGCGACACGATTTTCTCTTGAGTGTTTGGAGCTCAATATTTTTTAATTTATTTCCTATTTGGACTAATCAAGTGCTTCATCACAGTTTATTCAGTTTCCTGCAGTAATGTCAACCTTTCACGGTATTTTTACCTGTTTGCCACCAAGTGTCCACAAGAGTACATCTCTTCTCCCCCACCACGTTGTAAAACCACTCCCAGGCTTCATGGTTGATTGGTTCACCAACTAAAAATGTAACAACAAAAAAAGTCTTTAACAACTATCACATGTTATTGACCAAGTTACTATCTAGCTGGAAAGAAGGTAAAACTGTACATAGAACTTTATCAAGGACAGAAATTTCCATAACATGTGACAATAGCACAAGGGAATGCTGGTATCTGTCCTTGAGCGTTGCTTTTTTGTAGAATGCTAATGATATTGGCCAGTGTGTGGTTTCATGCGTGGCTGGATATTTGGCCTAAAAATTGCTAAGCTCTGTTAACCTGCACTTTAATTGCTCACCTGCTATTCCAGGAGACCTGAAAATGAGATAAATATTTAACCCTAATTGTCCACACTATTAAGTCTATATTATCTTTGCCAGAGATTTGTAGGAAATACAAGATAATCACCCACTTGCGTTTTGATTGCTCCTGTTTCCCTATAATGAAATATCACAACATTTGCACATATGTGAAAATGATGGAAAGTTCCTACAAGAAACAAATGGCTCATCTTAGCTGGTGCCATTCTTAGCTGTTAACACAATTTAACAGCTTAGAAGCTGTAAACACAACATGCATGTCACATGCCAACAAAATGTGACCCTCATTTAACAGGACCAGCTCTATCACTATTGAAACTGAAACAGATTGACATGATGATATAGATCCCTGTTACTCCTTAATGGGTTCTTGGTGGCTACAGTGCATACAATGCATATGATTTGCATAATATTATGGGAGAGTCGTTTCACCACATGACATGACATAGCATTAAGTGTTGATTAGTTTTTGGTCAATAACTTAAATATAAGGGATTATTCATCAAACTGTGAAAAACAAATTGTAGCACTTTGATTTTCTGCACTACAATTCACAAGCTAGTGAATATATCCTTATCAATGCACTATGACCTTAATGTAATATTTTCAAATGATTTAATATTTTTGGATAAACTTTTCAAATTATGATTTTTTTTAAATATTAAAATATCAAAAAAATATTATATATATATATAAAAAAAAATTTTTCAAAACATTAAATAATGTTAAAAGTTTATAAAAAAAATATTACATCATTTGAAAAGATTATCTAAAAATATTAGATTGAGGACTTTGTTTTAATAAAAGTGTACAACTTTTAACTAAACGTTTGACCTACCCTCTAGGTCACTGTTACTCTTGCACCTGGTGACAGCCAATGTACAGGGTACAGTAGCTGTATAAGAATTCTGATATCACGAGTATCACCAATTGCTATTGTTGGACTCCTTACTATTGACGGTATACAGCAATAGACACCCTAAGGATGTCCAAGGCATCTGATTACCATGGTGCCATGCCACCTACTGGGTATTGTCGATGGCAATACAAATGTCCAATACATGGCAACACAATGCAACTTGCACCAGCCTGTTGTCTGGATGCAGCAAGCATGAGACATCCACCAATAGATTTTCCAACATTGCCCCAGAAAGCTGTTGTTAGGATTTGGGTTTGCTAGGGTCAAGTTTAGAATAACATACACAGTCAGTTTTGTAGAATACATCATTGTAATGTTCTTAAAGCCATGATGCTGGCAAATCACCAAGGAAGATGTAGTTAACAACATCTGGTGTGCCAAGTGTTGCGTACCTAAATATAGGGTATTAGAAGACAGCCTTATCTAAAAAAATACTTAAAATATGTATGGGTGCTCTTAAAGAGAAGCATTAAATTAAGGTGCAATAGATACAAAGCGAAAGTGCCAAAATGGTCTCTCTCACAAACACATGGGATCTTGCAAAAACCATGAAGGGATTAAACTCCCTTATATTATGACTCTGGTAGTATTTACATCAAGGAATATTAAAACCAAATTAAGAAGATTAGCGACTGAGGTTGGAATTAGAAAGTTCAATGAAAAAACACAAAAGCTTTATCCTCACAGCAAACTTAATCATCAGGGCTAGTAAAATGTTACCACAATGTTTGTTGTATAAGATAATTCAATTAATACCTGGGTAACTTTTTATTTTGTAGCGACTTTAATACCATTTTGATTTATAATATTTTGCTTATAATAATTGCCTTTACCTTTTCCGTAGTTTTCATATCTTCACTATTTTATCAGCGTTTGAAATAATTTTCCTTGAAACTTATGTTTCATTAAAAAAAAAATATATATATATTTTAAAATTCCTTTAATTGAGATAAACCTGATCTTAATTACTTATTTATAACCATGGAGCACTTACCAAATCCCAGTCAAAACTCTTCAGTCCATTACCCCTCCACATGAATAATTAAAGCGGCACTGTCATGCCGAACTTACCTTTCCTCAATCTCTTCCTCTTCTCCCCCTCTCTCAGGATCTGTTATTCTTTTCTTCCTGTCTTCTTTAGTTTTCTTTAAAATTATAAGACAAAGTAGGGACTCTTTGCCTTATGGAGGATTCCTCCGCTTGACCAGCTCTGACCAGCGGAGGAGCAAAGTGTGCTTCATTTCCGCTGGTCAGAGCAATTTTCCCATGATCCCTAGCTTTCCTCCCAGTTCCCACAATACTTCCTGTCAGTATTGCCGAAAGTCCTGTCACTTAGACAGAAGGCCGGCAAAACTGCCGAATTGCATCCTAACAGAATGAGAAGAGTTTCTCCATTGGTGTTAGGATGCAATTCGGTACTTTGATCGTATCGGAATTTCATTCTAATGAATGAAACTCCGATCCTATTCATTGCTGTGGCTGCATCTTGCAGCCGCTTAGTAGATAACTCCCTAATTCCCACGGTATCAGGGAGCTATCTACTAAAAGGCTGAAAGACCTGAATTGGTCTTGAAGCCAAATGTACTAATACTAAGTAAAGATTACTTAGTATTAGTAAATAATATGCCCCTACTCGCTATACCGCGAGTAGGTGCATGTCTAGTAGGCAGTGAGCAGCCTGTGGCTGCTCACTGTAAAAAAAAACAAAAAACACCTAATAAACCCCCCCCCCCCCCCCCCCCCCCGCGCGGGGGTTAAAGATTGGGGGGACCTACTGTCCTCCCCCCCTGCCCCCCACCCCTGCGCTGTGGGTGGGGGCCCTAATAAAATAATAAGGGGGGGGACCTACTGTTCTCCCCCCTGGCCCCCACCCCTGCGCTGTGGGTGGGGGCCCTAAAAAAAATAATAAGGGGGGGGGACCTACTGTCCTCCCCCCCCTGGCCCCCACCCCTGCGCGGTGGGTGGGGGCCCTAATAAAATAATAAGGGGGGGGACCTACTGTCCTCCCCCCCTGGCCCCCACCCCTGCGCGGTGGGTGGGGGCCCTAATAAAATAATAAGGGGGGGACCTACTGTCCTCCCCCCTGGCCCCCACCCCTGCGCTGTGGGTGGGGGCCCTAATAAAATAATAAGGGGGGGGGACCTATTGTCCTCCCCCCTGGCCCCCACCCCTGCGCTGTGGGTGGGGGCCCTAATAAAATAATAAGGGGGGGGACCTACTGTCCTCCCCCCCGGCCCCCACCCCTGCGCGGTGGGTGGGGGCCCTAATAAAACAATAAGGGGGGGACCTACTGTCCTCCCCCCGGCCCCCACTCCTGCGTGGTGGGTGGGGGCCCTAATAAAACAATAAGGGGGGGGGACCTACTGTCCTCCCCCCCTGGCCCCCACCCCTGCGCGGTGGGTGGGGGCCCTAGTAAAATAATAAGGGGGGGGACCTACTGTCCTCCCCCCCTGGCCCCCACCCCTGCGCTGTGGGTGGGGGCCCTAATAAAATAATAAGGGGGGGGGACCTACTGTCCTCCCCCCCTGGCCCCCACCCCTGCGCGGTGGGTGGGGGCCCTAGTAAAATAATAAGGGGGGGGGGACCTACTGTCCTCCCCCCCTGGCCCCCACCCCTGCGCTGTGGGTGGGGGCCCTAATAAAATAATAAGGGGGGGGACCTACTGTCCTCCCCCCCCTGGCCCCCACCCCTGAGCGGTGGGTGGGGGCCCTAAATGAACCCCCCCCCCCATTAAGGTGACTAGGGGTCCCAAGCCCCTAGTCACCCCCCCCCACCCAAAACATTCTATCCCCTACCTACCCCCCTCACCCTAAAAATAGTGAGGGGGGAATAAAATAACTAACCTGTAAAAAAAAAAAATTAAACTTACCATTTGACGTCTTCTTTTTTCTAAATTCTTCTTTCTTCAGCCCCCAAAAAAGCCAAATAAAAATCCATCATACCCGTCGCACTTTAAAAAAAAACAAAAAAAAAACGAGCGCAAAAAAAAATTAATCCATGTTCACCCATGGAGGGCACGCCGCGTACTGAGCTCCGCAGGGCGGATCAAGGCTTATATAGCCTTGCCCCGCCCTGCAATTAGGCTTAGAACACACTGATTGGTTGGTTTAAGCCAATCAGAGTGCTCTGTGTCATTTTACACAGCGTGGGAAAATTCTAAAGAACTTTCCCACGCTGTGTAAAATGACAGATCACTGTGATTGGATGGTTTTCAAGCCATCCAATCACAGTGCTCTGTGTCATTTTACAAGCGTGGGGAAATTCCAAAGAACTTTCCCAAGCTTGTAAAATTACACAGAGCACTGTGATTGGATGGCTTGAAAACCATCCAATCACAGTGATCTGTCATTTTACACAGCGTGGGAAAGTTCTTAAACCAACCAACCAATTAAACCAACCAATCAGTGTGTTCTAAGCCTAATTGCAGGGCGGGGCAAGGCTATATAAGCCTTGACCCGCCCTGCGGAGCTCAGTACGCGGCGTGCCCTCCATGGGTGAACATGGATAAATTTTTTTTTTTGCGCTCGTTTTTTTTTTTTTTTTTAAAGTGCGACGGGTATGATGGATTTTTATTTGGCCTTTTTGGGGGCTGAAGAAAGAAGAATTTAGAAAAAAGAAGACGTCAAATGGTAAGTTTAATTATTTTTTTTACAGGTTAGTTATTTTATTCCCCCCTCACTATTTTTAGGGTGAGGGGGGTAGGTAGGGGTTAGAATGTTTTGGGGTGGGGGGGGGGGGGGGTGACTAGGGGCTTGGGACCCCTAGTCACCTTGATGGGGGGGGGTTCATTTAGGGCCCCCACCCACCGCTCAGGGGTGGGGGCCAGGGGGGAGGACAGTAGGTCCCCCCCCCTATCTTTATTTAAGGCCCCCACCCAGCGCTCAGGGGTGGGGGCCAGGGGGGAGGACAGTAGGTCCCCCCCCCCTTTTTATTATTTTATTAGGGCCCCCACCCACCGCGCAGGGGTGGGGGCCAGGGGGGGGAGGACAGTAGGTCCCCCCCCTTATTATTTTATTAGGGCCCCCACCCACCGCGCAGGGGTGGGGGCCGGGGGGGGGAGGACAGTAGGTCCCCCCCCCTTATTGTTTTATTAGGGCCCCCACGCACCACGCAGGAGTGGGGGCCAGGGGGAGGACAGTAGGTCCCCCCCCTTATTATTTTATTAGTGCCCCCACCCACCGCGCAGGGGTGGGGGCCGGGGGGGAGGACAGTAGGTGCATGAATGAATGAATAGATGAAATTCCCGTTCGCATGTCCAGGTGTTTCACTGGGCATGTGCGGGAATCTCACAGTCTGTGTAGTGTGGGTAGATGACGTGTCCCACAGGGACTTCACCTACCCACACAAAGATGGCGGCGCCCTGAATAAAGATCGGGGCAGAAGATAAAGAATTAAAAAGAGGTAATGTGGGGGGCTTAGGGGCATTTGGGGGTGACTAGGGGGTCAATTGGATGTAGTGGAGGCGGGAGGGGGGTTAAAAAAAAAACGGGATTCGGCATGACAGTGCCGCTTTAAGGTAACATTTAAGGGAACTTGGCTGCAGATAAAATGTGTCTTATTACATAACCTTGAGTTCTAGGAATCCTTTTCTAGGAACAGGCTCTGTGGACCAAGTACTTAGGTTACAGGTGCACTATTGCAGAATATTAAACAGGATCAGTCACTTCAGAGGGAAAGGCTCATTTTATTAACTAAATAAAATGTGGCCACTGTAGTAGTTATGCTGCGTAGAGTGCCCTGACAATGAAACCTAGTTTCAAGTCAATACGTTTGGGCATAACTGTCTTTAGCATTGTCAATTTGATCCAATTGATTGACTAACAGCACCATGCAAATCTGACTCACACGCCAGGCTTCTGGAACGTGTAGCAAATGCCAGAGCAGGCCTTCATGTGGTTTAAAGTCGAATAACACAAAAAAAGGACTAAAATATATATACATACACACATTTTTTTTTGCAATACAAAGTTTTCCCAGGATGCATTGCACCTGGGAGGTTTAAAGCACTGCCCCGTGCATGCTGGAGCCTGTGGGTAGCATGTGGCGTCGAGTGGGGAGATGTTGGAGTGGCTTTTGCATCGAGTTTTGGAGCCATTCTGGAAAATGTTTGCAGTTGTTTTAGGACTTTTTGGTGCATTTCTCAAGCTATGGAAAGGTCGTGCGCTGAGCTTCGTCGTTTGCATGCCTTTTACTGTGTGTTCTGCATTGTGGGTTGGTTTCCATGCCAGCTCATTTTGACTTTTTTTCTGACCTCCAGAACAGATTAATGCGGAGAACGCATTAAATTAAAAAGTATAAAATAGCAGATTTCCGTTAGTTTGGATGTGCCATTCACTGAAATTTCTCCTTAAATATGCCGCAGCCGTTCACCAGTAACTCAAGTTCAACAGATCAATTTCCTAGAAAGGTATTTTTAGAGTACAAGGTAAAAAAAAATTACTTAAACAAATATTTTCCGTTTATTTAAATGTAGAAAATTCTATATTACCAGTAATAGTTACTGTTATGGTAATAATTTCCTGGCAAATACTGACTGAAAAAGCCTGTTCCAGGTGAGAATTTAAAATAAGTTGTGAAAGAAGGGTAGTGTCACCCTGCAATTTGGCACCGCCGCTACAAACTTGGAGTCAGTCATTTATGGGCTCCAACAGAAGGTTAGCATACTATAGACTACCTGTAAACACATATGATGTTTTTTTCTATGGTGTACTTTACATTGCTTTTTGTCTTTACCTATATACTGCTAGAGTTAAATGCTTCATAGCAATCCAAGAAGGTAGTGCTGCTGCCTAAAAGGCACAGACGACCCATATTTTAGAGCCTAGATCAGTGATGGCGAACCAATGGCACGCGTGCCACCGCTGGCACGCCGAGCCCTCTCTGTGGGCATGTAGCCATAGGTCACAATGGGGGCGTTGCAATCCCCCCCAAGAGCCGATGATCTCTCCTGCAGGGCCGGTGCTATCCTGCTGGGTGCCTTCACGGACCGGAGGGGAGATCAGAGAACTCCCTAACCGGTCCACAGGCACATTGCCGGCAAGGGAGGGAGAGGAGGCCCGGGAGCTCTAGCTTGTAGCTCCGCCGGGACTCCTCTTGCGAGCACGGAGCATTGCCGCGGTTACCATGGCAACGCGGTGTTCTCATGAGAGTGAGCTCTAGCCCAGGAGCTGCAGGCTAGAGTTTACTCCCCACTAGAACCGCCAGGGATACTTCACCAGACCACCAGGGCTTCACAGTCGATACCCCCCTCCCTGGGCAAAGGTAAGAAGGGAGGGTGATATAAAGCATATTTTTTTAAATTAAAAAAAACATTATTTGTTTTAATCAGCCCCCAACTACACACACATTGCCCCCACTGCACCCCCATACACACACTGCCCCCACTGTACTCCCATACACACACTTCTCCCCATATACACACTGCACCCCACACACAATGCCCCCACACACACACTGCACCCCCATACACACACCGCCCCCACTGTACTCCCATACACACACTGCCCCTACTGTGCCCCCATACACACACTGCCCCCACTGTGCCCCCATACACACACTGCCCCCACTGTGCCCCCATACACACACCGCCCCCACTGTACTCCCATACACACACTGCCCCTACTGTGCCCCCATACACACACTGCCTCCACTGTGCCCCCATACACACACTGCCCCCACTGTGCCCCCATACACACACTGCCCCCACTGCACTCCCATACACAAACTGCCTCCACTACACCCTCATAAACACACTGGCCCCATACACACAGTATTCCCACTGCACCCCATATATACACTGCACTCCCATGCACACACTACACCCCTAGTTCAGACAACTGTATGAGTTGTTTTTTCTAAATTTAAATCTCAGTATTTAGGTTTAATTGCTGTGTTGGCACTTTGAGGAAAAAGAGTTTGTTTGTTTCGCGGTTTGGGCACTCGGCTCAAAAATGTTCGCCATCACTGGTCTATATTCATAACAGTCTCTACCAAATGTGATTTCTCATCACTAACCACTCACTGTTTACATTTAAATTCATGTAATATATTTTTTATTTGTTGGGTAAGTGCAATTTACTAATTATTTTTGGGGACTTTTCGTAGATTTTATCACCTAAACATTAAGGTTTGTTTTTGGTATATTTGTATTTGTGGAATACTGGGGAGTGTTCACAGAGTTTTATAGCTGCTTTCACAGTAGGAGATGTCCATCTTTAATGGCCTACCTTTTGTCATAAATACCTCTCCCAGGACTTTTTCCAAAAATATTATTACAGTTATTGCCAGTTTTAGTGACATGGGAATACTTGCCTTTCATTATCTGGACAATATTATGTTAGTGGACCCATTTAAGGGGATAGCAAATCAGACACACATGCTACTGAACTACAAAATGACCCAGTCAACTCCTTCTCACCAACTATTTATTTTTCTGGGAGATCTGTTGCATAAATCAAGGAGTCTGGTGTGTCTATCATACATAAGGAAAAAGAGGATTGTACAAAGGATTCAAATTCACATGTTTCTAAGAAGATACAAGATATCACAGTGTTATCTAAAATTGGCTAGAGAGTTATTCTTAACTCAATTCAACAACTTGAATCTGGATTGGAATGTGGTTCTAGAGTATCTCAATAGGGATCTTACCTTGGGCCTAGATGCTGCCAATTTGTCCAACAGATTTACATTAACCCCTTAAGGACCACACTTCTGGAATAAAAGGGAATCATGACATGTCACACATGTCATGTGTCCTTAAGGGGTTAAACAACTTCCCTTGGGCATTTGAAATGACAGACTCTTGCAAACATGTAGGAAAGCTCATTACAAGAGCCATGTTGTCTAAGGTAGATCGATAGCCAATGGAAGAGTCAATACTAGCAGTCAATTTTCTGGAACTGAGAATATTTTCTTGTTTCTCAAACAAAATTAGAGCAGGATAAATACTGACAACAGAACCTCATTTTATCTCAACCATCAGGGTCGAATAAACAGCCAGTTGTTATTACAGGAGAGTTACAATGGATTGATCCCAGAAATACTGCCAAGGATTGACTGTCACTTACCTTCCAGACTCCAAGAGGAAATTGGCCAATTATCTCGGCAGGATACAAGTTGCCTAATACCAGAGGCAACTTTAAAGGAAGTTTTCCTTTATCTGACCAATCTATGAGGCCTAACTCATGTGTATCGGATAACCTCATACAGGAACACACAGGTATCCAAATTCTCAGATGATATCTCAGCACAATGGAACATCCATTTGCTTTATATATATATTCTCACTTATACATTTTATCCCATCAGTCATGAAAATAAAATGCGGATAAAATGCAGACATGATTGACTTTTTTCCTTACTGACCAACAATGTCTTGGTTTCTGACTAGTCACTAACAATATTCTGATTTTATTATTTTTTTGGTTAAGAACATCAAGAAGCTGATTGGAATAACAGATTAGTGTTACTTTTGGTTAACTCCCACTTTTCCCTCCAGCTTTCTTCACTGGTTTCTCCCAAATCCTGAATTTGTAACATGTGAAAAATGCATGCAGTCTTATAACTTTTACATATATTTTAAACTTGTTTTGGTTTACAATTTCACATAAAATCCATTTATAATACAATATTACAAACTGTTCAAAGAAATATTAGTGAAGCATACACAAATACTGTCATTGGCAACAATGCATTTCATAATGTAAGACCATAAATGTTAATGTTTAACTTTCCACTGTATATAGTCAATGTTTTACTACATACCATATTCATTTAATGTTTTGTTGGGTTTTTTTTTCATTCTAAAACGTGCAGGTTGAAATATAATTTATTACTAAATATTACCAGATACTCTGCAACCAGTATAAATGCATGGTATAGAATCCTTGTATACACACCAGATCCTAGCATGTTTAAGGAAGATCTATCATATTTCTTCACCCATTCATCTCCATATTTAAGCAGCAGGCGAATTGCAGTCGGAGCGCCATAAAACTGATTAATCTTCAACCGCTCGACAGTTTCCCAATATCTACCTGAAAAAAATTCCAAGGATATTTAAGTCACAGCAATCAATAATAACCTGGTGCTATTATCTAGGGTCGAATCAAGGGCAATTTTTGCAGACATAACTCAACACTTAATTTAATATTTTTGGATAAACTCTTAAAATTACTTTTTCAATATATTAAAATATTTTTTTTAAAAAAAGACATCACATCTAAAAAAATTTTTTGAAACCTTTAAATATTCCATACTTTTAAAAGTTTATCCAAAAACATTAACCAGGTAAAGGATCACTGGAGCAAATGGTCAGGCTCACATCATAAAATTTGTTGGAGAATGCAAGACAAATAAGGAAATCACTTAAAGGGACACTATAGACACCCAGACCACTTCAGCTCATTGAAGTAGTCTGGGTGCATAGACCCAGCATCCTTAACACTGCAGTGGTAGTTATTGCAGTTTTTAAATAAACTGCTATAATTACCTTTGAAGATTTCCTACACCTCTAGTGGCTGTCTAAAGAGACTTCCCTTTCTTTTTTTTCATCTCTTTTTTATTAGTTTTTAGTAGTACTCCAGTGCATAATACATTTGCATAATACAATTGCTGACGCAGCAGCTCATTGATCAGGTACGGCATTACCAGTTTGCTACGTACCACATACATTATAACACGTACAGTAGCATTAACATTGATAACAACATTTATGCAACACTGATTCTACTTTTCATCGGTGTTGTGTTATATCTTTGCTTGTGTGACAGCTCGTTTGAGGCATTTTTGACATGGAGCTGTAGTCACTCGTGCTTTCTATTGTTGGTGGGCGTACTTGGCTTATTCTCTATCGCATCATGCAACCGGGTACAGAAAGAGAAAAGGTTAAGGGAAGGGTAACATTCAACTTTAACTCAACTTGTGTAACCGTGTGACCTGGGCTTTTCCTGTTGTGCATATTGCTTTGGTTCCGCTACCGGACCCTTTGGTGCTTATGACTCGTGACATGTCCCCCCTATCCATTCCCCTGGAGCGTGTGCCGTTGTGCCTTAGTACCTTATTGGTCTGTTCCGTCCTTTGCTCGGACGCTGAGCCCCCCGCCCCGTTGGATACCATGTTTTTCAGGTGTTACTTGCAATTTGTGTGCCATCTTCTCGTACAGGCATATGCTATCCACCCGTTTTGCTACCTCCTCTAAGGTTGGAGGCGTCTCGACCTTCCATTGTGAGGCTATCGCAATTTTGGCTGTGGTTAATATGTTTAATGCAGTCGTGGTTGCTGGGTGTCTCACTGGATTGCTCGCGGGGAGCATATGAAGCAAGTAATGTACAGGGTCCGGTGGTATTGTTATGCTAGTAGTTTCGTGTATGAGTGTTTGGACAGAGTTCCAGAACGGAGTTATGATTGGGCAGTCCCAAAATATGTGTAGCAGCGACCCTGATGTGCGATTGCACCTCCAGCATAGCGGGGCAGTGTTGGGATACAGTCTAGCTAGTCTTAAGGGGACCAAATACCAACGCATTGCAATTTTGCAATATGCTTCCCATAGGGACAAGCTTTTAGACGCTTGTTTTGTGATATAAAAGGCTTCATGCCATTGTTGTAATGTGAGTGGTTTCCCTATGTTTCCTTCCCATTTATCCATGTAAGGAAGTTTGTGCTCGGACTTCCCTCTCTCTAGTGCATTATAGCATAGTATTTACCAAAAAAGCACGCTAAACTGATCTGTAAATAGAAAATGACAACAAATAGTGCAGACTATCTGAACAAGGTCCAAAATATGTGAAAGGGGGGATATGGGGAAATAACTCACATTTACCAGAGCCCTATCACCCCAGGCTCTGGGTTTGCAATACTATGCATTATAGCATAGGGCTAGAGGTTTGATGGAGCGGGATGTCAATATGTACCGGGCAGAAGATGTTTCTGGTCGTTTTGTGGGTGCTGTCAGCTTGGTGTGTGTCTGTAGTATGTGCTTGACCCTTAAATATTTGAATATGTCTCTGGAGTTCAGGGAGAACACGCTTTGCAGGGTTGGGAATGCTTTCAGCATGTTCTGGTTATATAGGTCCTGTATTTTACAGATCCCAAGGGCCGTCCATGTTTGTAGCGGGAGGTCGGGTGAGCTAGCCTGCAATGCTGTGAGTGGTGCTCCTTTGAATGGTGTTTGCGTGTCCATGACCTCTGAGGCCCACTGTCTCCAAGTGTTCAGTGTGGTTTTTGTGCACCATAGTGCGGTATTCTCTATGGTTGTTGGTTCGGGTGTCCAGAGGGTATTAGTCAGAGTGGCTGGGTGTATGCAGGCATCCTCGAGAGCTAACCATAGAGGGGTTTATCTGCGCCTAGAGATCTGATTAATCATAGTCCTTGTGCTAGTAGAGATGCCCGGTAGTAATTACGGATGTCCGAAACACCCAAGCCTCCTCTCGTATATGGTAGGCTAAGTTTGGCGGTGGCCAGTCTGGGAGGCTTCCTTTTCCATATGTGGGCTTTAATGATAGTCTGGAATCTTTTTAGTATTTTGGTCGACAGTGGTATGGGAAGTGTGCGGAAGAGATAAAGCACGTGGGGCATAATCATCATTTTAATGGCGTTAATGCGCCCCAGCCACGATACTTCCGATCCTTCCCATTGACTCATTTGGGATGCAAGTTTGTGGATCATAGGTGTGTGGTTTTCTGTAGTTAGTGAGTGTACGGACTTTGTTAGTTTTATGCCTAAGTATTGGATCGATTTAGTTCGCCATTCGAATGTGTGTGTTTCTTCTAATTTTTTAATCGTGGCCTTTGGTAGTCGTATGGGGAGAGCCTGGGTTTTGGCTGTATTATTTTTGTAGTACGACACTGAGCTATACTTGTTCAGCATTTGTATTAGGACTGGGATAGACTGTATTGGGTCTGTCAGGAATACCAGTATGTCGTCCGCAAATAGGGCTAGTTTGTGTTCGCCCGCAGGGGTGTCAAGCCCCCGGATTAGTGGGTTGTGTTTAATGTTATAGATAAGGGGCTCCAGACACAGAATAAAGATGAGTGGGGATAGTGGGCATCCTTGGCGTGTGCCATTGCGGATGTGGAAAGGTCTAGAGCGGAAACCCGTATTATAGATCTTTGCCGAAGGACAGCTGTATAGTGCTAGGATACTAGTTATAAAGGGCTGGGAAAATCCCGGAGTTTCAAGGGTCTTTCTCATGTATCTCCAATTCAGGCGGTCGAACGCTTTTTCTGCGTCGAGTGCCAAGAGGACTCCTTGCTGGTTTGATGTGTGTGCCTATTCAACTAGGTTGATGAAGTGTCTAGTATTATCTCCCACCTGCCTACCGGGCACAAACCCTGCTTGCTCCTTCGAAACTAGCTTGGGTAGAAGTGGTTTCATCCTATTTGCTAACAGCTTAGCGTAGAGTTTTGTATTGGCATTCAGTAGGGAAATAGGTCTGAGATTAGCACACATTGTAGGTGTTTTATTGGGTTTAGGGAGTGTCACTATGTGGGCTTCTAGCATTTCTGGCGGGATGCCTCTGCCACGAGCCGGGTACGGGACGCGGAGCGTAACCGTGAGCGGCGCGTGGTCTGACCACGTTATTGGACCTATAGAAACGTCAGTGAAGTGTGTTAGGGTACTTTTGTCGGTGAGGCATAGGTCTATCCTGGAGTATGTCATGTGGACCGGGGAATAATATGTGTAGTCCCTATCCGCAGGGTATATGCATCTCCATGAATCATACAAGTCATGTGTCAGGAGTAGTTTGGTGAGGTGTTGTCCTAATGAGATGGATGACCTTTTGGGAGCTTTGTTCCTTGTTCGTCTCATGTCCATGTGTGGGTCAGTTGTGCAGTTAAAGTCACCGCATAGGATTACGTGTCCTCGTTTATATCTGTCCAGTTTTCTTAGTGCTGAGTTAAGGAAGGATTTTTGGTCTTCATTGGGGGGTATAGTGAGGCTATCGTGATCTCTATGTCATTTAAGGATCCCACCAATATGAGTAGCCGGCCATCCCTGTTTGCGTGTTGTTTGCTCATCGTAAATGCACAGTCATCATGGAAAAATATAGAGACCCCTCTGGATTTTGTTAGGGAGAATGCGTGAAAGGCCTGCGTATATTGTTTCACTGAAAATTTAGTCGGGTTACGTCTACAAAAATGGGTTTCCTGCAGACAGGCTATCGCCGCTTTGGACGAGCGCATTTCCTGCGCTGCCAGCCTTCGTTTGTGGGGGCTGTTACGGCCTTTGACGTTAAGGGAGAATAACTGCATTGAGTTAACCATTGGGATTAAGATTTGGACTATTCTGTTTGGCAAGTGCTAGTCTGTCTTTGGAGGAATTCCCTGTGATAGTGCGTGTTGGTTCATGGCGGTTTACGGGCCGCGTTCTGTGGGAATTGGTTGGGGTTTGCACATTGTGTTCAGGCCTACAGGTTATCAAGCAGTACAACCAGATATTGGGTAGAGACATAAACGTAAACAAAAACATAAACATAAGTAAAAATAAGTAAATAAAGTACCTACAAGGTGCCCCTTTGGTCATGGGCATTCTACGCGATTGGTCTGCAACCCGTGCCGCAGCCGGGCAGCAGGTCAATCCGGGAGGAGTGGTCTAAGGAGAGCAGCCGTGTTAACGACCCTTTAAACATGGTTTCAAACATAAGACTTTGTTGGTTTGTTAGGACCTTCGTGTGTTTTACCGGTGTGTGGTGTGTCGTCATTAACCCCTTCAGGACGGAGTCAATAGTGCACGTTCTGATCAAAACAAAACGTAAACAAAAACTGGAATTTGCGCTATATGTCTGTTCACCCGTAGTTCCCCTCTTTCATATTATATGCACCCACACTTATTATATATCATTTTGTTCAGGAGAAACAGGGCTTTAATTTACCATTAACTATTCATATATGGAATATAATTTATTATGAATAAAATAAAAAAAACTGTGAGAAATGTATTTATTTTTTAAAAATGTGTAGTTCCGCCTCACATTTTAGCTGTAAATGTCATAATACTGTTAGGTTTTACTGCAACAAAATGCACATATTTGTAATCAGCGATGTCTCACGAGTACAACAGTACCCCCCATTAACAGGTTTTATGTTGTTTTGGAAAGTTACAGGGTCAAATATAGAACGTTCCATTTTCAAATTGAAATTTGCCAGATTAGTAATGTTACCTTTGAGACGGTGTGGTAGCCCAGGAATGAGAATTACCCCCATAATGGCATACCATTTGAAAAAGTAGACAAGCCAAGGTATTGAAAGTGGGGTATGTTTAGTCTTTGTTAGTAGCCACTTAGTCACAAACACTGGCCAAAGTTAGCGTTCATATTTTTTTTTGTGTGAAAAAAGCAAAAAACGAATATTTGGCCAGTGTTTGTGACTAAGTGGCTACTAAGAAAGACTGGACATACCCCACTTGCAATACCTCGGGTTGTCTACTTTTGCAAATGGTATGCCATCATGGGGGTAATTCTCATTCCTGGGCTACCATACGCTCTCAAAGGCAACATAACCAATCTAGCAAATTTCAATGTGAAAAAAATGAAACGCAAGCCTTATATGTGACTCTCTAACTTTCCAAAACACCATAAAACCTGTACATGGGGGGTACTGTTATTCTCGGGAGACTTCACTAAACACAAATATTAGTGTTTTAAAACAGTAAAACATATTACAACAATAACATAGTCCATAAAAGTGCCGTTTGTTTGTAAAAAATGCAAAAAACGTCACTTTTACTTAAAATATCATCGTTGTAATACAATTTACCAGTTTGAAACACTAATATTTGAGTTCAGCGAAGTCTCCCGAGTAAAACAGTACCCCCTATGTACAGGTTTTATGGTGTCGTGGAGTATTACAGGGTCAAATATAGTGCTTGCAAATTAAATTCTCTGCACTTTCTCCCTGTGTTGTCAGGCATGTCAATCAAATTTTAATTAATCAAATCACATAATTATGTTAAAAGATTATTTCAATATACATGTAGAATTTTAATATATATACATATATATGTATTTAAATTCTACGTGTATACTAATGTAATCTTTTATGTAATTATATGTATTTATCTATATATATATATTTGCGGTTATTTGTATTTTATATATAGATAGATATATATAGAATGTCATTCTAAGTGTATTTTGTTACCAATATATATATATTAATAACAAAATACAGTTAGAATGAAATTACATATGAATATATAATTTATATTAAATTTTGTTTCAATATTTTATTTATTTATTTTATTATTTTATTTATTTATTATTTTAATTATACGTATATATATATAATATATATATGTACATCTATTATATATATAATATATATACATATTATATATATGTAACATCATTCTAAGTGTATTTTAATGCTAATATATATACTTATATTAGTATTAAAATACACTTTGTATGACGTTACATATATATAATATGTATATATATTATATATATAATATATATACATATTATATATATATAAAAATATTTTCAATTTATTTTTTAACATGTTTAATTTCTTTTTTTATACTTTCTTACCAGCAGGGGGACTGTCTGATATTTTAGACAGTCCCCCTGCAGGCAGATCCACAGCCAGCTATAGAGGGCCATGTGATCGCTCTTTGAGAGCGATCACATGGCCCCCGGGGGCCTCATTTGCCGTGGGAGGGCTGCCTGGGCTGTCAGGCAGCCCCCCAGAAGAGGATCGCGGCGGAGGTAAGTATAACTTACCTCCTGGGGCTCAAAGCCGTTACGGCGTTCCATGCCGCCGCAACGGCTTTAAAGCCCATTATAATGGGGACGGCATGGAACGCCGTAACGGCGTTAACGGGTTAAATATGTGTCGCCTTGCTCAGGCCTGCGTGTGTATCCTCTTAGAAGAGGGACTTATTCAAAAACATCTGATGTATGTCGTATTTGTGCGGTGAAGTGTGTCATGGCATACATACATATTGGCATCAGTCAGTTGAGGGATGTCACACACAGTCCTGGTCCTTCGAGTACTGCAAACATTTAGTCCCATTAAGTATCACATTGCTGTTTTCTGGGCGAGCCCGCCATGTGCCATTCCGTCGACAGTCGCCTAGGCATCTTAGAGCTTTGTGCAGGGGAGTCCTGAGATCTAAACAGTCCCCAGTCCCGTAGAAGTTTCAGGCCTTCAGCTGGTTCCTCGATGTTGTGGTGTTTGTTGTCTTTCCATATCAAGAGTTTGGTCAGGTATCCCCAGCGATATTGTATGTTGTGATTGCTCAGCGTTTTCGTGACAGAGATGAATTCCCGTCTTTTTTCCATGGTGAGCGCCGATAAATCAGCAAATACTTGGATGCCTTGGTACGGCTCTGGTAGTCGTTGCATTTTGCGTGCCGCGGTCATCAGTGCCTCTTTAGATTTGAAGTAGTGAAATCTGACCCCCGTGTCCCTTGGTGTGTCTGTTGTGAAACACGGGGGTCTCGGAATGCGGTGAGCCCGGTCCATGAGCCACCCTTCTTTCTCTTTGGCCAGTGCTAAGGTGGTGCATAGGCCCATTATGTAGTCAGGGAGAGCATCATTGGTGACCCTGTCTGGGATTCCCCGGAATCTTACATTATCCCGCGGTCTTCTATGTCTGCGTTTTTTCTCTTTAGAGGTATGTGCTCTTCTCGGACCGTGCGCAGCTGCTCTGCAAACTCATTTTGTGAAGCGCAGATTTCCATCCGCACTTCCAGGCGGTCTGTGCGATCACCTATGTCGGTCAATTCCCGTTTAAATTCTGCAGTCATTTTTTTCATGCCCGCATTTAAAGTTGTTCTTAAATCTTGCAGCATGGTAAACAGCCTTTTTTCACTAACTGGTGCCTCTGTGTAGGAATATGAGGATGTGTCAGTTTCAGTTAGCTGGTCTGGTGCAGGAGAAAGGCCCATGCTTTCGTCGCCATCTTGTAGAGATTTGCCCTTGTCTTTTTTGGCGGATCTTATTTGATCCGTCATCTTCAATTGCTTGGATGGGGCCATGGTGTCGATACCTGTCGGCGGGTAAGGTTTTGCCGGGTTTCTGGTCGTCTTATCCGCTTTTTAATCGCGGCCGGGAGCTCTTACTCCATGCGACCGTTCGCGCCGGCTGTCAGACACGCCCCACCGAGACTTCCCTTTCTTTAGGCGACTTTTGGTCGCCTAACTGATGCTGGACGTCCTCATGCTATGCAGTGTCACCCAAATCCCCATAGGAAAGCATTGTACATGCTTTTCTATGAAGGAAATACGAATACATGTGCACTGGGGAAATACTAATGCATGTGCATTAGGTCTCCTACGTTAGCTGACATTGGCAGGGGAGGAGTGGAGGCGAAGCCCAAACCAGCACCGAGGGACATCGGCGCTGGACTCATGTCTAGGGCCATCCTATTCTGGAAGGTCATCTGGGAAGTGGTCTGTAGTTGCTCAGCAAGCCCTTGAAGGGCAATTTATGAACTGTTGCTGGTTATAATATATGTAATTAATCCAATTCACGTTTTTATTGGCAGTGATGATAGGGAAAATGGATTCAAACCCTGCAGATAAGTGACAAAAGGGGCTTAACCCCTTCTGTACCACGGAGGGGAGGCTGTGAGGGAGCAGGGCACTATAGTCATCTATAGTGCCAAGAAAAAACTTTTTGTTCCTGGCACTATAGTTTAAATTTAAAGGGAAACTCGTTAGAGTCATACAGGAGTCAATGTACTGAACTATAAGATACCCAGAGTGGACTAGGGTCTTCAAATCAGTAAAATCCCTAGGAAAATCCACCAGAGATTTTTCCAAAGCGGATACCTAAACTACTCAACATTAAAGCTGTTTGGGTGCATAATTTCAGCTAAATGAGACTTAAAGGTACAGCTTTTGTAATGGAAACTAAGTAAACGGGTCCAAAAACAAACCCATATTTACATAAATATTGTGCACAATCTGGTGTAATAGTAGAAATTATGGTTTATTCAAGTCATACTTATTCAGGTAGATTTGTGTAATGTTTGTTACAATGTACACACTACAGACAATCAGGTCAATTTAACGTAGGTAGCAGGAGAAAAAGCTCCCAAAAACTGTTATCATAAAGGATAAATAGAGAGGCATGAAGTCTAGATGCATACGTTACATTTCTGTGTAGCACAGACCAGGGGTTATTCTCTAAAATGAGATTCATGGAATTATGTCAAGGGTATTGAAACTTGTAAGCCAAAATAGCTATATTAAAAAAGTCTTCAAAACAGCTATTTTTCTAGTGCATCTATTTGGTAATTGCCTTGTCAATTCTTGTAGTGAAAAACCTTAGTGAGCATGAATGTTTGCGTGCCAAATCATTTGTTACTGATCATGTGTGAACAAAGCATCACCGATATCAAGCAGAGAATGTCTCTCCGTTTTTCTGTGCTATAATCCATTCTTTAAAACCACAATGTTAAACAAGTTATGCTTAGCAAATCAAGAAATAGCAGTTATGTAAGTATGACAAATGAGCCCTGCTATTGCTTTCTCACACACTGGATCATCACTTCTGGGCTAGACTGTTACATTTTAGAGGCAGTACTATTCTAGAATAAGTATGCAATGCTTTTATAGAATACTTTTATTTACACAAAATGTGTGTAAACTGAGTGTGCAATGTTGTGTTGCTGTCGGTAATGCCCATAGTGCCTCATCACAAGGCCACCCATTCAGTCACATTTTGCTCAATCTGACATTGTCCCAATTTTTTTTTTTTTTTTTTTTTTAACCACTCAATTATCGTTGCCCTTTAATAGTTTCTGATAGAATTTAATCAACAGTATTTCTTGTCTTTTGACCTGGCTACTTTTTAACTTTCTTGATCTCAGTTAATAATGATTTTTTGGAATCCTGACCACAGATAATTTATCTTCTAGATTGTAAACTCGTTTGAGCAGGGCCCTCTTCACCTACTGGTTCTGCCAACGTTACTTTGTATGTTAATGTCTATCCAGACAGTTGGCACATGTAGCATCAGGTGCTTGGATCATCTTTTGTTCATGGACAACGTATTCACTGGATAATACAGGTTTTTACTCGACCACTGAGAAGGCGAGCCGAATGTCAAGCAGGTCTGATACTTATGTGTGGCACATTGTAAGCTTTGACATAGAATAAACATGTATTTAGTTTACTGCAAAGAATGTTCTATTCCAAGAAAGCTATTTATTTACATATGATATGATCTATCATTTTCAGCTCACTCACCGGGGTTGGGATATATTGGCGTGCTCTCAAACAGTACAGTGGTTGCTCCGTTAAATAGAGGGCCGTACACCACATAGCTGTGTCCAGTTATCCAGCCAATGTCTGCCACACAGCTAAATACATCTCCTTGTTTATAGTCAAACACATACTGAAGAGAATAAAGGAAATAACATGTTTAATGTAAGTAAATTATAAAATTACCAGTGTAAAAAAAAAAGTTAACTGTAAGTTGCCTGGTCAGCAGACAAAACAGTCACAGTAAGCAGTTTATCGGGCAAAGCTTGGGAGGTAGGTAGGCAAGCAGCTAACACATCAACCTCACTTCCACTCACACTCCAAACTCAAACCACCATCTGTCCTTAGCTGAAGGCAGAATGTGGTAGGATTCAAGAGAACATAACAAACACCTGGTGCAAGTCTATTTAAATTTATAGTTCTGTTTTTTAAGCATTCTGTATATGGGTCTATAGGTACCAAGGCTTGGTCTTAGTATGGTTTAATAGTTATGTAGCCCAGTAGATGAGCTAAATCTTAATTTCTGTAGCCCAGTAGATGAGCTGAATCTTAATTCTAGAACTGTCATAATTTAATCTTTTAATGTTTTTCTTCAGGTACTTCCTAGTATTTCTCCAGTGTATACATGTAGACAGCCTGATGTCACACCAGCACAACACATTAATTATCCATTCAGTAAAAATATGAAAACTAGCATTGAGCAGAAGAAAGTCAGAGACTATAAATGATGAGTCTCAAGTACTGCAAATAAGTGACTTCTGGTCACAGGACAAATGATAAAGGTCAACAAAGAGCACCATGGTTGGAAACCCAATTATAGTGGAGAGGGTGGAGGAAAGCAGGATTTACATAGATGGACAGATTTTACATTTCATAGATTGTATTGTCTAAAAACACAGTAAACATCAAAAACGAACTTTAGAATCCAGTGTTCTATTTTTGTCTTCTCACCACAAGAACTGAGAAACTATACCACTTAATTTAGCTTTAAATGTTTCATAGAATTTCCTAAGAAATAAACGATTCAGAGTGGAATTTTATACCCTTCAAATCTAATAAATAAAATATGTAGTTCAGTAGGTTTTATATAGTTACCCCTCAGCTTTAATCCATTGTCTTTAACAAAAAGGGCCAACAGTTGTCCGTTCCATTCACTTACAAACAATATAAGAGGTATATAATAATGGTGTGAGTTTTTCTAAATTTTGAATTAGGCAGGACTTAAAAATTCATACATACCTTGTGTGTTAATGCAGCATACAGTAGGTATCCTGCCTGGGTATGTACAATGCCTTTAGGCTTCCCGGTGCTGCCCGAGGTGTACAGCATAAAAAGCATGTCTTCACTGTTCATCGTTTCCGGAGTACAGACAGAATCTGCCCTGGCCATCTCCTGTCAAAAACAGATACACAAAGTACTGACCAATCAATTTAACAAAGGCTATATTTTATCTTGCTTATATTATAAGTTAATAAGTTTCCTTAGCCATTGCAGCTTTATACACATTCTTTCTTGTAATTCTGTTATATCTAATATAGCAAGTTTCTACTGGACAATGAGATGTTCTTTTAACAAGTGAATATTTCATTAAGTCAGATTGTGTCAGCTATGAAATGTGAGGGTTCTGGAAAGAAAAGCATTATAGCAGAAGCATATTAATATTATTACATGTGTTTCCATTCAGTGAACTGGTGTCAAAAGGTAGTCTTTGTTTTTCTGAATGCAAGCTAATAGAAGGGCCAACAACCACTACATGTAAATGGAGACAGTAATGGAGATTGTGAGCCGAAAGACTGCATTATAATTCATGCAGCTTGGGACAATGTCTATTTTTATTATTTATCGGGCACCAGCATATTCTAGCGAGATGATCTTATGGCGTATAACACAAAACTAACAAATAAATTATGCCAAACAGTTAAAGGTCCAAACAAAAAGTGCAGAGGGTCATGTCCTAATAAATTTATAGTAAACTATCACCCTAACTTGAAATATTCCAACCTACACAGTATCAAGCTAAAATGTGTGCACTCCTTATATTAATTTGTTCTCCATAACTGTACACTGGATCAGACATATAAAGAGCCATTCAGTGGCAAAGTACTAAATACACTATCTTGGAATCAGCTTCAACGGTCCATTGGTTTCCACGGTGACTGATCCACACTTTGCACTTCCCCCCAAATTACTGTATAGGCATACAACACTAATAATTCATTCAGTTACTTCATAATATAGTAAACACATCTATTAGTTTGATTGGCAGACATCTTTACATTTATCACTCACATCTTTCCCATTATTGCTCACTGCATGTGCGCTTTAAAAATGTAACTCACGATATCCATATTATATGCATTCCACCTTTTTGTAAATTGATCTGCAGGTATATATATCTCTAACACTGTTTTAGTAGATCAAATGATCTTCAGTTCAGGATAAAATGCAACCTCAAAACTTTCCCCAGTGCCACTAAGGCAATGCCAAATATTAAATACTTGTAAGCATCCCTTGTTGTACACGAGGTAATATATGAAAATACAATTTTACCCTGCATTTCAGATGTATATATATATTAAATATAATAACAGGATGACCCTGTTTTCAAACCATATACTACATATACTGAGTGACCTAATCTGTTTTGTTTTTTCTTTGAGGTGCACAGCTTTATTGACACAGAACAATAAAGAGACTCCTAATCTCAAGGTCAATAACAGGACATACATGACCCAGTCTACCCAAGATTAGTGGGAGCTATATTCCTGAGTATTGGCTACTATTTGAAGCTGACACCATTTTAATTTAGCCTTGTCCCATTAGTGAACTCTATGTTAAGAGAGACACTGAGGAGACAGAAAATGCAGGATTCTGTCTCCCCAGCATCTCTTTCAGCATATCATTATCAGGAGATCGATTGAATGAAAGTATACCCCAGCTGAGCCATACAAAAAAAATAATCTGGTTTGTGGAAACCCTCTGCAGAAACCCTCAATGGCATTATCCTCCCTTTAAAAAAATGTCACCTCTGTCGTGTTTAGTGCTAATTTTTAACAAAATGCACAAAGTGGCACTGCAGTTGTAGATATTACTAATAGTGTAATGCATACTTAAGAGATACAATTGCTGTCTCTTATAATCCAAACTGATGCTGATACTGCATAATTTTGAATAAAATTATTTATTTTTTTTACAAATAATTGCCTTCTCTATCACTTCATTTTAAAAATTGTATACGTTAGCTAAATATTTTTCTTATTAGGAGTGGCATATTAGCGTGGTGTTCTGGGCGATGCTGCTGCATGAGGCGTTTTTTATAGCAAGAGATTTACTGTTTCATCAGACACCTTAATACCAATGTACAACTACACATTGAATGACGTACTTCTTCAAGAGGTATGTCAAGATTACCCATGTGGACTTTGTTGTCGGTCCTCTGTGCTACAAATACATGCTTGATGGAAGGGCAACTTTTGACAGCTTCATCCACAGTCTTTTTCAGCTCTATTAGGCGTCCACCTCTTACTCCCTGATTGAATGTGATCACTGCTTTGCAGCTGGCTATTGAGATAACCAATTTGAAAACACATAATATTAATTGCATTAACCAACAGAAATCTTGTTACACAATAATTTTAAAAGCAAAGTCAGAGTTTCAAGAAATTAGTCATAGTATTACTCCATCCCTGATTATAAACTAATTGATTTGCATTCTATACCCATTAGGTACCTCCCCCAGATAATAACCTGCTCTTTTGTGAAGTCAGTTGGCACCTCTGCGGTCCAATCACAGGCTTCTCATAGGGAAGCCTGTGATTGGACCAATTCACCGGCTTAGAGCCCACGCGCATGCTCCGGGACGGAGATTGGGGTAAGAAGTATGGGGAGGTGGAGGGAGAAGTTCTCAAACTTTTTAAACCACAGGAGGTAGCGCCCACAGGAAGGGAGGGTGGGAAGAGCTCGTTTCTTCTGCCTGCAAGGGGAAGATTTTAATGTATGTCGGCAGCGTGCCATGCGCGTTGACAACAGACATTAAATATGCACAGAATTGACATTGGCAGCCCGGGACAGAGTTCTGGGTTGCCAATGTTATGTGTGATGGGCAACTAGCCCCCAACACACAATTAAAAGTATCTCTGTATGTGCCGTGTTTCAAGCTGGAACACTGCACATACTGACTCCTACCAAAAAGTCACTAAAGTGATCATTGTGGTTGGAATAACCCTTTAACCTGGCTTTTCTGTATGTTTTGGAGTCATTTGTGTTAATGGGAGACTCTAAAACAAACTTTAAGTTAAGTTACAAAAGGGATTCCATGAAATGTTAATATAAGAAAATACATTAAAAGGGTTCAGCAGAACTAAAGGCCGTAGGAATAAATGTCTCTATCTTTTTGTATATGTATATCTTATTGTTTCAAGGTTACTACCAAACTAAAGATACAAGCTCCTCCTACATTCTGAAATACACGTGTTTGCATTGAAAGTATTCTAAACACATATTTGGCCTCTTATATTCTCTAAAGATCCTAAGGCAAGGTAATACTAAAAATAGAGAGGAGAATAGAAAGGCAAAGGTAAACGCGGAAAAAAAAGAAAATACCGGTAATTTGCCCTCAAAAAAAAAATAGGCAACAAATTGCATATAAATATACAAAGTAAATAATCGATAACAACTAGAGGATTATGTAATCACCCAGACATGACAGAGGACAATACATGGTGATGTGGACTTCACCACACTTAATCTTAAAATAACACTCTAACTTATTTTTTAAAGCAAGATGTGTTATTTGTTATTTTTAGATTAAGGGCTCCCCCTGCTTTAAATAAAAAAAGTAATAAAACCTACCTGAAATGCACTGTCAGGACAATCCTGATGACCTCTGACTAATCCAATGCTTCTCATAGAGAAGCACTGAGGACCTATGGCACATGCTTCCCAATCTCTCAAACGGCAGTTTCACATTGCCAGAGAAAACAGCCAGGATCTACGCACCAAAATCATTCCATTAAAATAGTAGTTTTGATGGCATAGCATGTCCCTTTAAGGAATGTGGGTCAAAAAATGAGACAAACCTGGATTTTGGTTTGCATTTAATCTCCATACGTTGAGCATTTTTACATCTAATTTACCACTAATTTAAAAACAGTTAATTGAAACAAACTTAAACCACTTAAAGCACAGTCAATTCCACTAATGTGTATAACATTACCGTTTAACTTTGAGGTAAATTAAGCCTGAGAGTCTTGTTCACATGGGTGTGAGGGGTTACGTTTCGTTACATAGTGTAACAGTTCAGGAGAACTTTGGAGAGAGTACATGGAATCCTTAAAGGGCCACTCTAGGCACCCAGACCACTTCAGCTTAATGAAGTGGTCTGGGTGCCAGGTCCCTCTAGGATTAACCCTTTTTTTTATAAACATATTTATAATAGGGTTAATCCAGCCTCCAAATCCTCTAGTGGCTGTCTCACTGACAGCCGCTAGAGGCGCTTGCGTGATTCTCACTGTGAAAATCACAGTGAGAGCACGCAAGCGTCCATAGGAAAGCATTGTAAATGCTTTCCTATGAGACCGGCTGAATGCGTGCGCAGCTCTTGCTGCGCATGCGCATTCAGCCGAAAGGGAGGATCGGAGGCGGAGAGCTCCCCGCCCGGCGCTGGAATAAAGGTAAGTTTTAACCCTTTACTCTCCCCAGAGCCCGGCGGGAGGGGGTCCCTGAGGGTGGGGGCACCCTCAGGGCACTATAGTGCCAGGAAAACGAGTATGTTTTCCTGGCACTATAGTGGTCCTTTAACAAAACAATGTGAAGAACAGAACCTATGTTTCTATGTAGAGCACAGAACTGTTTTGGGAACCTTCATTTACTGTAAATCTCCAGGGGTACGCTGCAACAAGGGAGTGCTTGTGTTTTCTCAGTAAATCTAGGCTTCCCACTGCTTTAACAGGAGCCCAGCATAGAATATATAGTTTACATGTCGCAAGTACTTTAATTTGTGAAGATATAAAATAAACTGCCAGGCAAGATAATATCAAACATTACATATAGGGCACTGAGAGACTTTTTGCAGCAATAATAAGCAAGGTGCAAAGGGGACATAGTGCTCTGTGCACCATAAACTATGCAAGATACATTTGGATAGTGTTCCTCTTTAAATTGTTAGAGGAATGGCCTTCCTGAAAGGAATCAGATTCTATTTGCAGAAGATGGCCTGCCAATTAACCCTTTATGTGCCACAGAGGACAATGTTTAAAGTGTGGGTTACATGATAGCTGAATACACGTCTGTGACTTAAATTACTTTGCATTTCTCTTATATGTTGACGGAACATATTTGTGGACCATAAATAGAATCATGAATAGCCAGCTATTAATTCCAAGAGCTGTAGACATGTAGTTAATGAAGATCCACATGGCCAAGCAGATTCATAGTACTGAACTGTACTCTCAATGTCAATAAATTAGACTGTGATTAGACAGAGCCAGCCACAAGTCACATCTCACTCACCGTCATTGATTCTTCCTGCCAAAGATTCGGCGCTGAATCCAGCAAACACCACAGTGTGCACAGCACCGATTCTGGCGCACGCCAGCATCGCAGCCACGGCTAGCGGCGACACGGGCATATAAATGGCCACTCTGTCTCCTTTCTGCACTCCAAATTTGCGCAGTGTGTTACCAATCCGGCATGTCATATCTAGGAGCTCTCTGTAAAGATAGAGAGAAATATTCATGTATATTGTATTACACAGTTTTTTTCTGAAGTGATGACAATCTATTAACTTGTAGGGGTTTATTCAGTAAACACCGGAATCTAATAAACAGAAAATAAAAATTGCAAACTTTTCAACATTCTACAATAGCAGAGCTCAGCTAAAGTCACATCTTCGCTATATTTTATCCTTAAAGGAACACTAATGCGTTATGAATACCTGTATTCCTAAAGCTTTAATGTCATGGTCCATTATTAGATAGCACATGCAGCCGTATTCCATATAAATAATAAAATTAGTATTTTTACTCATATTATACAGCTTTGATGCTCCCTCAGCACTACTTACCTCTTTTCCTCCCACAACATCATGGAAGAGACATGGCCTCTTACACAATGGTTCAAGCCAATGCTTCTCATAGAGGAGGATTGGAGATCTGATGAGCTCCATGTGTGCATGGACAGCAATGTTTTCCTTTGAAGAATTAAATTGACAGGACCATTGTTCCCAAGTGGACTGGGTGACTATATTGGTATTTTAAAGGACCACTATAGTGCCAGGAAAACATATTCGTTTTCCTGGCACTATAGTGCCCTGAGGGTGCCCTCACCCTCAGGGCCCCCCTCCCGCCGGGCTCTAGGGGGTGGAAGGGGTTAAATTTGCCTATTTTTCCAGTGCCGGGCAGGGGACTCTCCTCCTCCTTCTCGTCGTCATCGGCTGAATGCGCGGCAAGAGCTGCGCGCGCATATAGCCAGTCCATAGGAAAGCATTCTCAATGCTTTCCTATGGACGCTGGGGTCTTCTCACTGTGAAAATCACAGTGAGAAGCACGGAAGCGCCTCTAGCGGCTGTCAATGAGACAGCTACTAGAGGCTGGATTAACCCTATTATAAACATAGCAGTTTATAGAAAAAAAGGTTAATCCTAGCTGGACCTGGCACCCAGACCACTTCATTAAGCTGAAGTGGTCTGGGTGCCTATAGTGGTCCTTTAATTATGCAAATCGGTTTGCAATTCACTATAATAAAAACTTCAGGATTATTATTGTTTTTTCCCAAACTGGGTATATTGTAATATAATTTTAAATTCCATGAAAAATTCTCGACAATTCACAAGTTAACGGATCATTCTCTCCAGACTGCTTTGTCTCAGAGGGGGTCAATTTAGCCAAAACTCTCTAAATTCACTATTCCCAAAATCACTTGAAGTCATCCTGGATTGAAACACAAGCTTTTATCGGCAGCAGATGTGGTTTTCATAAGGTGTTCGGAAGATTATTTTGTGTTTGCTAGAGATTTTTGAGAAATAATGCATTTAACCCCATAAAGACACATGACATGATTCCCTTTTATTCCAGAAGTTTGGTCCTTAAGGGGTTAACAAAAGCACTGGAGAAAAACTTTTAAGTCAAGAGGAACTAAACTGTTATTAAATCTCCTGCAGCAAAAGGATCTGACCCAGATGACATGAATGTATGCTTCCCACTGGCCTCACACGTTGATAGCACTAGAAAGTATTACAGAAATACATACAGGGCTAGTCCAAACTAGTCTTTGGCAACCTGGTTATTTACAGAATAATACAAAGGACAAGAGGTCATCCATTGAGAAATGCTGAAAGTCACTTTTGCCTACAGCAAGTGAAGATGAAGATGTGGAATTCTTTGTCTAAAGAGTTTCTGTTATTCAAATCCATAGATTACTTTTTTAAATGTTTTAATGCTTTATTGAAAAGCAGAATATTCAAGGATATAATTAATATGCATGGAAACAGCTTCTTAATCCAAGTCAAAATCTCATTGCAATTATGGAGTCAAAAATTATTTTTTCCCTAGTGCTGACACATTTTGTCAACTGTCCCAAGTTGTATTTTTCGTCTTATTTTGGATCAACAGAGATTTTCAAAGATTGAACTTGGCAAACATGAGAATTCTGTTTCAACCAAGTTAAGTATTGTGTTATGACACAGGGTGTGAAGCCCACGGAACAACGCAGAGGGGGAGTGGGCCTTGACAGGGCCAGAGAGTGGGCAGGGTAAAGAATTGGGGGGTGGGCTTAGGGTAATGCAGCGTGGGGGTGGTCTAAGAGCGAGTTAAATAGCGGCCATCTTAGAGAGGAGCCATTTTAACAGAAATTCACTCACCTGTTCTTTGTCCCACCCACCCTCCCTTTAGGTTTGGTTGTGTTCCCGTTTGGTCACAGCGGCGGGAACAGGGCATGGTAAAGTCGGAAGTTGGCTGGAATTGGAAGTGGATAGGCCAAGGCCTAGGCCGGAGTAGGCCAGGTGGATAAGAGTGTTGGTAGGTTCAAGCTCTTCGGTGGCTACGAACCTAGGGGGTAGGGGTGTCTGGGTACACCCCTACAGTAACGTTTGGTTGGGGCCTCTTTGGTAGGCCGTGTGTTATAAGTTAAATGTTATTGAAATGTTATTTATTGTTTAAGTGCTAGGGTCATTGTCAGGGGTATTGTATGGGGGGATAGTAACAAAATGTCAGAAATGACAATGACCCTAAATTTGTTAATTTGTTTGAGATTTAATAAAGCTGTGGACGTTATACTCCAACAGAATAACCGGTGTCCGAGTCTTATTAAAGGTAATTTTAAACTAACACCTGCCGAATAACGACAGTGCCTATGTCATGTGTTTGTTTAGTAAAACTTGATTTTGCAACTTTTGGTTTATTCAAAAATATATGACATCAATTTTAAATCGTTAAATTATTTTACACCACAAACACCGACTGCACACTCAGCCCTTGCTCTCAATCATATACATTTCTTGTTTAATTCTTGTTATTTTTTATAATATTTATAATTTTATATTTTTTATAATATTTATTATGCAGTTCCAACCATATTTTGCCATTAGGTACATTGAAATGGTATCGATAACTGTGTGTGATAGAAATAAAGTGACAGAATTAGTGGCCTTGACCACAAATTTACAAGCCAAATGGAGCAGATATAAAAGAAAAGCTCTGCCCACTTTGTTGTACTCCAGTAATGCATCAAACCAAGTTTTTCTAAGAAAAACTTATATAAAAGGTGTATATGCTAAGCCATGGCCTGGACGTCAATGAGGAAGGGCATGTGATTCCTTGCCTTCATCTCACTCGGGCAATTACCAGCTAGTTTGCACATTGATCCAAATCCCAGTCCCTTAACTTGATGACTTACCAAGTGCTCAATATGATATAATTACACAGATGTATATAATCTGAAAAATGATTCTACAACACATAATCTGTCCATAACGTAAATAGATACTTTATTAAATACCTTCAACATGCCTACCCTGTCCAGCTTGGCTTACAGCCAGCTAACAAAGAAATTTGACAATCAAAAATTATAGAAGGTATTACAAAGATCCCATAACAAAAATCTCTAGGACTGGTAACATTTACTACCAAACGTTCAAACAGATCCTGGGTCCATATTTGACTAGAATGTAACATTTTAGCTATTGTCAGGGTTCCATCTCAACATAAATGTTCCCTACACATATTGTCACCCTTCCAAAACCAAGGAAATCTTATCATGGTCAAAACCTTTGACATTTCACTCATTTCCCTGTTCGCTGACGACATTTTCTTTTAAGCTTTCACAACCAGAATTGTCCCTTTCCCCTCATCATGTCCCTCCATACAGATGATTTTGGAAATGTATCTTTCTACAGATACAACACCACTAAAACCCAAGACCTGCTGATAGGGATACCGACCACATTATTGTCAGACTTAAGGTAACCATGCATCTTTGTGTGGAATTCAGAGTTCTTAATTTATCTGGGGACTTGAACTACTGACTCTGCGATAACTCTACATAAATGAATCAGACAGACTTTAAATCCTTGTAAACATATCATGGTGTTCTGGGCAGACTATATACAATTGATGATGATTGTTCCTAAACTATGTCTTTTGCACATTACTAATTCCACTCCCTTCATCCTTTTGCCCAGAAGTTGAAGGATTTATTAATTGCTTCATTTGGAATAACAAATGGTGAGGCTATCATATAAATTATTACAACAACCCTCTCATGGTTGCATGGGAGGAAGTCCTCAATGTGGTTAACTATTTTAGAGCAGTTATTTTAGCCCAGAAAGTGAATTGGCATGCTCATCCTGGAAACCCTTAAAATGTTGACATGGAGAACTCTGTTTTGTTTTGGAAAAAAAACTCCAAACCTCTTCCTGTCCACAGCCCTCTCTATAAAAATTATATCATAATACTATCAGTAAACGTTATCCACCAAAAGTGCGTCATTAACAGCCCTCCAACCTGTCACTGTCATCTGACGTTTCATTAAGCCCGTGGGTTATTAAGGGTATTACCTAGATCCGCCAGGTGGACAAGGATGGTGATATAATCCCTTTGCCACATTGCAGCTTAATTTTGCTCTGCCATATCAATATCTCTTTTTTTATCTCCAATTAAAAAGTATAATTTGATGTAAATCTGCAATGACATACACAAATTAAACCTAAATCGTTGTTGATTTGTTACAACACACTGATGTCTGATAACAATGTTACTTGGTATAGCTTTGTGCCTCATGGGGAGTGGTAACTTTTACTTATAGTGAGTGGATCAATATGCTTAATTGAGTAAAGGGTTTTACATACAGTGGAACCTCGAAACTCAAGACCCCCTATATTACAGCATTTTAACACAAATATTACAGTTTAATAATAGCTTAAATGCATAAAACAAATAAACACAATGTTAATGAAATTAAAATGTAACTTCACTTTACCTGTCAGCTCTGTTTGCTGACAGAATGGAGCTCTGTTCGCTTTGTCTAGTGCTAGGAGGCCGATGTGTCATACCAACGATGTTCCAAAGCGATACTAACAAGGTTAATGCTGTGTGATTTTGTTCTAATACGGAGACATTTTTTTCTGAAATATTTTGTTTGAATACCAAATTGTTCGAGTGAGGGAGCGTTCCAGAACCGAGGTTCCACTGTAGTTTATAATCTGTGCTTGGCTTTACCATCCACTGTTTTATTCCACTAGAGATCTCTGGCTACTCACTTATAGGTGTAAACACCCAGATCACTTCAGCTCATTGAAGTGGTCTGGGTGCAATGTTGATAACCCTGCAATAGTAATTATTGCAGTTTTTCCTCTAGTGGCTGTTATACTTTTACTTTATACTTTTACTTTCCCAGTGCACTATTTACCTACCAAGAGCCAACGAAGGTAATATTAACTTGCTGCTTTAATCGGACTGAACTATGGTTTAACCTCTAGTTAATCCCTGTTTTTTAACACGAATACTATGGTTTAACCCCTTGTCTACCTTGGTACACTGGTTTATTTTCCAGTGCACTACTTACTTACAAAGGGTTATCAAAAGTGCTACAAATAAGCCTTATTAATAAAGCTGGTATATTACTATTTTAAGCACCTGTCCGCATAATCCAATGGTTCTCCATTATCTATACTAGGTAGGGGAGTAGCCTTACACGGCTAGTATGTTTCACTTGCACTATGGATATATGTGGTTTGTGTATGTATTGGTGCATACAGAGTGGACTGTGATCCCCTTTACCTCAGGATACTGATTATATTTTTCCAGTTTTTACTTTGTCCACTTGATTGTGGATTAGGTGAACCTTTCCTGTGTTTTTGGTTAAATTACCCTCAGGTTCAAGCTATAAAGGACTCCATCGAACACATAATCACGATGTTCTATTATCTGAAATATTAACATATCTTAAAGGGAATTTGTTACTTACCTTACATAAAATCGACAAAACCGTTTTTTTACGTAATTCTCCATTTGTCTATAAATTAATATTAATATAAAGCATACCAGTGAGCCTTATATTCTGGATAAAATAACGCTATTAAGGGTATGTGGAGGCATCATAATAAACCACGAGACCAGTATGTATTTTTTTATATTATTATTTTCATGGCTTGCAAAAGTGCTTTTGGAATTTTATAAGTCTCAGCCTAAAAACAAGTATTGGGGTCTCAATTCTACTTCCCTAGGTAAGCAAGAATAACATATTAAAATGCACAGTAATTTAATAATAATGCCACACAATAACCTGTAGCAATGAATATAACCAATACCATAAATATTTGCAAGTCTGAAGTGGTTATAGTACAATGATATGCTTGCAGAGCAACTGGTAGTAGTTCACATCCTTATTTATAACAAGGTTTTACATAAATAGTCTGCAATATGGAAAATATATTGAGATTTAAAAAAAAAAAAAAAAATGTACTTCCATGTTCCTGGCACAGGAGATGTGAAAAAACGCCTTCGTTTGAAATACTCACGCAACCTTTCTCTTATCATTACTAATTAGCAAATCATTACTAAGGGCTCAGCTAATGTCCTTTACTTGAAAATCAAAATCAATTGAAATTACTGGGCTTATTGTATGCATTGTGTTAAAGGTTTTTCTTTTTCACTTACTTGTAAATAAAGTTTGAGAAACATACAATCTATTTTAAATTTTTTTATGAGTTTGTTAAGAAGCAAAATATTGTTGTTGTTCTTTTTTATTTTATTTGAGAAGTGGAGTGTCCCTTTAACCCCTTAAGGACACATGACATGTGTGACATGTCATGATTCCCTTTTATTCCAGAAGTTTGGTTCTTAAGGGGTTAAAGTAAAAACATTTTATATATATGGTGCACTCCCACGCTGAGTTATATATAATATATGTAGAAAAAGGATGCACTCTCTGGTCTTTCAAGTAGCGAAAACGTATTTAATCCATCAAAAGGTATACAGTTAAATGACCGACGTTTCGACCCATTCGGGTCTCCCACAAACCTGACATATCATGACATCATGAACAGTATTTATACAGTGAGCTGTAGTAGATGAAGGTGCCAGGAGTCCCTTGGTGCCACGCCATAAGAAGCCAAAGCATTTTGAAAGGGGGTCCCAAGGTCTGTCCCTTTTAACAGATATTGCTAAGCTGTAGATTCCCCTTCGGCAATAGCAATTCCAGGCGTATTAGAACACATTCACTGAGCGTTCAATCTGACACTCTGGGCCAGTGAATTATGTCAAAGTATATATAATGCTGAAGAGTAACATCCACTTTAGTGATATCAGAGAAGGGAAAGGACTGCAAGTACCTGGTGGGCCCAGATAAGTGTCCAACCATTTGAAAATTATTTCACTTCTTATTGTGAGATGGAGCCAGGGTACTACTGGCACAATAAATTACACTGTGCTGTAGTGGTTATGGTGCTTAGAGTACTGTTTTAAGTGCCTACTGCATTATAATAATGTATTGGGTTAATCAATCAAACTAATACTTGTTACACTTTACATTTATTGTCAATAACTGGGAATAAATATATTAATATTGTAGTAATATGTTCTGTGATCTTGCACAATAAAATATAGTACTTAAAGGGACACTCCAGGCACCCAGACCACTTCTGCCCATTGGAGTGGTCTGGGTGCCAACTCCTATCACCCTTAACCCTGCAAGTGTAATTATTGCAGTTTTTATAAACTGCAATAATTACCTTGCAGGGTTAAGCCCTCTGTCTGATAGACAGCCACTAGAGGGGCTTCTGTATTTTTAGAACACGAAAAGTGTTTTAAACGACGCTGGACGTCCTCACGCTATGCATGAGAACCTCCAGTGACGCCGGAATACCCACAGGAAAGCATTGAATAATGCTTTCCTATGGGAAGGTCTAATGTGGGTGCACGGCCTTTGTTGAGGGAGGAGCGTGGGCGGAGCCTAACACAGCTCCGAGGGACATCAGCGCTGGATTCAGATAAAGTGGGATGGGGGGTGGGAGGGAGAGGGGCACTGCATGGTCCTGCACGCATATGTTTTCCTGGCACTGGAGAGTCCCTTTAACACAAATAAAGTCTGCATGCACTACTTGTAAGCAATTTCAGTATGAAGTATGAAGTAGATTTTTCGTTACTGTGTTTTCCTTCAAGAACCCATGGCAGTATATTTGTGATTTCCCTGTGTACACAACACATGGCAGAATCCACTTAGCTACATGTCATCTTCAATTTCACTGTGTCATATTTCTAAATAAAACTTGCCTTGCGTGGCTACAGTTCTCTAATAACGGTTCCTCACAAGAAGTCTATACGGCAAATATTACAATAAATATATATTTTTAAAAATGCACAAGTACTTGATATTTAACGCCCATTTACAAGAAAGATTAAAAAAGTTATTGACTTATGTCTGACTTATAGGAATTCTAACTTGTATATTGTAATGTCTTTTTCTCTAATTGTACAGATTTGCAGAATGCGTTGGTTCTTTATAAATGGCAATAATAATAATAATAAATTACAGGCCAAATAGCTGAAATGGACTTGGAGATTTTTCCAGTTTAGCCACACACAAAATAAAAAAAAAATTCACTTTGCAGTTTTTAGAGCCCAGTATAGTGAACAACCCTGACAGTTTGGATTGAGGAAATAATGTATTGACATTTCTAATCCCAAAAAATCTCCTTGTGTGAAGAATGTCAGAAGAACATATTAAATAGACTGATGAGAGAGTAAGAAACAACAAAATCATTTTGTTTCCCTCTTGATAATGCTGTCTATGTCAGTAGGAAGCTGCCTTGTACTAAGAAAGTTGCTAGAAGAGAGAAAAAGAGATTTTGTTTTTATGACGACATAGAGGGGGGCCCTTGGTAATACATATTGAAGCGGAGTTATAAATCCGGCCAAGCCTGTTCGATAAGTGAAAAGGTAGCCAAAATGTATTTTATTTCCTTCTTAGGATAGTTGTGCACTTGCAGGCATTTCAGAAAACTTCACATTCCACAGATTCAACACTTTCTCTCTGACAAATATTTCCTTTTTGTAACAAATGTGTTTTCTCCTCGGGATTGCTATATTTATTTTCTAAACTATTTTGAATTTATGGTCTGCATTAATTTTGGAGGATGAAAGAGCTAAAACAGGTTTCCAACAAATGCCCAGAATTCATGAGCATGGGCATAGTATGATGAAAAACAGCTGTCTGTAGGGCGGAGGTCGAGCACCCCTTAATATTACGAGGTGTAATACCAGATCCGGAAACCTACCTTTGACCCCCCACCCCCCCAAGAATCGTGTATTAGGTATTAGATGAGATTGCAAAATTGACAGTGGTTGGCTAACAAGTGCTGGGACAGGAAAGCCAAGCTCTCTCATCCAATCACTACCATTCAGGTAGTACTAAATGATCTGGAGAGAAGAAGTGGTTTTTGGGGTTTTAGAGTCCCAGTATTTTTGTAAATTCTTAAAAAAACAAAACCACAATGCAGAGTTGTAGTTTTTATGTTGCTTACAGTGTCCTTTTAAATGTTCACTCCAAGTACCATATCCACTCCAAGTACCATATCCACTTCAGCATGCTGATGAGAGCATCAGAATCCAGCTGTCATACAGGCAGTGACCAGCATCAGGTGGACCCCAGGTATGAAGTCAAACCGTTTGCAAACACTCTGTTGAAGTTATGGTGTTTGGAGTATTCCAAAGGCACACTGGACACAAATTGGTACTTGACAGTTGATGTCTATTTATTATAATTATTCATTTGCTGACAGGGTTTTTCATTTAAAGCACCAGTAATTCCTGACTATTTCTGCTAAACAAAAAAAAGGGGGGTATTTATGCATCCCTCATCCTTTCTGTAAGGTTGCGTTTTTATTGTTTCACTAAAATGGCCCCATAATGGCCTTTCTACTAAACTATTTTAAACTGAGAAGACAAAATGGACAGGTATAGAAAAGAAGGAGAGACTGTAAAACTCAAAGGGAATTTAAATTTTAGGCCAAACTAGCAAATCTGAAGATTTGTTCTATTTTAGCTCTTCTGGTTTAAATTTTTAATACACTTTCAATTAGTTTACAATTTTTAACAATATACCCTTTCATGAATAACCCAGGAGAAGAGAGAGAAAACAAAATTGTTACAGTCATGAAGCTGCACACGTGATATAAAAGTAACTGTTTAACTTACTTATTCAATATAATTCACCTACAAAATGCTATGTATACACATTTATTTAGCAATTTCACAGTAATATACATTCTGCAGTACATTTCCATTTCAACACTATCTAATCTTCCATCATTATCTATAATTAAGGTTACAAGTTTTTGCACTTATTAGAAACAATGATGTTCGGTGCTTGCTGTATAAACACATAGCATACCTCAAGATATATACATAATCAATCACAGCATAACAGAAGCAGCCTGTTGAAACCAGCTATATAATTTAATCATATGACTGTCCAAAAAGCTGGTTCCTAACAAGGCAATGTCAGATAAGAGCTACTGAATGTCAATGAATGTCAAACTGTTTGTGCCACGTATACTATAGGCTAAAACAAACCCTAGAATTAACAAGTTACCTGCACACCATCCCAGGGGCCCCTAGGTTATGTGGCACCCAAGACAGACTTGTGTTTTGCTTTTTGTATGTCATACTGACCCATTTATGTATATGCCCCTCCTCAAGACCTTATGTATGTCTCTTGTCCCATCCCCACGTTCTTTGCCTATTTAGCCCCTTAGTCCATTTTGTGTCTCTTAAAACCCTTTGATAAACATTTCTTTGAGTATACAATATATCTTAATTACTAAAATGGATATTTCACTGTCCAAATACAAAAAATATGTAAATCACTGTATCACTGTGTAGTACATATACCACAAATGAAAACTTGCATGCATCTAATTATGCATTTTAATTTTTTTATTGAGGGTGAATCTACATACAGCTTGCAAAACCTGCAGTTCTCTAGTGTGCTACCTATGCAAGTCCTCACCTTCTAACCCTGTCCAGACTTTCTGTGGCTAACCAAACACAGACTTCCCAATGCAGCTCAATGAGAAGTCTTTGCAAGACAGGTGCTCTGGGTAATTGCTGCCTCTTGAGTTTAGCTCCACTGACCTAAATACACCAGGAAGTAACAGGACTTGTCTGATTGAAAGCCAGGAGGGTGTAACCAAGTAACTTTTTTTTTTTTTTTTTTTTTAATTCTTTATTTTTGAGTGCATGAGGATTACAACATAGCTTACTCTGCCACGACAGCGGTCATAAGCTTGAACATGTCACATTGTGATATAGTCAAGTAACTTTTTTATAGTGTAAATTTCTATTGAAATCTACACTGGTTGTTAAATGTAAGAAAGACGAGACACTCTTCACATGTAAAGCACTTCAACAGGTTTAATTTCATACTTTTTGTGCTTAACCTGGCTTGCATTTGGCCAAGGGCAGGCGTGTTGCCTGGGAGATGATATGTACTGGAACTCAGGATGGGGTCTTAAAACTTCATATC
Source organism: Pelobates fuscus (assembly GCF_036172605.1). Lineage (NCBI taxonomy): Eukaryota > Metazoa > Chordata > Amphibia > Anura > Pelobatidae > Pelobates > Pelobates fuscus. The sequence continues at coordinate 369,787,278 of NC_086318.1, forward strand.
TAATTGTGGCCCCATGTCACTGATAGCCACAAGTCCTTTATAATGCTGATAGAAAAATAACACCTCCAATTTTATAATTTGTGATCATGTTTTAAGTTATAAATTATAAATCAAAGTGTGGGGGTATTGCTGTGGGTTCAGGGTTGTAATGCAGTGGACGCAGGGTTAGCTAACACAGCATGGTTTAGGGTTAATACAGTATGTGTACATGTTAAAAAATATAGGTTTATATCATATTCAGAATTAATTAAAGGATTTGGTGTCACAATGAGATTTAAAGAACATGTTAAGGCTTTTTTACGAGGGCTTCAGTCGATATATAACAACCTTTGAACTAAACCATGGACTTTTTGTCACCTAACAATGTCCCTGGTCCATGGACAAAAATGTTAGTGTGCATGTACTTAAGTAGCCACACACATGCTGCACATCAGTGATGCATAAGCACATAGTCATCACATTAAACTTGACATAACAATGAAAAAACTCCTGTACCATTCCTACAAGTTACGGAAACTCTACGTAAAGACTGCCGCTTTTACGATCAGGGACTATCCTAGAAGCACACCAGCCCCCTCTTGCCATAGTCCTACGGCCCTCACTTCCCCCTCTTTGGACTGGAGGGGGAAATCTTGGCTCTCTCTGGAGCATCTCCTTTCTTCAGTTGACCTCCTCGGCATTGAGGCAAACAACCAAGATGGCTGCTGGGTTCATGTTGGTCCCTCAATAGGCGTGGGAAACCACGCACCAACAGATGATGGCCTTCCTACACATTTTTGATGCCCTGTGTTACAGGTTCTGGGGTCACTTAGCCAAGCGAGCCTGGAGTGAACACTCGCCTCAGCCTTCCACAGGGCTTGTTAGCCAAGAGACCTAGGATTAGGTTCTTACAGCGAACACCACTCTTCCTTATTCACCTGGGCCAAGAACCTTTGAGATCTATACCACTGTGCTCTGCCTGCACTTTTGGAGGGTTACCTGTTGGTGCTGCTGATCCTTGCCTAAATACATTGCAAGTTAAAGGACCACTCTAGGCACCCAGACGACTTCAGCTTAATTAAGTGGTCTGGGTGCCAGGTACCTCTAGGATTAACCCTTTTTTTTATAAACATAGCAGTTTCAGAGAAACTGCTATGTTTATAATGAGGGTTAATCCAGCCTCCAAATCCTCTAGTGGCTGTCTCATTGACAGCCGCTAGAGGCGCTTGCGTGCTTCTCACTGTGAAAATCACAGTGAGAGCACGCAAGCGTCCATAGGAAAGCATTGTAAATGCTTTCCTATGCGACCGGCTGAATGCGAGCGCGGCTCCTGCCGCGCATGCGCATTCAGCCGATGACGTCGCGATCAAGATGGAGAGGAGGAGGAAAGCTCCCCGCCCGGCGCTGGAAAAAGAGGTAAGTTTAACCCCTTCCTCTCTCCAGAGCCCGGCGGGAGGGGGTCCCTGAGGGTGGGGGCACCCTCAGGGTACTCTAGTGCCAGGAAAACGAGTATGTTTTCCTGGCACTTGAGTGGTCCTTTAACTCCAGAACAGTGCCCTACGTGTCTGGTGTGTTTCAAGATTGGGCACTGTTGTACACATGGATCCAGTGAAGTGTGTTGTCTGACAACTCTCCTCACTCATTTCAAAGACCCCATGTCTCACCGCAAGCTTGTTCCTCAACTTTCTCGAAGGGCCATCGGCTGACTTATATTAAGGCAGGCACAAAGGGTGTCCCAGCACAAGTTAATACCTGTTGAGTGTGTATCTTATGTATTGCCTTTTGTCTCACCTGGAAATCTTTGAGTATGGCTATTTTACAAGTCTCTCACACACAGTTGCTCCAGTAGTTAACTATCAGTCTCTTTCAGCTGGTCTCTACGATTAAAAAAAAGAGGTATTCCTGTAGCTCTATTGAAAGCCATGTAATTAGCGTTGTCCTGCTATTTCTCTCTTGTGTAAAGGAGTGTTAATTAATATTGCTTCATTTGTAACGCTTAGTCTGTATGTAATCTATTTACTTCAATAAAAAAACTATTTACAAAAAAAAAAAATAGAATGGACAAAGTGGCCTAGACTGACCCTTTAAAATTCTGAGTATTAGCATATTATTTCCTGAGAGATGTGCTCTTCAAACATATATGCAAATTGCAGATGTTAAACCGTAACTGCCGAGGAAGGAAGGATTTCATTCCAGCACGGTCTCGGCTTACTATTCTGAGCTTTCTATGCATTTGCATTCTTCTGACATTCTTTCCACCACATGCTATTGTTATTGAGAGAAAGTTAACCTTGACATGCCCTATTATACTTTAAACCTGGCAGATATTTCTCCTACTTTAGAACAACTTATCTGCGTCCTCCACAAGCTGCAAATCTCAAGCAAAAGGTTCAATAAAAATGAAACAATTTATCAATATGCCAAAATGGTCCCTAGTCTGGGACGTGTCTGGTAGTAATATATAACCATTTCTCAAGCTGCTGTCCCTGTGTATACATTCAATGTTTTATTTATGGGTAGGAAAGATATTCACAACGTTACTGAACCTACGAACCAACGTCATACGGAATTAAAGAGGTGAACGGCCCCTTTTATACTGTAAATTGAAACACAAGTTCAATATGGTCTGCGAGCCCCCAAACTCAAGATAATGGAAATATTTTTATCATCATTTTGGTCAAAATTGGCAGCATGTATACATACAGTTGAAAAATTAACTAATATGGGTATGCTTGCTGCCTACTGCTACATGTATCTAATAAAATGTGTTTATAGAATATCACTTTTTTCTCTACATGTATTGTACACTCTTTTCTACATATCTATACGAAAAACAAAATCGAAAATAAAGAGTGTCTAAAAAAAAAAATGTAACTAGTTAAATAATTGATGGAATATTAATCAATACAAGTGGAATCACACAATGAGTTCACCCACCTAAAAAAAATAAAAGCGGGGGCAGGGCCTGACCACCAGTGGGATCAGACGTGCTCTGTCTGAGCTCCCGCTCCAGGGCCAGAAAATCGGCCTAAATTGGAGGTCAACCGCGACCATTTCTCTATACCGGTGACCATACTGACCCCCAGTCACTGGGGCAAGCGGGGACACCGCACACGACCCTGTCCTGCGGCTAGAGTAACCCGACAGGGGCCCGGAGTTAGTTGGAGCTTGAGCCGGGACGAGACGGCCGCTCTCTCGGGTCTCCGGCAGGCGTCTCGCTTTCCCCCCCCTCTGGACCCGGGGGATCATCCCGGTCTGCAGGGGACCAGCAGAACACCAATCTGGGCATAAACAATTGTTTGAGCGAGGAACATCCACGTGCACCATTCTACAAGATGGCCGTTGCACGCCAGCCATGTGCGCAGACCGCCAGTGCAGGAGAGCAGATCGAAGGGGAGCTAACCCAACACCACCCGACCACCATGACAACCTTCCCCAGGTCTGTGTTGGCGGACTACACAGGGCAAATTAAGGTACAGGTTGCGGGCATCAACCAGGATGAAATGGGGGGCACACAGAGCGGGAACCCACTGAACAGCCCTTATAAAGCAGACCTACAGGGGCCACAAGACCCCAGAACTGCCAGTCCCGACAAGACAGGTCACAGGGACCGAAACCCCAAACCACCCACCTTGCACCCGGCTAGAATCAGCCCACCCCACCTGACTGGGCCTGCAACACCACAACTACCGCCACACGCCAATGAAACAGCGCAGGACAACACCACTGCACCACCGGGGCACAACAAGAGGCACCTACCAAACAAGCACAGGGCTGGAGAGGGCCAAACTCTAAGGGCCCCGACAAACACAACCCCTCTAGATGGCGATCCATCATGGCAGAGCATAATTAAACACCCTCACACTCTACCAAACCAGAGTGCCCCACACACAGCATACCCAAGGCAGGGCGCCCAACAACCTCCCCACAGATTGGGAATCGGATAAGCAGGCAAAAAGACACGGTCTGCCTGCTGGCTGACCGCGGTGAAGACGCCAGCACAGATGAACCTTAAATCCTACTCAACCTGGCGGACTCTTGTTGCTAAGCTTCCATCCATGGACATTGACTTATGCTCGTAACTATTTGCCCTAGCATCAACTCCAACTATGCTTAGCCAGACACACTGCCTACAGATAACGCAGCATGATTTACACAAAGCACCAAGCGAGGAACACACTCTAGAAAATCACACTAGCAAACCACAGAGCTTAGAAACCCACTTTAAATAGAGAAAGTGTTACCATGCTTAACCCCCTTAAGCTTGTACACTTATGCTTGTTCACCTACTCCAATGTAACTTAAATCATATTGCTCATAGCTTGTTTCCTTTATCGTTACCTTTTCATTTAAAAATGTATGCGTACCCAACACGCCACAATATTGTTATACTCTGACTATGAAAATCGAGCCTGCTGATGCTGTTGTGGCGATACAGGCACTGTTGTACCTACCTGCATACCAAAAATAAAGAATTAAAAAAAATAAAAATAAAAGCATAATTTTAAAATACTGAATGTTAATCTGATTTTGACCCGAATTATACATGTGGCATGGGTTTGACAACTCATTTGTAAATTAGTTTAGTGCCGCATAGCTTCAATGTAATAGTATATATGTTTATAAAAAAAAAAAAACAATCTATATAATTATTCATTACACTCCCATAATCAAACGAGGATTTCATTGTACCTGGGAGGGAAGAGCTGTAACAATAAATAGTTTACTGTAATCAGTTGTCTATAGCATGATGAACATACTCTGTTTCAACCCACAGGTGCCCACTATAATAGCACTGGGACCCAAATTCTGGTCCTCACCTAGCGGTTAAAAAAAACTTATTAAGAACAAGGTTTAAATGAAATGTTAACGCTGTTGTTGGCTCTGGAATCGGAAACGTTCTATTCAGGATGATATAGTACTTCTGCCTATACTGTGTGTCCCTTTAATAGATCATAATAACATAATTTGTCCTAAAACAAGCCATTTAACAAATCAGGCAAGGGAAAGGGTCAGATTTTGTTGTACAACTTATGCCATTTCCATGCCAAGTTTATGAAGAATCTGCAATCCTAAAGTAAAATTGATCTATTTCGTAACATTATAATTATTAGTTTCTTTGGCGTTCACATGGCAACATCAGGTGATTGTGCTGCAGGTGTGGCATCAGTGTAATGGAATTGTACCCACCAATATTATGAATTACGAGTACTAACAAAATCAGTTTCTTCTTTCTCTTCTTATCAAACTTTACTGCATCTGAAAGTGAATATACAATGGATTCGGTATGTATGTTTATGGTGTCAGTTGCTTTGGAAATTAAACAATGTGCTTTGTTTAGTCAACAATCAAAGTGGAAAGACATGTTTGACTGCCTTGGAAATAACTGCATATAGACTCCTTTATTTACATAGCAGAAAGCAAATGATTAGTTCTGATACTAGTTGCATTGAAGGGACAATCCGAACACCATAACCACTACACTGTATTATATTATCCACAATGCTTTTAAATGATCTCTTTGGTATTTGGAATGGAAAGAATACTTCATATTATGATTGTTGGCGCCCTAAGCCCCAACCTCTTGCCTAGAGCTGCAAAAATGTCTTATGTTTCTATAATGCTTCTGATAGGTATGCCCATAAACTGGCTTTGGCATCAGACATGTTTGATTCAGAATGATATAGAACTTCTGCCTATACTTGCCTGTAAAAGAACGGTACATGAAATGAGATATTCCAGAAACTAAGACATGTGGTTCTGAGACCAAGATTTAGTAGAGTCTGCTCTCTTCCACCACCACGAGCCCATGTTCAGGGGGTGGAGGTAATATTAAACCAGACAGGGACATTTCATACACAGAAAAAATTGGTTGCAAGATGAGTTTAGAGAAGATGAGATCCTGAATTGACCCAGTTGAAGGAAAGGAAGTGGAATAGCTTAGCAATGGCGCTCAGAAGATTACTTTGTAGTCTGGCATATGTGCAATGTCAGAATTGGCTAGGTAGCATGATTGGTATCATATGGCTAGTGGGATTTACATTAAAAAATGGCTTTTTTACACTGTAAATATTGTAGTACCATCTAGAAAATAGCTAATATCACGTTTAACAGGGTTTACATTTTTAAGTCATGCTCAAGTAGCCAGGCCTTAACAGTTACTCTCTACTGTAAGCCTGGAGAGTGCATGACACACTAAACAGGGGTAAATTGCAACTCAACAGGGCTACATTTTCACTTGCCAATGACTAGTGGAAATTGTGAGATCTGATGTAGTGATACATTTCAAAATGTGTTTCTATGACCTAAGGAGTAACTCAAATTATCTCCCAGCTCAGCAAAAACATGCCAGCAACTACATCACATTTTCACATCAGGACTTAATTAACTGACCTATTTTTAAATCTTATTTTTTTTCTGTTATAAAATTGAACTTGGGAAGTTTGCATCATTAAACTGAACAAAATCCTGCAATTTTTCTGCAAACTGACAGCATGGTAGCTTTCCAATAAATCCCAGATTTTTATTGGCTGCTGTTTGTTGGCGGCAGCACCTCTTTAGAGAAAGGTAATAAGACACGTCTAGAAAAATACAGAAGACAATCAGATTCCAAGAAATGACAGAAAGAACAATGCGTCCTATTTATATTAAAAACAGCTACGGAACTTATGTAATCATTTTTATTTTTTAAAGTTTCCATGGGTTGGTATGGAAGACTAAATACAAACACAGCTAATTGTCGAATATGCCAAAGGGACGGTCCTTAAAGGGACTCTCCAGTGCCAGGAAAACAATCCGTTTTCCTGGCACTGCAGGTCCCCTCTCCCTCCCACCACCCATCCCCGGTAGCTGAAGGGGTGAAAACCCCTTCAGGTCACTTACAGAAACCACTCGGCGGTGGTTTCTGCTCGCTGCCACTCCTCCCAGTGATTACGTCAGACGGTGGGCGAGACTGATTCCGCCCGCCGGCTGAGGAAACCTAATGTGCATGCGCAGCAATGCCGCGCACGTGCATTAGAGCTCTCCATAGGAAAGCATTGAAAATGTTTTTCAATGCTTTCCTATGGGGAACTGAGCGACGCTGGAGGTCCTCACACGGCGTGAGGACGTCCAGCGACGCTCTAGCATAGGTTTCCTGTGCTATGGACACGGAAGTGCCCTCTAGTGGCTGTCTAGTAGACAGCCACTAGAGGTGGAGTTAACCCTGCAAGGTAATTATTGCAGTTTATAAAAAACTGCAATAATTACACTTGCAGGGTTAAGGGTAGTGGGAGTTGCCACCCAGACCACTCCAATGGGCAGAAGTGGTCTGGATGCCTGGAGTGTCCCTTTAAATATCAATAACAAATGTGCTTGCTCTTACAACACCAAAAATAATCAGGGAATCACTGTTTACTTTTGCATCACTGCATTTTTGGTCTTGCAAACCCTTTTCACAAAGCCATTCTCAAATTCCAGGTGCTCACAAGGAAGATAGAATATGTAGGTTCGATTCTCTCTGCTTCAAGAAGACTGAGGCACCTGACAATCTACAATAGTTGTGCAATAATAATATAAAATGTAATGTGGGCACACTTTTGGAATGCAATAAGCAAATGTATCATGCAACCACTCTTCATGCCCTATCCGCTATGTAACGCCTCGGTTAATATCAAAGGGACACTCCACTGCCCACATACAAACAAAATAAATCACTGTTTAGGAAATATACCCCCAAATGAAAACATTCTTACATTTAGTTATGCGTTTTTTATAGGGTTATATCTAAAAACAGTTTGCCAAAGCTGTAAATCTCCAATCTTCTGCATTTGCAAGTCCACCCCTCTAACCCAGCCCAGACTTTCTGTGACTGTCCAATCACCTTCTAATCTCCGCTTACCAATGCAGTTTACTGAGAAGTCTTTGCGAGGCAGGTGCTCTGTGCAATTGCTGCCTCTTGAGTTTAGCTCCAATAAGCTAACCAAACCAGGAAGTAACAGGACCCCCTGTCTGCTTGAAAACCATGGGGGCGTTACAAGGTTTATTTATAAAAGTGTCAATTTAAAATCTGAATATTTAGTAAAATTAAAAAAACCAAAGCATTTCAGCAAGGTAAAATGCTTTAGGGTTCAGTCCCCTTGAAATCTTGCCACGGCATGACTGATCATATGTGTGCCACATATTATTTTTTTTTTATGATTCTGTTTCATTTTCACTATTATTTGATCTGGTCATTGCTCAAACAAATTAATCCATTTACCCAGATCTATTTTCTGTCTAACCAAACCTTTTGCCAGTTCCTAGCTTGTTATGCTGTATAACAGACAAGGTTAATCAAAGTCTAAGGACTTTTCACAATGGTATCAACCACACTTGCAATTCTACCATGAAGCAAACTTCTTCAATGCATTGCTGAAATTGTGTATCTGATTCAGAGATTAGATCGGGACAATTCACGGGCAATAAAAAAAACTTTCAATGAATTCCTTTCATTTTCTCAAGAGGTTTTTATTCACATTTTTTTTTTTAAAGAGATCATTGCAAACAGTGCTGTGTTTTTCATATAAATCCCTGCTACCATAAAAACAAATTTCCCATAAATCACAACAATTGGATGTACAGAGATATGGTACTTTCCTTATATGAGAACAGTACAACTTCTACCATTGAAGGCTTTGGCAAGGTGAAAATATTCTATTTGCTTCTCTCTCTCTCTCTTTCCAGTGAGCATCAAGTTTTTTTAAATTTATTACAGGGTTAGCAGCCTATGGTACACGTCCCTTGCATGGCAAGCAAGGTGCCTTTACATAGCACACAAGGCTGCCAGACTCAAACAGTCTTTCGAAATCAATGGATCTGCCTCAGAGCTGGCCAGTAAGAGGTCCCAGTAGCTCCTCTTCCTATATCTGCTAGTGTCCAAAGCGGGCAGTGAGAGGGCAATCCTTAATTCAATTGTGGCATCGCTGGTAGGAAGTGATCTCCAATCACTTCCTCCCAATGCTTGTGTCGTAGAAACAATGTGGGAGGAGAGCAACCCGCCAAAGTACTTGCCGTGACCCGTACCTCGCCAGCCCAGTCCCCACTAAACACCAGGGAAGTCAGCCTTAAGCTGCTAAATGGTAAGCAAAAAGGAGGGTGGTTAGCATTAACAGCATTGTCAATATTTGGGTATAGTGCTGTGTGTTTGAAGTTTGTTTGTGTATTGTGTCTGTGCAGCAGCGTGTGTAGTATTGTATGTGAGTCTAGCAGAGTATGTAGCAATGTGTAACTGTGTACCCTGGCAGTGTGTATTGGAGGGATTCACAATACAACAAGCCGCTCACACACGTACACATTATAACACAGCTCACACATGCACAAATACAACCCTACAAAGCAGCTGCAGCATCCTTACATAACGCAAGTAGCATATGGCAACACACATGTCAAAATCATGTTCTGGCAAAGTGCTGCTAAAAGGTCTAGTAGTTACATTGCTGAACTAGGCTACTCCGAGGGTTTATTTAATCTGGCTAAAACAGACTGTTAAATAACAGACTGTGATAACTTTCCTAGGTTGAAATTTATACTCTATAACTGTTATTGTCCTGACGCAGTAAACAGTAGTTCTGGTTAATATGGACTAGATCACAGCTGCTTCAACAGCTTTAACAAGCTGAAGAGCTGTTTAACGATAACATGCATTCCACATCATGTGAAGTCTTTAATGAAATATGTACTGGTATCTTTAGATATTACAAGCAGGATTTCAAGGTTACTGTGACCGAGGATTACTAAGATTTAAGGCAAACAGGAACAGAACTAATATAAAGAACTGTTTAACCTTTTAACTGGGAGATAAAGATTGCATTCCAATTCTGTTATTTCTAAGCATGATTGGAGGCAAGACAAACAGGGCAGATTATGGAGAAAAATAATGTTTGTAGTGGTTGTAGTGTTCTTTTAAAGGGCTACTCCAACTCTATGAGGGGGATCTTTGCTGTGTAATGTGCCCTATTTGGCAACGTGGAGAAGTTCCCTTGCCTTGATTTGCAGAAAAAAAACTGCCAAAAAGATAATTTTTACTTACCTAGAATCCAGCGCCAGGCGAAGCTCCAGGTGCTGATTTCCATACCCTCTCCGACGTCACATAGGCCTCGTGCAGTCTAATCCCTGGCTTTTCACAGAGAATCATAGGTGATTGGACCGTTTTGCTGTCTCAGAGCGCATTTGCGCACGATGTGAATGACGGTTTAACAGAAAAAAAAATAACTGTGTGCAATGGAGTAAGAGAGCACCCAGTGGGTGGGAGGGGGGGAAGCAATCCTCCTCTTGCAGGAGAAGATGTTCATGTCTTTGGCCAGTGCGCTGTGCGCACTAATGATAGATGCAAAATATACACAGAATTGACAATGGTAGCCTGGAAGCATGGAGGTGTGGGCTGCTAATATCACGTGTGTAGGGTATTCAGCTAACCAATAACACACAATAAAAAAATATCAAAGTATGTGCAGTGCTTCAAGATGAAGTGGTCATGGTGGTTGGACTAACCCTTTAAGACTGTTCTAAACAACAAGACGCCTCAAGTACAGGATTGGTTCAAAGCAGTTGTAAGCTCAAGGGCCACGGAGGAGCTCATCCATTTGTCCTAGCAGCACATGATCATATGGTAGATACAAAAGCACAAGACGTATAGTGAGTCTCCTACACCCCGGTTAACTCAAAAAAAAAAACGTGATAAACACAAAAGGCAAAAGAAATGGTGTGGTGTGCTCCAACTACAGGTGTGAGGATCACCAATGAGATAATATACATACACTGGTTATCGGTCTCCTGAAATATACTGGTAGTACTCCAGTTAGGAAATGATATTCCAGCTTTTAATCAAAGTGGTTCGCCACTAACAGTGGCCAGCAAGGCACATCAATAGGTCAAAAGAACCAAGGTGCATGTATATGGCTGAATGATCCTATCATATACTAAAGGGAGGAATTAGTTTTTCTTATTTATTTTTTTAGAAATACTTATTTTAAAAAAATCTAAATTTCAATACTTGTAGAAAGGATTATCATATTTTAATTATTTGTATCTTAAACAAAGCACACAAATACAGATGATAATCAGCATGGCATAACTATTTTTTTAAGTAAACATAAGCAAAAATAAATGTATAATTTGACAAAGAGAAAAAGGGGGGAAAGGTAAGAAGGGGTAAAGTAAGGCAAGTGAAAAAGGGGAATCCATTGTCATGTGGTAGGTATGAACAATCGGTTTATGAAACCCTCTATATTATATTTTTGAGGTAACGGTTGTTTAAACTTAATTGACCTTAGCCGTTTTTTCGAAAGCAATATTATAAACAGTTTTTTTTTCTATCTAACCGTTATTATTTTTAGTGTATTTGTTTGTAAATGGAAGCTATACTTGACCTACCTGTATGTGATGTTAACATGGGTACCAGGTTCATCCTTCTCCCAGATTAATGCAACTCTTTCTGGGCATTGATGGACATGCTTGTCTAGGCAATTCACTGCAGAAAAAAAAAAAGTGAAGAATTTAGTTGTAGTTAGGGTGAGCCAAAATGTGCTTTGAGTTGAGTTAAAGTCAGAATTTGGAGTGATCTAGAGCAGTGATAATTACATCATTAGAATAGCATTCATTTTTTGGAATGCTAGAAAAATATGGTTCAATTTAAGGTGACTTCGGAGTTACACTTGACCCAGCACAAATCCAACCAAATAAACTGGCATGTCTAAGAAGCTGAGCTCATGGAAATTCACCAGCTCAGGGACCATTACCATTCAGCAGATTTGCCAATCATGAGCCGAATGCACTTTTTTTGATATCTTAAAGAGGAAAAGTTACTTTTAAGGATTTCTAATACCATGCTTACTTATCCCACGCATTAAATACATGTTTTTGAGGGCTGAAAAATAACATTTAATGTAGGAATCCACACCACTTTATCTTGAATTTTCTTAATCTTTGTTATAAGCTCTGCCCTTTGCATCTGTCAATCAGAGCATTGAAAAAAAAGAAGGAAAATAAATATCACACTACTGTACTACCTTTGTCCTGGAACGGTCTGCTTGAATTTGGCTCCCTGTAAGTCGTTTTTATTAACTCAACCATAAATTGTTCCTGAATAGTAGAACGTGTCACGAAAGAATAACAAAGTGTTTAGATGTATATGTAGCCTAAGATGTTAGAGTGACCATTTAATTGAACAAAGTGCGACAGGCAAATTTTTCATGTGTATATTTTTTTTACTTTCAGTTGTATTTTAAAAAGTAGAACTTTAATTTAAGGAAGTGTACTACGCATGGTAAACCTCATGCTAGCTGGACTCTCTTGTCCATAAAATAGGAACTATTGCACGTGTTTTGAAAAGGGAGGGTTATTACAGTTTCAGATGTGCCCATAATCTTAATGTTTTGCTGGAGAAATTGTATTGTTTAAAACATATACTCACTAAGACTGCATCTGATACTGGAGATGGATGAAAATACATGAGGAAGCAAATACATCTTGCACACTATCATTTGGGACCGTGCAGGCAGATTTCCAGCAGTTATTTTTGCTAAATAATATTACCGTACTTTGTAAGTTTTCTAGCACAATGCATATCTAAAATTACCAAGACTACAAAACAAGAACTTGCCATGGTATACAGTGTAATGACTGTGTCCCTTTAAAAATGAGCAGTTTTTTTCACACACACTCTCAAGTGAGAATTCAAAGGGAATATCAAAGTAGTCAAACGTGAAGCATATGTGAAACTCATTTTAAAGTACAGTGGTGGATGGAAATTTTTTAATTTTTTTTTTTACTTTTAATGATATTTTGTTTTGTTTCATAAATTATCATAAAGCCAATGATAGAACTCTTGTATATCAATAGTCACATTGAATTATCACTTTGAAAGATGAGCCAAACATGACCCTCACTGTAATAGAGCATTTTGATTTATAGCGTGGCAGGCAGGCCAGTGTTCATATGTTGGATATCTGGAATTGTTGAGATTAATATAGACTGATTGTAGTAACTGAGGCCAACAGAATGGATACCCCTGAGATGGCTTTATGGTTTACCCGTATATTCAATGTAATCAGTAATCATGGTTTAAGCAAACCAGGTGAAACAACAATAGCAACAGTAGGTGGACAGACGTTCTCAATATTACTCTGTTACAGGGCCAAATTGTCACCTGCTAGAACTTAATACAACATAGATATACCAATGGGAATCTGTTGGTCAACAGTTCATGGACCTTTGATTTAGCAAACTAAGACATGACAAAGGTTCTAGAGGATGAAACGCTGACTAAAATCTAATTTATGTGTATATACATAAATTGCTGGATTAGCACCTGGGCAGAAGATTGGACTGTTCGTTCTTGCTGTGATAATTGGATTCTATCTATATATTAAAATTGGGAAGTGGGGGCAGGGCCTGACCTCGGAGCAGAGCAGCCGCATGGTTCCACAGCTCCTGCTCCCGAGGGTGATTTTTACCCATCAACCGACTGAAATACGCTCCCACGAGCACAAAACCGGCTACCGGGAGCCAGGTGACGGCATAAGCTACCGACTCATACCAAACTAGGCTGATTCCATGCTGACCCATGCCATGCGGCCCCTGCGGCCTACAAGCCTGTTCAGCGCGGGAGAGGCGGCCGCTCCCCCGCCGCTGCAATTGACGTAGACTCCCAAGAAGGGCACCCGTTCCCCCCCTCAGACCGGTGGGGGTTATCCCGGTCCAAGCAGAGACAAACCTCAACTCCCTGCACAGAGTAGCCTGGCTGAAGCAGCACCCACGCAGCTCAAGATGGCGGCCAACTACCCAGTCACGAAGCATGATACAGGGGTACTCGCCCCAGACTGGGAAACCAGATTCCTGGAAAAGTTCAACGACATCTGCCAGCGGTTTTGGAGGAGAGTGGAGGCACGGAAGCAGCAGCCGACCATAGTCGCCCCTGAGTCACACCCGACAGGCGGAGCTCTGGCGCGGCGACCTACTCCCAAACGGAGGATCAAGCGGCCCCAAATACAAGCCTACAGACCGCGTAAGCGGAGGAACTACCGCCACCCGAGATCACGGTACTTCCACCTTACAGCGCCAAGCCGGCGGACCCTTCCTCATCAAGCACGGGACCCCTACACGACCCAGGCTGGTAAGGGTGAGAGGGCATGGAATAACCTAAGACCCACTGGGACTGTCAACAACACCCCTTCCCACTGCCTACTACCGCCACACCTAAGGGTAACCATGCCTCCTCCTGTAGGAATCGGCTAATGCACCCGGCAGCCAGACGGCAGGAACTCCACAGACTTACCGGTCTCCCGAGACAATACCCTGCCAGCTCTACACGCTGGGTCGAACTATGACTCCAACTCTCATGGAAGTATTTTTGTTTGCTCCTCATCTTCTGGTCCATTACCAGCAGCCTGGAAATCTTACGGTTCTGCGCAGAATCCTGGAATCTGCCGAGGTCCAACTTGGGAGATGCGGCCTGAGTGCTCCTATAACAACTGGGACTACTACTGCCTTTATTTTCCACATCCTTTCTTGCTCTTCTTTCAGCCATTGGTATTGGTCCACCATCTGATGCAACTTCTTCTTGATATTATGGTCACTGAGTACTGCCACATCCACATTCTCCTTTTGTGAATCTACCTTTGAGGGGCATTGTGCCCGGTAATAAATTCATAACACAATCGTGTGGTCTATGAATTTATTCATCCAGCCTCACTGCAGTCTTTCCTTATCTACCACCACAATGTTAGATTGATGTTAAGGCTAGACACCCCAACATGCAAACCTTACAGCAAAGAGTATTCAATACTAATGCAAGTAACAGTGCACAGTATGAAGAACCTATCATTCTGGGTGTCAACAGAGCTATATTTTGAGCCTCCTGGACTTTATTCAAAAGCTGTGATGTCACAGAGGTTCTAGTGAGAGCAATCTTTTTTTCTGAGGAAACTATTGGCATAATCTCATCTTTTTGTCTGTCAAGCATTTCATACTCTCTTGATAGTTGGTTTCCTGGCCGACAGGTAATCGGATAATTAACTCTAGGGAAGAGGAGGGATCAACAGGTTTCTCTGGAAGAGAGTCTTTTCTCGTCACCTATGTTGTATAAATCTTTATTACCCATTAGTATCATGACGGAGATTACTGATCTTTCCAATAAGTGACACCATTCTTTCAAAGATAAACTGTTGGCTAATCGTTCACTGTTACTGATATCATAGTTCCTTTCAGCAGGATTTGACTTAAGTGAGAAGAACCGGCAAGCAGCATCAGGTTGGGTATATATTCTTTATTTACCCCCTTGTAATCGATAGAGAGCTTCAGATCACCTTCCTTTTTTTTATAGAAATAAGAACACTGTTCCTGCAGGTGAGGAGGCATGGGTCTCTTGAATGTGCTCCTCTATTATTTTGTTCTCCTTTCATAAATCTACCTTTGAGGGGCATTGTGCCTGGTAATAAATCCATAGCACAAACGTATGGTATATGAGGAGAAGAAAATGTGCTTCAACTTTGTCAAAAACGTAGGACCAAGTATTGAGAAGAAACCACTGTTGAAAAAGGAGAAACTGTTAGACCTTTCAAGAATATGTTCTTGAATTTAGACAACCAAGGAAAAAGAGAGCAGGAAGGAAAGGAGATAACCTAAAACACAATTCCATCCTTCTTGTGTAACATTTCCACTGTTACTACAGTATATACTGTCTATATATCCATTCAGCACATCAATAGAATTCTTTAGTTTGTAGCCGGCGCCGCTATATATTTCTGTAAAATTCTTCAACCACGTAATACACTACATCTATAACAATTTTATTGTGACCTACAAAACTCAATGCATTTTGATACTAAGTTTGTAAATGGCAGTAGAAGGCAGAGTAGTAAGGGTGACTGCAATAAAAACCACAGCCATTCACTCTAAGAGTTATAGTTTTATTGCTGTTTTGTTGGGAGCACGTGCAGCCACAATAAACAAGGAACCCAATCCAATATGATATTCGCTATTTTAATATGTTTAGCTTGTTATACCTGAGTTTACAAGTTTGTCACATGTTCACAAAGGAAGTCAAAGAATTTGTGTCATTTTTCACGGTATTGACTTACAAATGCAAACAATGTCATCAGCTCTCCTTTGGCAAAAGCTGAAGGTGAGTTGTTACAGCAAGTCTGATCTGGTTGGCAAAAAATGTCTCTAGGCCTCAAAATATTGAATGTTATTAGTAGAAGATAGTTCATGAAGATCTAACATTGAGTTTTTCATGAAGATAAATGATTTAATAAAATTGTGAGTAAGTTGTGTTTGAATTTCACAGCCTCATTTTTGTTTAGTTTGACTTTGGAAATGTTAAAATGAGACACATCCAGCATAATTACTGGTAACTCATCCCAGGAGTGTCAGCCATCATTCAATGACTGCTGATGTCACTGTTTTTTTCCCATGAAATTGATGACAGTGTCAACTGTCTCCCGGGAGTATCCATTGATAACTATTTTATATTAAAGTGTTAATTTTAATTGAGATCGGGTGATTAGATCCCTTCTTGTTTTCTCAAAGGTAACAGGTTTTAGTAGGCTTGTCACTGGTAAATGTTTACAA
Source organism: Pelobates fuscus (assembly GCF_036172605.1). Taxonomy (NCBI): domain Eukaryota; kingdom Metazoa; phylum Chordata; class Amphibia; order Anura; family Pelobatidae; genus Pelobates; species Pelobates fuscus. The sequence goes on from NC_086318.1 coordinate 369,803,847, forward strand.
AATTTAGCTTGATGAAAGATCCACTTTAACGTAAGTTTACAAACTTTTGTATACTCCAAGAGCATGATTATATTAATTTACCTACAAAAAATACTCATCAAGGTTTTTTATCGGTAGCAGTAATACTTTAGGAAACTTTAGCTATCTGAGTCAATGGGGTTCTCTAATCCTGAGATAATAATATATCATGTGTGCTTAAAGGGTTACTCCAACCACCATAACCACAATCTGTGTGTACAGTGGTTCTGCTTGAAACACTGCACACACCAAGTAATCTGCACTATTGTGTTGGGGACTAGTTGCATCAGTGATTTAGACAGCTAATGTCAATTCTTTGCAAAAAATACATCTGCCGTCTGCACTCACTGCAAACTTACAACTGATGTTCTCGGCTTCTTCCCTTGCAAGCAGGGCATGGGAAAAGTCAAGTCTCCTCTTCCTCTTTATTTAAGTATCTCCTCCCTTTCCTCACTGTCCACGCCCACTCCCTCCCATCCTTCTCCAAATCAAAGCACGCGCATGCGCTTTGAGCCATGCGCACTGAGCCATGCTCTTCTATGAGAAGCATTTGACTGGACCTCGCAGTGACGTGGCATGATGTCATAGGTGTAAGTTTAAGTAAGGGGGTGGACATTGTTAACAGTGGCATATAGGGTATTTAATAGTCAAAACACTTTATATTAAAAAGGTTTAACCACATAATTCTTCTCCTTCCAGTGAAATGAGATAAAAATAATACACTTAAAGTAGAATTCATATTTTTTATATTGCTACAATAGAAACAAGTCAAAAGTTACAAAGTAGCAATTCACAAAGAATTTTGACCAGTGTAAAACGTGGCATGTATTTTTGCCTATTTACACGTGTAGCAACAGCTGATGTGGCAGGAACAAGGTGCTATTTAAGCCACAGCTCTCACAGAAAGGGTGGTTCTACAGTTAAAGGACCACTATAGAGCCAGGAAAACATACTCGTTTTCCTGGCACTATAGTGCCCTGAGGGTGCCCCCACCCTCAGGGACCCCCTTCCCCCCGGCTCTGGGGAGAGTAAAGGGTTAAAACTTACCTTTATTCCAGCGCCGGGCGGGGAGCTCTCCTCCTCCTCTCCGCCTCCGATCCTCCCTTTCGGCTGAATGCGCATGCGCGGCAAGAGCTGCGCGCGAATTCAGCCGGTCGCATAGGAAAGCATTATCAATGCTTTCCTATGGACGCTTGCATGCTCTCACTGTGATTTTCACAGTGAGAATCACGCAAGCGCCTCTAGCGGCTGTCAGTGAGACAGCCACTAGAGGATTTAGAGGCTGGCTTAACCCTTATATAAACATAGCAGTTTCTCTGAAACTGCTATGTTTATATAAAAAAGGGTTAAACCTGGCTGGACCAGGCACCCAGACCACTTCATTAAGCTGAAGTGGTCTGGGTGCCTAGAGTGGTCCTTTAAACAACGTTGTCTGTGCTTTCAATTGTATGAGAATCTAGAAAGGGCTCTGTTACTGATAACTTAGAAATCCGACTGGCTCACTAGTCGTTGCAATGAGCACCTGTTGGTGACCCAGGCAGTCCGCAAAATGATGGAGTGTTAAGGATTTACATTGTTATGGAAAATGCAAGTTAAATTTCCATTTTGTTTCTCTGTATATTTTATTAAACTGTTTAGCTCAGCAAGAAGATATGCCTCCTAAGATAATGTGACAAGTCGGTCCACTTATTCACGGAGATGTCAGCTCTGTTATTTCCCAGAATCATAATCTTTCTATATTAAGAATGCTATGTTGATCTCAGCAGTCAACAATCACTTCTAGATCTTTGTTTGTTTGTCATTTAAGACCAGCTCCATATAAAGTTGGTTATATAATTAGCTTATTAACAATCAATCATTGCCTTTCTCTTAAAATAACTTCACCCACCCAGTTATTATGTCCTATCCTTGTATTAATTGAGAAAAAAATGTAAAATGTAGTTTGGATATTATTTTTTTTGCAATCATGTAAAACGTTGTAAATAGGCATGGTAACAAAAGCTGCATGGAAAATCATCTCCCTGGCAACAAGACACAAAACACAAATGAGATGCCGGGGGACCAACATGCATGCAATCGCAAGCTCTCTCAAATTAAAAGTTTGCAGCACCCTGAAGTTATGTTATTCTTTCAAGAAAGAAAATCACATATGTAAAAAGTGAGCATCACCAATCAACATGTGTTTCTGTTTCTTTGTTTTGACTGTGTTTTACTTGTTTTGTTATTGGATACTAAAAACTATTTTGGAGAAGTAAATAAAAGATATAGGGATTATGTAAAGTGGCTCGGCTGTTGTCAAGCCAAAATTTTCCCACGTTTTCTATTTGCTCCAATATTTTCCTTAGCCTGCAACACATTTTTCCTTTCCCAACAGTTTTGTCCTACACCTCCTTTTTGTACTTTAAATAGTGTCACTGTCGATGTCTAAAACAAATAGGTGCTTTTTTTCCCACCACAGTCAAAAAAAAAAAAGAGGAATAAAATGTATCAGAAAAACTGAATATTTTGTTGCATAATAGAAAAGATGGAACAAAAGTCCCCCTAGTAGGTGGAGTAACAGTTTAAAGGGACACTATAGTCACCCAGACCACTTCAGCTCAATTAAGTGGTCTGGGGAGATGGGCTTTGGGGAGAACATAATGAAGTGGATAGGAGCGCTATATCATTGCCCAAGTGCCAAAGTAAGAGTGAACGGTGCACTCACCGAACCCTTTCAGATCCAGAACGGAACACAGCAGGGATGTCCGCTCTCTCCTATGCTCTTCGCCCTCACCCTTGAACCATTCCTGGAAGTGGTGCGCAGATCAGATGAGATCCTAGGATTCTCCGACAAGGACACTACCCACAAAGTAGCGGCGTATGCGGACGATCTCTTATTTATTATCAACAAACCCGAGACCACCCTACCTCACTTGATGTCGACATTTGAGACCTATGGGGAGATATCGGGATTTAAACTGAATATACCCAAATGTGAGGTACTTAACATTTCGACCTCGCCGACAGAGGTCGATGTACTGAAGCGCCAATTTCCATTCAGATGGTGCCCGACCCACATGCAATACCTGGGCATCGCCGCATCTCTGCAAATACCATCATGCTACAGTGCTACAACGGGTCTTGGAATGGCATACTCACCCAGCACACAAACAATGGATTAAACTAGATAAGAACCACATGGGGTCGTCACTTCTCACTACAGTATGGAACTCGAAGAGACCTCTGATGACGCCCCTAGACTGCACCTCCACTGTGGCACAGACGCTAAAAACATGGGACAGCATCAGAAGAATTCCACAGCTGTCTCCAACACCGAGCCCGATGATACAGCTGTCATATAACCCTCAAATAGGAGGTGGGCTGCCGCCGACATCTTGGCGTATCCTAGGTGGGGGAGAATCCCTCCCCATCCATAAGATTCTGAATAACACAGGCATAATACCACTACGGGAATTGATAGACAACAACCAACCGTCCGCAATGCAAATCTTCCGCTACACACAAATTAAATATTTATACCAAACCCTATCATACAGAGAAGCCCTACATAGGGACCTGACGTGGTTTGAGGCACTCTGTGACCAAAGGACCAACCTAGCCAAGTCCACATCCCTCATTTACCAACACCTCCTTATAGGTCACTGTCAGGCTTACCTTGCTGGGAGTCCAACATGCAGAGATAAAAGCTCACCCTTGCATTTAGACACAGGCCGAGGTGGTCAAGGTAGAACTCACCTGGCCTGTGAATCTGTGCACGGGGGCTGTGCAGCTGAATGCTTGTAGTCGCAGTACAGACAAGGAAATCCAGGAGAATCGTCGTAGGTAAGCCAATGGTCAGAGGGTGCCGGAAATCAGGGGATACGAGTAACAAGCCAAGGTCAAAGGATGCCAGAATTCAGGAGATACGAGTCACAATCCAAGGTCAGGAGAATACTTAGCACGTGGAGTAGCAACTCTCTAACCAGAGTCATTGAACTGACACTGCCCTTAGGGAGGAGCAGTGTCTTATACCCTGATGATTAGTATATCAGGTTCAGCTGGAGAGTGATCGACAGGTCTGAGCCAGGTGAAGTCCAGCCCCTTAGTGCTGCAGGCAATACAAGATAAAACAGGAGTTATCCCAAGTCCTGAAATGGCTCAGATGTTAAAGAGCAGGTTCAGAACTGCCAAGCATACAGGTTCAAATCCCTCTTCGGGCAATAAAAGGGCGACCCCGTCTGGCAGTCTGGAGGTCAAGGCGTGAATCCTGACAGTACCCTCCCCTTAAGAACGCACTCTGGGCGTGAACAGGTTCCTTTTGGGAACTGTATTCCTCGTCTTCGGACTCCGTATCACTGAGGAAGTCCTTGTAATCGAAGTATCCAGAGTGGAGTCCCTCAGTCGGGGACCTTGGGGTATCAGTGTCGGGTACTGGTGGAGAAAGGTCTGGGCCATTCAGAGACCTGGTGCAGGCGGAAATAAACTTAGTCCCACAACCCATTTTATCTGAACTATTTCCCATAGGTGAGTTTTCTGGAAGTAGTGATTTCTTGTGGTCTTGAGATCCACTGGCATCAGCAGCCATCGTAGTCTGGGTACTCTTCTGCATCACGGAACGTGGAAATATCCGACAGCACCTTTGACATTTTTTAGGTCGTGTTGCCGGAATAACAGGGTGCAGCTGAATTGTACCCACTTGAAGAGGTTCAGGCCGAGTTGGGCGAATAGGGCAGTGAGAGATAAAGTGCCCTTCTTCACCACAATAAAAACAGAGACAACGCGCCCTCCTTCGATCTCTTTCTCTAGATGGCAGTCTTGTTTTAGAGCGGACGAAGCCTATCTCCATGGGTTCCTCCCTGTCCACTGGAGATTCACAGCTAGCTAGAGGAAAACCAGGGTCACAAGGCGGTTCCTCCATGTCCATTGGAGTTTCATAGCTAGCTTGAGGGAAAACAGGGGTACAAGGAGGTTTACTGGAGGAGGGTTTGCGTTGTGACCTTATGGGGACTTGGTAGGAGTCCTTTTCTTTAGGTAACAGCGATCTGCGGTTAGATGGAGCAGGCTTGGGAGTAGCTTTCCTGGAGGTAGAGCTCTGAGAGTCCATTGCGGACATAAATGACTCCCAACTGTCCAAGACAGTGCTTTTCTCCTGTAGCTTCCGGTATGCCCACTCCTTGATCCGTCCGACAAGTAAGTTGATGGCCGAACGGACCTTGACAAAGTCACTGTTGTAAGTTTTAGGCTTGAGAGCAAAAAGAAGTTCACAATCCAGTCTGAATGCTGTGAAGGAGGCACGGGAACCATCAAAGCGGTCAGGCATCACAACAAACGGTTCTGGAACTGGGCGTACTGTGCCTTTAAGAGATAAAAGTTCTTGCTGCAGTTCCGAAACAGTCTGGGTCAGGCTGGACACTTGCTGAGCAAGGGAGGTGAGCATTATCTCTGTGGACTCCATAAGGGTCAGTTCAATATGTCAGGCTTACCTTGCTGGGAGTCCAACATGCAGAGATAAAAGCTCACCCTTGCATTTAGACACAGGCCGAGGTGGTCAAGGTAGAACTCACCTGGCCTGTGAATCTGTGCACGGGGGCTGTGCAGCTGAATGCTTGTAGTCGCAGTACAGACAAGGAAATCCAGGAGAATCGTCGTAGGTAAGCCAATGGTCAGAGGGTGCCGGAAATCAGGGGATACGAGTAACAAGCCAAGGTCAAAGGATGCCAGAATTCAGGAGATACGAGTCACAATCCAAGGTCAGGAGAATACTTAGCACGTGGAGTAGCAACTCTCTAACCAGAGTCATTGAACTGACACTGCCCTTAGGGAGGAGCAGTGTCTTATACCCTGATGATTAGTATATCAGGTTCAGCTGGAGAGTGATCGACAGGTCTGAGCCAGGTGAAGTCCAGCCCCTTAGTGCTGCAGGCAATACAAGATAAAACAGGAGTTATCCCAAGTCCTGAAATGGCTCAGATGTTAAAGAGCAGGTTCAGAACTGCCAAGCATACAGGTTCAAATCCCTCTTCGGGCAATAAAAGGGCGACCCCGTCTGGCAGTCTGGAGGTCAAGGCGTGAATCCTGACAGTCACCTGGAGAACGCGGACACCTTTCGCCGACGCTGGGAACGCATCCTGGGTACATCATTCACCGTAACTCAATGGGAAAAGATCCTGGTCCTACACCACAAATGCTCCTCTAGCTCCAACTATCAGCAAACCAATTATAAGCTCCTATCGTTCTGGTACAGAACACCCGACAGCTTGCACAGAATCTTCTCGGCGGTACCCGACACATGATGGAGATGCTGGGAGGGATGCGGAATGATCCTACATATCTGGTGGGAATGCCCACGCATCACGCCGTTTTGAGACGAGGTCAAGCGACGAACGGAGGAAATACTGGGGACGGACGGCAGGTTCGACAGAGAGGCAGCTCTCCTACACTCTACAACAGACACCATCGGGATGTATAGAAGATCTATACTCCGACACCTGTTGAACGCCGCCAAGACTCTGATTCCACTGCACTGGAAGCAAGATGTAACCCCGACGATTGGACTATTGTCAGGATCGGGACAGGGATCCAACACGCAGAGTACAAACAGTAGCCAGATACGTATACCGGACCTTAGAATGGCCGGACTAACGTAAGTAGTACAGTATAGAATGGTCAAAGACAAGCCGAGGTCGAGGGTAACAGAAGACAGGTAAGCGAGAGACAAGCCGAATCAAGGGTAACAGAGATAAGCAGAGTAAGGTAAACAAGCCGGGTCAAAACCAAAAGGGATAATAGAATACACAAGCACTGAGTGACTAGAACAAGCTAGAACCACGACAGGGCAATGAGCTAATGAAAGAAGCTCTGTTAAATACCCTGTTCAGAGCAGTAACCACGCCTCCAAGGCGTCCTGATTGGTCCTGCAGCAATTGAGTGACAGGTCGTTCCGGAGGAGTGTCCTGATGACAACTTCCTGCCTAGATGCTGTAAAAGGCAGTCACTCCCTCGCGGCCGGCCTTGCATGACCGGATAGACCGTGGGGAAGGGAGCCATCAGGCCGTCTGGATGGAGGAACAGCTAAGTCTCTACCTCTTTCGGAGGTAGAGACCACAGGTACCCTGACAACTATGGATGGAAGGGGTGGAGGAGATACACAGGGCGGAATCGATCCACGCCTCATTGATAGGTATGGAGGAGAAGCATGTTGAGAGGTGGCGGCCGTGGCTGGCTTACGTGGCGGGGGCCGGATGGAGGCGTGGCCCGTGAGGGGTGCCCCTCTCCCCCCCCCTCCACCCGCGCCCCAGGTCGGGTGACACCGAACTGCACGGAACACCACGGATCTGAATCTACCACGGGCACGACGAGGGTGCTCCTCGAGATCCCCCCCCTTTTTTTCCCTCTCCTTTCTTATCTTTCCTCTCTCTCCCCATCCCCTCCTGTTTTTGTGTTCTCCTTTCTACACCACTTGCTCTCTTTCCCTGCCCCCATGCAAGTGTCTGACCTCACTGACCGTGCACACTAGTCTCAACAACAGTCAAACGGGAGGGTATGGCAGGCTTGGGCCTCAGGTGTTATACGGATGCTCCGCTAACTCGCTACTGCCCACTATTATAGACTAAACCAACAGATTATACCGCCCGCACGACAAAACAGGAACTGCGCAGCCAAAGGCAATAAGACCCAATGGAAACCCACTATTTGTCAATATTATATGGGACGACGAGTCCAGTCTACGAATTAAACCTTCAGGTTAGCTATACCACAGACGTTATAATGGCCCCTATCCGCCTAGAAGATACTTCTAGGCTATATGCAACCATTATGATGACTGGCGAATCTTGACCATGTACTACACAGTCACTACCTGGCTCACCCAGAGGTGACACACTCACCCCTTAATGTACGACCATAAGATGCAGACGTTTGCATATTTAATACATGTAACATAACGAAGTTACCGATACTGATACTGTACTACCTTCTAATTGTTAATATTGTTTAGGTTTTAATTTCTTTATAATCATATGGCTGTTCCCGATTTTGCGAGACCTGCGTGTCTCCTATTTTGCTATCCTATCGCACTGTTGTACATTTTCGATGACACAAATAAAAGCCGTTTGAACACCAATTAAGTGGTCTGGGTGCCAGGTCTCTCAGGTTTTAACCCTTCAGATGAAAACATAGCAGTTTCAGAGAAAATGCTATGTTTACATTTGGGGTTAAGCCAGCCTGTTTTGACTGTCTTCCGGACAGCCACTAGAGGCGCATCTGCGACGCTGGAGGCATATTATCCCTCCATCGCGCAGAGTGTCCATAGGAAAGCATTCGGCTCCGCTGACGTCGGCAGAGGGACTGACGTCGGCGGGGGAGGAGAGGTCACCAGCGCCGAGGGACCCCGGTGCTGGATTAAGGTAATTGGCTGAAGGGGTTTTAACTGACACTATAGTGATCCTTTAATACATAGGAACTGGTGCAAAAATTAATGCAAAAGTGACAATTTTTATATTTAACCGTATAGCTTAGAGAACTGTCAGATGGTGGTGATCCAGCAGGTATTACAGTCAGTGCTGTAAGGGTAGAGGAGAGCAAGCAGTGCAAGGGTAAAGTATTTGGGAAATCATTAGGCATTAAAGCCGTATGAAGACTAAAGAGTAGGTGTAACGTTTTGATTAAAAAGAACTGAAAGATCTTATGAATTGTGTAACTGAGGCCTGGTTTAACTTCTATGGCCTTAGATTGATTAGGCCCAGTTATAGGAAGTACCCACCCTGGAAACAAATGAAAAGAGACAAAGGAGTGTTGATTGATTAGGGAATAGGTGCGAATTGCATGACAATGTTGTCAGATGTAGCTCAGAAAATATATAGCTGGGTAATTCACTAAACGCCAAATTAAAATCCAAATTGTAAAACTGAGGTAAAAATAGCTTATTTGCAAACATTCTCCAATTCAGTTATAGTTACATCAAGACTATGCTAGCCTCAATTAGGTCATGCAGAGATTTTAATTCGGTGCAATTTTATTGAAAGGCCCTTTTTACATCACATAGAGAAGCCAACTGCATGATTATAGAACTCTCCTATTCTCAAACACAGTAGCTGTGGAGCAAAACAATAAATGAAAATTAACACTAAAGGGTTTATTGAATAGATCCAAAATTGCATAGGTTTGAATATAAGGTTGCAATTACAAAGCCAAAATCGACAAATTGGAAAAAAAACTCAAGTCAGATCTCAAATGTGCAATTTCCTTCCCAAATCTCCACAATTTCTGGTTTATTAAATAAACGACCTCGCAGAATTGCTGTAACTGGAGCAGCATTGCCAACTGAAATATGTCCTTCTCCCGCTGAGATACAAAACTGGTGACGTTGAAAATTCCTTCCCGGCTCGAGAATGCACAGTCCATTGACAATTTATTTGAAGGTCAACATGGACTGGAGACGTTGCTAGCAAAATTCTCACTATTCCATCCATTAAAATACTGATTAACTTATTGAATTCACTTTTGCATCACCTGATTTACAAAAGCATGCCCCCAAGCACCATAGCCACCTACTGTTTTTGTGCAAGATATATAATGCGGGAGCTTCCTGTCTCACTTCATCATATTCAGTTCAGCTGGAGCCAATCCCACACATTGCTGCAGATATATGCCCAAATTCCACATCCTCTCCAGTGAGGTCTCAGCTTTAGTACAATCGCTCTACTTGACGTCTAGGCGAGCTTATATATTTTTCATGCGAGAGATTGTACATGAGTAACAATCAAGTGCAGCTGCTAATAACTTCATTCATAAATATACATGAATGCAACAACTCAGTACGCTAAGAAAAGCTGTACTACAGGTATTTGCTAGCTAAGTAGTTTCATTCAATTTTTTATAAATGGAAAAAAATGCTTAAGTGACACACTGCTACTTTTTTAAGTGGTTAACTAAGATTTTAGGGAATTATTTTAACGCATCATGCATTAGATGCATATTGGGGGGTTGTCTAAACCAACTTGTACAGTATATCTATTTAATAGCTCCATTCGTAGTTTAACTGATCCAACCTCGCATGTTTAAATTGCATGTTAAAATGCCAGCAGTCACAGAAGTTATGTATGCAACTCCTGTGAACAGGGCAGGTATAGACTTGCTCTTTTAAAAAATGAAAGTTGGGAGAATTCATTTCCAAACAGCTTTGTATACAACCATCAAACTTGAGGTCATGCCAAAGTGCAACTCTGATACAATGGAAAAGACTGAAATGTTTGTGTTTATAAATTTGGTGCAAAGTTGTGAAGGTGTAATTATCTATGAAATATACAATTTTCATGCATGCACTACTAGATAATAAAACAGGAGTTTATGGAAGAGCCTACACGACCACAGGATCTTCCATAGATAAATTTGCACATGCATAACTAAGATGTCTGTTTGCACCAACTGTAGTGAAGCCCATGGAACAACGAAGTAAGGGGAGTGGGCCTTGACAGAGCCAGGAGTGGGCAAGTGCAGTCAGTTTGGGGGTTGGGTTAAGCTAATGGAGCTTGGGGGTGGGTTAAGGGGGTTAAAATAGCGGCCATCTTAGAGAGTGGCTATTCTAATCAGAGCTTCACTTACCTGTTAATTGTCCCACCCACCCTCCCTGTTTTTGAGGTGATTTTCCCGTTTTGTCACAGCGGCGGGAACAGGGCGTGGCTAAGTTGGAAGTTATCGGGGAATTAGAACTGTACAGGCCAGGGCCTAGGCTGGAGTAGGCCAGACGGTGTCATGTGTTGGCAGGTTCTAGCTCTTCGGTGGCGACGAACCTGGGGGTGTAGGGGTGTCTGGGTACACCCCTACAGTTATCATCATGATATGGGGCCTCGTTGGTAGGCCGGGTGTTTGCAAGTTTATTGGTAATTTATGTTAATTATTGTTCATGTGGTAGGGTCATTGTCAGGGGTATTGTGCGGGGGGATAGTAAATAATGTCAGTTTGACAATGACCCTAAATATGTTAATTTATGAATATTAATAAAGCTGTGGACGTTATAATCCAACAGAATAAAATGTGTCCGTGTATTATTTTAAAGTCAAAGTATAGCACATGCCGAATAACGACAGTGCAAATGTCATGCACAAGATGTGTCACCCGTACTTTGGACTGTACTGCAATTTTAATAAAATTCCTCCACGGTGTCCATGACATTTTCATATCAATTTTATCTTTAGAATTTTTTTTTTTACAAAATTACAGAGCTGCTTTTAGGTAGGCGTTAGAAGAACTTTTACTACACAAGATCAACAAACCTTGTCTTTTTAAACCAGTTACTGTTCTCTCTAAATTGAAGACAGTGTTTATTCACTTAGGTCTCGATTTAATACGCTTTCCAAATGAGTCAATGCAGTTATAAAAGTTTCCAAGTGATTTACCTACAGACGTCATCATTAAAATCTACAGGAATGTTTGTAGATAAATCATTTAAAAAGCTTATTAAATTGAGGTCTAAATCCGGAAGTGCTGAAGATCGAAAAGGAAACTTTAAAATGTAGGCCTCCATACATAAGCTGGAAAACCAGCCAAGTTGGAGAATCCTTAACAATTAAGCTATTTAGTCCTACAATTTTCAATTCCTTTTGAAACATCTCTACAATTCCCAATTCCAAAATATCCTCCTGTTTGTCTTTACAGTGGATGCTCAAGAAAATAAAAGGGCACCCTCAAATTAATGTATGTTCCCCTGCTGATTGAACATGCTGGCAGGGATCTAATTAGAATATTAAGGGAAATATGGAGATAAAATCAACAACTTATATAACTTGAAGTTGAGCTGGAGATGAGAACTGCCCATTACACCAAAACAATAATTAAGCTGAGGGATTTAACCACTTATTATAATGTTCCTTGTTCCTTAAACTAACTACAGATGGCAAGGTGCCAGCATTGTACATAGAAGCCAGTGGGCATCTCTGGGCATGTGACAGCAGTGCAGTAGGCGTTCTCAAGAACAGGGAATTGTATTCAAGAACGCCACAGCCACTCATCAGTGTCTTAGCCAATCAAAGCCGCTATAACAGCCCATCCCATTCTTATGAATGCAACACGGGATCGTTAGGATTCTAGAAGCCAGGGAAAAAAATGACTTTAGTTTAACTAGTTCGCTTCCAGCAAGCACAGAGAGGAAGGGGTTAAACGCATGCAAAAGGCACATTGAATTCTAGATACACTATTAGTCTTTTTTCCTTAAATCTGCAAACCAAAGTTCAGTTTTCAGTGGTGTCTTAAAATATTATAAACTGTGAATACGCCAAATGATCTTCACTAATTAACTAGCTGAATGCAAAATACAACAGCTGCAGGAAAAAGGTAACCCATCAACAGATGTACTCCACATGCAAATCGGAATTAAAAAAAAACTTTACTACCAAAACAAAAAAGTTACCGCGTATTTCTTAAAAAAACATACATGCATTTAGAGTAAGTCCGTAAATTAGTTTGGGTCTATTTACAAACAGCAGAATTGTGATTTTATGAATTTGTTTGCCTTATGTACAAAACTGAATAAAACAAAGTACTGGTGCACAAGATCCTTACAAGGAAGTATCACGCCCATGACGCTATAAATAACAACATATGGCTGGGATTTTGCAGCACTTTATTGCATTATGTAACACAAATTTAAGTGTTGACGCAGTATCCAGGTTATATTGCGTCACATGACGTCACTGCGGCCACTTGGGGACAAGAGGAGGCTCTCCTGGCATAATATACTCACCAGACACGTTGAGTTGGCCACCAAGGAACCATCTCACCCTGCCTTGGGTGAAGTCACAATCCTTAACGGTCTGGTAGGGTCTCACCCATGTCAGCCTTTCCCTGGCAAGCACACCCCAAAAATTCTCTGAGTCTTCCACTGACAGCTGCAGGAGATCCTGATAGGACTGAACACTTGGTAGGGCCACTGATTCTGGCATGTAAGAGTGGACATCCCATTGGGGGGTAACAGTCTGTTGGTGGGATGGCTGGACCTTCTGCTGTTGGAAGGAGACACAGTATCTAGCTCCAACTCTTCTCCAGGGGCAAATTCTTGCAGGAACATGGTGTTTCCCGAGGAACTGGGTCAAGATGATTCTGTTAGTAAATGTTGCTGCCATAGCTGTAGTTTATCAGGATTATTTATATTGTGGTCCAAAAGTTTTACCCTGTATCATTGCTCAGGAATTAAGGGATTAAAAAGTTGCAGCAGAGTCCAGAATTATACTTGGAGTTGCTTCAGTGTTGATGATGATAACCACCACTGCAAAAAGCCATCTGCTGCGTCTGTACTACTAGAATTTCATTAGCCTGCAGCTCCTCCTCATTTCATATCCAGGAAATGTAATAGCAACTTTTTTTTTTTTTGCACTACGTTGCAATATAATGTCCCCTCCTCTGATCCTTCTGTTGATGAGATAAGGTCCCGTTTGTTGAGTTTTCAGGGTTTTCCCGCTCTGGATCCTGATCACATCACACACCCACTTTGCAACATGTGCTTTTGTCATCATATCTGCTCCATTTCTGATTACCACAACACTTTACAGAAAGTACCCGGACAGTTTCACTCTATGTTATTTGCAATGGTGTTTGTCTGTCATTGCTACAATCATGTTTACACGGGTTTACATAAACACAATTCACAAAAGCCCATTTGAACAAAAAGTTAATGATTTTCATTGCTGTAGTTTTACTTTTATTTTTTATTATTTGTTAGTGGAATTTCGATTGCATTTTTAAAATTCCTGTATAAATAACTACTTAATTTTTTTTTGTTTTGGAAACTCAAGGGTAATTTTCATGTTGCTAATGTTTTATGTAGTTTGATGCAAGTGATGCAAGTACATAATAGGAGCTTATTCATTAAGCAGGACATTTTGGAGTATTGTGAGGTTATTAGAAGTTTTATGTCAAAATATACTGGCTGGAAAAAAATAGCTGAGATGGACATTTTGCATTCCCTTGCCTTACCTCTGCTTTTAGAAGTGCTCATGGTGGTAGGAAGATCTATGTGCAGCGTTTCTGATTGAAACAATGCACATTTAGTGTAATCTGCACTTTTGTGCACGGGGCTAGTTGCACTGCTGCCACATGTGACTGGCAGCCCACAACAGAGAGTTCTGGGGATCCTAGTTTTAATATTATTATTATTATTATTGCCATTTATATAGCGCCAACAGATTCCGTAGCGCTTTACAATATATCAATTCTGTGCATAAATTATGGTTGTTGTGAGCATGCACTGCATTCTAATGACAGATGTAATGAACTGCTCCCTTGCAGACTGCACATCTGCAAAGGAAGGCTTCAGTGTCCCTTCCCTTTATTTAGTGAAACTTTATTTTATTTTGCTTGTCCATTCCCTCCCTCCTCTCGCGCCTTGAGCCAGTGTGAGCGGTCAAATCAAATGCTTCTCTATAAAAAGCATTTGACAGGACCTCGCAACGAAGGCACTAATGTCGACGGAGGAGTGGAAGCCAGCGCCGAAAGATAAATTCCAAGTAAATGTATTGCTTTTTTTTTTGCAGGTTTTAAAGGGGGGAAGGGGGGACCTAATTAGTAATGTCCAACATTGCAAATTGAAAAAAAAAAAACAGACTTATATAAAGATGGTTGGCCAAACCCTTTAAAGTTTGCTGAAGTTAAGGGTTAATTGTATGTCCCCACTGGCTTAGTTTATAAAAGTGCTGATTTCAAGAGAAACTGCCACTTTCAGAAGTCCCCTTAATAACTCCTATCAGCTGGGGGTTTCCTGCCTCACTGATCTGGATTGTAGTTTAGTGGAACTAAGAGCTTCTCGTAGCAAAGCATTAGTTTCAGTGCTTGTCATAGAGAAGCATTGTTGCGCATGCACCGTGTGTCCCAATGCTGCTCTATAAGAAACGTCATATTGGACACAAGTAATCATTAATGATGACTTAACTGATACCGGAGAAACTGACGGAAGCCAAGCACAGAGAGATGGACACAGGTTTCTTCAGGAAGGAAGAGATTCTTTATTGGATCACCGATCGGGACTCAGAGGGACTAGCGTCACCAAAATACAGCAAAGTCTGAGTACTGAATACATAGAGTACATTCCTTATATAGCACTGTAGCTCCTCCCACAATTAACTACACCCACACATACCCTTAACCTATTTAATGAATAGAGTCTAAACTCATCCATCCGGTCTAACCACGTGGCTCATCTGATACAAAGGAGAGGGACGCGTAATTCCAGTTCTTACATTCCTGCACCTGGTCAGTACAGTGATGACAGTATCTTAGCTACGTGTAATTAACTAACTGATACTACAAACACATATACATACATATGCCTTGTGGCAATCTTAGCCTGCTAAACTTGTATTTTACTGGAATTACATCACATTCCCCCCTTTGATGCCTCTGATATTTCACAATTACTTGAGGCATCACTTAACCTTGGTTTGCATATACCTCAGGTTACCATGAACCCGACCAGACTTATCTTATGATGTGAATCTTCAACATTCATCTTCCTGCATTGGTTCTCCCTGATCTAGAGCCTTATACTTATATATCGCCATTATCTGTGCAGCAGCCTTCCTCTCTGCTATAGTTCCTATCAGGCTTTGCACAGACCTAACTACTAAGGGTATAAGACACGGCAGGAGTAGACACAACAGTAAAATCAGTAGGACTCCACCTACCACTGCCTTAAGCCCTCCAAACCACTCATACCAGCTACCAAACCAACTACTTGGATTGTACCCTTTCCATACCTGAGTAGGCACATGCGCTAGTTTAACCATATGGCTAGTAAGCTCAGCTATTGCTTGCCCTTCGTCATCTATTTGAAGACAGCAATTACTTAGGTTAAACTTCCCACATACACCTCCCTCTACTGCCAAAAGGTAATCCAAGGCTAATCTATTTTGGTAGACTGCTGTCCTCATCCTGGTGTTATGCTTCGCTAGAAGATTGAGCGCTTGTGATGTCTCATTTGTGATAATCTCAACCACCGCCTGTAATCTTATAATACGGTTGAGCATATAAATTGGGGTTCTATAACCAAAGGTACCATCTTCTGCCCACGTGGCTGGCCCATAATAATCTATGATACGCTGGGGAGGCCATTCATTATCTTCCCAGGTGCCTATCTCTAAGGGTCCCCTTTTCTTCCTATGATTCACATCATACACTTTAACACCTAAAGTCTCACCTGTTTCAATCGGTAACAAGAAGAAGGATGGTTTGAGCATACCCAACACACATGCCCCTTCCCAGTCCTGTGGCAACTCCGAATAGGCTTTCTTACCACAGATCCAGTACAAATTTGCTGGGGCTCTCCAGGTAGATGTGATGGATAGATCAAACCACACATCCTTTAAATTGGCATATCTAGCAAACGGGTTAGATGGTTCTGAGACATTTGAAGCCGACCACCAAGTTGTATTCTTTGTATCATCATCATAAGCTTTTTGCCCTAGACAAGTTAATTCTCCTACAGAAGTATTATACATCATTCCTTTCCTTGCTATGCAAACATAACCTATGATGGAGGTCTTTAATCTCCACTCAGATTTACCTCTAACACTCAAATGATAATCGGCTTGTGTAGATATTAGTTGGTCAACTGCCTCAGAACCGGACATTACCTCCTTTGCTTCCCAAGGCCATTGGTCTCCCATGTTAGTACCTCCACACACATAGCAGTTGGTAACATTAAGACTACCGGCAATACTTTCAGCTAAATCGATGAACAGGTTTTTAGCGTTATGGGGGATCTTATTATCTATACTCATCTCTTCGTAAAAGGAATGGTATACTTGATGAGTCTGGGAGGATACCGTATCAGTCTCTATTCCTATAAACAATAATGTCCCAGGATCTAAACCCGTCCCGTATATTTGAAACCCAAATAAATTTCCATACTTATCTAAGAACTTGTCGGGGTTATTAATGAGTATATGGACTGGGTTGCATTCCATAGACTTACAATAAGGGCTAGTCGGCAACTTAGTCACTATCATGTCTTTATCTACTGTCTGTCCCCAAGTCGCCCACCCCACACAAGACCAATATGGGCAAAAGTTATAATCTCTATTTGGGCATCTAGGACTTACATATTTATTTTTACTACTGGGACAAATATATTTATCATTAGACCCATACGTCCTCTCCCATCTAAGATCCCCACATACATTCCACGGTTTTCTACCACTTGATATCGCTTTACACGCATCAAATAGCAGAACACCCGAAGAATGTACGGATTCTAACACCGTTTTATTAATTAGGGTCCCCTGAGGATCTCCATTCCTGAGAGTCAACCAAATTGTACGAGGCTGATACTCCGGACTGAAGCACTTAGGTTCTCCTACTCCTAAATGGCACACACTATAATCTATATTTAAGTATCTACATCTCGATACATCTCCTTTACATTCGTATTGTGAATGCCAAATTAGGGTTTGGGAAATATGGTTACCTGTTCTCATAGTCTTAATGCATACCTCACAGCTAGGAGTGTCGGTACCTCTACCTTCCTGAATATAAAAACACATATAAATAAACACAATCAAAAGCACATCTTTCGCCGTCATCCTCAGTCTTCGTCCGTGCGATGGCGCCTCAGCTTCCAGGATGTGAGGGCTGCAGGGAATGGAGTTCTGCTCGTCTTCACAGGTGTCCCTTCGAGACTTTCCTGGCTTATACACTATGTGATGGTAAGCGGACAGGCTTTATTATGGCCTTCTCACTCACACCTGTAACAATAAAATTTGTAATCCACAATAATTCCTCGTTACTCCGACTGAGTAGTGCGTTTTAACCGGATCTTGCAGGGATTCTCTGGATCTGCTGTAACTTGCCAAGAATCGACTGCTGCTGGTTTAACCCTGGAGTGATGTATCCACGGAGTTACTTCGGCTACTTTTATCGCTGTAGGGGTAGACAAAAGAACAACATAAGGACCTCTCCACTTGGGCCCTAACGGTACATTATTCCACTCTTTAATCCACACTTGGTCTCCTGGATGATAACTATGAACAGGGGGATAAATATTCACAGGTAATCTATCTTGTACCCATTTCTGTACCTCCTCCATAGTCTTACCCAACTCTACAACCTGCTGCCGGGTAATTCCTTCTCCCAACTGACTCAAGTCCCCCCTTAAGTTACCAAGTACGGGAGGTGGTCGCCCATACATGATTTCAAAAGGAGAGAGGCCCATCCTTCTGGTAGGGGTACTGCGGATTCGCAATAAGGCTATAGGTAAGAGAACGTTCCACTTAAGTTGGGTTTCCTGACACATTTTAGCCAACTGGTTCTTTATAGTTCTATTCATTCTCTCTACCTTACCAGAACTCTGGGGTCTATATGCAGTATGAAGCCTCCACTTTATACCAAGCATATGAGTCAGTTGTTGTAGGCACTGGTGAACAAAAGCTGGACCATTGTCCGATCCTATAGAACAGGGTAGTCCATATCGGGGTATTATTTCTCGTAGCAGGAATCTTACAACTTCTCCTGCTTTCTCTGTACGAGTAGGACATGCTTCTACCCAGCCTGAATAGGTGCACACAATTACCAACAGGTAACGATGTCCACCCGATTTAGGCATTACTGTAAAGTCTATTTGTAGATCGGACATGGGGAGTCCCCCCATAAACTGGACTCCTGGTGGCTTTACTGGTCCTTGTCTTGCATTATTCTTAGCACACGTTACACATCTGCGTACAATGGCCTGAGTCAAGTTGGACAATCTTGGTATGTAGAAATGTTTCCTGAGAGATTCTTCAGTACTGTCTCTCCCAGAATGTGTCCCGTTGTGATAATTTTGGACAATTTCTACCGCTAGTGATGCTGGTATGACTATTCTTCCATCTTCTAGCTGATACCACTTGTTCTCCAAATACTTTCCCGGTTCAGTCTTTAACCACTCCTCTTCTTGAGCTGTATAAACTGGAGTCCATTGGGACAGTGGAGTTGGTATAAGAGCAGCTATATGCCCTACATACTCCTGTCTTCCTGATTCAGCAGCACGCTTAGCTGCACTATCTGCCATCCGATTTCCCTTGGTTACATCACCATCTCCTCTCAGATGCGCTCGACAATGTATGATACCGACTTCTTTCGGCTCCCACACTGCTTCCAATAGTTGTAGGATTTCAGCTGCGTACTTGATTTCTTTGCCTTCTGAATTCAGTAGTCCTCTTTCTTTATACAAAGCTCCGTGGGCATGAGTGGTTAAAAACGCATACTTAGAGTCCGTATAGATATTTACTCTTAAACCTTCAGCCAATTGTAACGCTCGTGTTAGTGCTATTAATTCTGCCTTTTGTGCTGATGTTCCTTTCGCCAGTGGCCGAGCTTCTATCACCTTGTCTATTGTTGTCACTGCATATCCTGCATAGCGGATCCCTTCTTTCACATAACTACTGCCGTCGGTGTAATATTGAACATCGGGGTTCTGGATGGGAAAATCACGAAGATCTGGTCTACTTGAGAATACTTCATCCATTACTTCCAAACAATCATGTTGACTTTCAGTAGGTTGCGGCAAAAGGGTAGCTGGATTTAAGGTGTTTACAGTCTCTAAATGCACTCTTGGGTTTTCACACAACATTGCTTGATACTTGGTCATACGGCTGTTACTAAACCAATGATTTCCTTTGTAATCCAACAACGTCTGTACTGCATGTGGGACTCGTACATAAAGTTCTTGACCCAGAGTGAGTTTATCGGCTTCAGCTACTAGCAGGGCGGCTGCAGCTACGGCTCTTAGACAAGGTGGAAGTCCGCTGGCCACTGCATCCAGTTGCTTAGACATGTAGGCAACAGGTCTTTGCCATGATCCCAAGTACTGTGTCAATACTCCCACAGCCATTCTTCTTTGCTCGTGTACATACAGGTAGAATGGTCGTGTGTGATCAGGTAGACCTAATGCTGGGGCACTCATCAAAGCCTTCTTCACATCTTCAAATGCCGTTTGCTGTTCTTGGGTCCATAGGAAGGGGTCGTGCTCTGTACCTTTGATAGCTGCGTACAGAGGTTTTGCTAGTATCGCATAACTGGGAATCCATATCCTACAGAAGCCTGCTGCCCCCAAGAATTCTCGCACTTGTCTTCTATTCTTGGGTATTGGTATTTGGCAGACAGCTTCTTTTCTCTCTGGCCCCATAATCCTTTGACCTTCAGAGATATGGAATCCTAGATACTTGACAGTTGGCAAACACAACTGAGCCTTCTTCCTGGACACCTTGTATCCTGCCTTCCAGAGAATGTGTAGTAGATCGTGCGTTGCTTGCTGACATTTTTCTTTTGTAACTGCTGCTATCAACAAGTCATCTACATATTGTAACAATACACACTCTCCTGGGATGGACTCGAAATCCAATAGATCTTGACTTAGGGCTGAACCAAATAGGGTAGGTGAATTTTTAAACCCTTGGGGCAGTCTTGTCCAAGTCATTTGGCGTTTTGAGCCCGTTACAGCGTTCTCCCATTGGAAAGCGAAAATACATTGACTTTCTGCGGCAATTCGGAGGCAAAAGAAGGCATCTTTGAGATCTAAGACTGTGAAGTAAGTAGCCCCGCCCGGAATTAAAGCAAGCAGGTTATATGGATTGGGTACAACTGGATGTATGCTAACAACCGCATCATTGACTGCTCTTAAGTCCTGCACAGGTCGATACTCATCTGTGCCGGGCTTTTGAACAGGCAGCAATGGGGTGTTCCAGGGGGAAGTACAGAATTTTAGGATACCATACCGTATGAACTTATCCAGATAGGATTGGATGTTCTTCTTAGCCTTCTGCGGAATGTGATATTGTCTTAGGCTCACTGGATAAACCCCATGTTTCAGTTCAATTTTTATTGGTGGAATATTGCGGGCCAGTCCTGGTGGGTTGTTCTCTGCCCAAACTCCTGGTATGTTAAACAATGTCTCATCACTCCTAGGGTTTTGGCTAGTCAACACTGTATAAAGTCGCCACTCTTCTTCCTTTGGTACGGATAAAGTCATAATACCTGAAGGTCCATTAAACTTTAAAGATGTTGTTCCATCTGGTAGGAACGTAATCTGCGCTTGTAATTTGGATAGCATATCACGTCCCAGCAATTGGACTGGACATTCAGGCATATAAAGGAATTGGTGTTTTACTACGTGGCCTCCCAATGTACAGAGTCGACTTTTAAGAACCGGTCTTTCAGCACTTCTTCCAGTTGCTCCTATCACAGTAATAGTCCTTCCAGATGGAGGAGCAACTAGATTAGTCACCACTGAATGTTCAGCACCAGTGTCGATCATGAACGCACTCCTTTTCCCCCCTATTGATACATCGACCATAGGCTCCGCTCGACCAAGGGGGATGGAGCCCGGTCGGTATCAATAGTCCTCCATGACCGTGTCAGCCAATCCTACGAAGTCCCTACCTTCTCTATCGCGGGACCTTTGCGCTGCTGGAATATACCTATCTTCCCTAACACTTCCTCTGTTCCCATTACTCCCTCTATACCCATTACTCCCTCCGGGGCCTCCTCTACCTCTCGCTCTGCCTCTAAAGTTTCCGTAGCCTGCCCTGGGTTGGTCTCTCTCGTACTGCTCTCTTTGCGGACATTCGTTCCTCCAATGCCCTTCTTCCTTGCAATACGCACACTGATCCCTACTCAAAGGCTCCCTACTCCATCTATTATTGCCTCTATCTGGGCCCCGTTTATCTACGCCTGCGATCGCTACCGCTAGCATATCAGCCTTTTTACGCATCTTGCGCTCCTCCTCTTTCTTGCTTTCTGTTTCCCTATTCATATAGACCTTATTAGCTACCTCCATTAGTTGGGAGATTGACATACCTGCAAACCCTTCTAACTTTTGTAGCTTGCGCTTAATATCTCCGTAAGCTTGGCTGACAAAGGCGGAGTTAACCATTCGGGAATTGTCTGCGTCTTCCGGATTAAAGGGGGTGTACAAGCGGTACGCCTCCAATAATCGGTCATAAAAGACACTGGGCGCTTCATCGCTTTTCTGGATCACCTCAACTGTCTTCGACATGTTAATGGCTTTCTTTCCTCCGGCTTTCATGCCAGCAATTATAGCGTCTCTATAGGCTCTGAGTTGAACCATATCAGCACCATTTACGTTCCAATCGGGATCAGTGTTGGGATAATGTGTTGCGGCCCATGCTGCTGGATTAGCTTGGTTCAAAGCACGGGCTCTATCCTCTAATGCTTTAATGGCTGCTTGATTTATTCTTGTCCTTTCCTCATTGTTAAATAAAGTCATTAGTAACTGCTGGCAATCAGCCCATGTCGGATTATGTGTCTGTACTATTGAGGTGAACAGATCAGTCATGGCTTGTGGTTTCTCAGTATACGAGGAATTATGGGTCTTCCAGTTTAAAAGGTCGGTAGTGGTGAAAGGGACATATACGAAGACAGGGTCAGCGTGTGCCATTTGACCTGCGGCATCGATATAAGCTGACCCGGGATTTAAGCGAAGAGGCATCTGATAGTGCTTTAATTGTTGGGCACCAGTCAACTGTCGGGTTTGGATGGGGCTACGTAGAGAGGCGTCAGTCATGGGTTCCGGTCGGGGAGAGATATAGGGTATGGGGATGTGGGAGGTTGGTTTTGGGAAAAGGTAGTGAATAGAACACTTCGGGCCGAGCTAGATGAAGCTTGACCGGAAGTCTGAAGTGGCGCCAAATCAGGATATTCGTTTCTAATGGGGGTGGGTTCTGGTTCCGGAAGGGGAGATTTAGTACGAGGGGGGGTGGATCCTGTACTGGAGGAGGAAGCGGAAGTGGATGAGGGTAATGAGGGAAGGGTTACAGGACTTCCTGTATTTGCGTCACTTCCTCTTACCGGAAAGTAAGGGGGCGGCAAAGGGATCTCGGACTCAGGGGGCGTGTCCAAAATGGGCCTAACACCAGCCCTAGTGGACGAACAAGTCCTAGCTACCATGAGGCGACACTGTTCCTCGTGGCATGTCCGGAGCCATTTTGGCGAGTCATTTACGGCCTGTCTCCAACAATCAATATAAGGAAACTGGCCGTAAAGTTCAGGCCTACCTGATACAGCCACGTGTAAGCGCTGTACCAGAGTTGGATCCAAACTGCCACGTGGCGGCCATGCCGCAACCAAAGTAGGCCACTCCCTAGTACACAAAGTGACCAAACGTACAGGAGACATCTTTACCCCAAAATCACAAACTTTGAATCCCTTTTTAAAATTCTTAACCATACATCCTAAGGGATCCGGAATCGTTGACTGCGACGCACCCATACTTAACAATGGAACGTCGTCGACAACGAATACTATACACGCGTACTATTCAACAGTCACACCCGTTTCCTCTGGCAACAGCACCACGTGGTATGGTTACCAAGTGAAACGTACACAATAACAATAAACACTCAGGGAATTCCCGTACACACACAGCTGCTACACCAGTCACTATATAATCAATATTATGCCCTTTGGCGTAACTACACAGTCACCCACGCTATAATTCTCTATATACGAATTACCCGTCTATAACACACCCCAGTAACATCGTCTTTTACAAATAGCGGTTACAGTACGGTTAGCATAGGTCAAAGCACAAGTTAAGGTCACAATACAATTATTAGTGGTTATGGTGTTAAACATGCAATGGACGACAATGATTAGTACTTATTATATAATGTCAGTAAATATACAGGGTTATGGTACCGTGCACTATAATACAGCAACACACTATTAACACTCTCGCTAGACGGCTGAGCTCGCGCTATCTAACAAGATATACACTTTACTAAAACAATCGTTAACACATTTACAATTCCCAACTAAACTATTGGCCAGTACCTTGAATGGACTACCTAAAACTATATACACCCGTTTTGGTTAGCCACACTGCCCAATCACCACATATACATAGCGAGCTAGAGAACCGAATTTACACAGGCGCCTCTTAGTCGCACTATACAACGAGCTAGAGATCCGAATTTACACAGGCGCCTCTTAGTCGTACTATCAAAAGTCTAGTGGGTTCCAAATTTACACGCCTTCCCACTTAGCCCAGATAGGATGAGAACTAGCGAACCGAATTTACACAGGCGCCGCTTAGTCTCCCGGTCCCTCCGACCTAGCGAACGTAATATACACCCTAGAACGCTAGTCTAGACAAGACACCGGTGTCCGGCTAGGGCTATCTTACACCAGGACCCCGCCTGACTAACCAAATCAAACGGTCTGACTAAAGAGCGTTCGATCGAGCGGTGCGCCTTCGCTCCTTCCCTCCGACAGAGGGGGCAGATACAGATTCAAAAACCCCTTTGGGCCTACCGCACAATCGGTATACCCCTAGCGGGTCCTGCCGTCTAAAACAGCAGTTATCTTACCTCCTCGTTCCTGAACCTGAGTTCACACTCATCGACGGGGACACCCCAGCACTTCTCACGTAGAGGCCGATGATCTCCTGGACAACAGACCAGTGGCGCCGAGACGAAGGGAGGTCCACGCAGAAGTTCAGGGGTGCAGCCGTAGAGAACGTGGGCAAAGATAGACCGTCTCACGCCTCTGCCTCTCAGCTACCGTTGAACGATGAGCTTCCCGGCCAATGCACCAAATGATACCGGAGAAACTGACGGAAGCCAAGCACAGAGAGATGGACACAGGTTTCTTCAGGAAGGAAGAGATTCTTTATTGGATCACCGATCGGGACTCAGAGGGACTAGCGTCACCAAAATACAGCAAAGTCTGAGTACTGAATACATAGAGTACATTCCTTATATAGCACTGTAGCTCCTCCCACAATTAACTACACCCACACATACCCTTAACCTATTTAATGAATAGAGTCTAAACTCATCCATCCGGTCTAACCACGTGGCTCATCTGATACAAAGGAGAGGGACGCGTAATTCCAGTTCTTACATTCCTGCACCTGGTCAGTACAGTGATGACAGTATCTTAGCTACGTGTAATTAACTAACTGATACTACAAACACATATACATACATATGCCTTGTGGCAATCTTAGCCTGCTAAACTTGTATTTTACTGGAATTACATCACATAACAGGATATGGATTGGAACTGAAACAAGGAGACTACCCAGGTGATGGAATAAGGGTGTCTTGTAGTTTTTTTTACACTTTTAAATAAAAAAGTACTGATTTTTTTTTAAAAAATTGGAGTGTTCCTGTAATAAGGACAGGAAAAATGAACTTTTTTCCTTACATACAGTCATTTTCTGAGTTCTGAAAGTGAAACGGTCATCAAGAACTTTCTTTCTGTTTTCTAATGAAATTGCTTGACTTGTTAGTACTCTTCACAATAATTAGTCTGCATAAATATAATATATAATAATTTACTAAAGTATGCTGGAATTTTCTTTAAATATGCATATACTATGCACACATTGCTGCCCTTAGGGGAATGTTTGCAGGGAATAGGAGTTGTAGTGTGCAAGTTGGGATGATAGGGACTGTTGTGTGTGTGTTGAGGGGGAGGAGGGGCTGTGGATTGGAAAAAAATAGTATGGGTGCTGTAGTTGGGACATAGTGGCTGTAGTGGGGGATAGAGGCAGTGGTGTGGTGATAAGGGCTGTGGTGGGTGGACAGTGGCTATGGAGGGAGGATAGTGGCTATAGTGGGGGGATAGAGCTATAATGGGCTATAGGACTGTGAAGGGAATGATAGGGTCTATAGTGGGGGGTGGGGGCTGCGCTGGGCAAGATAGGAGTCGTGGTGGGAGAATAAGAGTTGGGGGGCGGGCGGGGAGGTAGGGGCTATAGTGCAAGGATATGAGCTGTGGGGTTGGTCATAGTGTCTGTAGCGGGAGGACAAGGGGTATAGTGGCTATAGATAGGGATATATTAGGTAGCCCAAATAAAGGCGCACAGTACCACTTCCAAATTTATTTACTAACGTCTGAATATTCTCAGTTTAAATTACAAAAATAATCTGGGACATTTGGATGTCAAAACCCTGACAATGTTCACAAGATTTGTTAGAGAGAAAGATGTTTAGATTTTGCATGACTGCTGACCCCGGACCAAAACTCCCACCACCCGTTGCCCAATAAATACACAACACCTTTTGTATGGGTAAGGGCAATGGCCACAGCTTTATTAACAGAATTAACATAAGTCATCACCAGCGTCCACAACCTGTCAGCTGTTGGGGGATTACCAAAAGACAGCTCTATCAAATGACCCACGAGTCCGATGCAGCCTGCCCCCGCCATCAGCTCTCAGCAGGCTGCGACTCCCCAAGCTGCTTGGGCACTTTCTTCCAAACCTCTTCGCTGGCCAGGACTACCGCGAGCTGTGACAAAACAAAGAAACAACAGCACACAACCAAAACAACACCATCATAAACACTCTTTTGGAGTATCCAACCCTATGAGGGAGAGGTGTACCCGATCCTTCCGCATCAAGTTGGAATTGTCCCCTTCCAGCTCCCTGTGCCTAATGACAAAACCGCCAATCCGGCGGACAAATTTACCAATGGCCACGCTTAGCTTGCGCCTACTACGCTCCACACCCTTTGCATGAGGCAGCGAATGTGTCAGGCCTTAAGCCTCCCGATGTCTGCTCATGCTTCCGGGTTTGACGGAGCTTAGCCACACCCCCATTGCCGCGGTCTGCTATTTAATGCGACCGCACCAGCTGATAGATGCTGGATTATTGAAACGCGTACTGCGCCAAACTCACCGGCTCACATACCTCGCTGAGACGACCACTCGCTACTAGACCGGACCGGAGGAATATTCAAGTCCCCAACATCTCTCCTCATCAGAGACAGATACCAGCACTCTCGGCAACCATTCACTGAAGCAACCGCCTCGGAGGAGAGCTGGGGACATAATCCCTCTACTTCTAGAAGTTAAGTAACTTACAGTCTCTGAGTTAAGAGCTAATAATGCTAAAGCTTTATTTCAACTTACTAAAGTCTGCTATCAAGTTCTCCAGCAAGCCTGCTACAGCTTTCCTCAAATCAAGTATTATTCAAGTTCAGCTGTACCTGTCTTGCTACAGATAATCTTATTTCTTCATACTAAAGTCTGCTATCAAGTTCTCCAGCAAGCCTGCTACAGCTTTCCCCAAATCAAGTATTATTCAAGTTCAGCTGTATCTGTCTTGCTACAGATAATCTTATTTCTTCATACTAAAGTCTGCTATCAAGTTGTCCAGCAAGCCTGCTACAGCTTTCCTCAAATCAAGTATTATTCAAGTTCAGCTGTACCTGTCTTGCTACAGATAATCTTATTTCTTCATACTAAAGTCTGCTATCAAGTTCTCCAGCAAGCCTGCTACAGCTTTCCCCACATCAAGTATTATTCAAGTTCAGCTGTATCTGTCTTGCTACAGATAATCTTATTTCTTCATACTAAAGTCTGCTATCAAGTTGTCCAGCAAGCCTGCTACAGCATCCCTCAAAACAAGTACTATTTAAGTTTTGCTGCACCATTCTTGCTACTGATAATTCCAATGTATATACCGTATATACTCGAGTATAAGCCGACCCGAATATAAGCCGAGGCCTTTAATTTTACCCCAAAAAACTGGGAAAACTTATTGACTCGAGTATAAGACTAGGGTGGGAAATGCAGCAGCTACTGGTAAATTTCTAAATAAAATTAGATCCTAAAAAAAATATATTAATTGCATATTTATTTACAGTGTGTGTATAATGAATGCAGTGTGTGTATAATGAATGCAGTGTGTGTGTATGAATGCAGTGTGTGTATGAGTGCAGTGTGTGTGTGTATGAGTGCAGTGTGTGTATATGAGTGCAGTGTGTGTGTATGTGTGTGTGCAGTGTGTGTGTGTGTGTGTGTTGCAGTGGTGGGGGGGTGGGCAATTTTATTATTTTATTTATTATTATTTTGTATTATTTTAATATATTTTTTTCCTTATTATTTTTTATTTAATTATTTTTATTTTCGTCCCCCCTCCCTGCTTGATACATGGCAGGGAGGGGGGCTCCTTCCCTAGTGGTCCAGCATTGGCAGTTCAGTGGTTGGGGGAGAGTGGGCTGGCAGAGATCTTACTTACCCGTCCTGCAGCTCCTGTCAGCTCTCTCCTCCTCCGCGCCGTCCGTGCAGCTCCCTCTGTCAGCTCACACTGTAAGTCTCGCGAGAGCCGCGGCTCTCGCGAGATTTACACTGGGAGATGACCGAGGTGCTGAACGGACGGCGCAGAGGAGGAGAGAGCTGACAGGAGCTGCAGGATGGGTAAGTAAGATCTCTGCCAGCCCCCTCTCCCTCAGTCTGTATTATGGCAATGCAAATTGCCATAATACAGACTATTGACTCGAGTATAAGCCGAGTTCCGGTTTTTCAGCACAAAAAATGTGCTGAAAAACTCGGCTTATACTCGAGTATATACGGTAATCTCTTATAATTTGAACTGTTAACAAGAATAACGGACTCTAATGAATTCTGAACCTTGTCAATGCTAAATGAAACAAACCGTTTATTATTTAAAGAAACAGTAACTGTAATTCTGGAACTGAAGTCTCAGTTCCATCTAAGTGTCTTAATAAAAGATCAAAGTCCTAAGAAATCTGCAGTTGTGTTCCACATCATTTACTGTGAACGTGACAGAATGCCAACATGTCCTGGAAACTATGTCCGACCAAATAAGGGTCAACTCGGGGGAAAGAGCCATACACCGAGCCAGATCGTGTCTAATTGCATGCAGGAGGTCCACTGACCTACTGCGCCCTAGGTCATTTCCCCCTGCATGAATCACTAGAGTCACTGGCTCCGACACGTACCTCCGAAGGGATACGCATTCAGAATACAGCTGCTGCCACAACATACCCCTAATACCCCTCCACCTTACCCTGGCTATCTCATAGGAAAAACCCAAATTTCTCCCATAGTGACGCTCCTCAGCTCGCCGCGCTGCCCAATAAACGTATGAATGTCCCAGTATCCAAATGCAGCGGGGACGAGGACCTACGGAGAAAATGCATTATAGTAAATGAGGTCTGACATAGGACCTGTAGCGCTGTGAACCCCATCTACCCAAGCGCTGGATCGCTGCGTCCGAGAAACCCCACAAACTAGCCTGGGTGGCCGCCCCTATCCGGATAGAATGAGCAAAGTAATGACGAGGATTTCACCCCGTATGCAACCAAGGCAGCACGGAACCGGGCTGAGAACTGATAATGTGTGAGGGGGGACCCATCCCTATGAACCAGAAAAGAGAGACACCACATCGGCCTAATCTGCAAATAATCTGAGAAAAGACGGACTGGACAGAACCTGCCGCCCGTGGCCCCGATACATACCCATGAACCCCTACCTACCTGGTCCGTCTTGGAACGCCTTATGAAAGCATCTACATAGTCCTCGGACCACCGGATATCCGCCAGAAGCAGCGGCCCAACCGACCTACCAAAAAAACAAAATGCAAATGCAACCCGAAATAATGAGGCTTCGTAGTCTGAGAAACAAACTGCCCCCAGAGCCGCCTGAATCCGTCCCAGCAAGTCGGCAGACACCGGGGCGGCGGCGGTCTGGGGCCCTCCTAAGTCTCCAACCCCGGATAACTTGCTGTATTCCGAACCACCGAGAAACGTCTTGCCAACCCATTGACCGACACAGAAAGGATAGGGCGGTTAATGCTTTCTCGGCCGCAGAACAAGACTTACCCTGCGCAATCATCGACTCCAACATTATCAGAGTCGCCTCCAATCGCCCGGACTCCGACCCCAGCACCAGGCCCTGCGAAAACGAGGACAGCCATGTCCGCCAGACGGCTTGATATGCCTTCCAGGAAGAGTCAGCTAAGGAGTCCGACACCAAGCTTCTCAATCCTCCAAATCGATCTCCCATAAGGAAACCGGACATCGGATACCCACTGCCTCCGTGGCTGGCGCCGACTCCCGAAAACGGTCCCACTGAAACCGAGAAAGAGAGTCAGCTACCACGTTATGAACACCCGGGACATGACAAGCTTTAATCCAAACATTAAACTTTAAGGAAAGAAGTACCAACCGTCGCAGTAGCGCAAGAACTGGAGGGGAACTGGCGGTGGAACGGTTTATCACATGGACAACACTCATGTTGTCTGTGTGAAAAACCACTGTCATGTTGCCTAGAGCCTCCTCCCAGAGCTCCAAAGAGACCACAATGGGAAACAGCTCTAAAAACGTCAGGTTGCGCATAACATCCAAACCCAGCCAGTGTGCTGGCCATGCCTCTGCGCACCACTTACCCTGAAAGTATGCCGCAAACCCCACAGAGCTGGATGCGTCCGTGAAGAGGTTCAACTCCGAGTTAGATGCAGCCTCCAGCAACCAGCAGGAGCGCCCATTGTATCGCTCCAAAAAGGAGCTCCACACCTGGAGGTCCGCGCGCAGACGCCTCGTGACTTGGATAAAATGAAAAGTCTCCTGAACCCCTACCGTGGACAGAGAAAGGCGCCTGCAGAACACACGTCCCATGGGAAGAACTCGGCACGCGAAGGCCAAGTGCCCCAGAAGCACCTGCATTTGTCGCAACTGAACCTTCCTCGCCCCTCGAACCAGGTCAATCAGCCTCAAGAGGACTGACAACTTTTCATCCGGCAGCCGGAAAACCATATCGACAGAGTCGATCTCAATCCCTAAAAACGACAGAACCTGAACCGGGCCCACCGTCTTAGCCTCCGCGACGGGGACCCCGAAATATCCCATAACTGCCCTAAACGTTTGTAAAAGCCGCTCACACTCACCCGAACCCGGAGGGCCAACGAAAAGGAAATCATCCAAGTAATGAGTAGCCGATTCCAAACCCGCCTCCTGTCTCGTTACCCAATCCAGAAAACAGGAAAACATTTCAAAATAAAAACAAGAAATAGAACAACCCATGGGTAAACACATGTCGTAGTAAAAAAAAACCCTGGAAAAAACAGCCTAATAGGTGAAAACAGGAGGGGTGAATAGGCAAAAGACGGAAAGCCGATGCTATGTCGGATTTTGCCAACAAAGCACCGTGACCGGCCCGACGAACTAACTCCAAAGCCCTATCAAATGATGCATATCGCACGCGACAAATGTCCTTGCCAATGGCATCATTTACCGACTCACCCGACGGATAGGACAGGTACTGGATCAAACAAAAGTAACCTGGGTCCTTTTTGGGATCCAAGCCCAGAGGGGAGACCCGTAAGTTAGGAAAAGGTGGCGCAATAAATGGGCCAGCCATGCGACCCGCCTGCACCTCAACCTGCATTTTTTTTCTGTAAAATATCTTCCTTGCCCTTAACCGAGCGAAGATTGTCCGCAAACTGAGGCAAGGAAGAGGGAACAAAGGGGATCCAGAAACCTACCTGAAAACCATCAAACAATGTCTGCGTATCGCGACATCTATGATACCGGGCGAGCCACGGGCGCATCCATAGGGCGTCCACCGGCGTCCTCTCCCCTAGGTATATTGTCTCGAGAGGGACCCTTTCCAGACCCTTTCTGAAGCAGCGCACAGCTGGGTGAGCTCCCCGCAATGTGCACATTCATGGCGGAACCTGCAGGAGCTGTGGCAGTGCCTCTCATTAAAGAGCCAACACACACCTTTTCTTTGCCCTGCAGAGGAGCCGGAGGTCCCTCCGGCAGGCCCGGGAAAAGGGGATGGTCTACTGGGAGTCATAATTAACAGCCAGAGACTGCCATCCTGAACGCCGAAATCCATACCTGGGCACACCGCCAACTTTTGTCGGAATTGCTGGTCATAGCGATACCAGCATTGCCCGCCATAGATTTTATAGGCTCCCCAAATTAGGTCTAAGTACCCGAACAGGGCAGGAGCCTTATCTGGGAAACGGCGCACTAGGATACTGGCAAATATGTTAAACCCTTGCAACCAATTGCCAAAGGTTCTGGGTATCTGCTTACCTTTTTCTGCCTCGGGAACCTCCCCACGGCGCGGTCTTTCCACGGAATCCTTGTCATGAGAGACCATGGACAGCATATCCACATACTCACCTCTCCATATTTTCTCTTGCATGTCCATAGGGACATGCAAACCTAATGGTGCAAGATCACATCCCACCGAACCCGCACGAAAAGCCCCTGCAGCAGGCTGACCCATAGGGGTTTGGGAACATCCCTGCACCTGTACCTGAGCCTGCCCTGGGAATCCCTGTAGCTGAACCTCCCTATTATTCTGCCCAGTAAGATGTGAAGGGAAACTGGCCACTAGGGTCCTAAGCAGGCGCAAACACTCACTAGACTGATCTTGGGCCCCAGCCCCTGGCACGCCAGCGCAATGTAACCACTCACCGGACCGCTGGGGAACTGCTGGCACCGAAACCTCCTCTTCTTCTGAAGCAGAATCCGACCAAGACCTCCTAGGGACATCTGCAGCAGGACCTGAGCTGTGCTCCAGGTGAACAACACCGAAACCGGCTGCCTCAGGGTGATGGAGGTTGCTTCCGGATGTCTGGGCGCTCCTGTTGTCTCCTCTCCTCCCTGCCGATCATCCTCTGCGTCCGGCGCCCTGGGAACTCTGTGTTCTGGACAGGGCGCCGACGTTACACGTCATTTCCGGATTCTGTGCGCCGCCGGTGCGCGTTACTTCCGCTTGCGCCCGATGATGACGTCCGGTGCCTTGACGCACGCCGACACTGACACTCACTTCCGGTGTCCTCTCTCTTCCCGCCGTTGGGACCGGAGGAGACGGCGGGCTACGAGATCTTCCCGCCACGCCGCCATCTTGTCCACCAACGATGATGGCCTCCACCGATCTCCGTCCACCTCTCGCCGGGGAAGACCTGGCGGTGCCAATCCGCTCACCCCGCTGGCGACATCTTCGTCTGGACACCGGACTGGGGGACAGGCGCGTAGGAGGCTTGGAACGCCTGGACCTCCTTATAAATAGAGGTCCATGATCATTTATTCATAATAATATAAGATAAAAACAGAACAAAACAAAAGAGGGCTCGTCCGGGATTTGAACCCGGGACCTCTCGCACCTGAAGCTAGCAACACTACACCTCTGCCCGGGAACTGGTGAGTACCCTCCCCTTTTTCCCCATCTTAATGTCCCCCATGTGCCACAATGTATCCCCTTATGACCCAACCCCTTATCCCTGCCAGCAGTCATGTCCTCCCTTCCTTAAGAGGTACTCTATGGCCAATTAAAGTCATTAAACACCAAATTCAAAGCTCACAAAATGTTTATCTATGGGGAAGGCCTAATGGTTACGTGGAGCTCTCCGCACTTGTGCATTAGGTTCCCCCTATGGCTGGAGGAGGCAGAGAGAGATCCAGGTTTAGTACCTTGGCTCTGGAATCAGGTAAGTGAAAAAAGTTTTAAAAAAACTAACCCTTTATTCACTAGGGGGTGCGGGGACAGTGCAACACTATATATAGTGTTAGGAACACAGTGTTGTAAAACTAACATTATAGAGCTCCTTTAATGCACTGACAGGGACACACTGCACTCACATTAATGCACTGACAGTGACACACTGCACTTACTTTAATACACTGACAGACACACATAGCAGTCACACAAACAGGGACACACTGCTATTACACTAATACACTCAAAGGGACACGCTGGTTTGTACTTACTTTGGTAGAATGACAGCAACACACAGCATTCACACTGATACACTAAGAGGGACACATTACACTCACATATCCAATCCAGACAATTGAGGGTAAGAATTTGTCTCTGTCTCCCCCCCCCCCCCCCCCCCCCCCCCAGGACCTCTCGCACCTGAAGCTAGCAACACTACACCTCTGCCCGGGAACTGGTGAGTACCCTCCCCTTTTTCCCCATCTTAATGTCCCCCATGTGCCACAATGTATCCCCTTATGACCCAACCCCTTATCCCTGCCAGCAGTCATGTCCTCCCTTCCTTAAGATTTCCAGGCAGGTACTATACAGGTTCAGAACAAACAATGATTGTTCATCAGATTTCAACCTGTCCCAATGCTATTGTATAAAATTATGTTTATTGAAGATTGTGCAGCGTCCAATACATGAAATACTTTGATTATATGCCAAAATGAAATCAAATTGTGAAAAAACAAGGACGGCAGTATACAAACAGTCCATCATATCAAAGACACATCTAAGATCTCCTGCCTGTATCCATTTCCTCTGGCAAAACAGCACATAGCTCCATATAGTGGTGAAAGGAGGAAAAGGAGAGAGAGAAAAATGAGTGGGGGAGTTAGACTTTAGTGAATAACCCTGAAAGTGTAAGAATCTGCAGCGACCCCTACTGAATGGGTTGTGGCATTGCGGTTTCTATGCTTTATTGTAGAGCAATTATGCACTGGTTGTAGACATTTGTTTTTGTTGCACTGCTTACTTAAACCATATGAAAAATCGTATTTGGGCTTAAGAATTCAGGCATTTCGGACAGATTCAGACATAAAACTTATTAAAATAGCACGGACAAAATTTACTGTGTCATACTCATAACTTTGACAAATCCAACCATCTCCATGCTTAATTCACATACCCTGCTCACAAATTTTGGGGTAAACATAGATAACTCTATAGCCATGTCCCATAACATGTCAGCTAGGGATGTGGCACTCGTGGAGTCGAACTACTACATACAAATTTCCCAAACATCCTTTAAATGGCATTGGCTGGGGTTCAATTTAACTGCAGATCCAGCTGAGCTCTACAGAGCCAATTACACCCTGGCGACCAGACCATTGTTTCGCTGGCATAATCGGCCTATCTCTTGGATTGATTACACACTATTAAAATTAATGTCTTCTTTTTATTTCAGACTCTTCCGATAGCAGTTACAATAAAAAAGACGACCAATCTCTAGATGCCAGTTATAACTGTATATGGCAGCGAAGGCTCCATATTGTGCACTGAAATATACTTTATCTGCCCAAAACCAAGGCAGACTGGGTCTTCCACACCATCAACTCCATTACCTGGCTGTATGAAACCAAGAGGGCTGCAGTCACCTGAACATGCATACATTCTAAGGGTACTCTATGGCCAATTAAAGTCATTAAACACCAAATTCAAAGCTCACAAAATGTTTATCTATGGGGAAGGCCTAATGGTTACGTGGAGCTCTCCGCACTTGTGCATTAGGTTCCCCCTATGGCTGGAGGAGGCAGAGAGAGATCCAGGTTTAGTACCTTGGCTCTGGAATCAGGTAAGTGAAAAAAGTTTTTAAAAAACTAACCCTTTATTCACTAGGGGGTGCGGGGACAGTGCAACACTATATATAGTGTTAGGAACACAGTGTTGTAAAACTAACATTATAGAGCTCCTTTAATGCACTGACAGGGACACACTGCACTCACATTAATGCACTGACAGTGACACACTGCACTTACTTTAATACACTGACAGACACACATAGCAGTCACACAAACAGGGACACACTGCTATTACACTAATACACTCAAAGGGACACGCTGGTTTGTACTTACTTTGGTAGAATGACAGCAACACACAGCATTCACACTGATACACTAAGAGGGACACATTACACTCACATATCCAATCCAGACAATTGAGGGTAAGAATTTGTCTCTGTCTCCCCCCCCCCCCCCCCCCAGCCCCTCTGTGTCTATTTGTGTGTCCCCAGCCCCTCTGGGTGTTTCCCACTTTAACCCATATGTGCCTCTTTAGCCGATTCTCCAGCCCCTCTTTGTGTCCTGCCAGACTTGTGAGGCATTAGTAAGTATGGTCAAGGGATTACAGATAGCAACAAGATGGTGATGAGACTAGCCAAGGTCAGAATAGGAGTAATCAGGAAGGTCAGAAAACAAGCCAAAGTCGAAAACCAGATAATCAGAGATACAACATGAATACACTCTCAGCCTACTTGAGACCGTTGTTGCAGTACATAAACAGTCCCAGGGCATGACTGGAAGTGTAAAAATACTTTTACCTGCCAACCAAACGTCAGGGCAATTTGTGTAGAGCGACTTGCATATTTGGGAAGGGCTGCATTAACATCCTCCTATATGAAGGAAAATAATTTCTATGTTACTTCATCAATGATGTTTTATGCTGTGGCAGTGAATAGAGCATGCACTTAGTGAGGAGCTTGAAATGTTTACTGACGTGTGTAGTGCAGGTGAGATGCAAAATTAAAATTTCATTAATTTGCATGGTGTGCCATGGCAGAGTCAATACAACCAGGCACACAACACAAATTTTAAAATATATAAAACATTGAGATTTTTTTTAAAGCACATCCCATAGCAACATTTTTGTTAACCAGCACGTTGTGCTAAAAGATCTTACTTATGACAATTTCACTCTAAAAATAAAATATAAACTGTGTTCTTTCCCTATACGGTAATCTGAGCGTTCCAATATATGTTTTGCTTTATCGTTCCCTTTAATATCATTTAGATTTGGCGGCTGCAATAAGTCAGCTTTATTTTTTCCCCCTGATTATATCAAAACAATTAAAGGTAATTGAAATATGTTGACGGCATCTTAATACATGACCTAAGGCAACCATTAAATGACTGCACTGCTTTGGTTCCAGACAGCCGATAAGACCTGAAAATAGTTCAAGGCATTATTAAGATCAAGGGATGTGTGCAAGGATCACGTCCATTAAAGTGAGCCCTTCTTCAAGTCTATCTGGGTTAAAGAGTTTAGACCACTAAAAGCCATGATGATCACAGGATTAGCTGAAGGCATTTGTTTATTTTCTCACTCCAGTGATTACAAAAACTTACTTTTGCTTATCCCTCCCTTAGAATGTTTTTCTGAATTCCATTAGAACATTGAGGATAACACACATTGTACA
Organism: Pelobates fuscus; assembly: GCF_036172605.1. Taxonomy (NCBI): domain Eukaryota; kingdom Metazoa; phylum Chordata; class Amphibia; order Anura; family Pelobatidae; genus Pelobates; species Pelobates fuscus. The sequence continues at coordinate 369,840,550 of NC_086318.1, forward strand.
TAAGCCCCATGTATAATAGATTGCCTTATTTGGCTTAAAGATATGGATGGCACTCAAAATAAAGGTGACAAAAGTAAGTCAATCTTGGACACTCCAGCTTTGCTGCATTTCAACTCCTTGTCAGGTGCCTGTAGGCACCGCAGAATTCTAATACAAGATTTTGTGCCATAGTTAACTGAGTAAATATTTAAGGGGAAACTCTAATGTTACAAACATGTATGTTTACCATTAAAGTTCTTTCCTGCAGATTTAGATTTAGCCCCCCTTTAAAAGTGAAAAAAACTTTCCAATTTTTGTACAGTCGGACATCCAAAATATTTTCTTCTGATCTATTGTCCTCCTGGGGAGCTATTTCTTCAGAAATTCTCAGAGCTGGTGTATGGACTAGTTTTAGATGATTGCTTATGGCTTATTCTGGTGGATATTAATGTTTCACGGTTTGGGTAAGACCTACTTTCCATGATGCAAGCGTTGGACTTTACACAAACTGTCCCCTTTTCCACTTACAATGGTGGTCCCACACTAAACCCTGTTCCAAATTATTATGCAAATTCTATTTAAGTGTCACAAAGATTGAATATTTTGTTTTTCAGTTTAACTCATGGATGGCATTGTGTCTCAGGGCTCTTTTGATCACTGAAAACAATCTCGGACACCTGTGATAATTAGATTGCCAGGTGAGCCCAATTTACGGAAAAACTACTAGAGGGTGTTCCACATTATTAAAGGGACACTATAGTCACCTGAACTACTTTAGCTTAAAGAAGCAGTTTTGGTGTATAGAACATGCCCCTGCAGCCTCACTGCTCAATCCTCTGCCATTTAGGAGTTAAATTATTTTGTTTATGAACCCTAGTCACACCTCCCTCCATGTGACTTGCACAGCCTTCCATAAACACTTCCTGTAAAGAGAGCCCTATTTAGGCTTTCTTTATTGCAGTTCTGTTTAATAAAGAATTTCTTATCCCCTGCTATGTTAATAGCTTGCTAGACCCTGCAAGAGCCTCCTGTATGTGATTAAAGTTCAATTTAGAGATTGAGATACAATTATTTAAGGTAAATTACATCTATTTGAAAGTGAAACCAGTTTTTTTTTTCATGCCGGCTCCGTCAATCATAGCCCGGGGAGGTGTGGCTAGGGCTGCATAAACTGAAACAAAGTTATTTAACTCCTAAATGACAGTGAATTGAGCAGTAAAATTGCAGGAGAATGATCTATACACTAAAACTGCTTTATTTATTTAAAGTAATTTAGGTGACTATAGTGCTCCTTTAAGCAGAGCACCATTTTCATGCAATATGGGGAAGAAAAAGGATCTCTCTGCTGCCGAAAAGAGTGAAATAGTTCAATGCCTTGGACGAGGTATGAAAACATTAGATCTTTCACGAAAACTTAAGCGTGATCATCTCACTATTAAGAGATTTGTGGCCGATTCAGAGCACAGACGGGTTCGTGCAGATAAAGGCATATTGAGGAAGATTTCTGCCAGATCCATGCATCGGATCAAGAGAGCAGCTGCTAAAATACCATTACATAGCAGCAAACAGATATTTGAAGCTGCTGGTGCCTCTGGAGTCCCACGGACATCAAGGTGTAGAGTCCTCCAGAGTCTTGCAACTGTGCATAAACCTTCTATTCGGCCACCACAAACCAATGCTCACAAGCAGAAACGGCTGCATTGGGCAGAAAAATACATGAAGAATGAAGTGGATATCAATTCAATTGATTGATTATTTTGTGTATCTGCCCCTGGCCAAATTAAAGAAATTGTGCGTGCACGCTCCCGAAGTAATTCACACCAGACACAAGTTTCAAGTTAATGAAAAACTTAAGGAATGTTTATTTAGAGGGGGTGGCATGCCCCTTATAAAGCAAAATTACATCATATGCTTTGTCAGAGATAACATGGAATAATACATCAATAATTGGTTAGGGATTAAGTGGTTGATTTATTGCTCTTCCTACCGGGTGTGATGTCATTGGTATCTTGCAGGTCTCCCCCAGATTCCAGCGCCATCTTGTTAGTGAGGGTGTTAGTCGATGTCAAAGGGAAACTCCCTGGCCCTAGCGGCCATTTTAGGTAAATCACATATAAATTGATTAATACTGATTGAAACTATATAATGTAAATAGACATTTTACTAACTTGAATTAGGTTAATATTTCATGTCCACAACAAAGACTAACTTTCAAACAGTCCTGTTCACTGCTGAGTGCCGTGCAACCCTGGATGGTCCAGATGGATGGAGTAGTGGATGGTTGGTGGACGGCCACCCTGTTCCAACAAGGCTGCGATGTCAGCAAGGCGGTGGTGGAGTCATGTTTTGGTCCGGAATCATGGGAAGAGAGCTGGTCGGCACCTTTAGGGTCCCCGAAGGTGTAAAGATGACCTCTGCAAAGTATGTGGAGTATCTGACCAGAGACGGCTCTCTAATTAGGCGATTTAGGCGGCCGCCTAAGGCCTCGCGCTGATGGGGGCCTCGCGGCCGCCTAAATCGCCTTAGGGCAGTGTGACAGGTTGGGTCCTCGGTCAGAGACCGAGGACCCGACACAGGATGGGGCCCGGCGGCTTGCCCTTAATGCCGCCGGGTGCGAGGCCCCTCCTATGCCTGCCCGGGAGAGAGCCAGCCTGTCTGCAGCTCCGCCGAGTGCAGAGCTGCAGACTGAGTGGGTCTCGCGATCGCGAGATCGCGAGACTAAACTCACCACGTGGTCTGCAGCTCTGCACCCGGCGGAGCTGCAGACTGTAAATGGAGCCCACCGGACCACCAGGGAAACAGCCTGGTCGCCCACTGGACCACCAGGGAAACAGCCTGGCCGCCATCTGGACCACCAGGGAAACAGCCTGGCCGCCCACTGGACCACCAGGGAAACATAAGGTATTTATGCCACCCTCTGCCCCCACCACCCTCTGCCCCAGCCACCCCACCACACTCTGCCCCAGCCACCCCACCAGCCACCCCACCACCCACAGCCACCCCACCACCCACAGCCACCCCACCACCCTCTGCCCCAGCCACCCCACCACCCACAGCCACCCCACCACCCTCTGCCCCAGCCACCCCACCACCCACAGCCACCCCACCACCCTCTCCCCAGCCACCCCACCACCCACAGCCACCCCACCACCCTCTGCCCCGGCCACCCCACCAGCCACCTCAGCAACCCCACCACCCTCTGCCCCAGCCACCCCACCACCCACAGCCACCCCACCAGTCACCCCACCACGCTCTGCCCCAGCCACCCCACCACCCTCTGTCCCAGCCACCCCACCAGCCACCCCACCACCCTCTGCCCCAGCCACCCCACCACCCACAGCCACCCCACCACCCTCTGCCCCAGCCACCCCACCAGCCGCCCCAGCAACCCCACCACCCTCTGCCCCAGCCATCCCACCACCCACAGCCACCCCACCACCCTCTGCCCCAGCCACCCCACCACCCACAGCCACCCCACCACCCTCTGCCCCAGCCACCCCACCACCCACAGCCACCCCACCACCCTCTGCCCCAGCCACCCCACCACCCACAGCCACCCCACCACCCTCTCCCCCAGCCACCCCACCACCCACAGCCACCCCACCACCCTCTGCCCCAGCCACCCCACCAGCCACCCCACCATCCACAGCCACCCCACCACCCTCTGCCCCAGCCACCCCACCACCCTCTGCCACAGCCACCCTCTGCCCCAGCCACCCCACCACCCTCTGCCCCAGCCACCCCACCAGCCACCCCACCACCCACAGCCACCCCACCACCCTCTGCCCCAGCCACCCCACCACCCTCTGCCCCAGCCACCCCACCACCTGCAGCCACCCTTTCCACCCTCTGCCCCAGCCACCCCACCACCCACCCCACCACCTCTGCCCCAGCCACCCACAACCACCCCACCTCTGCCCCAGCCACCCTCTGCCCCAGCCACCCTACCACCCTCCTGCCCCAGCCACCCTACCACCCTTCTGCCCCAGCCACCCTACTGCCCCAGCCACCCTACCACCCTCTGCCCCAGAAACCCTACCACCCTCTGCCCTCCTACCACCCCACTACCCTGTCACTGTCCTCCTACCACCCTCTGCCCCAGCCACGCTACCACCCTCTGCCCCAGCCACGCTACCACCCTCTGCCCCAGCCACGCTACCACCCTCTGCCCCGCCACCCTACCACCCTCTGCCCAGCCACCCTACCACCCTCTGCCCCAGCCACCCTACCGCCCCAGCCACCCTACCACCCTCTGCCCCAGAAACCCTACCACCCTTTGCCCCTACCACCCTCTGCCCTCCTACCACCCCACTACCCTGTCACTGTCCTCCTACCACCCTCTGCCCCAGCCACCCTACCACCCTCTGCCCCAGCCACCCTACCACCCTCTGCCCCAGAAACCCTACCACCCTCTGCCCCAGCCACCCTACCACCCTCTGCCCCAGCCACCCTACCACCCTCTGCCCTCCTACCACCCCACTAGCCTGTCACTGTCCTCCTACCACCCTCTGCCTCAGCCACCTTACCACCCTCTGCCCCAGCCACCTTACCACCTCTGTCCCAGCCACCTTACCACCCTCTGCCCCAGCCACGCTACCCCCCTCTGCCACAGCCACCCTACCACCCTCTGCAACAGCACCTTATACACACAATGCAAATCCTATTTTTAACTTTAGATGTTAGTGGGGGCCTCATGTTTGAGTTTCGCCTAAGGCCTCACAAAGTCTAGAGCCGCCACTGTATCTGACTGACCACTTTCTTCCCTGGTACAGAAGGAAGAGCTATGCTTTCTGTAATAAAATCATCTTCATGCACAATCTCATGCTGCAAAGAATACCTCTGCATCAATTGCTGCTATGGGGATAAAAGGAGAGAAAGTCATGGTGTGGCCTCCACCCTCCCCTGACCTCAATCCTATTGAGAACCTTTGGAGCATCCTCAAGCAAAAGATCCATAAGGGTGGGAGGCAGTTTACATCCAAAAAGCAGCTCTGGGAGGCTATTTTGACATCTTGCAAACAAATTCAAGCAGAAACTGTCCAAAAACTCACAAGTTCAATGGATGCAAGACTTGTGAAGCTGCTATCAAATAAGGGGACCTATGTTAAAATGTAACGTGACCTGTTAAAATGTTTAAAAAGTTAAAATGTTGTTATAAGTTTGATTGAAATAACTTTTGATTTCAGTAAATATGCTGCAAACACAACAAATTACAATTTTCAGTTCTTTACAACCTATAAAGTGTTTTGAAACTTACTATGCATAATAATTTGGAACAGTGCATTGTAAGTTTTTTATGTTTAAAAAAAATACTGTTTAGTCATTAGGAGGTTTGTTCAATAACATTTTAATTGTACTCTTAATAGTTGATAACATGAGAGTTATGCTGACTGTTATTTACATCAATTATTTAGGTAAAGGAGAAAAATATAATTTGCCTAATAATTTGGAACAGGGTGTAGACTTTGTATTTGTGACTGAAGTGAGATTATTAAACTTGTAAATTAAATCCCATTATTTGCAGTGACCCCTATTCCATAAACATTTCCTTAGCCATTCCCTCATATTTAGCAGCTCTTATATAGATAGTTACAAACCATTAAAGGGAGCGTCTTGTTAGACCGTTGGGCCTAAGATTGATTTTACTTCATTATTAAACTGTGGAGATTTCACCTCTCTATGGTATATTAATAATATACAAATGTAAAAACTGGGGGGCGGGGCCGGGCCGAATAGACGCCATATGCATGGGCTCCAGCACTAACCCGAGCAAAAAGGCACAAAAAGCCGTTCCAGACTGCTTAAAAGTCGACAGCAATTAACAGGGAACAGCCCCAGCGCATCTCTGACGCCGGCACAAAGCCTATCACAAGCCGGACGGGCAATGGAGGCCGTGCCCGACTTACACGCGGCAGAGCACCCGACCGCCCGCGGTCACAACACGCGGCATGGCGCCGCAGAGAGGCGCAGCCCCGAGACACCCAAGCGGGAGACACCGCACAGATAATTCCTCCTGACATGAGTTCACCCCCGGCCTGGGGCACAGCCCTGCCCCCCCTGGCCGGCGGTGGTTATCCCGGCTACATGGCGGCGACTCATGCCATGGCGAGAGCTCCTGCGTGGGGTGCACGCTGGCCGCCTACACTGGCAAAAGCTGTATGTGAAGCAGCAAGCCAGCAGAAGTCGACACCGACACGGAGGGAATGGAGAGCTCTAGTGGGGAGGCACACAGACCCCGAACTAACGGAGGCCACTCACTGCCGACCGGAGCAGTGAGCACCCCAGTCTCTGGGTACGGGGGTTCCCGGAGAACCATGTCCCCGCTGCCATGAGCCCTGTGAGGCGGGAGTGCACTGCCCTGCCGGCGGACGGGTTGTGTACCAGCTTTAAGTGTGAGGCCGGCACTGGGAGAGACACGGGAGTGCTCGCTCCATAGGGAACAATGTGGTGCTGGGGAGGTGCATGGAGCGGGAGGTCTGCCTCCACACAAGTTACTACCAGCCTTGCTCCCATATTGTTATAGTTCTTATTATTGATTTCTATTCTTTATGCATTCATTATTATCGCATGCCTGTGTCAGAATTCACTAGGTGCTGCTTTAGGACAAACAGCTACGACCTATCACAGCCTCACGATGCCTGCTTAATATATTGTTTTAGCCATGTATACGCTGTTTATGCTGCAGTGCCCATATGAGCTGAAGTTTAAGGTCGTAAATTATTGCACACACTACCTCACTCGGAATAGCTGTAAGCAATATAAAAGGCCTTGCTTTTTCATTATTCTCTTAGATAGTCTTACCAAACGTCACTGCCTCTATTTGCCCCCTTACTGCAACACTGTATTTCTTTGAGGGTTCGATAAGGATTGACCTAAACTGTTATTTGCCCTAAGTAAGTTTGACCTGTCAATGCAACAGCATACTTACTTCGGTTTAGATTTGGTTAATAATCATTTGTCACACGCAGACCGATATACGTTATATGTTCATGATGAGAAATTCTGCATCAGCAACCGTGACTGAGTAATTAGCCAGACACATGCCATTAATTGCCTTTCATATTGTTATAAAGGTTGGAACACAGCGCCAGAACACTACTGTCACATGTTTGTTTTAAGCCTAGACATATAAATCCTCGCAAAGTTTATGCACGGTTAAGTGATCCGATATACTCGCCTCTGCGCAGGCGACAATCTGCATTTATCTTCGTATACCAATACCCGCACCTCTGCGCAGGCGACAACCTGCTTTAACGTAAATATGTTTGATGTACAAGTTTATGACATGACAACAATAAAAACATTCAAAACAAATGTAAAAACTGTACCACACTCCATTGCTCCACAATGCACCTGGCCCTTCAACATTATAAGGCAGCGTGGTTTGGCGGTGCCACCAGAAATTTTAAAAACAGAGGACATGCTTTAGAACAGAGATGGGTGAAATCACAGACAGTAAGTTATGCTCTCTAATGGTTGAACATACCAGTGTGTACAAAAATTATAATACCAATTTGTAATAAATAAATCAGAAAAGCAAAACACAGGCCTGTTGTGGAGTACGTCTCCCCTGATGCTTTGCCAGTCTGTGGGAGATATTATTATGCTATTATTATGTCATTATGTATATAGCGCCAACAAATTCCTGTGTGCTATATACATAATTACATAATAATAGCATAATAATATCTCCCACAGACTGGCAAAGCATTTACAGTGGGTATAGTCAACAACATTCACTGTGCCGAAAAAACACAGTTGTATATTGTATGTTGTATAAACACATATTGTACAGAAAACTAATAAATATTGGGTGAATTTAGAATGCTGCATGTATGTAATTGTTACTGGCAGACAAACTATTGGATTTTACTTTTTGCCAACTGCATATTTGCACCTTGGCATGCCATATACAATTACAGGTATTGAGGAAATGCTCCTAGCACTATAACCACTACATTAAGCTAGGTTATAGTGGTTATGGTGTCAGGAATGTCCTGGAACCCCTTCTCCCCAGCCCATTGTAAGGAGTTATACTGTTTCAGAAAGGTTTGGCATCTTACCTGGGGTTTGCTGGATGCTACTCCCACTAAGTCATAGTGGAGGCAGGAAATCACATCGGCACCCCCAGGTAAGAAGTCAAACTGTTTTTAAACAGCTTTACTCTTTACATTGGGGGAGAGGGTAGGGTGCAATGGCACCACTGGCATCAGGACACTGACACTACTGGGACCATAATCACTACAGCTCACTGTAGAGATTATTGTGCTTGAAGTATTCCTTTAATAAGTGCACAAACGATAGCACTCAGATTCCCACTCATCTTCAGACTCTTTCATCTTGAATTTGATCCTGTACCGTGTTCGTCAGATTCTAGGGGTTTATTTACTAAACATTGACTGAATTGCAAAATTTACGCAAAAGTTGCAATGTTGAAAAAAATATTCCAACTAAGCTACAGTCACAGCTTGGATACTTGGAAACACCTCATTGTTTAAAAAGGGGAAAAAATTTTACACTCTACTTTTGCTATATTTTCAGTGTAGGCACACTTTAAAATAAGACATGTATAGCAGCCATCATTAAAACGCTTCCAAGCATCAGGACAGGAGTACATATGGTGTACCACTAGATGGAGCACTTCACCTTATTTGGCAGCTTAACTTCTCAAGCATGTTGGTAACCTTTCTTTTTAAATTTTTTAAATCTGCTTAACAGGATAAGATGAGCTAAAAATGCAGCTTTATTAAAAAATCTAATTGAATATAGTACATTGCTACTCAGTCTTGGTAAAGAAAACTAAGTTATTTATTATACAGAAAATGTATATGAAGTTTCCAGAAATGATTTGGTGAACTTCCAGTTCAGTGGGGGCTGCCACTCCAGACTGATGCATCCTGAGTGAGCTTCAGACGTTCAAATAACTATTCAAGGATTTCTGGCTGTTTTTTTTTTTACTCAAACAATGCTTCAGGTGGACATTTGAGCAACAATAGTCTGCACTGAACTCAATATCAGTAATTCTCACTCTAAACGAACATGTTCGGAAAACTGATTTGAGGACTGGAGAGCCCTGAGAAGGAGAGAGGCGATTGATTCCAACGTCCCAGAGAGACCCAAGCTGCCCATATTGCTAGCTTTAGTCCTATTTCTCCACCCTTTTGGACCAGTCGGCATGATCCCGGTCTACACCATGAAGGTTGAAGCACAAGCGGAATATACAGCCCTATTTAAAATGGTGGGCGCCACGTGCACATTTTATTTCTGCAGTGGGAGCCACTACAGTACACATCAGCCCCATTCCTATGGGACCAATTTCGCCACAAGAACGACGATATTCCGTGAACCATTCGACGAAACGTTCCACAAAGTAATAGCAATCCAATGGGGAACAATCCGCACGTTTTGGTATATTTCTGTCTATGTAGTGTAAAAACTGTGGGAGGAGTTAGGGTGGTAAATTTGGCTATAATAATAATAATAAATATGTGAGATAACATTAAGTGGTCTTGCTATGCAAGCACAATTCATTATTATATTTGTCACTTTTTCAGTTAATCATTACTGTAGACATCTGCCTGCTGTCTGACTATTTCAGGGGCCTCAAGGATGGTTAGCTTAGTTGGTTACACAACTGTTCCTCTTCATCTATTCCCAACATAGGGTTCATACCAAATGGGGTATGGTTATAATCTGCAATCCACCCTGGTACTACTCTGCAAAACTTGCTATTCTTATGCAACCAATAATGACTCTTTAGTTGCAATGTCAAATTTTTATTATTGCATTCATGAAAAATTTGAAATAACAAAAAAAAATTCCAATTCAGTGAACGAGTGGGAACATACTGAGAAAGGGGTTACATACTGAAACTCTTGTGGTTTTGTTCTACTTTTCAATAAGCACACGTGATATTAAAAGTACACCTGCAAACAAACCGCTGTGAACACATTGTTATTTACATCTTTTGCTTTTATGTTGATATTACATGTAAACAGTTCATTCTAAGCGAGTTTAGGCCAAAAATAGCAATATTGGAAACATTCTTTAATTTGAAATGTTTCCAGTTTGGCTATTTTGAGGCTATTTGGGTTGTGATCCAAAGTTAAATCTAAAATAGGTGGGTTATCCAATGATCCAAAACAAACAGATCTATGAAACCGTGGCTCTGGAGGAAGGTGAAGTCTTCTGGCATGGCCCAGTGAAAATCTGGACATAAACCCCAAGTTAAGCGATCTGTCCATTTGTGGAAACCTTCAGATGTTAGAGCTCAATAAGTTCTTTATAGTGGAAGCCACACATCATGAACGTTTAAGTGCGAGACGGAACCACTACAGGAAATGTTTATTTGAGGTCAGATATTCCTTAAGGCAGGGGCATCGGCAGTGAGCGTGGACCCAGGCTAGAGCCCTGAGTGTGCCCCCGAAAAGCCCTGGTCTAAAATGTTTCCTTTATTAATTTTAGCTCTCAGTGCCCTGTTATGTGACTGGCCTTGTTTGTACATATAGCTTAGTATGCATCTCTAAATCTGTGTATGGCTGTATGTCTGTGTCTCTATAACTGTGTGCATGTATGATTGTGTGTCTGTGGCCATATTTCTGTTGATTGGTGTGCCTGCACTTGCATGTCTGTGTCTGTATAATTATATCACTATATGATTGTGTGTTTGGGCTTGCATTTCTTTGTGCCTGAATGTGGATGTCTGCATGAGTATGTCTGTGTGCCTGGTAGTTTGTATGTTTGTGTCTATGTACATCAATGTCTGTAATATATTTTGGCAGACTTGAAACAATGAAAGAAGCTGGAAATCTATGGGTACAAATTTATGAGACCAGATCATAGGCGTGCGCAGCCTATTGCATTAGGGTGTGCACCCTAAAGCACAAACACACGCCGCGTGTATATGTATGTGTGTATATATATATATATATTTATACACACACACACACTGCTGTGTGTGTGCGTGTAAGGGCGCTGTGTGTGTGTGTGTGTAAGGGTGCTGTTTGTGTGTGGGTGCCGTGTGTGTGCTGTATGTGTGTGTGTGTGCTGTATGTGTGTGTGTGCTGTATGTGTGTGGGTGCTGTATGTGTGTGTGTGTGTGTGTGTGTGTAAGGGCGCTGTATGTGTGTAAGGGCGCTGTATGTGTGTGGGTGCTGTGTGTGTGTGCTGTATGTGTGTGGGTGCTGTATGTGTGAAAGTGCTGTATGTGTGTAGGTCCTGTGTGTGTGTGTGCTGTATGTGTGTAGGTGCTGTGTGTGTGCTGTGTGTGTGTGATGTATGTGTGTGTGTGCTGTATGTGTGAAGATGCTGTATGTGTGTGTGTGCTGTGTGAGGGTGCTGTATGTGTGAAGGTGCTGTATGTGTGTAGGTGCTGTGTGTGTGGGTGTGTGTGCTGTATGTGTGTGGGTGATTGTGGGGGGTGGAGGTGGGGGTACATGACTCAATATCCCCCCTCCCTTCTTACCTTATGTAGGGAGGGGGGATTCTTGTTCCTGCTGCCTTCCCTGGTGGTCCAGTGGAGGTGAGGTGCCGTTTAGTTAATATCCCCCCTCCCTTGTTACCTTATGTAGGGAGGGGGGACCATGCTACCGCCACTTCCCTGGTGGTCCAGTGGAGAGTGAACTCTACCCTGCGGGGCTAGAGTTCACTCTCGCGAGATTCGAGCGTTGCTGCGGCAACGCTCAGATCTCGCAAGAGGAACCCGGCGGAGCTGCTGGTTGAGCTCCCCGGGTCCTCTCCTGCCTCCCTCCCTCCCTGCCTGTGGGTCGGTGGGGAGGGAGGCTGAGAGCAGAGCCGGCGCTCGGATAGCGCCGGCTCTGCATGAGCCGACAGGGGAGATCCTGAGATCTCCCCTGCCGGTCTCACTCCATAGGCGTGCCGCGGGGATTAGGGTGTGCCCAGGCACACCCGGCACACCCCGTGCGCACGCCTATGGACCAGATAATCAATATTTTTCTATTTATTTAACATTGTAGGCACCCAGACCACTTCAACTCATTAAAGTGATCTGGGTGCTGTGACCCTTTTGCACTTAGTGCTGCAATGTTAAACATTGCAGTTCCAGATTCTGCCCTCAGTTGCACCAAGTCTGCCCTCAGTGGCTGTCTACCAGCAGGGCGACCTGCTGGGGGTGACAACCGGGATATTTCCTGGTGGGCTCCCCCTGTCTTGAACCGCAGCACTGGGCGAGTGGCTCTAGAGCCTCCCCCCTCAGCGCCGGGCTGCTCCTCCAGGTACCCGAATGTGGGGGCGACCAGAGGAGCCCTGTCACAGTATGGCAGAGCAGGCACCTTCTTACCTTGATGACAGGTGCCTGCTCTGCCATCAAATGCCGGTGACCGGAGGAGAGGAGGACGGAGAAGGCAGGCAGCGAGGGAGGCTCTACTTGCAGCCTCTCACTCCTCCCTCATATGCCCTCTGTGATTCTGGGAGCTGGAATATGACGTCATTCCGGCCCCGGCATACTAAACAGCAGGTGGGAGGCGTGAGGAGCTGCCTCACATTGGACCTCAGGGAGGTGAGTGTCTGCCTGTGTGTGTCTGTCAGTGAGTGCATGTATGTCAGTGAGTGAGTGTCTGCCTGTGTGTGAGTGTGTGTGTCTGTCAGTGAGTGTATGTATGTCAGTGTTTGTCAGTGAGTGAGTGTCTGCCTGTGTGTGTCTGTCAGTGAGTGTATGTATGTCAGTGAGTGTCTGTCAGTGAGTGTATGTATGTCATTGAGTAAGTGTATGCCTGTCAGTGTGTGTGTGTCTGTCAGTGAGTATATGTCTGTCAACGAGTGTCTGTGTGTGTCTGTCAGTGAGTGAGTGTATGTCTGTCAGTGAGTGTGTGTGAGTGTATGTCTGTCAGTGCATGTCAGTTTGTGTCTGTCAGTGAGTGTGTGTGTCTGTCGGTCAGTGAGTGAGTGTAGGGGGGTCTGCCTTGACGTTGGCAGGCGGGCATTCCCTCCAATGGCCATTGGAGCAACTAAATGACCTCCATTGGTCTAAATATACATAGGGATTAAGGAGAGAGCGCAGGTAACTATTTCTTTTCTTTGGTTTTTACTATATATATATATATTTTTTTAATTCTTTATTTTTGACGTGCTTGAGGGTTACATGCATTCTCACTTTGCCACAACAGCAAAAACAAGATACGTTTTAACATGAAGCTGAATAGTGATGGCATATAGTCAATACTGGTGCACATTTTTGTTAGGAATCAAGATAGGTACACATTTAAACTTAGATGTAGTACGATCAGGGCCAGATTAAGAGCCCAGTGGGCCTGGTGCTGACAATTATGACGGACCTAATTACAGGATCATATCGACCAAAAACAGTAAAACACTCCCAAGCATCATGTATCTGATGGAGATGGTGCTGGAGAGAAAGAAAACAGCAGCTATAATAAAACACATACCCTAGGCCAGGCATAGGCAACTTTCGGCACTCCAGATGTTTTGGACTACACCTTCCATGATGCTTTGCCAGTATTACGGGTGTAAGAGCATTATAGGGGATGTAGTCCACAACATCTGGAGTGCCGAAGGTTGCCTATCCCTGCCCTAGGCTAATCTCTCACTAATTTATGTTTTCATCTTTCAAGCAAATCCATAACCCCTTACAGCAGTGTCCAGTCAAGCAGGAAGTCAATGGGCACGGTAAAATGGTGTGCCACTGACACAAATCACGTAACCTGCCAAAAGGGGCGAACATGCCCAAAAAGAGGACATGTCTGCCCAAAGAATTAGGCCAGCCTGGCATGAATGCATGTCAGGCTGCCTGCCCATCATGCAGCTGGCCAACTAAGGGCATACTATGCAGACAGCACCCGAGCTTGGCATAAATGCATCTAATGATGCGCTCGCTCAACGCTTTCTAGGGACTGTCCCCTAGCACTCGCTGGTCCACTTGTCTCCTTACCTTCTTACTAGCAGGTAGAAGCTCCTGGTATATAGTCTGGGACAGAGAAAAGCTGTATGTAGTGAAAGGGAACATGCCACAGTGTTAGAGAGACCAGCGTCTGCATTACCTTAAAGGATCACTATAGGGTCAGGAACACAAACATGAATTCATGACCCTATAGTTTTAACACCACCATCTAGCCCCCCTGGGCCCCTCATGCCTCCATTAATATAGCAAAATCTTACTGTATTCAAGCCTGAAGCTGTAACTCTGCATGCTGACTCAGAAAAACAAGCAGTCTGCTGACATCATTAGAAGTGGTGGCCTGATCCAATCACAGTACTTCACCATAGGATTGGCTGAGACTGACAAAGAGGCAGATCAGGGGCAGAGCCAGCATGATTCAAACACAGCCCTGGCCAATCAGCATCTTCTCATAGAGAAGAATTGAATCAATGAATCTCTATGAGGAAAGTTCAGTGTCTGCATGCAGAGGGAGGAGATACTGAATGTTTGGATGCATTTTAGGCAGCCATGACCCAGGAAGGATTTCTAACAGCCATCTAAGGAGTGGAGTTTTTTATCACAGCGGCCACTAAGAAGGGGGCGGGGCAGAGAGGGTGTGTTTCGTTATCACCAATGACAAACACGCCCCCTCTCAAAGTGAGCATGTTGGTTCAATGCTCTTCCAGGGCAGACCATGCGCAGAACTCTGCTAAAGAGCTCTAGCATGAGAAAAAAAGCCCTGTATTTGTTCTGCACAGTGCAAGCAAATTTAATAACATGCTTGCACTCTGTTTCCTTGCAATTTGTCTCTGGTGTCTCTATAAATGGATACCAGGAGACAAAAGAGCCAGGAAAGAGTATTGTGCATGTGTTTGGAGCCTGCTTGTGGGATTGCGTGTGTGTAGAGTGAGCTGATTGTGGTGTGGTATTGTGTAATAAGGTCGGTTTTAGTTGTGTTGTGTTTTTGGTGTAATGTAATGCATATGTGGCTAGGGGCTGTAGAGAATGTGTTTATAGGGGATGTAGTAAGTGTGTGCATACAGGCTATGGTGTGTGTGTGTGTGTGTATATAGGTGATGTAGTGTTTGTAGGAGTTGTAGAGAGTGTGTGTTTAGGGGTGTAGTATGTGTTTGTTTACAATGAATCTAGTGTGTTTATAAGGGATCCAGAGTGTGTATTTTAGGTGCAGTGTGTGTGTATACAGGAGTCTAGTGTGTGTTTGAAGGACCCAAAATGTGTGTGAGATCTACTGAGTGTGTGTATATAATGGATTCAGAGTGTATAAAGGGATCTAGTGTGTGTATATGATCCAGAGTTGGGTAAGGGATCTAGTGTGTGTCTGGAACGTAAAGTGTTTAGAAGTGCAGTATGTGTGTGAGGGGTGCTGTAGTATACAGGGAGTGCAGAATTATTAGGCAAATGAGTATTTTGACCACATCATCCTCTTTATGCATGTTGTCTTACTCCAAGCTGTATAGGCTCGAAAGCCTACTACCAATTAAGCATATTAGGTGATGTGCATCTCTGTAATGAGAAGGGCTGTGGTCTAATGACATCAACACCCTATATCAGGTGTGCATAATTATTAGGCAACTTCCTTTCCTTTGGCAAAATGGGTCAAAAGAAGGACTTGACAGGCTCAGAAAAGTCAAAAATGGTGAGATATCTTGCAGAGGGATGCAGCACTCTTAAAATTGCAAAGCTTCTGAAGCGTGATCATCGAACAATCAAGCGTTTCATTCAAAATAGTCAACAGGGTCGCAAGAAGCGTGTGGAAAAACCAAGGCGCAAAATAACTGCCAATGAACTGAGAAAAGTCAAGCGTGCAGCTGCCAAGATGCCACCTGCCACCAGTTTGGCCATATTTCAGAGCTGCAACATCACTGGAGTGCCCAAAAGCACAAGGTGTGCAATACTCAGAGACATGGCCAAGGTAAGAAAGGCTGAAAGACGACCACCACTGAACAAGACACACAAGCTGAAACGTCAAGACTGGGCCAAGAAATATCTCAAGACTGATTTTTCTAAGGTTTTATGGACTGATGAAATGAGAGTGAGTCTTGATGGGCCAGATGGATGGGCCCGTGGCTGGATTGGTAAAGGGCAGAGAGCTCCAGTCCGACTCAGACGCCAGCAAGGTGGAGGTGGAGTACTGGTTTGGGCTGGTATCATCAAAGATGAGCTTGTGGGGCCTTTTCGGGTTGAGGATGGAGTCAAGCTCAACTCCCAGTCCTACTGACAGTTTCTGGAAGACACCTTCTTCAAGCAGTGGTACAGGAAGAAGTCTGCATCCTTCAAGAAAAAAACATGATTTTCATGCAGGACAATGCTCCATCACACGCGTCCAAGTACTCCACAGCGTGGCTGGCAAGAAAGGGTATAAAAGAAGAAAATCTAATGACATGGCATCCTTGTTCACCTGATCTGAACCCCATTGAGAACCTGTGGTCCATCATCAAATGTGAGATTTACAAGGAGGGAAAACAGTACACCTCTCTGAACAGTGACTGGGAAGCTGTGGTTGCCTCTGCACGCAATGTTGATGGTGAACAGATCAAAACACTGACAGAATCCATGGATGGTAGGCTTTTGAGTGTCCTTGCAAAGAAAGGTGGCTAAATTGGTCACTGATTTGTTTTTGTTTTGTTTTTGAATGTCAGAAATGTATATTTGTGAATGTTGAGATGTTATATTGGTTTCACTGGTAAAAATAAATAATTTAAATGGGTATATATTTGTTTTTTGTTAAGTTGCCTAATAATTATGCACAGTAATAGTCACCTGCACACACAGATATCCCCCTAAAATATCTAAAACTAAAAACAAACTAAAAACTACTTCCAAAAATATTCAGCTTTGATTAGTTTAGTTTGATTAATTAGTTTTTTGGGTTCATTGAGAACATGGTTGTTGTTCAATAATAAAATTAATCCTCAAAAATACAACTTGCCTAATAATTCTGCACTCCCTGTATATATATATATCTCGCGAGAGGAATCCGGCGGAGCTGCAAATTAGAGCTCCACCGGGTCCTCTCCCTCCCTCCCCAGCCACACGTCTCTCCAAGGGGGCCGGTGAGGGAGATCTCTGATCTCCTCACCGGCCCTTCATTGAAAACAGCGGGGCCGGCGCTCGGATAGTGCCAGCCCTGCATAGACAGGCAGGAGAGATCCTGGGACTTCCCCTGCCGGCCTCGGCCCATGGCCACCGCGGCCCACCGGGCATTTGCCCGGTGTGCCCGATGGCCAGTCCGGGCCTGTGTATTACTGTTAATTAAAATAAGCTTGCAATCCGCCACGTTAGGATCAATTAAATGAATAGGTTATCTCTATATCTCACTCAAATCTTACCTCTCCCATCCACTTCCTACCCCAATGCAACTGGGTTAAAAAAAAAAAAAACTGCAAATCAAAAGTACTAATTAAAGGGCAGCTCCTACTAGGATTTTTTTTTTTTTTTTTTATTCTTTATTTTTGGTGCAATAAAGTTTACAAACAGGCCTGTGATGCCGCGACAGCAGACACAGGCGGGGTAATGTAGACAAAGTCATGACGATATACAGTTGCACATTTTTGTTATAAGACATGTTGCATTCGTAAGTCAATTCGTTGCGAGTAATTAAATTGTGTTGGAAATGAAGAGTTATATTAGTAAAGAGTGACTAGAACACAAAGTGTAAGCCTTGCCATTAAACGTTCTATCATAACATGAAGGCTGGCATTCATATATATTCTCATGAGTGGCTGCTTAATTTTATGCATTAATAGATGTCGCTGCGTCTGACTAATTGAATCTCGCTAGGTAACTAAGTTGTCGAGGTAAATATAACATGGAAGCGTACTCAGAGAAGTGACAGGACATATACATGGAGAACATGACATGCACGAACATCTTTGCAGCAGTTAGCGGATATCCATGGGTTACACAGCATAGTAGGCTCGCCATGCCGAGTAGTCTACGATTTACTGTAAGTACCACATATGCATTTAGGGAACTCGACATATAGAGCATCTCTAGACTATTAGCTGCAAGTTCTGTAGGAGTCAGAAACACACATAGAACAAGCTTAACCTTTGTAAGTCACTAGGTTTTTTGGGGTGCGCCTGCATCCAGCTATGGGGGTGAGGGACTAGACCATTAGGCTAAAGAGGTATACTTGACTAGAAAAACAAAAACAGAGCATTCAGTTAGAAAATTATTGGTAATACTCAGGAGGTTACACGTATCATTGTGTTATAGATAGGCAAGAGCTTTAACTGGCATGCTAGTATTACTTGACTGGCATATAAGCATTTAGGAAACTGGAAATGGCGGGGTAGGTGGCGACGACAGTAGTGCCGCCATGACATAAACAATAAGGCTGAGGCAAGCTAGGTGTTAAAATCAGGAGTTAGTATAAATAAAGTGGTCCATGCATATATCTTAGCTCTTAGTGTCCATGGCAGGTAACCCGGAGGTCTGACTTAGAGTCTGGCAGTAGGACCAGCCAATTACCTTCAGTGGCAGCGATGGTACCTGTTTAGGCAAGTCCAGTTCCTCTGCCATCCTGGCGCTCCGCTTGGAACGGCATCGCTGTTGACGTCGATCAGTACTGTGGTGGGAGTGTCTGGCCCATTTCAGTCCCGGGCTCTCCCACAGCCGCGGGTCGTTGATGGACCAGGTAAGAGCTCGGGATCTGCTCGCGGATTGCTCTTTACCTACTGCCCAAGGGTGACAGCCGGATCGGGGTTTAAGAAGGCAGCTGTGTTATACTTGGCGGTGTCTCCTGTGGCGGGGTGTGCTCTGTGGTGCCCCTCTCCGTTCTCTCTTAAGCTGCTTTCCAGGATTGCGCTTCTGTGCGGTCTTCAGGGCCGGACTGGGAAAAAAATTAGGCCCGGGCATTTTTCAATCAGAGCGGCCCCCTAAGAAGGGGGCGGGGCCAGAGAGGGTGTGTTTTGTCATCACTAATGACAAGCACGCCCCCTCTCAAAGTGAGCATGTTAGTTCAATGCGCAGAGCCCCACTGAAGAGCTCTGGCATTAGAAAAAGGCCCTGAATTTGTTCTGCGCAGCGCAAGCAAATTTAATAACATGCTTGCGCTGTGTTTGCTTTTAAATTGTCTCTGGTGTCTCCACAAGTGGGATACCAGAGGACAAAAGGGCCAGGAAAGTGTATGGTGCATGTGTTTGGAGCCTGCTTGAGGGATTGCGTGTGTGTAGAGTGTGGTGTGGTATTGTGTAAATAGGGCAATTTCATTTGTGTTTGTGGTGTAATATGTGTGGCTAGGGGCTGTAGAGAGTGTGTGTATAGGGAGCATAGTGTTATAGGGGATGTAGCGAGTGTGTGTATACGGGTTGAAGTGTGTGTGTATAGGTGACGTAGTGTGTGTAGGGGTTGTAGAGAGGGTGTGTTTAGAGAATGTTGTATGTGTTTGCTGACAAGGAATGTAGTGTGTGTGTGTAGGAGATCTACTGTGTAAAGGACCCAGAGTGTGTATAGGAGAGTGTGTGTGTGTGTGTAGAGGATTAAGAGTGCATATAGGGTAAGGGATCTAGCGTGTATCTGGAGCGTAATGTGTGTAGTGGTGCAGTGTGAGGGGTGCTTTAGTGTGTGTGTGTATATATATATTTGGACATATTGTATGCGTGAGGGGCGCAGTGTGTGTGTATGTAAGAGGGGTGCTGTGTGTGAGGGTGTTTTTATGTGCCGTCACATTCTAGGTTTCTAATTTTCTTAGTCTGTTAACTCACTGAGGGTTATTTTATTTATATATATATATATATATATATATATATATATATATATATATATATAAATAAAATAACCCTCAGTGAGTTAACAGACAAAGAAAATTAGAAAGAGCTTATATGTGTGTGTGTGTGTGTGTGTGTGTGGGAGTGTGCTGTATATGTGTGAGCGAGGGTGCTGTGTGTGTCTGATGGTGCTGTGTGTGTCTGAGGGTGCTGTGTGTGTGTCTGAGGGTGCTGTGTGTGTGTCTGAGGGTGCTGTGTGCGTCTGGGGGTGCCCTGTGTGTGTGTCTGGGGGTGCTGTGTGTGTGTCTGGGGGTGCTGTGTGTGTGTCTGGGGGTGCTGTGTGTGTGTGTCTGGGGGTGCTGTGTGTGTGTGTCTGGGGGTGCTGTGTGTGTCTGAGGGTGCTGTGTGTGTTTGAGTGCGCTGTGTGTGTTTGAGTGTGCTGTGTATGTTTGGGTGCTGTGTGTGTGTCTGAGGGTGCTGTGTGTGTCTGAGGGCGCTGTGTGTGTTTGAGTGCGCTGTGTGTGTTTGAGTGCGCTGTGTGTGTTTGAGTGCGCCGTGTGTGTTTGAGTGTGCTGTGTATGTTTGGGTGCTGTGTGTGTGTGTCTGAGGGTGCTGTGTGTGTCTGAGGGCGCTGTGTGTGTTTGAGTGCGCTGTGTGTGTTTGAGTGCGCTGTGTGTGTTTGAGTGTGCTGTGTATGTTTGGGTGCTGTGTGTGTGTCTGAGGGTGCTGTGTGTGTTTGAGGGCGCTGTGTGTGTTTGAGTGCGCTGTGTGTGTTTGAGTGCGCTGTGTGTGTTTGAGTGCGCTGTGTATGTTTGGGTGCTGTGTGTGTCTGAGGGTGATGTGTGTGTCTGAGGGTGATGTGTGTGTCTGAGGGTGCTGTGTGTGTGTCTGGGTGATGTGTGTGTGTCTGGGTGCTGTGTGTGCTGTGTGTGTGAATGTATATTTTATTTACATTTAAATATATTTTTTTTATTAATAAAAAAAAAAAAAAAATGTATACCCCCCCTCCTCCCTTCTTACCTTTTAGCCTGGAAGGAGGGGGGGTCAGTTCTGCCTGTGGGGAGAGGGGCATCCGTTCTGCCTGGGGGGTGGGGGGGTGCCGTGCAGCTTCTTTCCCTGGTGGTCCAGTGGTGAGAGTGAACTTTAGCCTGAAGGCTATAGTTCACTCTCGCGAGATCTGAGCGTTGCCGCGGTAACCGCGGCAACGCTCAGACCTCGCGAGAGGACCCGGCGGAGCTGCTGGCTAGAGCTCCGCCGGTCCTCTCGCCTGCCTTCCTACCTCACTCCCTCTCCTGCCGGCGGCCGCCTGTCAGTGTCTCTGGGCCGGTGAGGGAGATCTTTGATCTCCCCACCGGCCCATGGAGACACACAGCAGGGCCGGTGCTCGGGTAGCGCTGGCCCTGCAGGGGCTGGCAGGGGAGATCCTGTGATCTCCCCTGCCGGCCTTGGCCCCACGGCCATCGCGGCCCACCGGGCATTTGCCCGGTATGCCCGATGGCCAGTCCGGGCCTGGCGGTCTTGAGTGCAGGCTTCCATGCAGGCCTCTGTAGTGGCGCCATCTTAACTTTTTGAGCTGCTAGGGTAGGCGTTCTGCCCGTAGTGAGCTTTCCCGCCAAGTCCTTTGGGCCTCTCCTCGACCCCTGTGTAGGCTGGTTAAGGATAAGGCGTGCCTGCAGTTTGTTCCAAAAGGCTTGAAATATTACCTCCAGCCTGAGGTCAAATGATTCGAGGTGTGTCTTATATGTTTGGCTTGGGGCCAGCGAAGTCTGTGGAAGGGCCTCCGCCATCTTGTGTGGTCTGGGCAGGCCGCACATGGCGTTCCGGTTGCCCGGTTCTGACTGGCGTCTATTAGGCATCATTCTGGTCAGTGGTGCATTCCTAGTGTGGGAAGTGCACTCCAGTGAGTCTGTGGGCTCCCTAGCCGCCGATTTTGCCTCAAATTTCGCCCGTTCAGCAGGAGCTCGCGGTATTCGCGTCTGTGCAGCTCCGAGGTCAGGCTCCGCCCCCCCTACTAGGATTTTTAATATTCCTGTTCACTATATTTAGAAATGCGTGTTTTCTGAGGAAAAATAGCATTAAATGTAGAAATCTATTGTTTTTAAAAATACCCTGGAACTGTTCGCCTCCATCTTAGCACACTGTCTATCATTGTTATAAATGTAATAACAGGTTTAACACAAGTAATGGGTGGTTTTTTTAATGTTTTTTAATGGTGTAATGGTTCTCGCTTTAGTGAATAATCCTAAAAATATATGTATTTAATATATACTGTTTGACATGATATCAGCTGAAAGTCTTGTGAATTAGATAAGCTATTAGTCAAAATTAGTAAAGGACAGATTCACGTAGAGCATCTTGATAAATACATGTATTTACTGTATAGAAGTCCCACAGCAGGCAGACATTATGAACTATAGATGATTATCTGTGGTTTATGTTTGGATAGTTAAAGCTATTTGTCTTTGAATACGTAAAGCAGTGTTCCTCTCCCAAACCATTTCAAACAATTAGAGTAATTTTGATTAAATTGTCAGTAAAAAATAAAAATAAAATCATAATATTAAAAAAAAAAAACAGCAACATTGTACCGACTTATTTTTATATACAATTTGTAGTTATAGACAACTATTAAAGATGAATAAACCCAAGACATTTGATGTGCCTATTTACTTTATAAGGATACCACTAAGCAGTGATGTCATCATGCATCATAATAATCTGAGAGTATCTAACAAGTGTTTGAACAATCTGAAGCCAGTCAGTGTGGAGCTGGGACTACAGGATAAACAGAAACTCATCAGAACAAACCAATACCTTCTGGATAATCTGCTGCATGGACCTAAACAGGTAAATAAAGTGGTCCATGTATATATCTTAGCTCTTAGTGTCCATGGCAGGTAACCCGGAGGTCTGACTTAGAGTCCCGCAGTAGGACCAGCCAATTACCTTCAGTGGCAGCGATGGTACCTGTTTAGGCAAGTCCAGTTCCTCTGCCATCCTGGCGCTCCGCTTGGAACGGCATCGCTGTTGACGTCGATCGGTACTGTGGTGGGAGTGTCTGGCCCATTCCAGTCCCGGGCTCTCCCACAGCCGCGGGTCGTTGATGGACCAGGTAAGAGCTCGGGATCTGCTCGCGGATTGCTCTTTACCTACTGCCCAAGGGTGACAGCCGGATCGGGGTTCAAGTAGGCAGCTGTGTGATACTTGGCGGTGTCTCCTGTGGCGGGGTGTGCTCTGTGGTGCCCCTCTCCGTTCTCTCTTAAGCTGCTTTCCAGGATTGCGCTTCTGTGCGGTCTTGAGTGCAGGCTTCCACGCAGGCCTCTGTAGTGGTGCCATCTTAACTTTTTGAGCTGCTAGGGTAGGCGTTCTGCCCGTAGTGAGCTTTCCCGCCAAGTCCTTTGCATCTCTCCTCGACCCCTGTGTAGGCTGGTTAAGGATAAGGCGTGCCTGCAGTTTGTTCCAAAAGGCTTGAAATATTACCTCCAGCCTGAGGTCAAATGATTCGAGGTGTGTCTTATATGTTTGGCTGGGGGCCAGCGAAGTCTGTGGAAGGGCCTCCGCCATCTTGTGTGGTCTGGGCTCCAATTCGTTGCTGCTATGCTCAATGTGCAGTTGCGGTAGGGTGAGAGCTGTGCTTCCACTGGGGACCGGGATATCCCCCGCCGGACTGGGGGGGGAGCAGGAGATCCTCAGTGTCGCTTGTTGGGTCCGGCTCCGAAGGGAGCGGCCGCCTCCCCCCAGCTCCTTCTCCAGTAGGCCGCACATGGCGTTCCGGTTGCCCGGTTCCGACTGGCGTCTATTAGGCATCATTCTGGTCAGTGGTGCATTCCTAGTGTGGGAAGTGCACTCCAGTGAGTCTGTGGGCTCCCTAGCCGCCGATTTTGCCTCAAATTTCACCCGTTCAGCAGAAACTCGCGGTATTCGCGTCTGTGCAGCTCCGAGGTCAGGCTCCGCCCCCCCTACTAGGATTTTTTTTTTTTAAATTCTTTATTTTTGCTGTGCACGCAAATTGTACAGAGTGGCGAGAGGTGCCCCAAAAGCAGTCCTTTGGCCTTTCCCACGCTTGACATGTGGGGCACAAGAATGACAGGCACAATTTTTTTTTTTTTAACAGACTTAAACACTTAGCTTTAGACACATATAAGTAGTTATAAGTAAGTTAACATACACTTAGCTCTAGACATATATAAGTAGTTATAAGTAAGTTAGCATACACTTAGCTTTAGACATATATGAGTAGTTATAAGTAAGTTAGCATACACTTAGCTTTAGACATATATGAGTAGTTATAAGTAAGTTAGCATACACTTAGCTTTAGTCATATGTAAGTAGTTATAAGTAAGTTAGCATACACTTAGCTTTAGACATATATAAGTAGCTATAAGTAAGTTAGCTAATGCTGGTACAGTATAAACATCTTGCAGAACAGTCAACGCTTTGTAAGTAAATTAAATTATAATTATGAGTAAGTGAGTCGCTTCATTGCTTATATCACCCCCGCCGACCGGGACCACCATTGTTGCCTCTGCTGGTGGCAGTCTTCCTGGCGGTCCAGAGACCCCACGCTCAGCGAGAGTCCCATGAGCTTGAAAAATCCGCTCTGCCTTGTGATCATGCCGAGAAGTGAGTGTCCATCATGGCAGGTATCAGGACGCAGTCCCCCCATGCTGCATTGTGGAGTGTTCGTTGGTTCCCATAGGGCTGTAGCTGTGCGGGAGTGTGCTCGTCTCTCCGATAATCAAATTGTCGGCGTCTGCCGTGAAGGGGAGCCCGGTTTTCGGTCCCTGGGTGAGTCTGTTACAGGCTTGGAGTGGGGCGGATGGTCGGCTTGTCTCCGTGTCAGAGGCACTTTCCGTCTGTTTGCGAGTTACCTCCTATGCCGCCATTGCATTCGTTGAGTGAAGTGACTGCGGGGGTAAGTGAACTCGCTTCTCGGCTCAGCCCCATCTGAGAGCTGGGGCCACCTTGTCAGTCTCGGGCGCCTGTGTTAGGTGTTAGTCTGTACTTCGTCGCTTGCGCACATGGCGCCCGCCATCTTGGGCCTAGCGGTTAGACCTCTCAGCTTCGGCCGTGGTTTCCCGATCAAGGCCTTGGGGTGAGGACCGGGATCACCCCCCCGGTCCATAGGGGGGGGAACGAGGCCGAGTCCGCCCAGCGTTGTGCTCCAGGTTGGGTGCTGTGTGGCAGGCTAGTGGGGCAGCGGCCGTCTGCCCCACTCACCACCGGAGTAGGCCTCAGGCAAGTCCGTGAGGATTTCCCCTCCAGGGGACTGTAGCTCGGAGAGCCAGCCTCTCCCTGGATCCAGCGGTCCCCCTGCTTCAGGCTTCGTAGCCGTCGGTCGGCTTTTCGGTATATAGGCATGTTTTTAAATCGATTAATTAAGTGGTGTAGCAGGAGCTCTGCTGGCCTGCGACCGACCAGCTCGGCGGCCCGGCCCCGCCCCCCCCTACTAGGATTTTTAATATTCCTGTTCACTATATTTAGAAATGTGTGTTTTGTGAGGAATAATAGCATTAAATGTAGAAATCTGCTGTTTTTAAATCTACCCTGGAACTGTTCGCCTCCATCTTAGCACACTGTCTATCATTGTTATAAATGTAATAACAGGTTTAACACAAGTAATGGGTGGTTTTTTAATGTTTTTTAATGGTGTAATGGTTCTCGCTTTAGTGAATAATCCTAAAAATATATGTATTTAATATATACTGTTTGACATGATATCAGCTGAAAGTCTTGTGAATTAGATAAGCTATTAGTCAAAATTAGTAAAGGACAGATTCACGTAGAGCATCTTGATAAATACATGTATTTACTGTATAGAAGTCCCACAGCAGGCAGACATTATGAACTATAGATGATTATCTGTGGTTTATGTTTGGATAGTTAAAGCTATTTGCTTTGAATACGTAAAGCAGTTTTCCTCTCCCAAACCATTTCAAACAATTAGAGTAATTTTGATTAAATTGTCAGTAAAAAATAAAAATAAAATCATAATATTAAAAAACCAATAAAAAAACAACATTGTACAGACTTATTTTTATATACAATTTGTAGTTATAGATAACTATTAAGGATGAATAAACCCAAGACATTTGATGTGCCTATTTACTTTATAAGGATACCACTAAGCAGTGATGTCATCATGCATCATAATAATCTGAGAGTATCTAACAAGAGTTTGAACAATCTGAAGCCAGTCAGTGTGGAGCTGGGACTACAGGGTAAACAGAAACTCATCAGAACAAACCAATACCTTCTGGATAATCTGCTGCATGGACCTAAACAGGTAAATAAAGTGGTCCATGTATATATATGTATATATATATATTTTTTTAAATTCTTTATTTTTATTGTGCTTAGAGTAACAAAACACGCTTATATTGCCACAACAGCAAATACGAGCCGATGGAATGAAACAAGAGTTTTGACAACATGGCAATCATTATCAGCACATTTTTGTTTTTTAAAACAAGAGAAGTCAGGCTAGGTAAAACAATCTGTAGCTTTAGGTTTGTTCAGGCTGGTAGCTAAGTGAAGCAAAATAGGTATTTCGAGTAGTGTCCGCAAACGTCACACCAGCGTACAGGTATATATAAACGTAGGTACATTAAACATTAAACAGTGGCTCGGTAAAAGTGCACAGTTCAATTATAAAAACACTTATGTATCTTGTCTGATATGTCTGATGCTGGAGTATCCTATGTAGCAGGATTGGTGAGACCTGTGTTTGGTGTACTAGCGAAATGCTGTAAGTAATGCAAGTTAAGTGAATCAGGCTTGTAACCGGTGGAGTCTATCTGTGGTGTCCTAGTAGCATCTTATATAAGAGCTTTAATGGGTTGTAGGGTTGGGTGGATGTGCAAGAGTGTATAACACATGCTAGGTTCGTTGTGCTAGTGTAATATACATGAACGTGTGACAGTAGGCTTAGTAAACATGCTAGATAGGCTCTACATAAGCTTAACGTTAGCGAAGTTGTACTGCAATATAGTTAGGTTTACGAGTGGAGTGGGTTCTCTCCGCTATATATTGTCGCAGTGGACTGCGTGGTAGGACTTACAGGCCCGTTGGGGAGACCAGGCAGGTGCGTCGGTTTAGGGAAGCAGCAGACACGCAGATTGATTAAGCCGATTAGCTAACTAGGCTGTATGATTATCGATTTAGTTTGCTGCATATTTGTAAATAGTTAAGCACACGTCAGCTGGACAGGCTAGGCGGTAGAGAAGATTCATAATTTTAAACTAAAAGTCCTAATAGTAGGTAACGTAACTGTGGCTAAGGCATAGATTAATATGTCTTCCTTTTTCCTATCTTTTTCCCCTTTAGCCGATGCCCTTGCTAGGCTTCTGTATGACAAAAGTAAAAAAAAAAATAAAAAAAAAAATAAATAAAATAAAAAGGTCCTCTGGGGTCCCCCAGGCAAAAGTCCCTCACCGGAATGGTTGGCAGACAGGTTAAAGGTAGGTGTCATAGCTATGAGGTGAAATTTTTTTTGCCGCTTGGTCCAGCCGCAGGAGGGTCGCCTGTTCTGCTTCCGTGGAGCTGCCAGTCTTTTGTAATAAGGCGTTCAGCCGATGCCCTGGCTGGGCGTCATGTGAGTAGTGCCTCTGAGACTTGGAGGGTAAGCAGGGTAAGTAGGGAAACTGAAGCCCTGGGAATAGGGGTTCAGGAAGGCAGCGTTTGCCCCAAAGTTGTAATATTTCTCCCTTCTGCCCCAGGCTGTATCGCTGGTTTGCAGTTGTCTGCTTTCAGGGGAGGTGATTGGAAGATCTGTCGCTGGGTGCCGGTCGGTGGTTGTCGGGACCGCTGAGTGGTAAGCTGGTCGGGTTCTGTGCCGTGTTATGTCGGTATTTGAGGGGCCCGGCGCCCCTGCCTGCTGTTTTGAGGTTTGGCTCCGTTCCAGTCTGGGGGCCGCTTTGAAGTTGCGAGGGGGGTTCCTCTGTAGCTTACGCCGGGTGGCCGGGCAGATCCATGCCACCGCCTCTTTCATTGCCAGGTTGTATAACCGTTTCTGGGCTCTGAGCTTCGCCCACAAGTAGGTACCTAGTCGGTTGATGAACTCCTGTGCATACTTGGGTGGCTTAGTGAGTGTGCGTTTGGGCTGTGCCGCCATCTTGGTTGGGCCCCGTAGGTTGCACGTGGAGTTTGGTCTCCCCAATCCAGGGGTCTGCTAGCTCGTTTCTCGCTTAGTTGTGCCGGGATATCCCTCACCGGCAGGGGGGGGTGATCAGGGTCTCAACGCCGCGACGTTTTCCGCGGGATTGCCGGCGTGGAGGTCGGCCGCCGCTCACACGTCTGTGCCCGCTGGTAGGCCGCAGCTCTGCGTGAGCTTTAAAATGCCTCCCAGAGGTCTGGCTAGATCCGTCCCGGGGTACTGCCGCTGCTCTGCTGTGCCAGGTTAGTGGGCTCGGTGTGATTTCGGTATGATTTGTCGGGTAAATCGCCTATTTGTAGGTCATCACCCGGAGCTCTGGTTTAGTGCGACCAGTCAGCTCGGCGTCCAGGCCCCGCCCCCATGTATATATTTTAGCTCTTAGTGTCCATGGCAGGTAACCCGGAGGTCTGACTTAGAGTCCCGCAGTAGGACCAGCCAATTACCTTCAGTGGCAGCGATGGTACCTGTTTAGGCAAGTCCAGTTCCTCTGCCATCCTGGCGCTCCACTTGGAACGGCATCGCTGTTGACGTCGATCGGTACTGTGGTGGGAGTGTCTGGCCCATTTCAGTCCTGGGCTCTCCCACAGCCGCGGGTCGTTGATGGACCAGGTAAGAGCTCGGGATCTGCTCGCGGATTGCTCTTTACCTACTGCCCAAGGGTGACAGCCGGATCGGGGTTCAAGTAGGCAGCTGTGTGATACTTGGCGGTGTCTCCTGTGGCGGGTGTGCTCTGTGGTGCCCCTCTCCGTTCTCTCTTAAGCTGCTTTCCAGGATTGCGCTTCTGTGCGGTCTTGAGTGCAGGCTTCCATGCAGGCCTCTGTAGTGGCGCCATCTTAACTTTTTGAGCTGCTAGGGTAGGCGTTCTGCCCGTAGTGAGCTTTCCCGCCAAGTCCTTTGGGCCTCTCCTCGACCCCTGTGTAGGCTGGTTAAGGATAAGGCGTGCCTGCAGTTTGTTCCAAAATGCTTGAAATATTACCTCCAGCCTGAGGTCAAATGATTCGAGGTGTGTCTTATATGTTTGGCTGGGGGCCAGCGAAGTCTGTGGAAGGGCCTCCGCCATCTTGTGTGGTCTGGGCTCCAATTCGTTGCTGCTATGCTCAATGTGCAGTTGCGGTAGGGTGAGAGCTGTGCTTCCACTGGGGACGGGATATCCCCCGCCGGACTGGGGGGGGGGAGCAGGAGATCCTCAGTGTCGCTTGTTGGGTCCGGCTCCGAAGGGAGCGGCCGCCTCCTCCCAGCTCCTTCTCCAGTAGGCCGCACATGGCGTTCCGGTTGCCCGGTTCCGACTGGCGTCTATTAGGCATCATTCTGGTCAGTGGTGCATTCCTAGTGTGGGAAGTGCACTCCAGTGAGTCTGTGGGCTCCCTAGCCACCGATTTTGCCTAAAATTTCGCCCGTTCAGCAGGAGCTCGCGGTATTCGCGTCTGTGCAGCTCCGAGGTCAGGCTCCGCCCCCCCTTCTAGGATTTTTAACATTCCTGTTCACTATATTTAGAAATGTGTGTTTTGTGAGGAAAAATAGCATTAAATGTAGAAATCTGCTGTTTTCAAATCTACCCTGGAACTGTTCGCCTCCATCTTAGCACACTGTCTATCATTGTTATAAATGTAATAACAGGTTTAACACAAGTAATGGGTGGTTTTTTAATGTTTTTTAATGGTGTAATGGTTCTCGCTTTAGTGAATAATCCTAAAAATATATGTATTTAATATATACTGTTTGACATGATATCAGCTGAAAGTCTTGTGAATTAGATAAGCTATTAGTCAAAATTAGTAAAGGACAGATTCACGTAGAGCATCTTGATAAATACATGTATTTACTGTATAGAAGTCCCACAGCAGGCAGACATTATGAACTATAGATGATTATCTGTGGTTTATGTTTGGATAGTTAAAGCTATTTGTCTTTGAATACGTAAAGCAGTGTTCCTCTCCCAAACCATTTCAAACAATTAGAGTAATTTTGATTAAATTGTCAGTAAAAAATAAAAATAAAATCATAATATTAAAAAACTAATAAAAAAACAATATTGTACAGACTTATTTTTATATACAATTTGTAGTTATAGATAACTATTAAGGATGAATAAACCCAAGACATTTGATGTGCCTATTTACTTTATAAGGATACCACTAAGCAGTGATGTCATCATGCATCACAATAATCTGAGAGTATCTAACAAGAGTTTGAACAATCTGAAGCCAGTCAGTGTGGAGCTGGGACTACAGGGTAAACAGAAACTCATCAGAACAAACCAATACCTTCTGGATAATCTGCTGCATGGACCTAAACAGGTAAATAAAGTGGTCCATGTATATATCTTAGCTCTTAGTGTCCATGGCAGGTAACCCGGAGGTCTGACTTAGAGTCCGGCAGTAGGACCAGCCAATTACCTTCAGTGGCAGCGATGGTACCTGTTTAGGCAAGTCCAGTTCCTCTGCCATCCTGGCGCTCCGCTTGGAACGGCATCGCTGTTGACGTCGATCGGTACTGTGGTGGGAGTGTCTGGCCCATTCCAGTCCCGGGCTCTCCCACAGCCGCGGGTCGTTGATGGACCAGGTAAGAGCTCGGGATCTGCTCGCGGATTGCTCTTTACCTACTGCCCAAGGGTGACAGCCGGATCGGGGTTCAAGTAGGCAGCTGTGTGATACTTGGCGGTGTCTCCTGTGGCGGGGTGTGCTCTGTGGTGCCCCTCTCCGTTCTCTCTTAAGCTGCTTTCCAGGATTGCGCTTCTGTGCGGTCTTGAGTGCAGGCTTCCATGCAGGCCTCTGTAGTGGTGCCATCTTAACTTTTTGAGCTGCTAGGGTAGGCGTTCTGCCCGTAGTGAGCTTTCCCGCCAAGTCCTTTGGGCCTCTCCTCGACCCCTGTGTAGGCTGGTTAAGGATAAGGCGTGCCTGCAGTTTGTTCCAAAAGGCTTGAAATATTACCTCCAGCCTGAGGTCAAATGATTTGAGGTGTGTCTTATATGTTTGGCTGGGGGCCAGCGAAGTCTGTGGAAGGGCCTCCGCCATCTTGTGTGGTCTGGGCTCCAATTCGTTGCTGCTATGCTCAATGTGCAGTTGCGGTAGGGTGAGAGCTGTGCTTCCACTGGGGACCGGGATATCCCCCGCCGGACTGGGGGGGGGGGAGCAGGAGATCCTCAGTGTCGAATGTTGGGTCCGGCTCCGAAGGGAGCGGCCGCCTCCCCCCAGCTCCTTCTCCAGTAGGCTGCACATGGCGTTCCGGTTGCCCGGTTCCGACTGGCGTCTATTAGGCATCATTCTGGTCAGTGGTGCATTCCTAGTGTGGGAAGTGCACTCCAGTGAGTCTGTGGGCTCCCTAGCCGCCGATTTTGCCTAAAATTTCGCCCGTTCAGCAGGAGCTCGCGGTATTCGCGTCTGTGCAGCTCCAAGGTCAGGCTCCGCCCCCCCAATAGGATTTTTAATATTCCTGTTCACTATATTTAGAAATGTGTGTTTTGTGAGGAAAAATAGCATTAAATGTAGAAATCTGCTGTTTTTAAATCTACCCTGGAACTGTTCGCCTCCATCTTAGCACACTGTCTATCATTGTTATAAATGTAATAACAGGTTTAACACAAGTAATGGGTGTTTTTTTAATGTTTTTTAATGGTGTAATGGTTCTCGCGTTAGT
Source organism: Pelobates fuscus (assembly GCF_036172605.1). Lineage (NCBI taxonomy): Eukaryota > Metazoa > Chordata > Amphibia > Anura > Pelobatidae > Pelobates > Pelobates fuscus. Next base: position 369,871,945 of record NC_086318.1, read on the forward strand.
GAATAATCCTAAAAATATATGTATTTAATATATACTGTTTGACATGATATCAGCTGAAAGTCTTGTGAATTAGATAAGCTATTAGTCAAAATTAGTAAAGGACAGATTCACGTAGAGCATCTTGATAAATACATGTATTTACTGTATAGAAGTCCCACAGCAGGCAGACATTATGAACTATAGATGATTATCTGTGGTTTATGTTTGGATAGTTAAAGCTATTTGTCTTTGAATACGTAAAGCAGTGTTCCTCTCCCAAACCATTTCAAACAACTAGAGTAATTTTGATTAAATTGTCAGTAAAAAATAAAAATAAAATCATAATATTAAAAAAACAATAAAAAAACAATATTGTACAGACTTATTTTTATATACAATTTGTAGTTATAGATAACTATTAAGGATGAATAAACCCAAGGCATTACCAGGATACCACTAAGCAGTGATGTCATCATGCATCATAATAATCTGAGAGTATCTAACAAGTGTTTGAACAATCTGAAGCCAGTCAGTGTGGAGCTGGGACTACAGGATAAACAGAAACTCATCAGAACAAACCAATACCTTCTGGATAATCTGCTGCATGGACCTAAACAGGTAATAAAGTGGTCCATATATATATATTAGCTCTTAGTGTCCATGGCAGGTAACCCGGAGGTCTGACTTAGAGTCCGGCAGTAGGACCAGCCAATTACCTTCAGTGGCAGCGATGGTACCTGTTTAGGCAAGTCCAGTTCCTCTGCCATCCTGGCGCTCCGCTTGGAACGGCATCGCTGTTGACGTCGTTCGGTACTGTGGTGGGAGTGTCTGGCCCATTTCAGTCCCGGGCTCTCCCACAGCCACGGGTCGTTGATGGACCAGGGAAGAGCTCGGGATCTGCTCGCGGATTGCTCTTTACCTACTGCCCAAGGGTGACAGCCGGATCGGGGTTCAAATAGGCAGCTGTGTGATAATCTGCTGCATGGACCTAAACAGGATCTGAAGAGGATGGTAATGTATAGGGTAAATGATTCATACAAAATAGATTGAATACAGATCCAGGGACAGACTTGTAACTGATCGCCTTAATATGGGGTCAGGAAGGAATTTTTGAATTGGATATTTTACCCATTGTATGTCCAAGTTTTTTCGCCTTCCTCTGGATCATTAATTCACTAAATATTGAATTGTAGCAAATTAGTCTGACCAGGTTATTCACTAAACACCAAATTTTATCCACATGTGTTTTTGTATTTTTTTAACTCTTAAAATAATAAATATATAAAAGCTTGGTACAGATGTATTAAAGACAAACACTCTAACTGAAATTAGAAAACTGGTTTCATTATATAGTAACTTTTTAATTACGTAGGTTACAAAAATACAAAGACAATTTTAAACACATTAAAAAGGGGACATAATATTTCATTGATGAATTGCCATATATAACGTACTAAATACATATTAGCCTCATGCTTCTGTAAATATGCAGTCACAAATATAGTGCCATGTCCCAATAGTAGAGAAAAAGCATATTATGAGTTCTAATAATAATAATAAGTCCATTCTGACCACATCTCATTTTAAACCATAGTTTTGCACTATATATTTTTTTGATCAAACATTGCAGCATTTACTCATGAGTTAGCTCCTCCCCTTACAACAGAAAGGACAGGAAATAGAACTCTGGAATTGGTATAAATAGATTGATCCCCTCACCAACAGGCAGTCTTTGTTCCTGTCCTTCACAGCAGTTTGGAAGGAGTCTGCTAAAGCAGGCCTAGATTTTTCTTCTATTTTGGAAGGAGTCTGCTAAGGCAGGCCTAGATTTTTCTTCTATGCTCACCAGGCCAGTATTTTTGTGTCCCTGCCATTGTTTAGCCTCTAAGCCGTGAAGACCCAGCAACAGCACATCTCTGTGAGTCGCCAGCCTGGGTAACCCCTTCAGTGACCAAGGGTCAGACCCAATCTCTCCCTCAGGTGATGAAAACAGTCCATTGCATACATGCCAGGGTTCAGCCTCTTATCCCTGAAGACCCAGCAACAGCATATGTCTATGAGTTGCTAGCCTAGTAACCCCTTTAGTGACCCGGGGTCTGACCCAATTCCCTCCTTCAGAAGAGGAAAGCGGTCCATACCTGAAGCCATGCCAGGGTTCAGCCTCTTATCCCTGAAGACCCAGCAACAGCATATGTCTATGAGATGCTAGCCTGGGTAACCCCTTTAGTGACTGGGGGTCTGACCTAACTCTCTCCCTCAGGGGATGAATGCTGTCCACTGTATAACTGAGGCCCAGCCAGGGTTCAGCCTCTTATCCCTGAAGACCAATCTCTATGAGTCGCCAGCCTGGGTACCCCTTTTTGTGACCGGGGGTCAGATGCAATCGCTCCCTCAGGGGATGAAAGCAGTCCATTGAAAACCCATCTCTATGGGTCTTATACATGCAACAATGCAATTTACAAAAGAGCGCTGATAATGCAACAATGCATTTACAAAAAGAGTGCTGATAATGCAACTATGCATTTTACTAAAGAGTGCTGATAATTCAGAGATGCATTTTGCAAAAGATTACTAATAATGCAATGATGCATTTTACTAAAGAGTGCTAATAATGCAATTTACAAAAGAGTGCTAATAATGGATATCCATGTTGTATAACATATTCCTGAATACCACAGTCCTGGAGACAGAAAAGAGGCCAATACCCTCGGTAATAGAAAGCTTCCCTGGGTGACTGAGCCAATCGTACCTGTACACCCAGTGCATATGCGTAGTGATAATATATACTTACCAGCTAGCGCTCCACTCATTTACTGATGTTGGAGTCGTTATCAGGTCACACAGTATAAGATATTTTTTGTACAGTTCTGTTGTGGTGTAAGGAACGTACCAATCCAAGTGTTGAAGCAGCTAATTCTATGTATCTTTCTATTATTCATTATTTGTTTGTAAGAGCCTCTTTTATCACAGATAGGTTCTATAACATGGTGTCCATCCTGTAATGAATAACCCTGTGAATATTCAAATTCACTCAAAACAGCCAAGTTGTGACTAGTTTCTCTGACCACATTTTGCCATCAGGCTTTAATTTGCTACAAATCAGAATTTATTGATTAAAACTGTTCATGAAGATTTTTTTTCCTTTTTTATGAAAGTTTTTTTTTTTTTACACTATAAATAAATAAATTAAAAGAAAATATAGTTTTGTCTACCATGTTCTTTCAATGCAAAACAACTCCATGGCCAATTTACTACATAATTCAAACACCAGAGCCACTACAGCATAGTTATTGTACTCAGGGCCTGATTAACATAGGGGCTGATGGAGCTGCAGCTCCAGGCCCATGCCTATGGAATTTTTTTTGGCTACTCTTCACATGCTCTTGCTTAAGTACGGAAACTTAAGAGGGATGTAGGGGAACGAAACTGGTGTGGAGTGGCTGACAATGAAGTTAGTTGAGTTAAAGCTGAGTTTGTGCACTACTTGCTCCCAGACTGCACAATAAGAGCTTCTGCCTGCTAGTAAGAAGGTTAGTAGAGGAATGGACTAGCACGTGCTAAGGGATAGTACTTAGAAAGCGTAGAGCTAGCGCATCATTAGATGCATTTCTGCCAAGCTCAGGATGCTGTCTGCACAGTATACCCTTGGTTGGTCATCTTGCATGATTGGCAGGGAGCCTGACGTGCATTCACGCCAGGCTGTCCATCTAATTCCTCGTGCAGACATGCTTCTTTTGGGGCATGTTTGTTCCTTTGTGCGGTTCTCATTATGTGATTCACATCAGTGGCACAACCTTTTACCCCGCCCACCAAAATCCTACTTCACCGGACACTGCTGTTAAGGGGTATGGATTTACTTGAAAGATGAATGCGAGAGATTAGCATAGGGTTTGTGTTTTCTGATAGCTATATCCTGTGAGTTTCCCTCCAGCACCACCTTCACCAGATACATGATGCTTGGGAGGTATAACTATTTTAGTGTTTTCTGTCGATAATTAGGCCCATCATAATTGACAGCCCCAGGCCCAATGGGCTTTTAATCTGGCCCTAGATATCTCCCACACAGGCACAGCAAAGATAAAACAGTCAATCCCTGGTCTGTCTCCCTCCATAGCTGAAGTCAAAGTGGCTAGAAGAATCCTGCCTGAATTAGCGTTCTTTTATTGTCCTTCCTTTTTTGCCCTTTGTTGGTCGTTTCACTTGATCTTCCCTTATGCGGGAAGTATTGGATTGGCTGAGATCATGAGTCTTGATGATATTAGCCATGGAGGTGGAGCAGTGTCACGGAGACCCGCAAGAATGTAGGGTAAGTTAAACTTTAGTTTAACCCTTGTCTACATAGGCAGGAGAACACTATAGCCTTAAGAATATATGCTTGTATTCCTAACGCTGTAGTATTCCTTGAACCCTAAATGTATAATGCATTCACGTACATTACTGTCCACCATCTATACTCTAAACATTCCGCATGCAATACACATTCTATATAAAAAAAGGCCTCAATTTCTTTTTTTTGGATAAATCTTTGAAATTGTATTTTTTCTATATTAAAATATCAAAAATATATCACATATAGAACAAATACATCAATATATAAAATGAAAATCAAAATATTTACAATATTAAAATATTTTTTTCAAATTTAATCATTTCAAAAGTTTAACCAAAAATGCTATATCATTTTAAAAGCTTATCCAAAAACATTAAATCGAGGCCTTTGTGTATATAGCATGTGTAATCTATGTGGAATCCTCAGAGTATAGATAATGGACAGTAACAGGCCAAAGTATGGATTTATAACATTTGGAATTTCCCGCACTCCAGGCCAGAGCCGAACGTCCAGATTCCTTCCATTGGTGTGGTTTTACATATAGAATGTGATCAATACAAGGTTGGAGATACTTTTGCCTAAAGGTTCACTGATTTACAACTCACAGATGGAATTAAATCAATAACAATTAAAGGTTTGTATAGATGGGGCAAATTGTTATACCTTATTGAGACACTGGATAAAAATAAAGATCCATAAATAAATAATTATATAAATAAGAGATGGAGGAAAAAACAAATTCTAATAAAAAAAGACTTAAAAAAAAAAGGTTTGTATAGATTGCATGCTAATATGTTATTGAGATGTTTAAGGTGTCTCCTTGTTCTCTTCTGCCTGATTTATACCCTGCAAGGTACAAGAGCACAATAAGAGTGTTGCGGTGCTCATTCTGTCGATGGTGAGAAGGTCCATACTTTGTTAAGTGAAGAAATCCAACAGCAGCTGGGTCAGTTCATTAATATGCAGGTCATGTGTTGAACCATTTTGGGATTCATTCCAAATGGGAATTACCCAGATTTCAATTAATACATCTTTTGTCCTTTATTCAGTTACAAGTTGGCCAGAGCATTCTGTTGAATAGTTTTCAGGGCTTCTGTATTGTACTGATAGAGTAATTATGCTACTCTTTCTTCTGGATAACAAGGCTTATTGTAGTCATTTTTAGATTAACTTGTTTTTTTTATGTTGTTTTTTTAGAGGGGGTGGTTGTATCATCAACATTGTTAATGGAATTAGTCTCCATATTTAGTCTCTTTATACCTACACATATAGTAATGTTACAGTGCAACATTTAAACTACCTACATTTTAGTCATTCACAAGATGTTTATATCTCAAGTGTATTTTGCCCATAACTTATATCTGTCCTGTACTGTTGTATTTAGGATCAGGCTGCCTTGTTCCTGGATGTAGTTGCTACCCCCCTTCCATCCCTGGGGAAAAAAATCCCACTATGCACCTTCCATCTGCAATCCACAAGCATAGCCTACAGACAATCACAGACTGCCTTGCAAGAAGCTACACAAGTAATGTGGCCTTAAGTCTGATTAGAAATGGTCTATACATATAGTGCTGGATAATGACTGAGGCCTTCACTGTTCCTCCTTGAGTGAGATGCAAGGGTAAATACAGTGAAACTAAGTTTTGATTTTAAATATGTGATATGTGACATTGTGGCACCAACACTTCAGGAGTTATAAAGTGGACTCCAGCACCCACACACGGCTGTGATGCATGATGCCAGGCTGATTAGTGGCTGCATGTAATTATGGCTTAAGACCCCACCAGGCCGTAGGCAGGATAGCGGGTTGGGCCACCCACCCTTCATTCTTCACAGAGAGATGGTAAATGGAGCCAAGCATATGCTTGGGTGCGTGGACACCATCTAAGCTAGAGATCCCATACAGCCCACTTTTAGAGAATGGTTAGCAAGACTTGAGTAAATACAGGTTCTTAAAGTACTCATAACTCAGTAAATGGTGCTACAGAATTGTGTGTTTAATGGCTGGGCACCAACTGAGAAGGCCCCATTGTAGATCTTAAACAGAAAGTTCACCTTTGTAGCTTTTGTTTACTGTTGCTAACCAGGGCTTAAAATGTGTAGTCCTATGCTACTAGACAGGCGTTAAAAGTTACTCGCCACGGCAAGTTATAGCATTCCCACGAGTGGTAAATTTCTGCCTGGCCGGGATAAATGGTCACTTGCCCATGGCTAGGGGTGAGCGGAAATTGTGAGCCCTGGTTAACGTTTAACATCCATCACTATTCACATCAGGAGACATGTACAGGGTTATTCATGCGATTTACCGGGAGTTTAAAGTGAATTAAAATGTTTTTTACATTTTAGGTTAAAATGGGCAAACTGGAAAAATTTGACATTTCATCTATTGTGGCGTAAAATTTTAAATTCACTTTCGATTCCCGACGGTTACTGTACATGTGACTAATATTTTTTTTATTTTGTAACATTGTTCTAAAATCTGGATATATATATATATATATATATATATATATATATATTATAATCTGAATTTATTTAAGTAAAAAAATATGAACTCATAGTTCTATCCAATTTGTTAGCACATGCCTGAATGAAAAGTTATTTCTTTCTGTATTTTTTGAACTTCTTAGAATGCAATGACAAAGAATCTTCTTAATTTGCAATGACTCCTGCAGGATCAAAATTTTTTGTAGAATTATATTATTTACTAGGAATAGGGATTGTAGATACACTTTGTGTTATTTAGTGGCAGGGTGGACGCAGCTGCCAGCTTACAGCGGAGATCTTGAGTGAGGAGGAAGTGATATACTTATACTTTGTCTGAACAATGTATTGCTTAAAGCAATAACCTACCTGAAGATTAATCTGGCATCCATACTACTGTAAATGACAGGCTTGCTAAATATTCTTAAGGCAACACTGCAGGCAGAATAACATTAATTAATTATTTGGAATTAAGTTGTTATGGTGCCAGAAGGTGACTGGTGCTGGCTTACCTTCAGGCTTTAACCCCTTAAGGACCAAACTTCTGGAATAAAAGGGAATCATGACATGTCATACATGTCATGTGTCCTTAAGGGGTTAAACTGTTCACAAACAGTTTAACCCCAAAGTTCTGAATCGAGCGCCTGGTCACTCTACCCTCTGTCTTCCCACTGATGAGGATTTTAAAAGAGAAAACCAAGGCCAGGGGCGCCACTGATTGGATGAGAGCATCAGCAGATGCTCTCAGCCAGTCAGTAGCTCCCCATTCACAAATGAGAAGCTGCGTCAGCTGACATTCTCAGCCAATCAGCATCGCCCCATTCACAAAACCGCTTGAATAAATGTGTACATTGCTCAAGCCGTTTTGCAAATGATAAGCTATGTCATCCGATGCGCTCAGCCAATATGCAGCGCCCCCAGGCCGAGGATTTCTAGGCTTCCAGGTGCTAGATACTGAACCAATGGTAAGCCGGCTTCAGGGATCTTCTAAAACCATAACAACTTCATTCTAAAAAAAAGTTTTTATGGTGTCTGGAGTGTTCCTTTAAATATTCCTTTTATATGTTGCTTTGCTGGCCTACTAGCATAAAATGCTTAGCAGGAACCATGCTCAAGGCAGAACAAGAATAATTGTCTTTCGAGTGGACATATGCAGGCTCCCTCCCAGTTTACACTCAGACATTCCACTGAAATGGAGCATAGTTTTACACTGAAGCATACAGAAAACATTTATTGGTTGATACATAATAAATATATGATAAAATATAGTAAACAGAAATTCAGAAAACTCCTGACTATCAAAGTGCTTCAATACATAGAAATGAAAAGGCTGAGAAACAAAGCCTAAAATTGGAACACTGCTATACAGACAATCAAAATATTTACAAAACAATTTACAGGTTTTATTTCACACAATATAGAATTTTACCAAGATTCTGTTATTCTGTTTAGCCTATTAAAGTTCGTGCTAATCATACCTGATGTATATAACAGTTTGGAAGTCCAAACGTGGCATATGTAAAAAATGGCTTCTATCAAAATGTATTGATATCGTAAAAATATATTTTGAATGCTTATCAGACTGTGCTCTTTTAATATATTAAAACTATAGTGTGCTTTCAATTCTCTCTTACATGAAAATATTTACTTTGAAAAGTATGTCATTATCAAATATTTAACAGACCACATATTCACATAAGAAAATATCATCATAATAATAATAAAAGACAAACGTTTAGTTCCAATATAGCTCTTGGACCCAAGCCTATTATTCCAGGTATAAGAAAAATAAGACATTTTATTGACATCAATTTAGTGAAGTATTGAACAGCCTCAACTAATATAATTAATATTGATATTCAATATTTAGCAATTAAGTCTTTTAGCTTTCTACCCACAAAGCACCACCAGGTTACATCTCATTTATTTGGGTTTAATCCCTAAACAGTAAATGGTTTTGAATTAAAAAGAGAATTACAAAATATAGGCCAAACTCGCCAAGATGGACATATTAACATATTAATATCAAATTATCATGAAGTTGAGATATGATCAGAAAATTTAAATGAAATCTGTACTTGGACATATACAGATACCATAACTATTTCATGCCAAAATAAAGCCTCACGTTAGCCGTATTTCTAAATTAGAAAAATGTGCATGTTGGTGTAAAAGGAACTGTAAAATTAACAAATGGGACAGATAAGGGTTCTGCAAGAACCCATTCACTCAGCAGGTGGCGCTATAGAATCACACAACTCTCATTAGGTTTATTGGCTACAGGATGTCCTGCCTGAAAAATCTTTTTCGAGTTTTTTCTAAGTCAGCTTTTGTGGTATGAGACATTTGAGATTTTTCTGGAATTTTCTATGAATCCTCGACAATTCCTTCCAAAGGAAGATGTGCTATGAATATAATATTCAAGCAGAATAATCTAGCTGAACGGGAAAAGTATTCCTGAGCAATAACTAGTCTATATTTCTAAAGTGAGTATTGTCAAGCATTCAAAGTGAATTTCAAATTTAAGGCCAAATTAACTAAACTGGAAAAATTCTCCAACTCATCTAGGCGTCTATTTCAGCTATTTTAGTCTACAATTTTAAATTCATGTTGAATCCTTAACAATTCTCACTTTAGCAAATAACTGTTAGTACTGAATAATTGTGAATTGTATATACAGTGGTTCACAATAAATAACTCGTGAAGAGAGTTTTTTTTATGTAACAATGTAAATAAAACAGAACTTGATTTTAGATTCCCTAACATATAATTGTTTTCCTTTTGTTCATATATGGCTCCTATTTTTGCCCTACGATTGCATATTTCACCTTTTTCAACTATTTGTTTTACAGTACCCCAGTTTACATTTGTTTTATTTGCTATGCTTATTTACAATTATTAATAATTATTTACAATACCTACATGTCCTGCAATAGCAATTGATGTTTAAAAACAAAAAAAAATACATAAAAAATCTATTGATTTATAGTAAACATTAAGCTCATACTCTGACTTTGCAAACACCTTAATACAAATTGCTTGTTAAAAAAAATGATCTTACAAAAAAAAAGTTTGAAAATATTGGATATTTTTACAATAATAAATGTACATAAATGCTGGTTAAACTGTTGAGTGGAAGAGAGGTAGGAAACATATTTCTTGCGTGCGTGTATTGCGTATGTCTCTTGCACTCAAAAGGTTAACGTCAGTGCGATTTGATTGTGACAGTCTTTCCATTGTCTCTTTTCTTGTTGTGTGTGTGCTGTCTGTTTTTTTTTGTACCAGTTTAGTGTTCACTGTCCGTAAGGTCACTATGACTGTCTCGAATGGAGACATTTCTCATGCTGCCCTGGTTTTCTTGCTTTGAAGTGCTGGAGAGGTCAATGGCTCTGTCTTCTGAAGTGTCCATTGCACTGCTCTTTTGCAGAGAGCGTCTTTGTGAATCTGCCTCCTTGCTTAACAAAGCTTCATTCTGATGACGCGCTCTGAAACTCTCTGCTTCTGCTTCATCTATTTCGTCTTTTCGGGTTATGTCAACGGATTTTTTATGCATCCCTGTGAACCAAAAAAAAATTTCAAATGAGCCTTAGCAACATAAAAACGTGGTATATACAAGTTGTATTTAATCAACAAAATTATTTCCTGACATTTTTAAAAAACAAATTGTGCTTATACTATTTTATATTTATTGCATAGACATAACAACTATGTAAAAATAAGCATCTGAGTATCTGTAGACAGACAAAATAATGCAGTATGTAGATTGTTGGTGTGCTATATCACGTCCTGCAAATGTAGATTGTTGGTGTGCTGTATCACGTCTTGCAAAGTATGTAAAGCATTACGTTTTCATCAAGTAAACCAGTTAGACAAGACACAGACAGAGCTGGAAGAAAAGTTTTATAAACCCTCATTAGGCCATGCTCTTAATGAAGGGGGTAATAGGTCCAAATGCAAAGATTACTGCAAGGAATTAATGTCAATTTTCACCTATTCCTATTTACTGAGGTATATAAGAAACTGTGCTGCTATAATGACACTTTATCAAATGAGCATCTTGAGTATTTTGGAAACGTAGCTTTATTTTGCAGGCAAGTAAACGAACAAACAAATGAAAAAATGAAAGGTTGCAACGGCCCATTTAATGTTAGATAAAATAAAATAACATTGTATTACTGTTTGAAAAGGTAAAACTGTGTGAAATATAGCTCTACCCACTAATATGCGTTATATTTTCATTTATACTGCTATTATTATTATTATTATTATTATATAAAGTTTCAGATTTTCATGAGCAGAACATATGGCCTTGTGATGGCATATACCTTCCTGTTGTAATTGCTGCTCTTTGCCTGTGACATACATATTTGCTTATTTTTTTTTTTTTTTCAATTTTCTTAAACCCGTTTTCTGAATGTTTTCAACGTGTTCTCTAAAAGCAATGGTAGAAAATAATATACTATAACAGGGGTAGGCAACCTTTGGAACTCCAGATGTTGTGGACTACATCTCCCATAATTCTCTTAAAGTCGTCATGCTGACAAAGTATCATAGGAGATGTAGTCTACAAAATCTTGTGCTGAAGGTTGCCTACCCCTGTTCTATAACCAGCGTTTGGTAAATGGGAAACAGCAGCAATTGGAAGTGACCCTTACCCAGCAGCCAGGGAGCACAGGAACCCACCAGTCCATTCTTTGCTGAATTAATGATGGACTCTGGTAGAGGGATGGAATGTCTCACCATGGCACCATAAAGCCCATATTCCGCCATAACACTGCTTCGTCCCCAGCACTTCTCACGCTTCCTCCACTTAGCTCTTCTGTTCTGGAACCAGACCTGTGTTATAGCAGAGACAATATAAAATAATATTAGGAACACAATCAACAGTGATAAAAAACCAAAACAATACACTTGACACACATATATAGTTAAAAATTACAATATCTTGCCTGTTATTTTAGAGCTCATTGTGTTTTAGAAATATTACTTGAAATTCCTTGGCATGACTGTTATTTTTTTTTTTGGTCTAACAAGTTATAATAAACTATCCTGCACAAAGCCACAATATACTGTGCAAGCCAATATTTTATTTTTCACAGAGGGGAAACTACCCAGATACTTGTACTGTGAAGGTTCCCTGGCAGTCACTTGACTCTTGAAGCAGGAGGCAGGGGATTGCACCCCCCTCGCTCCGTGGGATGTAGGACAGATACAGCAATGCATGTATTAATGCAACTTGGTTCTCGCTGTGATGTCAGCATATTGCACGCAGTGTTACGTGATGTCATGTGATTTTCACGTCCAATGTGAAATGCCTGTCCGATGTGTCCCTTTAATGTCACCTACCTATCTTACCCTCCCCTAGAGTTGGAATTTAAATCACACATACACTGGTAGAACCCTCCTCCCCCTACAATCACACATCTTCCTGTATATAAAGCCATAAACTAGTCCGCCTGCTTGTTGAAAAGTAAGAGAAGAACATTTTTCCGATAAGCAACACATTATTTCCCATTTGGTCAAATGACTTTTCTTCTGCAAACTATAAACTTATTTGCCTATCTAGTAAATCCTGATTATGTTTTTCACTTCATACCTCAACACCTCAACCTGCTTAACCCCTTAAGGACCAAACTTCTGGAATAAAAGGGAATCATGACCTGTCACACATGTCATGTGTCCTTAAGGGGTTCTGTAAGCTTGCAAGAGGAGGGCTTCCATTCATGTTGCACCAGTGTGTGTCTATGTATATACTTTGTTATAGTTCATGGAATCTGTGACTACCGATCAGCTTGCTTATAATCGTCACATATTACGTATTACTTATTATTCAAAAATTGTTTACAATTGTTCATAAAAAAAAATAATTATGTATCGGAGTAAGTCCAGCAATATAACAGACGTTCTACTCATTGAACTGGTAAAAATCCATACTATATACAGTAAACATCCAATTTCATTTTTCAAATGCAATAATTTAATATAAATAAAAATATAATATTCATTTGTACATCATAGTATAGTGCAGACTATATTTGTATCATGAGTCATGCATACAATTTAACTGAGGGATTTAGTCACCAAATCAGGAATTGTGGCAAAGTACATATTTTAGGTCATTATAGCCATATTGGAAAAGTTCTCCATCTTGTCTATAAAGTTGGGAATTCCTTTTTTTAAGGGTTATTCAGTAAAGTGAAAATTCAAGGTGAATTCAAAGTGATTTTCAAATTTAAGGTTAAAATTGACAGACTGGAAACATTTTCTATGCCAGCTATGCTTTCGACTAAGCTTCTTTGAACTTACATTTGACATTCACTCTGAAATAACCTGGATTAACTCTATGCCTTATAAAGTACAGGTTATTCACTAAAGTTGAAATTGTAGTGAATTCAAAGTTCATTTCAAATTTAAGGCCAAAACTAGCTGAACTGAAAAATAAAATCTCCATGTTATCTATATTTTTAGCTCAACTATTTTAGTCTAAAATGTGGAATTTTATTTACATTCCCCCAAATTTCCAAATTAATGAATAAAACTTTCAGCATTCAATTAATTTGACTTAGATGACCGGACAATTTATTGTTATTACTGGGCGGTAAATAAAGTGTGTTTTTGGAGGTTTTTACATCAAACTTGTATTGTTTGCCCATAAATGTGTATGCATCCCTAAACTGCAATTCTTCTAGAAAAAAAACAACAAAAAACCATGAATTGAACAGCATTGTACCAACTTTGATCTAATACATGTTAAAAATTAACTGATAAATGTATATATTTATTTTAATTTTTCTTTTTTTTTAATGAAAATAAGAAGTGACCTTCTATTTTTTTTTTCCTTTCAGTGCATGAAGTTTAATTATAATAAAATACACACAGTTATTGGTTTCTTAGAAAATACAATTTATTGCAAAATAATCTTCTCTTGATTGATGTGAAAGGTTCTGTAGGTTAACAATAATCCAAAGGCCAATATTTTACTTTGGGTTAAAAATATAGGTTAAACCAGCTGAATTGGGTAAATGTCCAGCTCAGTTGAATTTCAAAGATTCTCCCAATGCTATTTTGGATTTAATCTTACAAATGTGTTCTTGAGTTACTGCTTACTCTATGAAACCCATTTTTAGTGATTGAATAGTAAATTGTGGCGAAATGACTACAGAGCTGCAAAATCTTGCTCAGTGAAACAGCTTGAAATTTATTTTACTTATCCCAATACACTGTTTAGTAAATAAACCCCCAGAATAAATATTCAAGATACAAAACTGAGATTTTACAGTTAACAGTTATTAAGAAATGATATAGTGGTCAAAATACACTGTTGTAACACAGTATAATATTTTGGTGATGCTGACAGTTGGTATAGTTACTCAATTACTCTTTGAGACTAGCTTGTACTGCCAAAGGACAAGAGGCATTATTAAAAAAAATAATAATAATTAACTAGTTTTGTGCCTTTTTTTAAATCCAGCATTGGTTCAAAGGTACCAAACAAGGCATTCCTATAAATATATACTTGGATGTGAGAAATTTCCTGCAGAATATAGAAATAATTACATTTTTCATTCAAAGCAATTGAGAATTTGTTTTCAGATAGCATACAATCTGCTACACTATTGTGTACACACACTATCTAAAATGTAGATCTTCCATGTTTATTGTCTTCCTAATGAAAACCACCCTTTGTATTGAATTCCTTTACTTTCTGCTATCATCTCTGCTGAATGGTTATTCTGTGTATCCACTACTATTTTTGTTAAACCGTACTCCCTATTAGTTCAATAGAATAACTTGTAATAAAATGTCAATTTTAATAATATATAAATATATATGAGATCATTCATTTCACCTGTATTCTGTCCTCGGGAAGTTCCGTCTTCAATGCAAGCATTTCTCTGGCATATACATCAGGATAATGTGCTTCATTAAACGCTTTCTCTAATTCTTCCAGTTGATGAGCAGTAAACACAGTCCTGTAAGCCCAAATACATTTATTTATTCATACACATGCTTAAATATAAAAAAGAATCCATGTACAGATAGATATTTATATATATTCATATCTATGGAGCTATATACAAACTCACAGTAATGCCTTATTGATCCATTTATCATGTTGTAAAAATAGTTTCTAATAAAAGTTATATTTTAACCTCACTCACACCTGATTGTGCTACAAATTTTCAAGCACCTTTGGATAAAGCCATTGTAAGCATAAGCAAAACTGATTTCATTTTTTGTGCAGTTGATGATATAGCAGCCATATATGTATCCTAATAAATGCCAGATCAGAGCACAGAATCCCTTAATTAATTCATTAATTAATTGTTTTTTACTCAGGAATTTTAAAGGGAAAATGCTTTTGCCTGGAGTTTACAGTACGCAATTTCAGCTGGATTAATACAGTATTGTATAATAAACAATGACAAACATTACATTTTTCAACATGCATTTATGAAAAAATATATATTCTGTAGAGTCAAATTTAAATTAAAGCTGCTCTTTAAAATGTAGTCAAATGAACATGTTAAATAGGCCCAAATCATGCTAAATTCGTATTTTACCTGTGTCTTCTTTTCTTTCGTTTAGCCTGCGAGTTGGATGATTTCAGATCATTCTTATCCCCTATTAAGCTCTCATCATCTAGAAATAAGACAAATACTAATTATTTACCTGTTGGTTCTAGACATTTTCATTTAAAACTGATTTTTAACAAAATCTAAAAATGAATTTCAGCTGCTAGGGTGCAAAATATAATGCAATTCGGGGATAGGGAGTAAAAGATAATGAAATTATTGAATGATACGTGTTGGGAATTATATGTAAAGATTAATTCTAGAGCAAGTGAAAGAATTGACATGGAAACCATTTGTAATATTATTGCAGATGGCAATTTTTTAGAATGTTGGCTAAAGTCCCCAATCTACTGGGATATGTCTATGCATAAAATCTAGATATTTCACTAAATTGAACTTAACATGTATGTTCTGAAAATGACAATACTATTTTAAGTTACGTTTCTATTAAATCACTCTCCCCTTCAGCACCACTGCAGACCCCTTGCATTCTGGACAGCTCACTGATCCCAAAAAGTTCCTTTCTCCTGTCTTTACTTTCCCCTGCTGCTGTCTCCAAGAATGAGAAGGATTTAAATGGACCACGATCCTTAATGATGACAAATCTTGGTAACATTTAAAATACATAAAATTTCTCCAATTTTCATCACCCATTTATTAATTTGGACCGAGAAGTATGACACATTCTAAACTAAAGGAAAAAGAAAGTGGTAATTTTAACATCTCATACCAGAAGAGTGGATATCTGAGTGTGAAATATCTCTACAAAGTCCTACAACACTAATGGAATTATCTGCTCTATGTTTGATGGGCTACTAAAATAAACTCCCAAAGTATCCCATGATTACTGATGCAAAATTCCAAACTTATAAATGTATACACATCCCAAGTACAGTTAGATGGGGCAGAGATTGCTACTTTTTCCCTATGGATATAGTTAGACAGGGAGAATTCACGATGGTATGGGATGGCAATGGATCTTAAGTTACCAGAGATGTTCTCCTTGTGCTTCTCTGAAGGGTGGAGGTACTGGTGCTCTGATCTTGGTTGCAGAAAGGGAATGTGAGTTGGGAGGAGACAGGTAGTTCCAGTGGGCTGTTGAGATGCAAAGCCACACAGAAACCCCAACCCAAGTGGAAGAGAGCCATTAGCCAAAGAGACCCCACCAAGACCAGCTCCAGGTCCTTCACAGCTGGACACAGACACTGAGGGGGGCTGTAACTCCGCTTCAAGACCAAGCAGGTCAGTGATGGCAAAACCTTTGGATCTCATGGCAGGTCCATGGAAGCGCCCTCCCTTGTCATTTCCTGCACTGGGAGCCAGGATCTTCACTTTTGATTTCCCCTCTGAAATCTCGTCTCTCCCGGTCATGCTGACTGAATGGTGAGGATGATGACGATCAATTAAGTTAACTTTCTTTTTGCTGCTTCCAGTCTGCTAGACATGTGAAGGATGGAAGTGGTCAGTGCGGGCTGAGGTTATTTTATGTGGATCACTGGCTCCAATCAGCTCCTGGACAAGCCCCTGACAGTGCAGGGAGAGGGTCCCACCTCCCTCCCAAACCCCAAAGGATTAATTGGCACCAATCCCCCCCTCCCCTCCCATCAATCTGATAAATTCCCTATTCTAACCTCACTCCACCTTCTCTTTCCCTCTGCCTGATCCTTGTGGTCACTTGCTTTTTGTTCAGAATGACAGATTTCACCTAACTTTGAATCTGTAGAGACCTTTTGTTTGTTAGTGAATGGCACATAGTGACCTTACAGCACGAGTTAAGGAGCCCCCCCTTTGATTCCCCCCTGATTGATTCTGACACTTAACTACCAGACCACAACAGGGGACATTCATATTACCAACACCACAAGAAAAAAAAAAGAGAGAAGTTAGCGTAAATACAAAACTAGGACATCACTGAAAAGCAAGAGTTAACAATAAAATAACTACATTCTGAACACACTTAGTATTGGGCACATTTGAATTACAGGCGTTTGTGTTGTTGTTTTTTAAAAGCAGAATCTCATGTTTCTTTATAAGTTAGTTATGTTATATATTACAATATAGTATAGCAAGTTAGGTTATATATTACAATATAGCATAGCAAGGGTGACCTGACCCATTATCCTCAGACGGCCTTCAAACTTGCTATCATTAGTACAGAAAAATAGTAAACAATTTGGTAGAAAAAAATTATACTTAAAATAAAGTTATTTCCAGGGGGAAAAAAAACACAGGGATAGAGGAAATTGTTAGCCATTTGAAGGTAGAAGTTGCCAGCGTTTTTTTGTTGTTTTGTTTTTTAACCTTCACAGTCACTGTGTCTTTTACTCTTTAGTTACATAATTATCATTAATATTTTAATTATTATTATCATACGTTTTTTGTCAACACTTCTACAAAGTTATGACAATCTCAGAAGAATATATTTTGTACTGTACAATAAAGATTATTTTGTTAGTCTTCCTTAATAAACGCTTCCATTCCATTGGTAATTGCGTTTCCCTTTTTAATTTCCATCATATTTATCTTGGTTTATAAAGAAGCACAGTTAAAAGTTCATCCCATAAGTCTCTATCACTATTTGTATGCCTGGCTGACTACTCGGAGTCCTTGATCAATCTAATTCACAGTTTTTAGCACAATTTTTTTTCTCTGAAACCTTCATAAATACAGGATTGTGAATTAAAAATGTAACGCCAAAGTAGCCAAACTGATAAAATTCAAAGTCATCTATGTTTTACGTTTGGCTACTTTGACCTCTAATATGAAATTTACTTTGAATTCTCAATTTAACAAATAAACCTGCTATGTTCCTAAATGACTTTAGATGCGCACTAATTGTAGTCTGTTAATAAGAGTATTGCTTCTGAATGGCATTGATAGCACAGATTTTCAGCATCATAGGGTGGCATAATATAGAATACCTGAAGGAACCTTGAGGCCTGTTGTGCTCTGTATCCTATTATATTAGTGTCTCGGACACTAATATTTCTGCAGTGGTATGTCCAACGTAATTTAGCATCGCAAAGTGCATCCATTGACTTAATATGACACATTTAGATAAATATAATAATGTTAAATTGTCGACAAAGTGACATTGTCTTCAATTGCCAATCTGTTATTATTATTATTATTATTGCCATTTATATAGCGCCAACAAATTTTGTAGCGCATTACAATATTATAAGAGGGGGTATTTAACTATAAATAGGACAATCACAAGAAAACTTACAGGAAATATAGGTTGAATAGGACCCTGCTCAAAGGAGCTTACAGTCTGTTGTCCTTCTTCTCCAATTTATAATTAATTCTGTTTCTACCTCTCTCTTGCACGTTCTTGTTTCCTCTGTACAGTATGATACAATCATTCCTTATTTTCAGTTCTAATAAATGCAAGTATTGCCTATTGATGTTGATATTGGTACACATAACAGATCTCTTGCTATGATATTTATATACCAGCAATGAATTCGATTTTTTAAATTGTTGTGTCTGAAAAGTAGTGTAAATTTGTAAAAGTAGGTCAATCACTATGGAAACCAGTAGGTGCTTTAAACTGGTGAATACGCCACTTTGTACCGCGTTTCAGATCACAGCACTAATATATTTCCTTCAGTTTGCTCATATAGCTGCCGTGCCATATTTATGAAACCCTTAAGAACTAAATGTTACATTTTGCCATCATCCCATTCTGGCCCCTAAGGGCCTTTCACCAGAATAAACCGTTCTGGGTATTTTGCATCGGAATCTCTATAAACCTCTGCTGTTGTTAATTGAGCGGGCCATTTCATTTTGGAACAGCATCATCACAGAAAGAATTATAAAAAGAGTTGGTGGTATTTAAGAGTTTAATAAAGCAGTTAGAAAAAAACGAATATGCGCTTTGTTAAATTTTGCAGCAGCCATACATAGTAGGTAGATTCTTGCCCATAGGAGCTTGCACTCTAAACATATATAGAATTCTAGTTACTGAAACATTGTAGGTTTTCGTACAAGTCCTGTGAAGATGAAGATGCTGATCTGTCTGCCTCTGACTAGCCTCCGATGAATACATCTGACCAGGCTGCAGCACTGTCTACTCCCCAGTGGCATTTTTCCAATGTAAAACCAAACCCAGTCATTTTGAGCACAAAGTGGGCAATCCTAGTTGGCAGAGACACACATCTCTCTGAAAAGATTACTCAGCGTCACTTTTCCTGGCTCGGTTTGGAAAGGGAATCCAGTAAGAGTGAATTAACTCCCTTTGCGACCTCAGAGTGCATTTTATATCAAAGAAAGGAGAATCCCTCTCACTGTCATACTGCTTCTACGCATGTAGCAGGTAACGTCAGAATCTGGGCACTATACATTATTTACCTCTACACAAAAACCAAATACATTCTCAAGCTACGGTAAGTTACAGATAGAGCATAATTTTTTTTTTATAAAACTCTAATATATATTCTCTAGCACATGCAGAATTTTTTTTTTTGCCAAATACGAGAATAAAACAAAGCCAAAAAATAAATAAAAACAAACACTGTTTTTTAAAATAATGGATTTTTTAGGTTACAATGGCCTATTACAAATTGGTGAATTCAGCTGAATAATGTTATAGTTTTTCTACATACTGGGCGAAGTATTACTTATTTTGTAATATACAGCATACTCTGTGTATTTATAAATATAGAGAGATTTAGATATGTGTTTTTAGATGTTACTAAGGCGTTGAATATTCTTGGCTCTACATCCAAAACCTGTGGCAGATTTTACTTATTGCATTACTGATTCTACTTGCACTGAATTCACCTTTGATGAACTCATCCATATCAACTTAGAAAGCCCCAGCCCATTTTCCATGTGTTCTTGCTATGTAAAGAAATGGAAGTTACTTGTCATATATGATCTTATACGTGTCTTAATGGCATCCGTTTATGCGATTTCAGTTCTTGCACCTGGATTGCATTCCCCGTTTCATCTGTTTATGCAAACGATTTACAAACAGCTTACATCAACTGCTCTAAAGCAGATCTCTTTTTGATTTGGTCCTTTTCTGCTAAACATGCAGATTAAACAAGGGGCTTCTGATAAAGATAATTACAAGAGAGCTACGTATTAACTTTACATTATTAAAGAAAGACCCAAATCTCCCTTTGCAAGCTGTTCCTGGGATTAGCAAAATAATAACTTTCATTTAGGATAATTGTAATTTGAATTGCTTGGGTTTATGGTTTGCTTTTGGAGATAACAATTTATTCTTGGCCCAAGAGGACAAAACTAAAATCTAATTATTCAGGTTATTGCGCCAGGTATCGATAGGACAGATCGTTTTCAACGGAATGGCTTCAGTTTAAAAGCTGATAAGTGGGCATTGCTTTGGTTGTCAGAAAGGAAGACTATGGCACAGTGAAAGCTTGTATTCTTTCGACCTATTTCTCTGAAAAAAAGAATACATTAGCTATTTACCTTATCCCACAACAATGGCCAGTGTTGGTTCCTTTAACAGTTTGCTGTTTGCATTTTCAAATGCTTTTTGTGCATTCAGCTAACAAATTCCAAAAACACAAAACAAAAAAATACGGATGAATATGTGTTTATTATGTGCAAAAATAAAGATGCTGCCATAATATTCCAAGGGTAAAATATTCACCTTCTGCACTACAAGTTATATTAGAGGTGAAGTTACCTTTGTATGAATGTGTTTTGTAACTTCACCTCTACTCATTAAATAATAATGGACTTAAAGGGAAATTTCAATTTTGGGAATCTAGTAAAAATCAATCATAAAATAACACAAATTCATTGATAAACATCACTTGCATTGAGTAGCAAATTGACCCGTTCTTCTTAAAGCAAAGTATTTTATGGAGCATAAACATAAGGGGCTACTCTAATGACAATAACTAGTAAATCTCATTGTAGTGGTTATGGGACTGTGTGACTCTAGCCATCATCTGTCTGAGTATTTTGGAGCAGTTTAACAAGAACTGGGTATCTCACCAGTCCCCGTAGCGCATATCCTCTGCAGCCGCTCTGATAATGCATCAATTACAGTTCTGTGTTTTCCTTTAGCAATTTAGCCATCCCTGGACAACAATAATAAGCTGAGAGCTCTATGCTAACTCAAAAGCATGGATTGTGCCTATAGACCTATGCACCCATAGCAATTAAGCACATGTATTACCTATAGTAGAAATCATCTGTCTATATCTTGGAACTCTGTAAAACAGCCAGGGCCGGACTGGCCCACCGGGATACCGGGAAATTTCCCGGTGGGCCGTCGGCACCTGGGGCCGGGCAGACACGTGGATCTGCTGGCGGCCGCTGGGGGAGGTCTGCTGGCGGCCGCTGGGGGAGGTCTGCTGGCGGCCGCATGTGAAGCTGTGCTGTGCTGGCTCTGCTCCCCAGCGTGCAGCTGAATGAGACCGGGGCCGGAATATGACGTCATATTCCGGTTGCGGTCTCATTCAGCAGCGCGCGAAGGCGGGAGAGCAGAGCCAGCACAGCACAGCTTCACATGAGGCCGCCAGCAGACCTCCCCCAGCGGCCGCCAGACTCCAGCACAAGTCCCCCAGCGGCCGCCAGCACAGTCAGCAGTCTGCACTGCACGCCCCCCTGGCAGCCAGGTAGGAGTAATGTGTGTTATGTAAGTAATGTGTGTTAATGTGTCTGTCTGTCTGTTTGTCTGTGTCATGGTGTCTGTCTGTATGGTGTGTGTCTGTCTGTCATGGTGTGTGTATGTGTGTGTCTGTCTGTCATGGTGTGTGTGTGTGTGTGTCTGTCTGTATGGTGTGTGTGTGTGTCTGTCTGTATGGTGTGTGTGTGTCTGTCTGTCTGTATGGTGTGTGTGTGTCTGTTTGGTGTGTCTGTCTGTCTGTCTGTATGGTGTGTGTGTCTGTCCGTCATGGTGTGTGTGTGTGTGTGTCTGTCTGTCCGTCATGGTGTGTGTGTGTGTGTCTGTCCGTCATGGTGTGTGTGTGTGTGTCTGTATGGTGTGTGTGTCTGTCTGTCTGTCATGGTGTGTGTGTCTGTCTGTCCGTCATGGTGTGTGTGTCTGTCTGTCCGTCATGGTGTGTGTGTGTGTGTGTGTGTCTGTCCGTCATGGTGTGTGTGTGTGTGTGTCTGTCCGTCATGGTGTGTGTGTCTGTCCGTCATAGTGTGTGTATGGTGTGTGTGTGTGTGTGTGTCTGTCTGTCATGGGATGTGTGTCTGCCCGTCATGGGGTGTGTGTCATGGTATATGTGTTTGTGTCATGGTGTGTGTGTCTGTCTGTGTCATCGTGTGTGTGTCTGCCTGTGTCATGGTGTGTGTGTCTGCCCGTCATGGGGTGTGTGTCATGGTATATGTGTGTGTGTCATGGTGTGTGTCTGTGTCTGTCTGTCACAGTGTGTGTATGGTGTGTGTGTGTGTGTCTGTCTGTATGTTGTGTGCCGGCTGTCTGTATGTTGTGTGCGTGTCTGTCTGTGTCATGGTGTGTGTCTGTCATGGGATGTGTGTCTGCCCGTCATGGGGTGTGTGTCATGGGATGTGTGTGTGTGTGTGTGTGTCATGGTGTGTGTGTGTGTCATGGTGTGTGTGTGTCTGTCTGTGTCATGGTGTGTGTGTGGTTCTGTCTGTGTCATGGTGTGTGTGTGGTTCTGTCTGTGTCATGGTGTGTGTGTGTGTCTGTCCGTCATAGTGTGTGTATGGTGTGTGTGTCTGTCTGTATGTTGTGTGTGTGTGTGTCTGCCTGGGTCATGGTGTGTGTGTCTGTCTGTCTGTCATGGGGTGTGTGTCATGGTATATGTGTGTGTGTCATGGTGTGTGTGTGGTTCTGTCTGTGTCATGGTGTGTGTGTGTCATGGTATATGTGTGTTTTAAAAATAGTGTTTTTGCTCACCTTTTTTTCTCCCACGTAGCGTGCGGGTCACCCCTCGACTTGCCCTGCCTCTATGACTAAGATCATCAAGCTTGATGATCTCAGCCAATCCAATGCTTTGCCATAGGATTGGCTGCAAAACACTACACCAATCAGCATCTCCTCATAGAGATGCATTGAATCAATGTATCTCTATGGGGAACGTTCAGCGCCTCCAGAGTGTGGAGGCCCTGAATGTAGGTGCACCTCTAGTGACCGTCTGAGTGACTGTCACTAGCGGTGTCACTTTGAAGCAATGTAAACACTGCCTTTTCTCTGAAAAGTCAGTGTTTACGTTGAAAACCTGTAGAGACATGTTATAGATATCAGTACCACTAGATTAAACTGTGTGTGTGCGTCTATATCAATCATCTGTCATCTGGGGTGGTAAGATATAGCCTTACATATTACATACGGCAATATATGGCGCAATGACTTATGGGGCTGGCATAACATTTTTTTCCAGGGCTGCTTTGTATCCCCAGTCCGGCCCTGAAAACAGCTAAGACATATAAATGCTTTTGGAAAGGTTCTTGTGACTCAATAATTGAGTAACCTATTTCAAGTATGGATTTAAAATGCTGCATAAATACTATAGAATCCACTTGGAATAGAACTGATTGAGGAGAGAAGAAATTAACCAGATGGAGGGAACAGGAAAGATGAAAAAGAGAGAAAAGGTGAATTGATAAAACGTAAGAGAGGTTAAATATGTAGGGGAACTAGGCCAAAAGACAATCTAAATTGTTTATACTGGGTCTCATAATATGTGATCGTACTCTAGAGTGAACATTGCAAAACATAAACTTAATAAAATGGCTTGGAGATGGAGAAGAAACCTTTTTTGTTACATACAGCTCCCGTTTTACCATGTATGAGTGTGCAAAAATGAACATTGGCGGATTGGTAGGAGAGAAAGAGTATATATGTGTATTTCTCTTAAATTTATCAAATGTATTCTCATACAATAATACTTTACAATGATCTTTACACAAGGTGCAAGAATGCTTAATTGTATGAACAGGTGTCACTAACAGGTACACTACTGTCAGTCCACGTTGAGTACTGCCCTGCTTGGACCGGCAGGGGAAATCATTTGATTAAATTTGCCAGCCTTGGCCCATTAGTTGAGTGTGTGTGTCAGTGGGCATTTGTATCTGTATAACTCGCTATCAACATGGACTGAATGAATAACCACCTCTACTCTGCATAGCAAACACATGTCTAAAGTCATGTTGAATGTATGGTCTGTATGAATGTCTGTCTGTGTATGCATGAATGTAGGTATGAGTGTAGTTACTTGTCACTGTATACATGTTTGTAAGTGTGTTTTTGTGAATGTATGTGTACACTATTTATAATTAATATAGATAGCGATAGAACAATAGATAGTGATAGAGATATGAATTGATGGATAGATAGATAGATAGATAGATAGATAAATAGTGATAGAGATATGAATTGATAGATAGATAGATAGATAAATAGTGATAGAGATATGAATTGATAGATAGATAAATAGTGATAGAGATATGAATTGATAGATAGATAGATAGATAGATAGTGACAGAGATATGAATTGATAGATAGATAGATAAATAGATAGTGATAGATAGATAAATAGATAGCGATAGATAGATAGATATGAATTAATTGATGGATAGATAGATAGATGGATAGATAGGTAGATAGGTAGATAGATAGCGATAGAGAGATAGACAGATAATCTCGAGAAAGCCCCAGGTGGGGCCATAAAGATGATCAAGGGTGCAAACATTACAGTTAGGAATTAAAACAATTTTGCACATTTATTGAGTACTATTAGTGCGTCTATTCTTTTTATTAGATTTTTACATGTGTATATATATATATATAGAGAGAGAGAGATAGAGAGAGAGAAAGAGAGAGAGAGATAGATAGATTAAACAACAGATATATAATTGACATATAATTGATATATAATTGACAGCTTTATATAATCATCGTTTATATGATGAAAATGATGAATAGCTACACAACCCATGGGACCCCGGTGCGAAAAATGATCCGTGCCCCCCCCCCCCACCTGCGCGCTTACTCTGCACGGGCTGGGGCCGCAACACATGGCGGCGGGCACCTGGTCGCAGGGCTGCGACCCGTGGGACGGCGGTATGTACGCCAGTGCATGCATAAACACATACACTTAAAGGACCACTACAGACACCCAGATCACTTCAGCTCAATGAAGTGGTCTGGGTGCCAGGTCTCTCTAGTTTTAACCCTGCAGCTCAGAGAAACTGCTATGTTTCACTGGGGTTAATCCAGCCTCTAGTGGCTGTCTCATTGACAGCCGCTAGAGGATTTTCTGCGATTCTCACTGTGAAAATCACAGTGAGAAGACGCTGAACATCCATAGGAAAGCATTGAGTAATGCTTTCCTATGGACGGTTCGAATGCGCGCGTGGCTCTTGCCACGCATGCGCATTCGGAGCTGAGAGGCGGATCGGGGCGGAGAGATCCCCAGCGCCAAGGAAGTCCGGCACTGGAGAAAGGTAAGTGCTTAAGACACACACACACACACTCTCATGAACAGACGCACACATTTACTGACAGACACACACTCACTGACAGACACACACTCACTAACAGATGCACACAAACATACTCAGTAACAGACACACACTAACACACACACTCTAACACACACACATTCTAACACTAACTCACACACACACACTAACACACACACACTAATACACACACACACACTAACACACACACACTCTAACACTAACACACACACTCTAACACTAACACACACACTAACACACACACACACACTCTAACACTAACACACACACACACTCTAACACACACTCACACACACACTAACACACACACTCTAACACTAACACACACACTCTAACACACACTCACACACACTAACACACACACTCTAACACTAACACACTAACACACACACTCTAACACTAACACACACACACACTAATACACACACGCACACTAACACACACACACTCTAACACTAACACACACACTCTAACACTAACACACACACTAACACACTAACACACACACACTAACACACACTCTAACACTAACACACACACACACACACACACTCTAACACACACTCACACACACACTAACACACACACACTAACACACACACTCTAACACTAACACACACACACTCTAACACACACTCACACACACACTCTAACACTAACACACTAACACACACACACTAACACACACACACTAACACACACACACACACACACACACTCTAACACACACACTCACACAGGCTCACACACACACATGTTTTTTTTATTTAATCCCCCCAGCCTCCTTACCTTTGGGAGAGCTGAGGGGATTCCCTGGGGTCCAGCGGTGCTGCTGGCCCTGCTGTCACCCAGCTGGCAGGCACGCGAGGGAGCACTCTCCCCTGAGTGCTTCCTCTTCAGCTCCCTCGCGCGCCGCGTAGGGATGCCGGTGCCGGAAGATGACGTCATCTTCCGGCTCCGGCATCAGTGCGGTGCGCGAGGGAGCTGAAGAGGAAGCACTCAGGGGAGAGTGCTCCCTCGTGCGCCCGCCAGCCGGGTGACAGCAAAGCCAGCCTCAGGGGGGCCTGAGGTGGCCGGCTCCTGGGCCCCCCAGGAGAAGAGGCTGGCCCAGTGACATACATACCTGGGTCGCAGGGCGGCCGGGCCCCCTGGTGGGCCGGGCCCGGTCGCAGCCGCGACCCCTGCGACCCCGGTATGTACGTCACTGATAGCTACCACCTGTTATAATTCCAAATAACTACAGCAAGATTGACAGGAATAACATTTTGCAACTATCACTTCTGACATGGGTGTGCGGCAGTGAGGTCCCAATGGGACAATGGGTGTCATTATTTCCAACACAAAGTCATATATAGATGCCTGTAAGGTTTTTTTTTTCAATAATATAGAATCAACAAGAATATACTTGGAAACTTGAAAAATCTAATAGGGTGTATTGCAAGTCAAGCTGCGAAAATCGGGCCAAATATTACCTGAACTTGATATCTGACAATTTAGAGGCACATTTGGGGAATAGTCCTTAAATATACTGATGTGCTTTAGAGCAATTTGGTATATGCTAAAAAGTAGTCACAGAAAATGTCAGGGTAATATACATTTCTCAAGCACAGATTTCCCTTTTGAATCATTATATGCTTTTTGCAGGTGAAATGATGAATATTTTTTTCCACTGGTTCATTAATTTTATTAATGAAACATAAATAGCATTATATGAAATTTGAGTCTTGTGGACTGGTAGCAGCAGAGGGAATAAAATAAATTATTTGAAAAAAAAATTTGTTAGTAGTGATGTACCGAACTGTCCGCCGGCGAACAGTTCCCGGCGAACTTAGCGTGTTCGCGTTCGCCGCGGCGGGCGGACACATGCGCAGTTCGATCCGCCCCCTATTCGTCATCATTGGGCAAACTTTGACCCTGTGCCTCTCGGTCAGCAGACACATTCCAGCCAATCAGCAGCACTCCCTCCCTTCCACACCCTCCAACCTCCCTCCCAGCATCCATTTTCGATTCATTCTGAAGCTGCATGCTTAGTGAGAGGAGGGAAAGTTTAGCTGCTGCTGATTAGATAGGGAAATTGATAGCTAGGCTAGGGTATTCAGTGTCCACTACAATCCTGAAGGACTCATCTGATCTCTGCTGTAAGGACAGCACCCCAAAAAGCCCTTTTTAGGGCTATAACATCAGGCTGCTTTTTTTTTTTTTTTTTTTTTTCCTGTGTAATGTAATTGCAGGTGCCTGCCTGCCAGCTTCTGTGTGAGGTTCACATTGGATACTGTGCCTACTTGCCCAGTGCCACCACTCATATCGGTTTTAACAATAGGTTAAGCTTTACATTTAAAATAAATTTTTTTTTTTCACTGTAATAGAAGAGCAGTTGCCTGCCTGCCAGCTTCTGTGTCAGGTTGGATGCCTTGCCCATTTGCACAGTCAGTGCCACCACTCATATCTGTTTTAACAATAGGTTAAGCTTTACATTTAAAATAAATATTTTTTTTTCACTGTAATAGAAGAGCAGTTGCCTGCCTGCCAGCTTCTGTGTCAGGTTGGATGCCTTGCCCATTTGCACAGTCAGTGCCACCACTCATATCTGTTTTAACAATCCATATCCATTGTGATTTAGGAACGTTAGGTGATTTCTGCCCTTTATGGATTAAAAGCAGACTCTGCATCAACTGTGTAATTTTCCATGGGAGTTTTGCCATGGATCCCCCTCCGGCATGCCACAGTCCAGGTGTTAGTTCCCTTGAAACAACTTTTCCATCACTTTTGTGGCCAGAAAGAGTCCCTGTTGGTTTTAAAATTCGCCTGCCCATTGAAGTCAATGGCGGTTTGCGCGGTTCGTCGGTTCGCGAACATTTGAGGAAGTTCGCGTTCGCCGTTCGCGAACCGAAAATTTCGGGTTCGCGACAACACTATTTGTTAGATTTTTAAAATTTAAATTTACATTTCTATTAATAAAATGATTTTGAAATAAACATCTATATTATGCTAGTATTCTCTTTAAGATACATTTTAGTCCAGAAATAAAATATGGATCAGTTATGTAGTATGAAGATGTATATTTATACAATATTTAAATTTCGGGTAATATGATCTTTTAACCTATTAAGCTGAAGATAGTTCACCTTGCAATAATTCCATAATTATCTTTATGTTCAATGGTATATAATAAAATCAGTTCCGATATAACTGTTAAACTAATCTGTTGTTTTTTTTTTATTTAAGTCGATTTTATTTATATCCACTTCACCCTGTACAATGCTTTATTCCCAATAGGTAGATTCCCAGATGTTTTAAAACTACAGCTTACATGATGCTTTGTCATTCTAAAGGCATTCTAAAAGCATGCAAAGCATCATGGGAGTTGTAGTTCTACAACATCGGGCGACCTACCTTTTGGGCACTCTTGCTTTTACTCCATCCATTTACATCTTGGGGAGGGATTATGAGGTTAATAAAGTTCCAAGTGGGTAAATAGGAAACTGCTCATCTCATCATTCCCCGTCCTGATGGTAAACAAAAAACCACGGGGGTCCTAGTGGGCCCTAATCAATCAGTGACAATCAAATTAAAAGGTTACTTTTACCAATAGTTGTGTTTTGATAAAACACTACTTGTATTCAAAGTAACTCTTACTGGCATGGTTTCTCTCCCCTAAACTTAAATTAGAAAAAATCTAAAACTCATCTGTTTTCCAGTGTCAAGGTCATGATCTCCTGGCAGCCGATATCTTTCCTCTGATGATGTCACACATCCCTACCTCGAGAGGGTGGGGTGCTATGAAAGATATTCTGATGGTAGGACTTGGCCTTTGCACTAGGATGCAAGTAAACTATATTGATGGAGACATTCCGCCATTGGTCACCTGTTGACACTCTGTGCACTCTTGTTCTGTGCTGGCTAATGACTTATAATGACACTGACAGAGGTGAAGTTATACCTCCAGAAGCAAATAGCTATATCTCTATATGTGCAGTGTTTCATAAAGCACTGCACATAAAGACTCCAAGCACCATAACCACTTAAATCCACTGAAGTAGTCATGGTGTTTGGAGTAACCCCTTAAAATTATAGTGCCCTGTTGGCTGTTTAGATCTCTGACCCACACCTGTACGTAAAAAAAATTATATTACTTAGCTTCCTTGACTAAGATCAATAATTAAAGTCACCTTCTGCCTGATTACTTATAACCAGACAGTCCAAAAACATTTTGTCCACTTGCATCCCTCCTAATTTTTCATTCTCAATTCCTTCTAGACATCATTTAGGATCAATGGCCCTACTGCATCTTGTCCTAGTTTACATAGGCCTATTGCATCTGGCCCTGGTTTACATAGGCCTATTGCATCTGGCCCTGGTTTACATAGGCCTTTTGCATCTGTCCCTGGTTTACACAGGCCTATTGCATCTGGCCCTGGTTTATATAAGTCTATTGCGTCTGTCCCTGGTTTACATAGGCATATTGCATCTGGCCTTGGTTTACACAAGCCTATTGCATCTGGCCTTGGTTTACACAAGCCTATTGCATCTGGCCTTGGTTTACATCGGCCTATTGCATCTGGTCTTGGTTTACATAGGCATATTGCATCTGGCCCTGGTTTACATAGGCCTATTGCATCTGGCCCTGGTTTACATAGGCCTATTGCATCTGGCCCTGGTTTACATAGGCCTATTGCATCTGGCCCTGGTTTACATAGGCCTATTGCATCTGGCCCTGGTTTACATAGGCCTATTGCATCTGGCCCTGGTTTAGACTGAAAGGTTCGCTCCCTATGAAAGTACAAGTGAGCTAAAATTAGCTGAGACCTGAGCGGCAACTAACCAAAGTTCAGAGAGCTGTGTGTTGTCACTTTTCTCTTGTTTTGGTTTTATTGAGCAAACATTGACATAGTAATGGATCTGCTTTATTTGTTCATTAGGTACAATGAGATAACAGGGAAACAATTAGTCTATGTGAATTGCCCTGAAATTTAAATTAGAGCAGCTTAATGACAGCCTATCTGACCTTAGTAATGTTACTTCTGCAAGGAACTGTAATCAGGTGCTGCAGGCAAATGAAAGAATAGGGATAGAAGTGAGTATTAGCAGGGGGCGGAGGCAAGCAGCACACCAAGCTAGATGCAATCTTACAGAGCTCTGAGCACGCCATCAAAAAACGAAAATATCTCCAGAGCTGAGAGTGCTACCGACGCAGAAACACCTTAATAGGCAGGGGGAAGCGGTCCCGAGCAGGCAGATGCCATTAATTTTCCCCGCAAGTGGCAAAAACCAACAGCGGGGAAGCCGGGATTAGAAAACCCAAATGGCTTTAGCGTGCTGCCACCCATTGTCACAGTACGGTGGTCTGGTTCTCTAGTAAGGTTGCCTGATCACAAATCATGGACTTGTAACACAGTGACATGGGAAGATGCACCATTGTCAGTGATCAATGCATGCAACTGCTAGGCATGTTCCAAAACCTGTGGCCTTTAAGCCAAAGACCATTAGGGCATGACCTTCCATTTGTTTACTTTAACACAGCAGAGACCATATGGTTCCTTTTCAGAATGAATACTTTTTTAGTTGTATCATAAATACTTGCATATTTCATATCTAGAATCTCAGACAAAGTTGTACTTCATTATGTTCATCCCTCCTCTAGAACACGAAGTCTTTAACCAAATTATAAATTTCATCACTTCCTGGTAGTCTTCCTCAGGTCTAAATACTGCCAGGCTACAGAAATACAATCTCAAGGGAATAAAGGCTAACATTATTCTTCAAGGCCCCTGGCAGACGGGTTGTAGGTCATAAAAAGCACATTAAGTTAGTGATTTAAATTAGTCAGATTTCAAAGTAGTTGTAGTTTAGGAAAGAACAATATCTTTTAAGTGTGAATTTTTTTTTTTTTTTAAATCTAAAGCTGCAGAACAGGATAAATGATATGTATTATCACTGTCGGCATTTC
The DNA here is from genome assembly GCF_036172605.1 of Pelobates fuscus. Classification (NCBI taxonomy): domain Eukaryota; kingdom Metazoa; phylum Chordata; class Amphibia; order Anura; family Pelobatidae; genus Pelobates; species Pelobates fuscus. Next base: position 369,903,704 of record NC_086318.1, read on the forward strand.
TTTTTTGGTTTATTCTTATTTTACTCCCCTTCTTTTAAGTTAGTTCCCTTTACTCGTTCTGCTGTTTTTGTTAAAACTGGATGTGGACTTGAATACTTTCACTTCTACAACTAAGAGAAAATCTCTTGTCGTAATTAGAAGTGGTAATCCGCCCTCCCTCCCACAGCAAATTTCCTGTCTGACCAGATATTAGTGGATAAAACCCTAATTTTTGATGTTGCCGCAGAATCAGCTTAATTTCAGCAGTTCACATTTAAAGCTGAGCTCCAGGAGATGGTGCATATGGGCAAGTCATTTGTGAAGTTATAAAGCATTTATATCTGCTTCCAATCAATTTATGTCAGCATTTGTTTTGAAAACACAATAGCGGCTAAGTATTAAGCTCATCTACATAATGAATTTTATTATCTTTTCTCACTTTTATGTTACACAGCAGTGTCATAGGTGTAATGAGCGGTGAGAAATATTTTTAAAATTTGTTTCATTTGGGCAAATGTATCAATATAAAAAAAAATCTTTAATTGGAAAAAGTTATTTGCCTAGAAATAGTCATATCTTGAGTTCGGATATAAATTCATGCAGCATTTGTGTACGCACATTTTTAGCACTTTACTGGATATTGGATAATGTTTTGCATATCTCTTGAATACTAATGTATATTTCTATTGCATTGTATATATGCATTGTGAAATAATTTTATTACCATTTCTGCTGTATACCAAAATATGTTCCTGCATAGGATCAATGGTGTACCTTATGTATTTTGTGCTTTTAAAATAGTTTAGATTATGGATTTTTTTCAAAAAAACATTTAACTATTCATTAACACTTATATAGCAAGTTTTACAAAAATTAAGATAAAATGTATTTGAAAACTGTAATATAAAACCAAATAAATAAAAAAAAAAATCAGAAAAATAACAAAACAAAGCAATTGCATGAATAGATTTTTTTTTATGGATATCTTTTAAAAAAATTATTTCAATTTAAACAATTTCTATATTTTTACATTTATTTGGCCTTTACAGAATTGTGTAGGGTATTGAATTCTTTATCTTAAAATATTAAGGGTATGATTCTCTTAACAGAGTAAGGATTTATTCAGCTTACTAAATAGCAATTCCTCCATTAAAGGACCACTCAAAGCGCATTGAGCACATCTTCCGGAATAATTTGTACTTTGGCACTTTTATATGTTAATCTGGTTACACCCCCCGACTGTCAATCAGACAGCCTAGTCCCATTACTTCCTGGTTTGGTTAGCTCAATGGAGCTAAACTTAAGAGGCAGACAATTTCCCAGAGGACCTGGGACCTGCATTGGGAAGTCTGTGATTGGACAGCCACAGAAAGGCTGAGGAAGAAGGGGCGGACATGCAAAGGCAGCAGACATGATATCTGCAGATTTTGCAAGCTATTTTCAATATACCCCCAAATTTAATGCATACATGTTTTCATTAAGAGGTATATCTACTAAATATATTTTTTATTTTATTTAGGCAGTGTAGTGTCCCTTTAAAGTCTAAGGGAAATTAGTAAGCCCTTACTCTGCTAAGAGAAATGGCCCGTAGTGCGGAAGTAGAAATGGCAATTTGTTACATACAGTAAAGGTGACATAAATTAATATATTACATAAAGAATAAACCCATAGCAAATAAGGAGAGAGAGAGATTACCCAGTTCATAGTAAAGAATATTTATATAAGGCTGTATATATTTATAATTATTGTCTATATCTATCTATCAATTAAACAGATTTAAATGGAAACTAAATAATTGTTGTGAAAGCAAATTTTAAAATCATGAAGACTGGTGTAAAAGCTGATGAATATTTGAATTCCAAGTGACTTCCAAGAGAATTTCAGTTTTAAAGACAGAATAGTACTGGTCACATAGCTGACTTTTTTCATTTTTAAAGTTTGGCAATATGGCCTGAAATTTTTAGATTCTCTATGGATTCTTATGGGATTCCCAAAAATTCGTACCGTAGTGAGTGAGGGCACACTTACAAAATATCCCATGTCCTTCAGCCAATTAAGATTGCAGTTAACAGTTAAGAGACAGTTGGCATCCCTAGCACCTGTTTTATTTATTTTTGTTTGAAGCATGGAGGCTCATGTGAAGAGGCAAAGGGACTTTAACCCCTCCTTAATTTACAGGAGTTTAAGAGACTCAATGTCACGTTCACAGTAAATGATGTGGAACACAACTGCAGATTTCTTAGGACTTTGATCTTTTATTAAGACACTTAGATGGAACTGAGACTTCAGTTCCAGAATTACAGGTACTGTTTCTTTAAATAATAAACGGTTTGCTCCAATTAGCAATGACAAGGTTCAGAATTCATTAGAGTCCGTTATTCTTGTTAACAGTTCAAATTATAAGAGATTGTATACATTGGAATTATCAGTAGCAAGACAGGTGCAGCAGAACTTAAATAGTACTTGTTTTGAGGGATGCTGTAGCAGGCTTGCTGGACAACTTGATAGCAGACTTTAGTATGAAGAAATAAGATTATCTGTAGCAAGACAGGTACAGCTGAACTTGAATCATACTTGATTTGAGGAAAGCTGTAGCAGGCTTGCTGGAGAACTTGATAGCAGACTTTAGTAAGTTGAAATAAAGCTTTAGCATTATTAGCTCTTAACTCAGAGACTGTAAGTTACTTAACTTCTAGAAGTAGAGGGATTGTGTCCCCAGCTCTCCTCCGAGGCGGTTGCTTCAGTGAATGGTTGCCGAGAGTGCTGGTATCTGTCTCTGATGAGGAGAGATGTTGGGGACTTGAATATTCCTCCGGTCCGGTCTAGTAGCGAGTGGTCGTCTCAGCGAGGTATGTGACCCGGTGAGTTTGGCGCGGTACGCGTTTCAATAATCCAGCGTCTATCAGCTGGTGTGGTCGCATTAAATAGCAGACCGCGGCAATGGGGGTGTGGCTAAGCTCCGTCAAACCCGGAAGCATGAGGAGACATCGGGAGGCTTAAGGCCTGACACTCAATAAGGTACAGGGATACCTTTGAGCAGTCAGAGAGGGCTGACTTTGTGCACACTGTAGGACATATTTGCAGTCTTCCGTACGACTCTGCAATACCAATGTATAGTACAGATGCATGATTTTAGCCAGGCAACTGCACTTACTGTATTGGGGTGTTGTGTTTTATCCAGGCATTATTTTTACATTCTTGTGGGCATTTTTGGTAATCTGAAAGTCCAAATAGTACATCAAGTTCTTCATAAGTACCTATAGGTATGTTATTTGGCCACATTTCGTTCTCTGTTTCGTTATACCTGATGCATGTGGCATACAATTAATCTCTTCACTCTCATATTTCAGATTGGGATATTATGCAAACTTTCTCTTTATTTCCCATTATTTGTGTATAGGATGAGCAAAAGGAAAAAAAATGACATTCATTAAATCTATATAAATCTATATAAATGTTTCCTGAAGTGCAATCTATTTGTGTCCCACATTGATGTGTTCGCTATTCATCTCAAGTTTGTTAAACATTTCTTTACTCAGTAGTTAACATTGGATTAAGCAATACAGTCTGACACAAAGGAGCACTCTTTATTCTTTACTATACAATAAAATTCCTTTAACCCCCTAAGGACCAAACTTCTGGAATAAAAGGGAATCATGACATGTCACACATGGCATGTGTCCTTAAGGGGTAAAAGGGAACCTGCCATGCTTATATTCCCTTTAGCTATTTTAAAAGAGCGTAAAATTTCATATATACCGTATATACTCGAGTATAAGCCGAGTTTTTCAGCACATTTTTTGTGCTGAAAAACCCCAACTCGGCTTATACTCGAGTCACTGTCTGTATTATGGCAACTTACATTGCCATAACACAGACTGGGGGCTGTGGGGGCTGCAGAGCATTTACTTACCTCTCCTGCAGCTCCCTTCTCCTCCGCGCCGGTCAGTTCAGCACCTCTGTCAGCTCCCAGTGTAAGTCTCGCGAGAGCCGCGGGGTCATAGTGCGGCTCTCGCAAGACTTACAGTGTGAGCTGACAGGGGAGCTGACCGGACCGGCGCGGAGGAGGAGGGAGCTGACAGGAGCTGCAGGAGAGGTAAGTAACAGCTCTGCCAGCCCCCTCCCCCCCACTGAACTGCCAATGCCACTGGACCACCAGGGAAGGAGAGCCCCCCTCCCTGCCATGTATCAAGCAGGGAGGGGGGACGAAAAATATAAATATAATAATAAAATATTAAAAATAATAATAATTTAAAAAAAATAACAATATAACAAAAAAATTTAAATAATAATTAATAAAATAACAATAATCAAAATGCCCACCCCCACCAACACATACACAAACACACACTGCATCGCACACACTCACACTTCATTCATATACACACACTGCACTCACACACACACACACTGCACTCACACACACACACACTGCATTCATACACACACTGCACTCATACACACACACTGCATTCATACACACACTGCACTCATACACACACTGCACCAGGGGAGGGCTGGCAGCCTTAGGCCTGGGGGGCAAATCGAGTCAAGAGGCCCATTGCACCAAGCAGAGAGTAAAAACACTTTTCCCATATGATTGAAAGGGGGGGCAGTCACCTAAATAGACACTCAATGACAGGCACACGCTCACTTGCTGATTTGGCACACACTAAAAAACAAACACTGACAGGTACACGCACACACTCACTAACAGGCACACAGACACACACAGAAAGACACACTGTTACAGGCATACTGACTCAGACAGGCAGACAGACATACTGACACACACACACACAGGCATACTGGCTCACACACACACACACACACACACAAACTGGCACACACATAGACAGGCAACTGGCTCACACACACACATACTGGCTCACACACACACAAACTGGCACACACATAGACAGACATACTGGCACACACACACACACACACATACTGGCGCACACACACACACATACTGACACACACACACACACACAGAAACATAGTGACACATACTGACACACACAGACATACTCATACACACACATACACCCAAACTTTACACTTTTAAAACCAGTAGACAGGGGCTGAGTAAAATGACAGGGCTGTAGTGGAGAGTACAAGCTGTAATTGGGGGTTTAGGAAATGTAGGGGGGGGATAGGGGCTGAAGTAGGTTGATGGCTACAATTTGGGAAAGGGGCTGTGGTGTGTTGGTGATATGGGTTGCAATTGGGGGCGAGGAGCTGTAGTGGGGATATTATGGGGATGTATTGGGGGGCATGGGGCTGAGGAAGGGGCAGGAGCTAAGAGGGGGGTAAGGAGCAGGGAAAGGGTGGGACTGGGGCTGAGAGGGGGGCAGGGGCTGAGTAAGGGGGGTAGGGGCTGAAGAAAAGGACAGGGGCTGAGCAAGGAGACAGGGGCTGAGCAAGGGGACAGGGGCTGAGGAGGGGGCACAGGGCTGATGAGGGGGGAGTGGCTGACTAAGGGGACAGGGCTATGGAAGGGTGACAGGAACTGAGGTAGGGGACAGGGACTGACTAAGGGGACAGGGCCTGAGGAGGGGAATAAAAAATAACTAAAGTGTATTTCCCCCCTCCCTGAGTCTTACCTTAGGCCAGGAAGGGGTGGGCAGCAGCCAGCAGTGAAGTCGGCCTCTCCTGATGATGTCAGGAGGAAAGGTGTGACTTCCTCTGGTCTTCTCCCAGTCTCCCCAGCGGTCCTGCGAGAGGAGCAGTGAAAGTCACGCCCCCTCCTCCTGACATCATCAGGAGAGGCCGGCCGAATCCACTGACTGCAGGTTGCAGGGAGAGGTAAATTTAAAAATCTGAGTCCTCAGCCAGAGGCAGGGCCAGAGACAGGGGATTCAGATTTTTCATTTTTTTGCTGGATGCGGGCGGCCCTGGGTTTAGGTCGGCCTGGGGTCAATTGCCTCCTTGCCCCCCTTCCCAGCCAACCCCTGCACTGCACTCATACACACACACTGCACTCACACTGCACTCATACACACACACACTGCACTCATACACACACACTGCATTCATACACACACTGCACTCATACACACACTGCACTCATACACACACTGCACTCATACGTACACACTGCATTCATACGCACACACTGTAAATAAATATTCAATTAACATAATTTTTTTAGGATCTAATTTTATTTAGAAATTTACCATTAGCTGCTGCATTTCCCACCCTAGTCTTATACTCGAGTCAAAAGGTTTTCCCAGTTTTTTGGGGTAATATTAGGGGCCTCGGCTTATATTCGGGTTGGCTTATACTCAAGTATATACGGTACATTGTGCTTGCAGCTTTGTTAGCTAGTGTATAGATTTGGAGATTCCCACTTTAAACTGAGGCCATTTTAACAGATATTTCTTACTGGTACTAAATCAATGTAATTAAATGTAAATTCAAATACAAGGTTAATCACTAAACTATGAATTGTCTGGAAATCACCAGGGAATTGCAGACCAAAACATCTAATAGGAAACATTGTGGAAATCGTTTTTTTCCAGCTCTGCTAGTTTATCCTTAAATGTGCAATTTCCTTGAGAATTCCTGACAATTTACAGTGTAGTAAATATACGTAAGGAGTTTATTCGCTAAACATGAAACTGGAGTGCAAAATGTAGGATTTGGAAAAATTCTCCTACCAACCTATATTCTCCTGCCTCATAGCCTGGTTATTTTAGCCTAAATTTTGCAATTTTGATTTTCAGTCCATTACAATCCAGTCTTTAGTAAGATTTAATTCATAGAAATATCTCAATATTAGAAGAGTATCCTATATTAGAAGAGTATCATATATATATATATATATATATATATATAATTATTTAAATTAGTTTATTTTTTAATTACAATTATTTTCCTTAAAAAAAAATACTGAAAAATATTTAAAATGTCAACTTAAAAAGAAACAAATTCCTTGTGGAATAGTGCAGCTTTTCTTTTGGAAAATATTTCCAGTCTGCACATCAAACAATTATGTTTATGTCATCTCTAGAAAATAAATCATTTAAAGGATATCTTGATATGTGCTCATCAGATAAGATGATCTGGGATTAAACTAATCAGTAAATGTTTCTCTGCTCATTATTTTCCCCAGGAAGATTTTCAGCTGATTCTCCAGCTAAAAGATTAATAATCTCTTAAAGAGAATAAACAAAAAAAAAAAAAATCACTTTTTGCTCTAATTTTCTAGCAACATCCCTTATTAATGGCACACGCTTGCTGTCCTGTTCCCAAGAGGGATGGATCACACTTTTGCTGTGTTTGAGAGCCTGCCAGATGGTCACTGGTCATGAATTATGTAGACGCTTCGGAAATATGAGCAGTTGTACAACACCTTTATAATAGCTTCTTGTAGCTTTCGTTCAGGTCGTGTATAATCTCCAGTGAGGCCCGATGCTTATTACGGTGTCTCCCAGCTTTTGATCCAATTTTTTTTTTCCATTATAAACTTGAATTACACCCTCATGAAAATATACACGTGGCTCTAATGACATCATCCAGTTATATGATCTTATTGCTTAATTAAAGGCATGAGGGGATCCACATGTTCTTCTGGTCATTTGTCATAACCACAATGCATAACATATAAAATAATTATATTTACTAATTTATTTTTTGCTGGTTTTCACAATATAAAATTCTATGTAAACCTCTCCTTTAACATTTAGTTTTTTTTGTTTTGTTTTTTATTGTGTAATCTCTTTTGCAGTATACATTCTATTAACAGGACTGAATTATTTGGGGGAGACTTTTTACGGCTTTTCTAATACAAAACCAGGAAAGGTTTTAAAATGCAATTACACACCAGACATCCAATGGAATGTTGTGTGGAGTCCAGCAGCATCCACTCAGGGTTATTCAATAAACGGAGAAATGTTGGACTATGGCTATTTAATATTGTAGGCCAAGATAAAAAAAATCTGACTCAGTTATTTTAGGATTTTAGGAGGCCCAGTTTAATGAATATCTATGCATATGAATAGTTTATTTTTAGAATCTTGCCCACCTGTAGAGTCGATTTAGTAAATTCGAAATGCTAGCAAATTTAAATCTGAATTGCAACATTTAGTCCATAAAATTGCAACGTCCATATATGGCATTTCAGAATGTTTGCAAACAATAGGCACCAAGATACTTCTGAGTGGCAGAACTCGAGCAGCTTCCACTGACCTGAACTGTACAAGAAATTTTGAAAATCTTGAGTCTTGAAGCGGTACCATTTCATAGATGAGGTCAGTTAGGATCTAATGAGGTTGTTTCTCCAGTTAATGGCGGCTGCATCATCTGACTTTGTAGTACCTTCCACCATGTCTTTCCTGAGAGAGATTCACCTTGTGTCCTGATATTTCACCTTGTGATGACTTCTAAACGTTTCTCTGGCATGCTATTCATTTCTAGAATTAAAAAATCAAGTAGCTGTCTTTCAGCATGAAGGAAAATACAAAAATAAAAATGCAATTGCCATCTATTGTAATCAGTGCTTCTATAAAATTACATATGGGCTAAAATACATTCACACACAGTATTGTGTTAAATAAAAGTTTGTGTAAACTGCTTAAAAAGAGAACATTTATGGATAGATACACATATCTAAAATGTATACTTATAAAATGTCCATATAATATTTGTGCTAATGTCCGTTGATCATTTTGACTTTAGTTATTTGCATATTTGTGGTGCTACGCATCTATGTTAATAATAACAACTTTCTCTGGGCTCTTTCAATGACCCAAAGTCCTGAATAATTTTCTAGTAGGCTGTTAGATTTTTAATATCACCTGAGCTCCTTACTACTCTTGATTTGTCAGACATGCCTTTTTTTTTTTTTTTTGTAATTCTTTATTTTAGTGTGCAACACAGAAATAACATACATGCTGGTAGCGCCACAACAGCATCCACCAGCTTAATGTGTTCAAACTTTCGTATACAGTGTCATGGCAGGAGAGACAGTTGCACTTTTTTCTTTTTGAAGTTAAAGAAACAGGCTTCATTATTGATGATAGTATAACACTTGAACAAGAAACATAGTAATGCAGGCTCTGGTAACGGACGTAAAGTCAAATAAAAATGAGTAAGTGATGCTTAACAGTTAGCTGCGTATATCAAGCTGTATCTCGATGACATAGTGCTTCTATGTCTGCCTTAAGCAGTTGGTCGAGTATCCTTGTGCTGCTCTAGACTGTCGTGTATGTAGTGTGAGTACAGATCGCTAGACAGTTAAAAATGCTAGCGTAATTAGATTAGGTAGTCGCTTAAGTTAAACAGTGTGCCTATACTGTTATCCAAGACGTGCTATGGTCATGTGTGCGGGTCGCTCTTTACTGTCTTCTGATGTTGTCAGTTGGTAAGAGGGATATATTCGTATCGACTGCAAAAGTAGCCACCGTGTTTTGGATCTGCAATTGCTATTTGAACGCTATACATGATCATAGACATTTGTAGGCAAGTAAAAAGAACATAAAATAACAGAAGATTAATCATATAGGTATTTTAAAGCATTGCTTCTCTGTCGTATAGTGCCAACACGGCTAGGACGATTAGTCAGTCTAACAAGTGGGTGTAGTAAATATGCATCAGATTCTGCTGATTATGTTGATATATAGTGGTGTCGGTCAGTAATTGTGTTCACTAGTACGACTTAATAGACTAGGTGGTAGCTAAGCATTTGCAGGCTAACTATGCAGATCTATATTGTTTGTGGAGTGGAGTAACTAAGTAAAAGAACAACAACAAAAGAAAAAACATTCACTTAGAGTCAGGCTGGCTAAATACGATCCTGCTTATCAGATCTATCTAGGACAAGGTTACGGCAGCAACAGTCCAGGTATGAAGATATAAGGCATTAAAGCAGTAAACTGCGGCAAATATTAAATTGGTAGGCTGCAAGCAAAGTAACCTAAGCAGGCTGTGTCCAGTCGGACGGCCTGTGGCGGCAGACCCCTTCTTCAGCCTATGCCCTGTGTGGGCATATCATAGTCCTGCAACATGGCCTGGTACCTCAGGCCTCCCGGCTCGGGCGTTGTCAGGTGGAGTAGTTCAGCCCGTCGGATCGGTGTGTCCAGGCGTCCTGCAGACCGTTGGTGAGGGCCAGCAATAGATCTCTGCGACGGTAGGGGAGTCTAGGACGTGCCCCAAGCTAGGTGGAGTGGGTCTTCGTTGTGGCGAGTCGTGGCCACGGTGCGTTTCAGATAAGATGCTGTCCGGGAGTAAATTATAATTGTCTGCGGGATTGGGGCCCATGGGTTGTCGGGTTTGCCGCTTCGTGACTTGGTATTAGGGGCCTACAATCTGGGATAACTTGTGTGGTCTATGAGTCAAATAACCAGGGTACAACAGGTGGGTGGCAGTCCAACGGAACATCCAAGAGCATCAGGCCCTCCAGGGCGGTCTTGGTGCCATGCAAGTTAGTGATGCTTGTACCTTTTGTTTTAAGTAGTAATCGAGGCGTAAGAGTCCGGTGTAGTATTTCTGGGTACGAATGTGGGAATTCGTGCCGGGTCCCAGTTGCGGTTTGGGGGGGTAAGGTCTTGAGGTCTCTCTTGGGTGTGTGGGACCTGTGGTAGGCCCAAGGTTTGTAGGAGGGCTGCTGTGTCTCGGGCGTCTTGAATTTGGTGCGTTGTGTCTCCTTGCTGTACGAGGAGTATTTGGGAGGGTCGCCAGCGGTAACGTATGTGGTTGCGCTGAAGCAGGGTCGTGAGGGGCCGGAGTGACCTGCGCCATGCCAGGGTTGCCCCAGACAGGTCGGCGTAGAAGGTCAGTTGCATGTTTTCGAACTGCAGTGGGGTTTTATCTCGGAGGGCAGCGAGGATCGCTGACTTGTCCTTCCCAGACCCAAAGGTAATTATGGTATCCCTCGTGGCCATGGTCGGAGCCCCGGGAGGTTTGGGGATCCGGAAAAAGTCCGTGGGTGTGATGGACTTAGCTTGGCTGGCGGGCAGGATGGCTGCGAACATTCGTTGGAGTGTCTGCGGTAATTCTTTCTCCGGCAGCTCTTCCGGGACCCCTCTGACCTTTAAGTTATATCTCCTTCTAGAATCCTCCTGGGCGGCAAAACGCCGTTCATGCAGAAGGTTCTGTCGCTGCAGATCCTGTACAGCCGTCTGTAGTGAGGCTATGTGTTGTTGGCTATCCTGGGATGAGACCTCCAGCGTTGATATTCGGCCTGTCAGGCCCTGCAGCTCGCCTCTCAATGCGTTGACATCTGTGAGGATGTTATTCTGCAGGTCTGACAGTAATGCTTTCAACACCCCGGTAGTTACCAGGTCTGCGTCCTTGTCTGCTCCAGTTTTGTTAGGCGCCGCCGTTTGCTTAGGGGCTGGAGTTGCGAGGTAATCATCCTCCGCGTCTTCAGAGCAGCCATCCGAGTAGAAATCTGAGCAGCCTCCGTGGAGGGCCGCCATGTTAGATTCTCCCGTGTCGCGTGCTTGCCGCCACATGTCTCCGATTGTCCGTCCTGGAGCAGGTCTGTCCACCGTTGGTTTTTTATTTTTCCGTCCCATGAGGCTAGGAGTATTCCCTCGTTCGTATGTTCGTCCGTGGGGGCGATAAATTCTGTAATTAGGCGTTATTTCTCGTAGTTTGCTCGGAGCTTCAGAATTGTGCGTCTGCTCGTCCCGGCAGTTAGGCTCCGCCCTCCGACATGCCTTTTTTTAACTAATAATTGCAAAAGTTATAATTGATCGCACCTAATAAATCTGACGTTTAATGTGGATGAGTGTAACATAATGCATCTTGGACGTAAAAACCCAAGGGCAGAGTACAGAATATTTGATAGAGTCCTAACCTCAACATCTGAGGAAAGGGATTTAGGGGTGATTATTTCTGATGACTTAAAGGTAGGCAGACAATGTAATAGAGCAGCAGGAAATGCTAGCAGAATGCTTGGTTGTATAGGGAGAGGTATTAGCAGTAGAAAGAGGGAAGTGCTCATGCCATTGTACAGAACACTGGTGAGACCTCACTTGGAGTATTGTACGCAGTACTGGAGACCGTATCACCAGAAGGATATTGATACTTTAGAGAGAGTTCAGAGAAGGGCTACTAAACTAGTTCATGGATTGCAGGATAAAATTTACAAGGAAAGGTTAAAGGAACTTAACATGTATAGTTTGGAGGAAAGACGAGACAGGGGGGGATATGAATCATATGATAGAAACATTTAAATACATAAAGGGAGTCAACACAGTAAAGGAGGAGACTATATTTAAAATAAGAAAAACTACCACAACAAGAGGACATAGTCTTAAATTAGAGGGGCAAAGGTTTAAAAATAATATCAGGAAGTATTACTTTACTGAGAGGGTAGTGGATGCATGGAATAGCCTTCCAGCTGCGGTGACAGAGGTTAACACAGTAAAGGAGTTTAAGCATGCGTGGGATAGACATAAGGCTATCCTAACTATAAGATAAGGCCAGAGACTAATGAAAGTATTTAGAAAATTGGGCAGACTAGATGGGCCGAATGGTTCTTCTCTGCCGTCACATTCTATATTTCTATGTCATAAAGGAGCCACAAAAAAGTAATTTTGGACAAAGCATTGCATTAAAAAAACAAAACTTTTTTTGTGGTTGATTATCTCCTAATGAAATTCTTTGCACAATAACTATGATCACCATTTTTGCATTACTAGTTAGGTTGAGGACTTGTGGATCCACGTTTAACCCCTTAAGGACCAAACATCTGGAATAAAAGGGAATCATGACATGCCACACGTCATGTGTCCTTAAGGGGTTAATAGAACTTGGGTTTTGTGTGCCCAGTGACCTTTTTCTCTGAGTGCGGTGTGATGCTCTTGTGGATTATACTTTAATTGCTGATGACCAGAATAAAATGCGAAATGGCCATTTTGCTCATGAACAGCTCTTGAATAAAATGTCAAGATGGCACAAAGTTATAACACTTGTTTATTATAATTTGTGTATCTCTTCTACCAAAGGTTTATAAATGAGCATTATCTTCCTTTTTCTTGTAAATATTATATGTTTAGAGGATAGTGTAGGGACAGACAGTTTTAGTGAATTTCTTTATTTATTTTTTACACAAACATGATGGTGACAATGCATCCTTATTGTTTGATCTCTAGACCAGGTTTGGAAGGGATGAGCTTTGCTTCATTGCATCTGATAAAGTAATCCAGCTCCCCCTTTTGCTCTAAGTCTGCTGTTCTACTGAAGCTACTGTGTTCTGGGCCGATGGTGGGTCTCCCTTCCAAGCAATTTACTAGTGGTGCCATTGGAGAATGCTTTGGCTTTTGCGACCAAGAAGAACGTCTATTATTGTTGTGAACGTCTATTATTGGTGAAATGCGGTATTGACACACAGATTCTTGTGAATACAATAATTGGGAATACATCCCATCCCTACAGGTCTCAGTTTACTGAAAAAGCCTATCTCTGTTAGTTACATTTATCAGCGTTCTCATAAGAGATCTGTTTATCACCTGTAATTTAATAAATCATTTAATTGAATGAATCAGTTTAAATCAGTAATGGCTGGCCAAATGAATGAAGTGGTTAATTCACTAAACAGTGAATTTTGGTAATTTACAGTCATTTTACAAAATGTAGGCCATGATAACTTAGTCATAAATAACTGAGCATAGGAATTTATTCAATTAAAATATCTTTACCGACATTGTAAGTCATCACATTTCACAGTAAAAATATATTTGTGAATTTCTGATGACTTGTATTTTAAAAGTAACAAAAATGCCCTGTTTCAGGGGGTATCTCATCCAATTACACTTTTCAAGGTTAACCGTCTTGCTTCAGACTCTTGTTGGAAGCAATATGACACGAGAGGCACACAACTTTTGTTGGCTTCCCTTCCAATTTCCCAGTTATGGTATGCAGCTGCTCAATATGTATCTTGACTCCATCGGGTGACTATACATCTTGATCTACGGATTTGTCTTTTAAATAAACGTTCAGAAGAGCTTACAAGGAGTGCTTTATCTACCAGACACTAGATAAACAACAGCAGAATTGTGGAGCATTCCACAGAAAACCAAACAGTCTATAGTCCAAAATGATGGATGTAGCTGAGATGGAAAATACGAATAGCTCAAGTGCATCATACTTTCAAAACCTACAATAAATATGGGACTACTGGCAACAAAACTCTCATCTCCTCACCACGTCTAACTCTTAATTCCATTATTCATGGAAGATTTCTGTTCAGTGGTCCGTTTGCATCACAACTCAAGCTATGGTTTTAAATAAAGCTGTATTAAAAACAGTGTCCATGAATTGATATTGCATGATGCTTTAATAAACAAGTATTGGAGTAGATTCAGGCAGATTTAGAAGAGTATAACAAAAATGGTTACACTGTGGGAACATACTCTGAGCTTCATTTACAACTGTGAGCTGTGGTAGTTTGGTAATTAGTTTGCAAAATGTTGGTCAAATAGTCGCATTACAAACAAATTCCATCTTGAGGTGAATATTCCTAAAAAAAAAATAATTGGTTAAATTTGACTAAAACTCTGCAGTCATTTCAGCTAAACTGTGAACTATTTAATAAAAACCAAATGTGGAAAATAAATAAATACCAAACTGATTAAATTTTTTTTAAAATTATCCTTATAGAAATAAACCCGATTGCCTTCTTGATGCTATTATATCATGGCCATAGTTTGATAATGCAGGGGAAAAGCAAACATAACATTAACACTAAATTAAGCCTGACGTTCAAACTCCTGAGCTGCTTGGCAGAAGCAACTGCTACAGTATTCATCAGCCCAGAACAAAGGCAAAAATAAATGTTACCTGCGCACTATCCCAAAACCAATGGTAAAATGGTAATTAAAGTGCAAGCTCACCTATCCTATCAAGGCAAACCTCTTAGGTGAGTCCTACACTAGAAATTAATCTTCTGCTTTCAGCTGAAAACAGGTGCACCTTGCAAAATGTGTGACTGTGTCTACTCTGACTAACTGGAAATCTGTCTCTGTTGAGATTCAGCAGTCCATGTTCTAGAACTTCACGGATCTCTGATGAGAAATAAGAGCTACAATGTTTGTGTTGGCTGAACATAAAAAGAATGAATAATTAATATTTCAATGAGCAGAAAGCTAGAATTTTAAGAGTTTTTTTTTTAATTTATAGCTGGTAAATGGAAAGGGTGCTTTTAAATATTCTTTGTGCACACCTAATGGAATATGCTGAACGCATTCATTTGCGTCTCTGAATGCATTCTAGCAACCAAATATAAGAAAAATACATTTAAAAATCAAAAATGTATTTTAGGATACATCTCCAAGTCTTATAAGTAAAAGTGCAAAAGAAAAACAAAATAGTGAGGCCTACAGCAGGCCTATAAAGAAAACCAGAAGAAAAAAAATAAATAAACGAAATATTGGCATATTGCAAACCAATGAAATATATAGATAGCAAGTAAGCAACTCATAAAACCATCAATATGATGAAGATATTTACTGGAGTTTTAGTAGTTTTTTTTTCACCCAGAAGTACTTAGGGAGTTTAGTGCAGAGATATCCGTGCCACTGTTTTTAATCTTTTAGGATTCTTTTCTTTTAAGAATCGTACCAGAGGATTGGAGAAAATGAGATGTTGTGCCTGTATTTATATGGGACCAAAAGCTCAACCCGGAGACTACAGACCTGGGAGCTTAACATCTGTGTTTTGGAAACAATTTGAAGTACTGTTAAGGGATTATATTCAAAAATATATTTTGTCAATCTTTATTTTATTGAGGCATAAATGGAGGGTACATAAGAGAAAAGGGGAAATGCAAGGGTATTCCGCACAAGATAAGGGTTAACAATGCTATTTACATTCCCGAAATAAAACGTGCCTCATTTTTTATTTTTATAGGTCTTTTAACATAAGCGTATATCAAGCAGGTTATGTGATGATCATGTCGAATAGGTTAAACATCGCTATCGGTACAGTCGTGCAATTTAAATTAAGGAGTAGGTTACATGCTGGGAGCTAGAACTGAATAGGTTAATTCAAAGTAAAAGGTACGAGTTTAAACTATAGGTTCAGATGCTTAAGAGAAACAGGCTTAATCTAGTAGTGAGGTTCATGCTTTAGAGAAACATTTTAGTACACGCTTAAGTTTTTGGGCATGTTCCTTTAACACATTAGTTATTTGTATGGTAGCTTGGTCTAACCAGTGTGTGTCTGCACAAGGACTATAGGTAAGCATCATTGCATGGTATTACAACTGGTATATGTATATGGTTGCAACGTTAAGTGAAATCAGTAGTTAAGTCATGCAGGTAACAGCATCAATAGTTAGATCGTTTAGGCATTAACATTGACATTGCGTTGAGACTAGAAACAGGCTTGGTGATAGGAAATGCTGCGTCTGCTGGTGTGGCATACATTGGTTTTCGATATGGTAAAACAAAACTGAAGCAAAATAATACGGTAAAAATCTCTTGCCCTCCCCTGCGGTAGCAGTCTGAAAATGTGGTCATAGAGTCCACATTTCCTAGGAGAGTCAGTCCCTGGCCATGTTTGCTCATCCGATTCCTGCAGCGGGGGCCGCCGTGACATCCAGATGTAGCGTTATGATGAGGCTCCGAGTTTGCTGGAAAAGTGGGTACCTTGATGAGACTCCGGCTTGTAGGAGAGTTCTCCGTCCCTGACTGCACCCGCTGGGCGGCTCCGTCGTGTAAATTATTTTGCTGTCAGCGCTGCTTGTTTCTCTGTGTCGGGTTGCTCTTTGCGGGACGGCTGTAGGTGAGACCGCTTGTCGGTAGGCAGGTCGGGTGCTCTTGCGGGCTCCATGCTTTATTTGAAGGGTGCGTGTGTTGTCTCTTCGGAGGATTATGCTGGGGCCACGTGGGGGGTTCCACTGCAGGCAGCGGCGTTTCGCCGGACGGATCCACGCCGCCATCGCTTTCACCGCCCGTCTGAAGGGCTGTCTCCTAGCCTTTAGTTTCTCCCACAGATACGAACAGAGCCTGTGGAAGAACTCCGTTGTGTGCCTGGGTGGCTTGGGAGTTGGGTGCTTCTTCCCGCGCTTAGTCTGCGCCGCCATCTTTGCTGGGCCCTTTCGTTCCCGTTTGGGTGCGAGTCCGTCGTTTGGGCATAAAGGGGAGCCGTGGCCGGTGCGCTGAGGGACCGGGATAACCCCCGCCGGTCAGGGGGGGGGTTGGAGAGTGCACAGGTTAGTTGGGCGCCGGTGAGTGGGAAGATCGGCCGCTTCTCCCCAGCTCCGGTTCAGCAGGCCGCAGCGTTGGTTCTCCGGTCTCTCGCCGTGAAATGTCCCGATTAGGACGTTAGTCGTGTCGCTGGGTCCCCTCTGGGTTATATATCGCTTGCGGTGGGTGAAATTGCAAATTAACCGGGGTTAAAACCACAGAAATGGCTGATTTCAGCGGGAGCTCTGTATACACGCGTCTGCAACCCTTGCTGGCTAGGCTCCACCCCTCAAAAATATATTTTAAACTACAATATAATTAGCACGAATCCCCATGGTTTCATGAGGGACGGACCATGCCAAACTAACTTAATTGCATTCTATGAAGAAGATAGTAGAAATATAGATAAGGATGATGCAGCAGTTGTGATATAGTTGGAAATTGCTAAGGCATTTGATACAGTTCCACAAAAAAGATTACTATTAAAACTGAAATCAATTGGTTTAGATGAAGAAAATGTGTTCTTGAATAGAACACTGGCTTAAAGATAGAGTGCACAAAGTAGTTGCAAATGGAAAATTTTCAAATTGGACGAAAGAGGTAAGTGCCTCTAGGTTCTGTCCTGGGTCCACTTCTCTTGGACATTGAAAGTCATTTGTTGGTGCTTGCAGACAGGGGCGGACTGACCGGTCGGGCACTTCGGACATGGTCCGAGGGCCCGGCCGGGAGGGGGGCCCGCCATTAGGGGGCCCGCCGCCCCTTTAAATGCTGCAGCCGCCTGAGCGCTCTCTTAAGAGCCTCAGGTGGCTGCAGCTTCTCACCTCCCCTCCCCTGTAGCGTGGCCGAGCTGCTCTCCGGTCCGCGGTGCCCGGCCGGACTGACAGGAAGGTGCACACTCAACTGAGTGTGCACCTTCCTATCACACGGGCCGTGCACCGCGGACCGGAGAGCAGCTCGGCCACGGTACAGGGGAGGGGGTAAGAAGAAAGAGGGAGGGGAGGGGGGGTAAGAATAAAGAGGGAGGGGAGGGGGGTAAGAAGAAAGAGGATGGGGGTAAGAAGGGAGGGGGGATAAGAAGAAAGAGGGAGGGAGGGGGGGTAAGAAGGGAGGGGGGGTAATAAGAAAGAGGGAGGGAGGGGGGTAAGAAGAAAGAGGGGGGTAAGAAGAAAGAGGGAGGGGAGTAAGAAGAACGAGTGGGTAAGAAGAAAGAGGGAGGGGGTAAGAAGAAAGAAGGAGGGGTAAGAAGAAAGAGGGAGGGGGGTAAGAAGAAAGAGGGGGGTAAGAAGAAAGAAGGGGGGGTAAGAAGAAAGAAGGAGGGGTAAGAAGAAAGAGGGGGTAAGAAGAAAGAGGGAGGGGGGTAAGAAGAGAAAGGGAGGGGGGTAAGAAGAAAGAGGGAGGGGGTAAGGAGAGAGGGAGGGGGGTAAGAAGAAAGAGGGAGGGGGGTAAGAAGAGAGAGGGAGGGGGTAAGAAGAGAAAGGGAGGGGTGGTAAGAAGAGAGAGGGAGGGGGGTAAGAAGAGAGAGGGAGGGGGTAAGAAGAGAAAGGGAGGGGTGGTAAGAAGAGAGAGGGAGGGGTGGTAAGAAGAGAGAGGGAGGGGGGGTAAGAAGAGAGGGAGGGGGGTAAGAAGAGAGAGGAAGGGGGTAAGAAAAGAGAGGAAGGGGGGTAAGGAGAGGGAGGGTGTAAGAAGAGAGAGGGAGGGTGTAAGAAGAGAGAGGGAGGGGGAGTAAGAAGAGAGGAGGGGGAGTAAGAAGAGGGGGGAGTAAGAAGAGAGGGGGGAGTAAGAAGAGAGGGGGGAGTAAGAAGGGGGTAAGAAGAGGGGGGAGTAAGAAGAGAGGGGGGAGTAAGAAGAGAGGGGGGAGTAAGAAGGGGGTAAGAAGAGGGGGAGGGGGGAGTAAGAAGGGAGGGGGGAGGGAAGAGTAAGAAGAGGGGGGAGTAAGAAGAGGGGGGAGGGGGGTAAGAAGAGGGGGGAGTAAGACGGGGTAAGAAGAGGGGGAGGGGGAGTAAAAAGAAGAAGGGGGAGTAAGAAGAGGGGGAGGGGGGTAAGAAGAGGGGGAGGGGAGTAAGAAGAGGGGGTAGGGGGAGTAAAAAGAGGGGGGAGGAGGGTAAGAAGAGGGGGGAGGGGGTAAGCAGAGGGGGGAGTAAGAAGAGGAAGGAGTAAGAAGAGGTGGGAGTAAGAAGAGGGGGAGGGGGGAGTAAGAAGAGGGGGAGAGTAAGAAGGGGGAGTAAGAAGAGGGGGAGGGGGAGTAAGAAGAGGGGGAGAGTAAGAAGGGGGGTAAGAAGAGAGTGAGGGGGGAGTAAGAAGAGGGGGGAGTAAGAAGGGGGGTAAGAAGAGGGGAAGGGGGGGTAAGAAGAGGGGGAGGGCCGGGAGTTAAGAAGAAGACTCCGCAATTGCCCCCTCCCCTGTCCGCAGGCACCGTGCGAGCAGCCGGCAGGGGAGGGAGGAAGAGAGCACCCGGGAGCTCAGCCTTCAGCTCCTCTGGGTCCTTCTTGCGCGAGCACAGATCGTTGCCGCGGTTACCACGGCAACGTTACGTTCTTGCGAGAGTAAACTCTAGCCCTGGAGCTACGGGCTAGAGTTCACTCTCAACACTGTGACCACCAGGGATTCTCTAGCCCCATAAACACACTGCCCCCACACACCATACACATTCACACACTGCCCCCCATACACCCACACACACCATACACATTTACACACATTGCCTCACACACACACACACATACACTGCCCACCCATACACACACAGCCCCCCATACTAACATTGCCACACACATACACAGCCCCCTCATACACGCATTGCCCCACACACCCTACACATTCACACACTACACCCCCTCACACACACTGAACCTTTCACACACACTGCACCCCTTACACATTGCACCACTGCTCCTATACCCTACTACAGCCTCATATCCCAGCAGACCCCAGGTAAGTTGTCAAACTGTTCTTAAACCGTTTGACTACTTACTCTGAAAGGGGGCCCCGGCCCTCCTGGCACCATAACGACTACACAGAGCAGTAGTGGTTATTGTGCATGGATTATTTCTTTAAATAATCGACAAGTGCCCCAGTAGCCAGCAAGCCAGCCAGCCCACAGGCCGGCCAGCCAGCCAGCCAGCCCACAGGACGGCCAGACAGCCCGCAGGCTGGCCAGTAGCCAGCCAGCCCACAGGCCACCAGTTAGGCTTACAGCCAGCAAGCCCACAGCCTGCCAACCGTAGCCAGCAAGCCACAGCCTGCCAGCCAGCAAGCCACAGCCTGCCAGCCAACAGCCTGCCAGCCGCAGCCAGCAAGCCCACAGACTGCCGGCAGTAGCCAGCAAGCCACAGCCTGCCAGCCGCAGCCAGCAAGCCACAGCCTGCCAGCCGCAGCCAGTAAGCCCACAGACTGCCAGCCAGCAACAGTAATTAAGGTAAGAGGAGCCAACTTGGCCTAGGTATCAGCGAGCTATGTTGTGTTGCTATATTGTGAATAGGAACCAGAGTGTTGGAGAGACACCCCTCCAGGCCCCATTAGACTCCATTGTAGTCTCTAATGGGACCTGGAGAAAATTATTTCTAACACACTCTCTAAAGGACACTGAGATAGCCTCTGCTAGAATGCTCCCCCTCTCCATGGCCCATTAGCCCTCAATTGTAGTCTCTACTGGGGCCTGGAGGCGACTCTTTCCAGCAGGGGCACTGAGATGGCCTCTGTTAGAAAGACCCCCTTCCAAGCCTATTAGACTCCATTGTAGTCTCTAATAGGGCCTGGAGGGGATTCTTTCTAACACACTCTCTAACACACTGAGATAGCCTCTGCTAGAAATCCATGGCCCATTAGCCCTCAATTGTAGTCTCTACTGGGGCCTCGAAGGGATTATTGCACTTTTGTTCCTTGTGTCTAAAGATTGTGTAGGGTGTGGCTGGAGGCGGTGCATGGAGGCGGGACATGGGTGGCGCTTGCTGCGGAGTATGGGTGGGGCCTGTAAGGGGGCCCTTGATTTATTTTGCCCGGGGGCCCTGAGGGTTCTCAGTCCGCCCCTGCTTGCAGATGACACAAAACTAGGTAAGATAATTCAGTCTGAATATGATATAATTTATCTACTAAGGTATTTGGATATATTGGGGTACTGGGCTGGCAAGTGGCAGATGAGATTAAATACAGATATGTATAAAGCCATGCATTTTGGAATAAAGAGCCCACAAGAAATTTATATATTAAATGGGGTTGAGGTTGGGTTAACATTAAAATGAAAAGGACTTTGGAACAATTATAGATGACAAACTAGGCAACAGTCTGCCACTGCAAAAGCTAGTAAGGCGTTGTCATGTATTAAAAGGGATATTGATTTAAGTGATTAAAATATAATTTTGCCTCTTTAGAAATCAATGCAGAGACCCCACCCTGAGTATGCAGAGCAATTTTGCACACCAGTTTTAAAGCATATTACTGAACTTTAAAAAGTGCAGAGATGAGCTACACAATTAATAAGGAGGATGAAAAACATTAGTTATGAAGAAAGACTAGAAAATCTGAATTGTCTTTTAGACAAAAAGGAGCCTCAGAGAAGATATGATAGAACTAAACAAATATATACAGGGTTAGTACAAACCGCTATGTGCTATCCTGTTCATTAGTAGAAATATAAAACAGACAAGAGGTCACCCATTGAGACTGGAAGAAATGTTATTTAGCTTACAAAAGAGGAAAGGGCTAGTTACAGTAAAAAACAAGAGAGAGGTGGAATTTTCTGCCTAAAGAGGTTGTCTTAACAATTCAATAGATATATATATATAAAAAAAAAAAAAAAAAAGACATGGATAATTTTTGCAAAAACAGAATATTTAAGGATAAAATTAATATGTATACGAGCAGGTCGTTTGCCATTATGAAGACAGGAATTCTTTTTCTAAAATTTTTGTAGCATAATTGCAAATGGCTGTGATTTTTTTTACCTTCTTTCGGATCAACAGCATAGGTTTCAAAGGATGTACTTGATGGATTTGAGTCTTTTTTCAATCTATATTACTAAGTAACCATGTAGTACACCATCTACGGGAACGCCCTCAGGATATGTATATGATGCCCAGAAGTGCAATGAAAAATGTACAGTCTCTCTCTAGTGTGTCTTATTCCATATATCCAGAATAGAAATCAATCTGGGCGGGCTTTACTAACAAGTTAAAACCAATATATGAACCAATGTGTCTAAAGAAGCCTTGTGTTTTTTTTAATTTTTATTTAATAAATATTTCAACACTTTTGTGACTTTCTATATCTCTTGTTATTAAGAGAATAGTCTGGGTGTGAGATCACAAAGATAAAGAATTAGACTGGAGGAATACAATCCCAGAGCTGGTATATTTTGAGCTATTTTTTCAGAATTGCTCTTGTCCATATGAGTTTGATATCTTCTGGGAAGTGGTCTTCTGTGATGTATAAGAACCACACAGACCACTTTATGTTTTTTTTATGTTTCTTTCCACATGTATACATTTTGAAGGAATACCTGATTGATTAAATCGAGGGTGCAGGGCCGAGCCATCTTGGTGAACAGACACGCTGTATGTGAGCTCCACACAAATTGACTAAAAATTATTTTTCCCTTTCCCTCCCTCTTGACTGGTGGGGGATATCCTGGTCCCCCCAGGTACAGCTACTGCAATTTCAGAGGTGCAGAGGTTGATATTTACCCTGACACAGCAATACATGTGGCATAATCAAGATAGCCACTACACCGACCCTCTGCCTGATGCCTCAATTGGAATTCTGGCAGCCTTTGATGCAGTGTTCACAGCATTCTGGTGTTGGATTGACCCCCGTCACAAACAACAAATGCTTACCTTGCCTGAGAATGCGGTGGTTCTAGGTGGCATCACTGCAAGCCTCTCATTTTCTGGGCCCGGAGAAAAGATGGATATCGCACCTGTCAACCACCCACAGCCTTGTGGGACAGCTTACGAAGTGAAAGTCGTACGGGATGCTGACCCTATTGCAAGAGCAGGAATGTCTTGTGGACTACAGGCACTGGTGCCCGAGCAGGCATGGCATTGGAGAGTGGAGAAGCGGGAACATCCCCGTAATGCTCATCGTGGACAAGAGGGCCCCCAGAGTGGCAGTAAGTGCTATGTGGCCATTTCTAGCACAAAGGGAATCCTGTCCCTAACTGAAGTGTGTCTGTGGCATTGGCCACAATCAGTGGCGTACATACCGGGGTCGCAGGGGTCGCGGCTGCGACTGGGCCCGGCCCACCAGGGGGCCCGGCCGCCCTGCGACCCAGGTATGTAGGTCACTGGGCCAGCCTCTTCTGCTGGGGGGCCCAGGAGCCGGCCACCTCCGGGCCCCCCCGAGGCTGGCCCTGCTGTCACCCGGCTGGCTGGCGGGAGCGCGAGGGAGCACTGTCCCCTGGGTGCTCCCTCTTCAGCTCCCTCGCGCACCGCACTGAAACCGGAGCCGGAAGATGACGTCATCTTCCGGCTCCGGCATCAGTACGCGGCGCGCGAGGGAGCTGAAGAGGGAGCACCCAGGGGACAGTGCTCCCTCGCGCGCCCGCCAGCCAGCCGGGTGACAGCAGGGCCAGCAGCACCACTGGACCCCAGGGAATCCCCTCAGCTCTCCCACAGGTAAGGAGGCTGGGGGGATTAAAAAAAAACAAAAACAAAAACGTTTGAGTGTGTTAGTGTTAGTGAGTGTGTTAGTGAGTGTGTGTGTGTTAGTGAGTGTGTTAGTGTTAGTGAGTGTGTTAGTGTTAGTGAGTGTGTGTGTGGTGTTAGTGAGTGTGTGTGTTAGTGAGTGTGTGTGTTAGTGAGTGTGTGTGTTAGTGTTAGTGAGTGTGTGAGTGAGTGTGTTAGTGTTAGTGAGTGTGTTAGTGTTAGTGAGTGTGTTAGTGGGTGTGTGTGTTAGTGAGTGTGTGTGTTAGTGAGTGTGTGTGTTAGTGTTAGTGAGTGTGTGAGTGAGTGTGTTAGTGTTAGTGATTGTGTTAGTGTTAGTGAGTGTGTTAGTGAGTGTGTGTGTTAGTGAGTGTGTGTGTTAGTGAGTGTGTGTGTTAGTGAGTGTGTGTGTGTGTTAGTGAGTGTGTGTGTTAGTGAGTGTGTGTGTTAGTGTTAGTGAGTGTGTGTGTTAGTGAGTGTGTGTGTGTTAGTGAGTGTGTTAGTGTTAGTGAGTGTTAGTGTTAGTGTGTGTTAGTGTTAGTGAGTGTGTGTGTTAGTGTTAGAGTGTGTGTGTTAGTGAGTTTGTGTGTTAGTGTTAGAGTGTGTGTTAGTGTTAGAGTGTGTTAGTGTTAGTGAGTGTGTGTGTGTTAGTGAGTGTGTTAGTGTTAGAGTGTGTGTGTGTGTTAGTGTGTGTGTCTGTTACTGAGTATGTTTGTGTGCATCTGTCACTGAGTGTGTGTCTGTCAGTAAATGTGTGCGTCTGTTCATGAGAGTGTTTGTGTGTGTGTGTCTTAAGCACTTACCTTTCTCCAGCGCCGGACTCCCTTAACGCTGGGGATCTCTCCGTCCCCATCCGCCTCTCAGCTCCGAATGCACATGCTAGCAAGAGCCACGCGCGCATTCAAACCGCCCATAGGAAAGCATTACTCAATGCTTTCCTATGGACGTTCAGCGTCTTCTCACTGTGATTTTCACAGTGAGAATCGCAGAAAATCCTCTAGCGGCTGTCAATGAGACAGCCACTAGAGGCTGGATTAACCCTCAGTGAAACATAGCAGTTTCTCTGAAACTGCTATGTTTACAGCTGCAGGGTTAAAACTAGCGAGACCTGGCACCCAGACCACTTCATTGAGCTGATGTGATCTGGGTGTTTGTAGTGGTCCTTTAAGTGTATGTGTTTATGCATGCACTGGCATACATACCGCGGTCGCACGGGTCGCAGCCCTGCGACCAGGTGCCCGCCGCCATGTGTTGCGGCCCCAGCTTGCGCAGAGTAAGCGCTCGCGCGGGGGGAGGGGGGGGGGGCCCGGATCAGTTTTCGCACCGGGGCCCCATGGGTTGTGTGTACGCCACTGGCCACAATAGTTAAACTTTCAGAACATTGCTCACAACCAGATAAGCGTTCTAGTTCCCCTTTTGTTTTTACTTTTAGTATCTGATGGCTACACCACAGTCTGATCATAAAAAACGTGACCTTTCATGCCTTGCTAGTAGCTAGTCTAATACTGTTCATGCAGATATTGTTTATACCTGTGAATAATCACTGCTTGTTTAAACTTCTGTAGAATTAGTCTGACTACCCTATTGTCGAAACATGTCAGCATGTCTTTCTATCCTGATAATTTCACACCATACTAACTTAGACATGTACAACCTCGCTTATTTCTATACTACAAAAAAAATGTGCAGTATACCAGAATGTCATGCAATTCTTTCCCTATAATGTATTTTTTTTTAATTTACTTGATATCGCTGTTGTGGCGTTACCCATTTGCTTGTATTTCCTTGAACAACAAAAATAAAGAATTTAAAAAAATAAATGATTACATTAAATATTATGTTTACTTTGTCTTTACTACTGCATGCTTATAGGGGCCCGCTGTGGTTGTACTGGTGTATTGGTGTTGTTAGCACAGCTCCTAGTGTATTTTATATATTATATGTTGTTTTGCACATATATATATATTGTGTGTAGAGAGCAGATGCACTGAGGTATTTTTACAACCAATAATAAGTATGTCAACATGATTACTATTAGCATTAGGGGGCATTGTTTTGGTTTGTCTTAAGAGAGAAAATGAATAAAACCCGACCAACTACTATTTCCCAAACTGTACAAATCTTCCCAAACCTAATACTAATAAGAATTGAAGAATATAATGATGCACCTTATTATGAGAGTAATATAAAATAAAACCTGTGCATTACTTAAAGTAGTAAAATAATAGAAAAGTAAGGAACAAGTAAACACCACTTAATATACAGTGTATATCATCTAGACAATGAAATATGAAATGTACTTTATCAACCTCATGGAACATATACATTGGACATCATTGACCCAAATGGAAGACGGTGTATATCATTCATTGATCAGATGGAACATATCAAGTGTATATCATTGACTTAATGGAATATAGAGTGTATATCACTGACCCAATAGTATATACAGTGTATACCATCAACCTAATTGAACATATACAGTGTAAATCATTGAATAATGGAATATATCCAATGTATATCACTGGCAAAATAGAATACACAATGTATATCATTGACCTAGTGGGAACAGGATTTTGGATCGTAAGTGCTGTTCTGTTCATTCTGTACTTCACTATCTGTTATGACATAGGTGAATGTTAAACAACTGTTAATATCTGACTTCAGTCTTACAATACTTTTTTTCTTTTTAGATTTAATAAGTTATTGTTAATTGCTGTTGCCTGGTTTATGAATTCATAGTTTATTCATGTATTTTACTACATAAGAGCTAAAGTATGGACGTTACCATCTAATTGGTGCTTTTTATTAATGGGAATGGAAAAGGATTTTGAAAAGACAGTGGAATAATGGAAGAAATTAAAAATATATATTAAAGGCTTGAAATGGGTCAATGTTGCAGCATTATGAGGGCACAGAGGAAGTATTATTTACAGAGTACTCTTTTGCCAAAGTGCGGGATATATGTTGGGATGATGGCTTCCAAGGTGGTACAAGACTTTTTATGATAATCAGTTTATTTCTGTCCAAAGGGCTATTCCCTTCATCGTATTCTATTAAAAGATCATTTCCATATTTTATTATATCCCTTAAGATTTTATTTAGATTTTGAACTAAAAAAAAAACCTACAGCTTCCTGTCTTGCTGATTTAATCTCAACAGATCAAATTAGGACGCTCGTGCCCAGACTATAAATCAAGGGGGGAAAAAGACTAAACAAATATAAAAACCTATTGAGAAAAACAATGGATAGAAAGACGCATACGATTAAACAGTTAAGGACACTAATTAAAATTCTGCATTGAAATAGGCAATTTATTACATAGGGTCTGGTTTACCAATTGACCCAGTTTATGAAATAAGACTTTGGGCGCAGAATTACATCCATCGAGGGGCACGCTGGTGCTTAATTGTAAACCTGTTTTTTATGCTAAGTATTTGTGCTCCCTAATTTGCTCATATAAATACTTGCATGTGTATTTGCTCATTAAGCAAATTGGGACAAAATGAGACATCTTAAAACGGCTTAATTTGCATAAGCTGATCTACGTTCTGTAAATAGAGGGGCTTATGCAAATTAATTTTTTGCCGCACATGTAAATGCCCTATTTCTTTATAAATTCCTTTTATCTTCTATATATTTTCATTTCTTTTTCAATGGGAGACTTAAAGGTTTTACAAACACTTAGCCGTTGATTAATGTTAAGCTTAGCAAGGTGCAGATTTTCTCTAAAATCACCAATTGGCTGCTAATATCCTTTAATAGTTATAATTTTCTGGATATTGTATTCTTGTAAAAAATCTTATAATGTTTGCAGTATTCCAAATCTCCTGATATTTCTATAAGAAAACTTAAACAATGTTAAAACAAGAAAAAAACACAATTTTTCATTGTATCATAATTAATTAAAACAATCAAAAACAACTTACTATAATGTATTCACATAATGCAATGTCTTAAAGTCAAATATAATAATTTAAATTAAAAAACTTCAGACTCTATGGTAGAATTTCAATTATTCAGTATGTCAAAAGGTGATATCTGCTATTAAGTAATGTAAACTTTAAGTAGCTCTTATTTTCTATAGACCAAGTGAATGAATGTATATAATTAGAACATTGTCATAAAAATGGCAAGCTTTAAAAGGTGACAATGATTATAGTGACACACTGGCACAGTTGCTGCATAAGAACACATTGGCTTCGCTACTGCCATTAGCAATAGCAGCATTTAACAGTACAGTACACAGAGGGAAATTGGGGTAAGATTAATTTTACCCCCACCTTACCCTTGAGCGTAGTGGAACACAAATATGAGGAATACAAATGTTCTTGTAGACGTTTAGGCGAGTCCTTGGCAGACATCTTCAATCTTGATGTTCCCAGCCCCTTGGAAAGCATTGAAAGGCTTGTGCGCATACGAGGCAAAATGCCACACTGCACCAATCAGATGGTCTCAATGATACAATAAAGATTTTCTTTTACTGCTTATCCTCTTTTTCCCTATATTGGTTACTTTTTCTCACTTGATCTGTGAGTCAAAAGCGGCTATCGGTGTACTCTAAAATACATAATATTTCCATTTTTCAGTATACTTATTGGCCATTTCTTTTTTGTTCCCGAAACGACTGCATTGCCGAAATTTTCCCAAACCGAAACGCCATATAGACCATACCCGATTTGCCAAAACAATTATTTTTTTCAAACAAATCCAATTTTTTTCACCTTGTTCAAGTCACTATCTGGATTTTGTGATTCTATTTCTTTTCTAATGTTGTCTGCTTAGCTCACATGAATACACTAGATACATTTTTTGTGGGGGCTCCTTACACAGCTCAAAGCCTTGACCCCCAGGGCCCGCCCTCATTCCACAACCATCTCACAGGCACTTAGAGCTGTAGTTAGTGCCGTCCTTGGCTCTCCTGCGGGATATATTGAGTGTAGGCATATGAGATGTAGTGAATGTAAAGGGGCTGTACATGTACATTAATACAAGTGTAATACATTAATATTCGTGTATATATTATAAACAATTATTCTTATAATATATACACATGTAAATATTGATACAATACACTTCTTTTAATATACTTGTGTACATTAGGTAAAACTATTATTTTTTTTACTACACTCCATCTCACTCTCCCCCCCAGCTCCATCTCACTCAGTCCCCCCAAACTCCATCTCCCTTATGCACAAACTGCACCTCTCTCTCTCACCCAGGCTCCATCTCCCTCTCCCGCAATCTCCATCTTGCTTTCTCTCCCAAGCTTCATCTCCCTCTCTCCCACCAACTCCATATCCCTTTCTCCTCTGAGATCAATCTCACTCCCAGCTACCTCTCGATTTTCCAGCTCCATCTCCCTCTCACATCTTTCTCCTCGTACACTCTAATAGTGGAAAGCCCTCTGCACTCTGCTGGAACCCCAGGTATGCCAGGCCCTGTACATCTGTATGGGTTGTACCCCCATGATGATGATCCTGTTGGCACCATGTTGATAGCCAACTCCAAGGGAGTCTCCATAAAAGTACTGTTACATGTATTTTATAATATTCATGTATTTATATAATCTATTGCATTTATTTTCTTTTATAAATAACTACGTAATCTAACAAATTATATCTGGCTGATTCTACTGGAGGTATATAGAGAGGCTACAGAGTTCTGTAGGTTCACATGCAAATTTGCCTTCTACTAAATTTGTTCAGAATGAATCTGGTTGAAGTTTGGTGTTTGATAAATATGTGAATTCTATATTTTATTTTGGGATCACATTTTGTGAGCTTTCAGAATTTTAAAGTAGACACCAGATTCTACAAAATGAGATGCACTCACTTGGTTAGAATAACCAAATGTCAAGCAGATTTGCCTTTAATAAATAACAAAATTGAACATTCAGTGAACCTTTGCTCAATATAACTCATTTTTGCTAATACTTACTTTAAAGGGACACTCCAGGCACCCAGACCACTTCTGCCCATTGGAGTGGTCTGGGTGCCAACTCCCACTACTCTTAACCCTGCAAGTGTAATTATTGCAGTTTATTTATAAACTGTAATAATTACCTTACAGGGTTAACTCCACCTCTAGTGGCTGTCTACTAGACAGCCACTAGAGGGAACTTCCTGCTCTATAGCACAGATTATCTGTGCTAGAGCGTTGCTGGACGTCCTCACGCTGTGTGAGGACCTCCAGCGTCGCTCAAATCCCCATAGGAAAGCATTTAAATTCGTTTTCAATGCTTTCCTATGGGGAGACCTAATGCGGGATCAGTCTCGCCAACCGGCCGACGGAGTAAGAAGGAGGAGCGGCGCGGAGGAGGAGACAGCGACGAGGAACATCGTCGCTGCCTCAGGTAAGTGACTGAAGGGGTTTTCACCCCTTCAGTAACTGGGGATTGGTGGCGTGGGAGGGAGAGGGAACCTCCAGTGCCAGGAAAACGGATTGTTTTCCTGGCACTGGAGATTCCCTTTAAGGTATAACCCCAAAAATAAACATCCTACTTTTGTATGCGATAAGCTTTACTATATACATGTTGCATCTATTTATGTAAATTATTAAGTGTGCAACTGTAGTAATTATAATTAATTTGCAATAATGTTCAGATAATAATTATTAGATCTGTCTCTGGTTATTTACAGAAAGCAGTGACCTATAATTTTTTGTTTTCTTTGTGAATTGTACACCTATAAAAGCTTTTTGCTGCATTCATCTAATCCATCTATTGCTTATTTTTGTTGTTATAATGTATGCATCCAAGTATAAATATGAAATCCTTAGGGACTTTAAATATATATATATAAAAAAAAAAAAAAAAAATTATGGGGTCATGTGCTGAACAATCAGTTGTGGTGGCTTAAGAGTCAACTTCTGAAATTTGGTCCATAATTGATGAGCCAGAAAACTATTTCCAATTCAGGAGGTTTTTCCCCCCACTCTGAAATTGGTGTTCAGATTGTGCGTGTTGCTTCTGACCTCACACTGTTCTCCTGACTCAAATATTTGTAATTTACATACACTTTTGAATAGTAAAGCAATAATTAATCTTTAACCTTTTAAAAATTACCTTTCTTTTTACAGATTATTTATTTCAGTAACGTCAATGTTGTCATTTTGTAACCCACTCCCACAGCAAACAAAACTTTAGTTTAAAAATTCCCCCATGAGTTTAGTTATGTTATACACAGGATATGGAGACGGAATGGATTACAGCATCCAAATACTGATTTATACTGTTATAGACCACAAAACCAAAATTAAGGATAATATGACAATGTTAAATTACGCACATGAAAATTGGCCAAATTTTATATATATTATTGACTACTAATTGTGGATGTCTTAATGCATATAAATAATGCTTTAGGTGCATAATGCATTGTATGAGATTGGCAATTATACAATAGGAACAGCATTTTCCCACTGATTTAGAATGCCGAAAAATCCAGGGGAATATATACTATGCTGGAATCTCCTAAAAGAAATAGAAATTGGCTTCAGTGTCACGGTTTATTAGTTAGGCTGGCTTAAAGCTCATTAAAGCTAATTGATATGACTGTAAGAGCTATGTCTGTGGGACTGCCTGCCTGGAAAGTTTTGGGCACAAGACAGAGTTGGGTATAAGATCTCCTACTGTGAACAGCCACAAACTAGCAGAAAGACTGTCCACTCTGATTATCCCCCACAAAAGCTCTAATATTTTATTGCAGAATGCTTGTCTGATTACCTTAGCTTATTATGTTGTGATCTACCCTCCAAAATGTGCTAATTAAACAGAAATCATCAAGTCAATTAGAGAGAAGCTCTCATTAAAACCAAATAAAACATCACATAAAGGAAATATCTCGATGTGAAAGTTACAGCAGACCACAATGCTCTCACATTAAAAAAAACACAAAATAAAAAAAAACACAAAAAAAACCAACAAAAAATTGAATTATTCTTTTGTCACTGGCGCAGTCTGGAATATTATTGTCGGTAATGGGACAAGGCGACATTCGAGACTTTTGATTTGCCCAAAGTTAATATGATTTACACTTCATACAGTAATTACACAAAAATATTGATTGTGTGCAGAGTTTCACTTTAGAACTTTACTCAGAATCAGGGCCGGATTAACATAGGGGCTGATGGAGCTGCAGCTCCAGGCCCAGGCCCATGGAATAGGCCCATTTAAAAAAAAAATGTGAAAAAAAAAATTTGGAAAAAAAAAATTTTTTTTTTTTTTTTTTTACACACTACTCTTAGGTTTGTCACCTGACTGGTATTTTACTGGCACAGCCGGTATTTGAGGCTGCCTGGCCGTGCTGGTATTGCAGTAATACCGGCAATACGCAGGTAATTTTCTCAGAATAAATGGAAATTACTCTGCAATACCAGCACCGGCCAGTAGGGGTCACTGTGTGTGGAGAGAGGCAGGGATAGGAAGTTACAGAATATCCCTGCCTCTCTCTACTACTCACTGATCCGTGGGGGAGCAGCTACACAGCACAGAGAGTCCAGACAGCAGACCTACAGCTCAGGTAAGTGAGGGATGTGGGGGAAAGGCAGCAGGGACACATGGGGACACTGAGACACTAGGGGACACATGGGGACACTGAGACACTAGGGGACACATGGGGACACTGAGACACTAGGGGACACAGACACTAGGGGACACAGACACTAGGACACATGAGGACACAGACACTAGGGGACACTGAGACACTAGGACACAGACACTGGGAGACCTGGGAACACTGAGACACTTGGGGACACTGGAAAACATGGGGACACTGAGACACTTGGGGACATATGGGGACACTGAGACACTAGGGGACACAGACACTAGGGGACACTGAGACACTAGGACACATGAGGACACAGACACTAGAGGACACTGAGACACTAGGACACAGACACTGGGAGATCTGGGGACACTGACACTTGGGGACACTGAGCCACATGGGGATGCTGAAACACATGGGGACGCTGTGAGACAGAGACATTGGGATACACTGAGACATTGGGACACGGAGACACTATGTTCCCATGTCCACCAGCCAGTGTCCCTAGTGTCTCAGTGTCCCCAAGTCTCCCAGTGTCTGTGTCCCATGTTTCTCAGTGTGCCTAGTGTCCCCATGTGTCCCCATGTCTCCCCAAGTGTCTGTCTCCCAGCCAGTGTCCCCTAGTCTCCCAGTGTCCCCTAGTCTCCCAGTGTCTGTGTCCCTAGTGTCTTAGTGTCCCCAAATGTTTCAGTGTCTCCATGTCTCCCAGTGTCTGTGTCCCTAGTGTCTCAGTGTGCCTGGTGTCCCCATGTCTCCCAGTGTCCCTATATGTCCCAGTGTCCACATGTCTATGTCCACAACTGTCCCCAAGTGTCTGTCTCCCAGCCAGTGTCCCCTAGTCTCCCAGTGTCCCCTAGTCTCCCAGTGTCTGCGTTCCCATGTCTCTGTGTCCCTAGTGTCTTAGTGTCCCCAAATGTTTCAGTGTCCCCATGTCTCCCAGTGTCTGTGTCCCTAGTGTCTCAGTGTCCCCATTTCTCCCAGTTTCCCTAAATGTCTCAGTGTCCCCATGTCTCCCAGTGTCCCCATGTCTCTGTGTCCCCATGTCTCTGTGTCCCCGGGTCTCTCAGTGTCCCCGGGTCTCTCAGTGTCCCCGGGTCTCTCAGTGTCCCCGGGTCTCTCAGTGTCCCCGGGTCTCTCAGTGTCTCCATGTCTCTCAGTGTCTCCATGTCTCTCAGTGTCCCCAGTATCCTAGTGACATGGGGACACACTGAGACATTGGGACACTGGGAGAAATGGGGACACTGACACTGTGATACATAGGGACACTGAGACACTGGGTGACTTGCGAGACTGAGACACTAGGAGGCAGGGAGACACTTGGAGCAATCCATCTATACAGCAGAATCAAACTGTGAGTAGTTTGTTGGTGATTTTATAGAATCTTCTCTGATGTCACTCCTTGTGATTTACATCATGTGATGTCACGCATAACTGATTAAGGCTGGTATTTTTTTTCCAAGAAAGTGGCAACCTTAACTACTCTTCACATACTCTTGCTTAACCCCTTAAGGACACATGACATGTGTGACATGTCATGATTCCCTTTTATTCCAGAAGTTTGGTCCTTAAGGGGTTAAAGGAGAACTACAGGAACACAATCATGTTTTTCTGACCCCATCATGTTAAAACCACCACCCTGGCCCCTTCTTGCCTCCCTAAATATAGTAAAATATTACTTGTATTCAATTCTGCAGCTGCTGGTTTAGAAATGGTGGTCTGAGCAAATTACAATACTTCCCCATAGGATTGGCTGAGACTGTCAACTAGGCAGATCAGGGGCAGAGCCAGCACAAGTCCAACATAGCCCTGGCCAATCAGCATCTCCTCATAAAGATACATTGAAACAATGCATCTCTATGAGTAAAGTTCAGTGTCTGCATGCAGAGGGTGGAGACACTGAATGGCAGTGCTGCACACTAGGCAGTACTGCCCCAGGAAGCACCTCTAGCAACCATCTAAGGAGCGGCCAGTGGAGTTATTTTCTCTGAAAAGACAGTGTTTACTGCAAAAAGCCTGCATGGAATGATTCTACTTACCAGAACAAATACAATAAGCTGTAGTTGTTCTGGTGACTATAGTGTCCCTTTAAGTTTGGAAGCTTAAGAGGGATGTATGGGAACAAAACTTGTGTGGACTGGCTGACATTAAAATTAGTTTAGGTAATGCAGACGTTGGTCTCTCTAACACTGTGGCATGTCCCCTTTCTTCTACACTCACTACATACACCCTTTCTCTGTCTCAGACTATATACCAGGAACTTCTGCCTGCTAGTAAGAAGGTAAGGAGACAAGTGGACCAGCGAGTGCTAGGGGACAGTCCTTAGAAAGCATGGAGTGAGCGCATCATTAGACGCATTTATGCCAAGCTCAAGGTGCTGCCTGCATGGTATGTCCTTAGTTGGACAGCCTGCAGGATTGGCAGGCAGCCTGATATGCATTCATGCCAGGCTATCCTTTAAATTCTTTGGACAAACATGCCGCCTTTTTGGGCATGTTCACCTCTTTTGGCAGGTCTTGTCACGTGATTCACGCCAGTGGCACACCCTTTTACCCCGCCCATTGATTTCCTGCTTCACTGGACACTGCTGTTAGGGGTTATGGATTTACTTGAAAGATGAAAGCATAAATTAGAGAGAAATTAGCATAGAGTATGTGTTTTCTTATAGCTGCACCCTACGAGTTTCCCTCCAGCACCATCTCCATCAGATACATGGCGCTTGGGAGGTATGACTGTTTTAGTGTTTTGGGTCGATAAGATTCCGTAATTAGGCCCATCATAATTGTCAGCACCAGGCCCACTGTGCTCTTAATCCGGCCCTGCTCAGAATTATTCTTTTTATTATACGCACAAAGTGTCCAGCTAGCAATATTTATTCCAGCAACAATGAGCCAATATATTTTTGCATTATTTCAAAAGGTTTAGGTTAACTGCCAGAACCACTACCTGATTAATTGCATATTTTGCACTGCTGTTGTTATGGTGCTCAGAGTGCCCAAAAAATTGTAAATGGCCAAGTAGAGGGAGGTTTAGGTGATGGTTAGAATGGAAAGGTTTAGGTTTAAAGTTAAGGAGGTGTTTCATGTCGGGTACTTAGGGTTAAGGAGTTTAGAATTAGAAAGGAGGTTAAGATTATTGTAAATGTACTTTGTTAATTAGGGATTATTCTAGCTTTAGTGACTGAATAATCTAAATTTTATTAACGACAGGAGGCGAATATTTGCTTTATCTTTCTTTACTGAACCTCCCAGCAGCAAAGGAACAGTTAACAGTAATGTAAAAAGTTCAACCAATCAGATAGTATAACAGTATTATATGATGTCATCAAACTCCTCCCATATCCTCTTTCTTGCTGTGGTCGATGATATGTCTGTGTCAACCGTGTAAACTGTAACGATGAACTGCGGACTAAGTTGGAGTCCTGAAGTAGTCAACATGTGGAATCTTCAGCGTGCTTGAAGGAGCCGTATATACAAAGGTAAGTATTTTTCACACTAAGGGAATAGAGAAAAGACGTGAGAGTATAGGTTTTCATACTAGGTGAATGCAATTTATGGCATGTATGTTAAGAACAAATTGTAGTTACTCTTTGAATATAATATTGAATATTTCAAACACTAGATTAGAAGTGTTATGGCGTGAACCTATGGCAGATGGTGTATAAAGTGTGTGTAACCAGTAGACTGGAATGCATAGTAACTTACCTGGGCGGGTGTTAGAAAGTGAAAATAAAGAAGGGGGGGAAAATATTCGCCTCCTGTCATTAATAAAATTTAGATTATTCAGTCACTAAAGCTAGAATAATCCCTAATTTTATGGCAAGACAGGAGGCTTCATATTTGCTGTTTTAACGCTCCTATATGATAGAAGATGCAGCATGTGTCATAGGTTTGAAATAAAATGTACGGAAAGTGGACTCTCTGGACCAATCTGCAGATGACAAAATGTCTGAGAGGGAGCTCCCCGCGGGAAAGGCTGAGGATGCGGCTGCTCCTCTGACTGAATAAGCGCCAAAATTTGAGTCAATGCCTGCTTGCGCTAGTATCCATCTGATCCACCGTGCGACGGTGGGTGCGGATACCGGTTTGTGTGGTTTTACATAAGACACGAGGAGGGGTCCCGTAGGGGGGCGTAGAGTGGTGGTGGCATCTAAATAATGCCTTACGCAGAGTGCCACGCAGAGTGACTGTCTATTAGGAAAGTAAGGGTAGAATACGGAGGAAGAATTAGTTTTGTTCGTCTGGTGATGTGAAACTTAACACCTTCAGGCGAGAAGACTACTGCGTGGGGATCAAATGCTCGGATATCCGAGACCCTACGGAAGGATACCAGGCATAGGAGTAAGGCCAGTTTGGCCGAAAGTTGACGTAGCGACAAATTCTCATTAGCGGTCCAGGATTCTAAAAGGGAAAAGACTTGAGTGATATCCCATAAACAGGAGTATTTAGGAAGAGGGGGTCTGGCTAACCTGATCCCTCGTAAAAGTCTACAGACTGAAGGATGTTTCCCTATTGGCACATTGTCAATGGGATTATGGGCCGCAGAGATAGTGGATCTATAGACATTAATTGATCGATAGGATTTACCTTGATCAAATAGGGTAGACAGAAAATTTAGGATTATCGTCAGAGGTGCTGAAAAGGGATCGGTGTCCCTTTCCAAAAACCAGCTGACCTATGTCTTCCATGCAGCGATGTAAGCTCGACTAGTGCCTGGGGCCCAGGAGTCCCATAGGAGAGCCTGAGTTGTCTCCGAAAGTCCTGAGACGTTCCAAGATCCCCTGAAACGGTCCAAGCTACAAGCTGGAGCCGGTCCTGAAGGGCGAGTGGGTGAAAGTGCCCTGTTGGGTTCCTGAGGATGTCGGGTGATCGAGGTAGAAGAATTGGATAGTTCACTGATAATTCTAACAGGGTTGGAAACCAAGTCTGGGTTCTCCTTAGTGGAGTGACAATGATTATCGTCACTATTAGGGCTTTGACCCGGTAGAGGGTGCGTTGGATCATGGAGAAAGGTGGGAACGCATAGGCTCCTGTCTCCGGCCAAGGATGTAGAAAGGCGTCGACTGCCCATGACTGGGGTCTGGGAGCCAGCTGATAAAGGCTTCCGTCTGGCGGTTCAGATGGGATGCAAACAGGTCCAGTGTAAGGGGCCCGCGAAGGCAATGAATTTGGTGGAACACGCGGGGGTCTAATTGCCAGTCGCTTACATCCCTCCAATGGCGAGAGAACCAATCCGCGACTAGGTTGTCCGTGCCCGGAAGATATTCCGCTCTGATAGATAAGTTCCGTTCTAGACAGAATTGGTAAAGATCTTTGGTCAGATCGGATAGTAGCTTGGATCAGGAGCCTCCTAACTGATTCACATAGCGCACTGCAGAGACGTTGTCCATGCGCAGTACTAGTGAACAGTTGAAACAGTCTTTCGCAAAACTGCGAATTGCGAAAGATCCTGTAATCAATTCCAAACAATTGATGTGCAGTGCTTGTTCGGATGGGGATCAAAGTCCCCCTGTGGACCCTTGGGCGCATGTGGCGCCCCATCCCAGGAGACTGGCATCGGATTCCAGAATGAAATCTGGTTGTGATCCGAAGATGGCTTTGCCATTCCAGTCTTCCATATTGTAAAGCCACCAGTGAAGTTCTATACGAACTTCGTCTGTCAGTTGGATGTACTGATCGTAGGAGGTGGAACGGTGTAGGTAGTATGTCTTGAGCTGTTGCATGGCTCGGTAGTGTAAAGGTCCTGGGTAAATGGCTTGGATAGAGGCGGACAGTAGGCCTATAGTATGGGCCAGATCGCGTAAGAGAATCTGATGGGTTGATAACAATTTGCGAATGTCTTGTGCCATTATCAGGATGTCATCCAAATATATGATGGATCGAATCCCCTGTGATCGGAGTAGCGCCATCACTGGTTTCATCAGTTTCGTGAAACATCATGGTGCGGAGCATAGTCCGAACGGGAGGCATGTGAATTGCCAGATTTCCTCTTGCCAGAGGAATTGAAGGAAAGCTCGATGGTTGCGAGCAATAGGAACTGTGAGGTATGCGTCTTTGAGATCGAAGCTGGAGAACCAATCTCCCACGCAAAGGAGGTCCCTGAGTAGATGGATGCCCTCCATCTTGAAGTGGCGATACCTGACAAAGTGATTCAGGTTTTTTTTAAGTTGATAATTGGGTGTAGGTCTCCATTTTTTTGTGGCCAAAAAAATGTTGCTTAGAAAAGTATGCGGGAAAGGGGATTTCTCTATTGGCCCTTTTTTTACTAGCTTGCACAGTTCGGTTTGTAGTGTCAGGTTGTCTGCTGCAGACATCTGTAGTGGTGTAGGTGGGGTGTCCTTGAAGGGGTGGAAAGGAAATCTGTTTGAACCCTTGGACTGTGTGTAGGATCCATAGATCCTGAGAAAGTAATTCCCACTGTTGGAAAAACTGGTTAATCGACCTGCTATAGGTACATTGAAAGAAGGGAGATTTATTACCTGGAGCAGCTCTTCCGCGTAGGGAGGCAGATCCACGTCCCCGGATAGACCCTCTATTAGTGAATAGTTGTCTGTGGTAGGGTCGGGGTTGTCCTGATTGCCAATAGTTTTCAGAGGGGCGAGGCCTGTAGCCTGTGAAGGCGATTCTGCTGTTCGTTCGGCCTCTATAACGTCCAGCTCTCCCAGAAAAACGGCCTGACTGAGAACGAAAAACCCTGCACAAGGAGGATTGGGCCTTATTTAGGGTGGTGAACACCGCTACATGTTTGGAAAGGTCTTTCATGAACGAGTCCCCAAACAGTAATCCATTGCCTCTGGTCCCAGTTCTCGGGAGCTCAGATCGGCTAATTTTGCATCCAGTTTGTACAGTGCCGCCTAGCGTCTCTCGGTGGACATGGCCACATTAGCGTTGCCTAGTAAGCATAAGGCTCTCTGGGCCCACTCTCTAACTGTGTTTGGGTCAAATGTGGCGTGAGAGCTACCTTGTTTGGAATGGTCGGTCGAGGGCACTCGGCTCTGAGTTTTGCCCTAATTTCTTTGTCCAGTGGTTTGCATAACCACATTTTACAAAAGTTGGAAATGTGCTCTGGTGGAGCCCATTCTGCCGACCGTGGGTGTCTGATGACCCTGGGGTCAAATAAAGGGACACCCGAAGCATCCAGAAGGATGTCTGAATCGGGTCCTTTTGATTAGGTAGTATAGCATCTAGATCTTTATGTGTGAGAAAGGTTTCCTTGACAAATTCCGATGGGGTATCCCCTAGAGCATTTGCCGAGGGGTCCTCATCAGAATAACCAAGGAAATAATCGTCAACCCCGTCTAACGTGTGGGATGTAGACCCTCTAAGGGGTTAAAGTTAGCTTGAACGGGGCGAGTGGCAATCAATTTTTGGGACTTGGCAGGAGCCTTGCCCTTGCCCGCAGACCTACTCTCCCCTTTCCAGGGGCATTTGCGTGTAACCTCCTGATCCGAGGGTTGAGAGTCCTCGGAATCAGAGAGTTGACGTGCAGTAGGGGTGACTTCGGCCGAAGTCTTCTCATGAAAGGCTGCTAATGCCTTGGGGATGGAATCTGAGTACCTGGAATATAGCGGGCTCATTATTGTCAGACATGGTATGTCTTAGAGCGGTTGCCAAACAGTTAAGTATATTAATTTGAAAGAATGGAGTTAAATGGGGTTCACCCAAAATTATTTCAGAGTATAGATGGGGGTCACCCAAAATATTTGTGTAGTTTAATACGTAGGCGGCACTCAATATTTAGTGGGGTTGTCCACTAAAATATACACAAGTGGGTTGTACCACTATGATAGTAAACAGTGGTGTTAACCACTTAATTATAACCATAGACAGTGGGGTTCACCACTGAGTAGTAATAAAGTGTTGTATCACTTAATTATAGTGTATTTGTATAAGGGGGTCACCCTTAACAGTAATATTGGTGTTAAAACACCTTAAGAATTGATATTAAAGTGTTGTATCACTTTAATTATAGTGCATTTGTATAAGGGGGTCACCCTGAACAGTAATATTGGTGTTAAAACACCTTAAGAATTGATATTAAAGTGTTGTATCACTTTAATTATAGTGCATTTGTATAAGGGGGTCACCCTGAACAGTAATATTGGTGTTAAAAACACCTTAAGAATTGATATTAAAGACACTCAATATAATGAAGTGGCAGATAATAAAATGGTGGGGGTCACCCACAAAGCCTTCCTTTATTTAGTAACAACAATGATAATACAGCAGGTGTTGGAAAAAATCCTGAGAAGGAAATAAAAGGGGTGAAAAAATCACAAAAATAAATTAAGGTATTAGCACTTTAACCCCTTAACACCGCAGCCAAATGTACAAGTTGTGAACGAAACAAAACGTAAACAAAACCTGGCATTTGCGCTATATGTCTGTCCAACCGTAATTCACCTCTTTCATATTAAATGCACCCCCCCTTATTATATATCATTTTATTCAGGGGAAACAGGGCTTTCATTTAATATCAAATATCTAGCTATGAAACATAATTTAATATGAAAAAAATGGGAGAAAATAAGATTTTTTTTTTTTTTTCGTTCTACATGACATTTTAACTGTCAATGTCATAATACTGTTTGCTTTTACTGCAATAAAATACACATATTTGTATTCAGCAAAGTCTCACGTGTAAAACAGTACCCCCTATGTACAGGTTTTATGGTGTTTTGGGAAGTTACAGGGTCAAATATAGCGTGTTACATTTGAAATTGAAATTCGCCAGATTGGTTACGTTGCCTTTGAGACTGTATAGTAGCCCAGGAAATAAATTTACACCCATAATGGCATGCCATTTGCAATAGTAGACGACCCAAGGTATTGCAAATAAGCGATGTCCAGTCTTTTTTAGTAGCCATTTGGTCACAAACACTGGCCAAAGTTAGCGTTCGTATTTGTTTGTGTGTGAAAAATGCAAAAAACGCCAATTTTGGCCAGTGTTTGTGACTAAGTGGCTACTAAAAAAGACTGGACATACCCCATTTGCAATACCTTTGGTTGTCTACTATTGCAAATGGTATGCCATCATAGGGGTAATTTTCATTCTTGGGCTACCATAGGGTCATAAAGGCAACGTAAGCAATCTGGCGAATTTTAATGTGAAAAAAATTAAACACAAGCCTTATATTTGACGCTGTAATTTTTGAAAACACCATAAAACCTGTACATGAGGGGTACTGTTGTACTCAGGAGACTTCGCTGAACACAAATATTTGTGTTTCAAAACAGTAAAAAGTATTGCAGCAATAATATTGTCCCTGTAAGTGCTGTTTGTGCGTGAAAAATGCAAAAAATTTCACTTTTACTGGCGATATCATGGTTGTAATACATTTTACTGTTTTGAAACACTAATATTTGTGTTCAGCGAAGTCTCCCGAGTAAAACAGTACACCCCATGTACAGGTTTTATGGTGTCTTGGAAAGTTATAGGGTTAAATATAGTGCTAGCAAATTAAATTCCCTATACTTTCGGCATGGGTGGTCAGGCAGGTCCCGCTAATTGTAATTAATTAGTATACCTAATTATGTAAAATTATTACATAAATATATGTGTAGAATTAATATATGTATATATATACATATGTGTATATATACGTATATATATATATATTTTTCTTTTAATATTTGTATTTATATATAGGTATATATATAGTGATATATACGTATATATTTATGTATATAGATATATATATTATTTCGTTCTACATGTATTTTGATATAAATATATATATATTAATATCACAATACAGTTAGAACGAAATAAAACATATCTATATATTTTTTAATATTTTATTTTTAATTATTTTTTTATTTTATTTTTTTACGTATTTACATATTAATTTTTTTTATATTATTTATAAATATATATATAACAATAATTATATATATATTTAATCAGTATCAGTCTACGTGTAATTTGATATTAATATATATATAATTATATATATATATATTAATATTAAAATACACCTAGACGGTGTATGTGTGTGTATGTATATGTGTATATATATACTTAGATCATATATATATAATATATATATATATGATCTAAGTATAAATTTTTTTTTTTACACTTATTTAACATTTATTTTATTTGATTTCAGCCAGCAGGGGGACCAACTGTCATTACAGTTGGTCCCCCTGCTGGCATTGCTGCAGCCAGCTATACCGGCCATGTGATTGTGAGGTCCTCGCAAGGACCTCACTCTCACATGACCGGGAGGGACCGGAGGAGGAAGATGTGCCGCGGGGGGGCTCCCTGGGAGTCCCCCCAACCGCGATCGCCGGAGTGGGACCGCCGGCGACCGGGTAAGTTACTAAAAACCGGAGGGCGTACTATTACGCCCTGCGGCGTTTAGAGCCGCTTTAAAAAGGACGTAATAGTACGCCCTCCGGTCTTAAGGGGTTAAGGTGCTATAAACAGAAGAGGAAAAAAGTACTTACCATATCCGAAGTCAGGCGAGTTGATCGCTGCTCTGGTGACTGGAACGCGAATAAAATGGCCGCCGCCAGCAAAAGGGCGGGAAACAATGCACTTGCTAAGTGCTGATGCGAACGGGCGGGGTAACGCGAGGGCGCGAAACTGAGAATAGTAAAAAGCAGTAATGAGTCGCAGGAGGAAAAACCTCCTGCGATTTAAAGGGGAAACATAAATAAAGTTTAATAGGAAATTGACAAAGTAGTCCAAGATTGAATAGAATGAAATTAAAATAAATAGAGCATAAATGTTTCCACAGAAAGTGTTGTTAAAGTGATAAGTGAATAAAGTGTTAAAGATATATGACCATTGTAAGACATTTTTTAATTGAAATACTATATTAAAGGTTAAATGATACAGCAATATAATTGGAGTAGACTCACCTGGGAGGCAAGCAGCAAAGAAAGAGGATATGGGAGGAGTTTGATGACATCATATAATACTGTTATACTATCTGATTGGTTGAACTTTTTACATTACTGTTAACTGTTCCTTTGCTGCTGGGAGGTTCAGTAAAGAAAGATAAAGCAAATATGAAGCCTCCTGTCTTGCCATAAAATTTAAGTTTTTAGGTGCATGGAGCTTCTAGTTAACAGGTTTAAAAGGGTTAAAGTAAACTTGCAATGAAAATATTAATTTACCTATAATCTTTCTTATATGCATTGAATGCACCATACATCACAAACGTATTGATGTAGACACACAAAGGGGTTGGAGGGAAGAAACACGCAGGGGCTGGAGGTGGAGAAAAAGGACCTCAAAGCTGTTGGGGGGAGACACACAGAGGGGTTGTTGAAGGGGGAAAAGAGAAACACTATGGAGTAGGGGCAAGAAAGAAACACAAAGTTGGCAGTTTTTGTTTTGGGTGGGGGGTGCAAGTAGCTGGTCTTGCCTAGGCCGCAAAATAGTCTCGCACTGACCCTG
This sequence comes from Pelobates fuscus, assembly GCF_036172605.1. NCBI lineage: Eukaryota > Metazoa > Chordata > Amphibia > Anura > Pelobatidae > Pelobates > Pelobates fuscus. The sequence continues at coordinate 369,947,415 of NC_086318.1, forward strand.
CTTGTGGGAGATCTTTTCTACTCTTTCGTGTCAGAGACATTGACTGAGAGCTATTTAAAATAGATTTTTTTGTCAAACTATAAATTGCTAGCAAAACTGCTATCACAATGTATAGACAGAATCGTATGCTCTTTTTAAAAGAACATAAGTTAAAGTAGGATTACATGAACCCTATATGTTTTTAAACAGTGTTAAAGTTAAGGGTGGGGTAATTTAATATTTAAAGGTTTTAGACTTAGTGATGGTGTGGCTTAGGTTAGAGAGAGGATAAAGTCTTACAAAATAATTAAAAACACAAAGTGAATAATAAATATACTAATGAATTTGACTAAAATTAGCTCTTCAATTACTGTGTAGATGTTCTAGCCAATCACTTTACTTTGGTTCCTTAATGTGAAATTGGGCATGCTTCCCAGACCCCTTATCCCACTGAGATATATGTCAGAGCTCAAAAATAACAGTATAATAATGTTTATTGTGGGGGGCATGGCCAACTACGGAGCCTAATGGATGCACATTAAACTAGCTCCCGAGGACCCGGGCCCCAATCCACAACAATCGGAGACTATTACACAACATGGGCAACCATAAGAAGCAAAATATGCCACAGGGGCACACAGGGAAAACCCCTACTACCAAATCGGGGGCACTTACCCACTATTTTAAAGAAACTACGGACCGCAGGGCCGAGGCCGCAACAGCACTGAACACAATGGCGGACATAGATCCACAGCCCAGCATTCCCTCAGCCTTGGAACTCTCACATAATTCGACGGACACAACAAGCGACGCTGATATCAGAACACTGTGGAACTTACCGTCTAAAAACGATCTGCAAACTATGATGAATAAACTGGAAGCCACATTTCAATGCAAAATGGAGGCCATGGGCACGGATGTCCGTCAATTGAACCTTAGGGTCACGGACCTGGAAGAAGAAAGGGACATCATCCAAGCTCAATTAATGAACATAACATCGACAGTGGACTCCCATATACTACACATGGCGGCTACCCAGAGGCAAATAGATGACTTGGATAATCGCGGGCGCAGGAACAACCTACGGATAAGTGGCCTACCGGAATCCCAAGGTGAGAGTTTGGAGTCACTACTCACAGAGCTCTTTAACCTCATCCTTGGCGAACAAAGCGATAATCAAATACTACCCGATAGAGCCCATAGATCGCTACGCCCGAGGGGACTTTCCCCCGAAACCCCCAGAGACACCATTTGTAGAATACATTACTTCTCAATCAAGGAGAATATCCTCAAGTCACTCAGAGAAACCTTCCAACCCCTTCTATTCCATGGTCATCCCATACAGATCTATCCCGATCTATCTCAATACACATTGCAGGCACGCAGAGCTTTAAAGCCAATTACAGAACACCTAAGGAACAGGAATATCAGATACCGCGTGGGATTTCCTTTCGCTTTAATTGTGACCCATAAAGGCAATATGCTGACAATAACTTCTCTGCTAGACATCCCCCCGTTCCTCCAAGCTCTAGACTTACCCGACACCACAGTTATGGACTGGAACGGGTTACAGCCACAGCAGGAAACAGCAAACCTTCCACAACGCCAACGCTGGCTCACACCTGCAAAATAGAGAAGAAATGACCAGAGATTTCAATCACCACAACAAAGGAATAGAACCAGTGGCGTACATACCGGGGTCGCAGGGGTCGGGGCTGCGACCGGGCCCGGCCCACCAGGGGGCCCGGCCGCCCTGCGACCCAGGTATGTACCCACAGGGCCAGCCTCTTCTGCTGGGGGGCCCAAGAGCCGGCCACCTCCGGGCCCCCCGAGGCTGGCCCTGCTGTCACCAGGCTGGCGGGCGCGCGAGGGAGCACTCTCCCCTGCGTGCTCCCTCTTCAGCTCCCTCGCGCACCGTACTGAAACCGGAGCCGGAAGATGACGTCATCTTCCGGCGCCGGCATCCCTACGCGGCGCGCGAGGGAGCTGAAGAGGAAGCACGCAGGGGAGAGTGCTCCCTCGCGCGCCCGCAGGACCAGCCAGCCGGGTGACACCACTGGACCCCAGGGAATCCCCTCAGCTCTCCCACAGGTAAGGAGGCTGGGGGGGATTTAAAAAAAAAAAAAGTGAGTGTATGTTAGTGAGTGTGTTAGTGTATGTTAGTTAGTGAGTGTGTGTGTGAGTGTATGTTAGTGTCATGCCTTAATTATAATATCCTCTTACTTCCTGGTTCCACGGAGCTTAGCCACACCTCTTTATGACACGGTCTCCTTATTTAATCCGACCGCACCAGCTGATCGACGCTGGATTAATGAACTACGTTCCGTACTCACGAACCGGCTGCAACATCGTTGTGAAAGCCCTCTGTTACCGGACCGGACTGGAAGACTTCAAGTTCCCTTCACCTTTCCTCATCCACGGCTAAAGCTGAACTCTATCCATGCCGGATAAACCGCCTCTGAGGAAATCTCGGGAACCAGTGTTCTATGTGCCGGAAGCTAAGTAAAACCTCTGTGATAAGCGTTGCATCTCAAAGCTGTTATTTCCTGTCTCCAAAGTCCTTCGTTAAAGCCAATCCGTTACAGCTAACTTCAACTCATACTTTGTCTCAGTTAGCTGCATCTGTCTTACTTCGGTTAAAGTCTATGGAACAGCTATTGTAACTTCTTATCACCTAATTAATTAATGCTACTAAAGGACTCTTGTTACTTCAGTTATCGCTTACTACTTAAAGCTACAGTGCATATAATTGTGGACTTCAGTTATCGTTTACTACTTAAAGCTACAGTGCATATAATTGTGGACTTCAGTTATCGTTTACTACTTAAAGCTACAGTGCATATAATTGTGGACTTCAGTTATCGTTTACTACTTAAAGCTACAGTGCATATAATTGTGGACTTCAGTTATCGTTTACTACTTAAAGCTACAGTACCTGTAAATTGGAATTAAAGGCAATACCATTTACTTTCTATAATAAATATTCAAACTATATGAAATCTGCAGTTGTGTTCCTTCATAACAAATGTTTAGACGTGACAGATTAATCCAGCCATTGTAATGGATCCAGCAGATTTCGATTCTACTATAACTACGCTGAATCAAAGAGTTGATACACTAGCCCAAGGTTTTCAAGACCTGCAAGTTACTAACGAAAGAATTCTCACTTATGTCAGAGATCTACAAACTCATACTCCTCATACTACTCTGCACACGGCTAGTGATCCTGCTGTGTGTAACCCTGAAAAGTTCTCAGGAGATCGTTCAAAATACAGGGAGTTCCTCAACACCTGCAAATTATTAATTGCTTTGAAACCTCGATCCTATCCTACAGAAAGAACTAAAGTTTGTTCGGTTATTTCCTTTCTAAGAGGTGAACCTATGTCATGGGCCCATTCCTTTCTGGAAAACGATGACCCCATCTTAGACTCACTGGATGAATTTTTTGAAGCCATGTCTCTCCTCTATGAAGATCCTAACAAACAAGCTACAGCTGATTTAACAATCAGAACACTACAACAAAGAAATAGACCCGTTGAAGATTACATTGCTGAATTCAAAAGATGGGCTGTAGAAACGCAATGGAATGACATCACATTGTGCAACCAATTTCGAATTGGGTTATCTGAAGCTGTAAAAGACGAATTATCTAGAACAGAACTCCCTACTACTTTGAACGCTCTAATTCACTTATCAATCAGTATTGACAGAAGATTAAGAGAAAGAAAGGCAGAAAAAGCCCTTTTTCATTCTAAAGACCGCAAACCTTTCACTCCCTCAAAAGCTCCAGAAAAGACTTCATTACCAAGTGAACCTATGGAAATTGGGGTAATAAGAAGTCCTCTTACTCCTGCAGAGAAGAACCGAAGACGTCAATTAAACCTATGCATGTATTGTGCCTCTCAAGATCATCTGGTTTCTGATTGTCCCTTATTAAAACGGACAAAGGCCGGTAGACAAGCCTATACCTCTGCTATCTTCAGTGCACTCCCTTCAACATCGACCACTCCGTTCACAACTGTATCCCTTGTAATACAGTGGGATAAGGTGAGAATTGTGACTGAAGCTCTCATCGATTCTGGTGCACATGGAGTATTCATCGATTCAACCTTTGTAACAAAGAATAAAATTCCTTGTGTTCAAAAAGCTAATTCTGTCCCTATTAAAGTGATTGACGGCTCCTTTATCTCCTCGGGACCGATTCTTCATGAAACCATCCCTCTAAAGGTAACCACTAATCATATACATACTGAATTTCTAGTATTTGATGTTATTCCATCACCTCTCTATCCCGTTATAATAGGGATCAACTGGTTAAGGAACCACAACCCTCAAATTTCTTGGTCTCCTTTCTCTATCACCTTTAACTCACATTATTGTAAAGAAACATGTTTACAGCAAATTCCTATTCTTCAAATCTCCAAAGAACCAACCATACCTTCTTGTTATTCAGACTTTTCAGATGTCTTCAGTAAAAAAGAAGCTGAAACGCTCCCGCCTCATCGTTCCTACGATTGTCCTATAGACCTCATACCTGGTGCCCCAGTACCATTTGGGCACATCTACCCTCTCTCTGAGGCTGAATTACAAATTCTCAAAGAATATCTAGATGAAAATCTACGGAAAGGGTTTATTAGACCCTCTAGTTCACCTGCTGCCTCAAGTATGTTTTTTGTAAGAAACAAAGACCAGACTATACGTCCTATAATTGACTACAGAGCTTTAAATAAAATAACAGTTAAAAATCGTTATCCTCTTCCCCTCATCAATGAACTGGTTGAACGATTGAAAACTGCTACCATCTACACTAAGCTTGACCTTCGCGGGGCATATAATCTCATCAGGATAAAGGCTAATGATGAATGGAAAACTGCTTTCCGAACAAGATATGGCCTCTTCGAAAATCTGGTGATGCCTTTTGGCCTCTGCAACGCCCCTGCAACTTTTCAACACTTCATAAATGATATCTTTAGAGACCTATTGGACGTCTGTGTCATCATTTATTTAGATGATATTCTCATATACTCCAACACTCCTGAGGAACATAGAAAACATGTCAGATGGGTGTTATCAAGACTCAGAACTCACAAATTATTCGCTAAACCTGAAAAATGTATTTTTCACGTCAAAGAAATAACCTTCTTAGGTTATGTCATCTCCCCTCATTCAATAGGTATGGATAATGCAAAAGTCGATTGTATCATCAACTGGCCTGTTCCCTCTACAGTAAAAGAATTACAGCGATTTCTAGGGTTCGCCAATTTCTACAGAAAATTTATTAAAAACTACTCTGAGATAGCTCACCCACTCAATCAACTTAACAGTAAAAAACATCCTTTCAATTGGAACGAGAAGGCTCAAACTGCCTTCACTGAATTAAAGAGAAAGTTTACAACAGCTCCTATTCTTCAACTTCCAAATCCTTCATATCTTTATGTCCTTGAAACGGATGCTTCGGAAATTGCAATTGGAGCTGTCCTCTCTCAACACAAAACTCCTCAAGAACCTCTTCATCCTGTCGCCTTCTTCTCACGATCATTATCTCCTGCTGAAAAGAATTATCCTACAGGAGAAAAATAATTATTAAGTATCAAAGTGGCTTTAGAAACCTGGAGACACCTTCTTGAAGGCGCTCAGAACTCTTTAATCATTTATACTGACCATAAAAATCTCGAATATCTTCACTCCAATAAAACACTGTCTGCTCGACAAGTAAGATGGAATCTCTTTTTTTCCCGGTTCAACTTCCAAATCGTCTTTAGACCTGGGTCTAGAAACAAAAAGGCTGATGCTCTCTCCAGGATCCATAAAGACACTAAAATTGAACCTCCTTCACCTAAAGTCATTGGAATCTTATCTTCTCTTATTGACGACATTAAAGATCTCAGTGAAGATGCTCTCGAACTTCCTAAATCAATTAAATTATCCAAGAAAAACGGTCTCTATTATTTCAAAGACCGGATTTACGTACCTCCCTCCTTCAGAATCAAAGTACTCGAATTTATTCATGATTCTCCTCTGGCAGGTCATCCAGGTATAAAAAAGACCCTTGAATTGTCTAAAAGATACTATTGGTGGCCTCGTCAAGACCAAACTATTGAATCTTATTTTAAAACTTGTTCTGTATGCCAAAGATCAAAACATGTCCATCATCAACCATTTGGTCAATTATTGAATTTACCAATTCCTGAACGACCTTGGCAATCCATCTCTATGGATTTCTTGGTAGAATTACCTCCTTCTCATCATCATACCACCATTTTAGTGGTAGTAGACCGCTTCACGAAAATGTCTCATTTCATTCCTTTAAAGAAGTTACCCTCATCCTCTGAACTTTCGAAAATATTTCTTGACAACATAGTTAAACTTCACGGACTGCCAGACGAAATCATTTCAGACCGAGGAACTCAATTTACCTCCAAATTCTGGAATGCATTATGTGCCACTCTTCATATCCAACGTAAACTATCATCTGCATATCATCCTCAAACAGATGGACAAACTGAAAGAGTCAACCAATGCTTAGAACAATATCTACGATGTTATTGCTCTCACTTACAAGACGATTGGATAACTTGGTTACCTATGGCAGAATTCGCATACAATAACTCTTTTCATACCAGCAGTAAAATGACTCCATTTCTATCCAATTATGGATTTCATCCTTCCTCATTTCCTGCTCAGACAAGTTCTTCATCTAACCTCTCCGATTCGAATCAAATCTCTCATATGTCCTCTTTATTTAAGAAATTGCATGAGAATCTAGAATTGGCCTCCTCCAATCAAAAGAAGTTTTTTGATACAAAAAGACAACCTTCACCTTCTTATCAAATCGGTGATCTTGTCTGGCTTTCCTCAAAGAACATCTCTACAAACCGTCCATCAAAGAAGTTAAGTTCTCTTTTTCTTGGTCCTTTTCCAATACTATCGGTTATCAACCGTAATGTTGTTAAATTGAAACTTCCACCAACTTTAAAGCTACATCCTGTTTTTCATGTGTCCTTGTTGAAGCCTCATCATCCCTACCCTTTTCAAAGGAATGTCACTACTTCTCCTGATCCCATATTGGTCCAGGGTGAAGAAGAATACGAAATTCAAAGTATACTGGATTCAAGGATCCATCGTGGCTCCTTACAATACCTCATCAGATGGAAAGGATATGGAGTTGATGAAGATACATGGGAAAACTCCTCTAACGTTCATGCTGACAAATTAATTTCCAAGTTTCACAAACGTTACCCTTCCAAACCAAGTCAATAGCACCCAGAGGTTGCTCATTAAGGAGGGGATACTGTCATGCCTTAATTATAATATCCTCTTACTTCCTGGTTCCACGGAGCTTAGCCACACCTCTTTATGACACGGTCTCCTTATTTAATCCGACCGCACCAGCTGATCGACGCTGGATTAATGAACTACGTTCCGTGCTCACGTACCGGCTGCAACATCGTTGTGAAAGCCCTCTGTTACCGGACTGGAAGACTTCAAGTTCCCTTCACCTTTCCTCATCCACGGTTAAAGCTGAACTCTATCCATGCCGGATAAACCGCCTCTGAGGAAATCTCGGGAACCAGTGTTCTATGTGCCGGAAGCTAAGTAAAACCTCTGTGATAAGCGTTGCATCTCAAAGCTGTTATTTCCTGTCTCCAAAGTCCTTCGTTAAAGCCAATCCGTTACAGCTAACTTCAACTCATACTTTGTCTCAGTTAGCTGCATCTGTCTTACTTCGGTTAAAGTCTATGGAACAGCTATTGTAACTTCTTATCACCTAATTAATTAATGCTACTAAAGGACTCTTGTTACTTCAGTTATCGCTTACTACTTAAAGCTACAGTGCATATAATTGTGGACTTCAGTTATCGTTTACTACTTAAAGCTACAGTGCATATAATTGTGGACTTCAGTTATCGTTTACTACTTAAAGCTACAGTGCATATAATTGTGGACTTCAGTTATCGTTTACTACTTAAAGCTACAGTGCATATAATTGTGGACTTCAGTTATCGTTTACTACTTAAAGCTACAGTGCATATAATTGTGGACTTCAGTTATTGTTTACTACTTAAAGCTACAGTACCTGTAAATTGGAATTAAAGGCAATACCATTTACTTTCTATAATAAATATTCAAACTATATGAAATCTGCAGTTGTGTTCCTTCATAACAAATGTTTAGACGTGACAGTTAGTGAGTGTGTGTTAGTGTGAGTGTATGTTAGTGAGTGTGTGTTAGTAAGTGTGTGTTAGTGTGTGAGTGAGTGTGTGTGAGTGTATTTTAGTGTGTGTGAGTGTGTGTTAGTGTGTTAGTGTGTGTCTGAGTGTATGTTAGTTAGTGTGTGTGTGAGTGTGTTAGTGTGTGTGTATGTTAGTGAGTGTGTGTGTGTGTGTGAGTGTATGTTAGTGAGTGTGTGTGTGTTAGTGTGAGTGTATGTTAGTGAGTGTGTGTGTTAGTGTTAGAGTGTGTGTGTGTTAGTGTTAGAGTGTGTGTGTGAGCGTGTGTTAGTGTTAGAGTGTGTGTGTCTTAGTGTTAGAGTGTGTGTGTCTTAGTGTTAGAGTGTGTGTGTCTTAGTGTTAGTGTGTGTGTGCGTGTTAGTGTTAGAGTGTGCGTCTGTTAGTGAGTGTGTCTGTATGTTTGTCACTGAGTGTGTGTCTGTCAGTTAATGTGTGCGTGTGTGTCTTAAGCACTTACCTTTCTCCAGCGCCGGACTCCCTTGGCGCTGGGGATCTCTCCGCCTCTCGGCTCCGAATGCGCATGCGTGGCAAGAGCCACGCGCGCATTCAAACCGCCCATAGGAAAGCATTACTCAATGCTTTCCTATGGACGTTCAGCGTCTTCTCACTGTGATTTTCACAGTGAGAATCGCAGAAAATCCTCTAGCGGCTGTCAATGAGACAGCCTCTAGAGGCTGGATTAACCCTCAGTGAAACATAGCAGTTTCTCTGAAACTGCTATGTTTTCAGCTGCAGGGTTAAAACTAGAGAGACCTGGCACCCAGACCACTTCATTGAGCTGATGTGATCTGGGTGTCTGTAGTGGTCCTTTAAGTGTATGTGTTTATGCATGCACTGGCGTACATAACGTGGTCGCAGGGGTCACAGCCCTGCGACCGGGTGCCCGCCGCCATGTGTTGCGGCCCCAGCCCGCGCAGAGTAAGCGCGCGCACGGGGGGGCCCACGGATCAGTTTTCGCACCGGGGCCCCATGGGTTGTGTGTACACCACTGAATAGAACGACAACAGATAACATTAACCATCAAAATTTGTACCCCCCAGCGTAAGGAGAACTTATACCTATATCAATGCCTAAACTCACTATACCCACAGAATAGAAAACGACTAGCCCGCTGACGACCAGATGAACCTTTCTACCCGACAACCCAGATTTGGATACCGATTTTCTACACCACTACCATAACTTATCACCCCTACCGATCCAGCAAAGAAAAAGACAGACCTCACTACCGATTCCAAGACACGACACCCAAAATCAGACGGAAACGGCGACAAAGGACAAGTATATCAAGAGGCCACACGCTGCGCAAATAGAGCTTGATCACAAAACCTCAACCTAATTTGGAAGAAAACTCATCTGACCTCATAAAATGACCTGCCTTCACGGAAGTAGAAGGACACACACAAACCGGATAACATATGTGAGAAACAGATACTGATCATAACAGAAACTATATGTCAGAAGAAGGGCAAGCCAAGAACACTCATCCTACGCCCACTTCCAATGGACAGGTCGTATTTATAATATTGTGTATTTTAAAACGAGATACCCAGTATGCATAATATGCCTCGATGTGATCTTGCCACTTTGATATGTATTGGCAGGAGTATTCTCCGAGACATTTGAGTAATATAATTGTAATTGTTGTTGTTGTTGGAAGTAATCGAGGTACAACATACATCTCTGTCGCCTCATCCCCCCCCCTAAAATCCCCCCCGCTCCTCCCCTCTTCCCCCTTCCCCCCCCTCCCCTCTCCCTCCAATGCATGCCTCTAAGGTTGCTGGATTAGACGAAACACATCCCTGTCTCCCAAAGGTTACTCTACACTGACGGATTTCCGCGCCCGGGATCCTTCGCAATGCCACACTGACCCCTTAACAATACTCAGGTATCTATCTTTCGCGTCAAGATAGATTACCTTTACTCTCGCTTATTGAGAGAGTCTCTTATCAAAGGGACAAAAATTCCCTGCAATTCCTCCTCCTCTCCCCCTCCTCCCCCCCCCCTCAACCACACGAAGCTTACTACTGGTAACTCTCACCCATCCAATTAAGTTTCCCCATAAGGAATACTATCACTGATCTGAGTACTCAACACACCTCTTTAGGTGCGTGGAATCTCTACATCTACCTGAGAGATACGCAGACTCGCAATAAGCAATTCACCATCGTTACTTGCTGGACCGGACGGTTCAAGTTTATGTTTTTGTGTCTACTTTTGTTTTAATCGTTTAAATGTTTAACTACTTGTTGGTACCTCATTAAGCAAAGATCGAACATAGCCTTAAACTCTAAACTGATACACCGCTGATACCGGTAAATAGGGATATGAATTGCTACAATTGTAACTTGTGCAGACTTCAGACCTCCCAGTACAACTACCGCATACACAGACACAGATTAGCGTGACTCCCAGCGCATAACCATGTCTATAGATCGCAACTATAACCCACCCACCATCCAATCACAGCATAGACACCGGGCAACGACTTCAATAACTATACTAACACAAAACGCCAGGGGTCTTAACACCCCGGAAAAAAGATCTATGGCACTGTCCGACTTTCGTAGGCAGTTTTCACAAGGCAGACATTGTCTTTATCCAAGAAACCCACTTCCGCAAAGGAACGGCAAAGAAATTATGCAACAAAGATTATCCTCAAGGTTTCTAGGGGCGCTACTCAGAATCTAAATCATGTGGGTTAGCGATATTGATAGGAAGACAGACTCAATTTACCCCTCAGGAACAACTAACTGACGACTCGGGTAGATTCGTGTTTGTGAAGGGGACAATAGGCAACATTAACCCCTTAAGGACCAAACTTCTGGAATAAAAGGGAATCATGACGTGTCACACACGTCATGTGTCCTTAAGGGGTTAAACTGACCTTAGCCAATCTATACGTACCAAACAAAAAACAGAACCATTTCTTGAAGAAAATTCTTCAGAAACTTTCTGATTTCCAAGAAGGAATCCTACTAGTGGGAGGGGACATCAACATCTCCCTGGATGGAGCCTTAGACTCCACAGCCAAACTACAACCGTACATGACACAAATTAGGAAACAGATAAACAATACGCTATTTGAAGCCCAATTATTTGACTGTTGGAGGATGTTACATCCTACGCACAGAGACTACTCCTTTTACTCACCTCCCACAGGAACGTACTCTCGCATAGAAATTATTTGTCTCCAACATAGATACTTAACACTAGCGACAACAGCCACATACGGACCAATCACCTGGTCAGATCACGCCCCGATGACACTGACATTAAAAATTCCAAACCTACCACACCCCTCGACCCAATGGAAACTAAACGATCTACTCCTAAATGATACAGACACCATAGCACGAATAGCGAAAACAGCCATTGCCTACTTTGAAGAGAATACACATCCAGATACACATTCACCCCTCTTATGGGAAGCTCACAAAGCAGTAATGAGAGGGGAATTAATCCGAATAGCCTCTACCTTCAAACGTAGGAGAGATCAAAGAATAACCCAATTGACGCAAGAGCTACAAGTGCTAGAAAACACACACCATGAACACACCTCATCCCTAGATACCTATAAATCAATCTTGTTGAAAAGATCAGAGCTCACAACCACACTACAACTTCACGCTAAACACAGAGTCTCGCTTACAAAACATCTTTATTATACAAAAGGGGGTAAAGCGGGCAAACTACTTGCGCAATCTCTGAAACAAGATAAACAATCCACCTTTATCTCAGAAATTAAATTAGAATCAGGGAAACTGACTCAAAAAAATGCCGGATATAATTAGAGAATTCCATAAATTCTACACCAATCTCTACAACATATCAAATGTTCAGCCGTCCACAGAGGAGATACTCACATACTTACATCCCAGAATTAAGAGAACAATCCCACCCAATGAAGTGGCCTTCCTGGATGAACCAATCACACCAGAAGAAGTTAGTAACACAGTCAAGTCTATACCCACGGATAAAAGTCCGGGGCCAGATGGGTACACGGGAAAATACTATAAAACACTAGCTCCAATCCTAGCACGCCCCTTCACTGAGGCGTTTAACACACAAAAACGTTCTCAATTGATACCCAAGTCAACACTAGAAGCAACAATCACTCTTATCCCAAAACCGGGTAAGGACCCAGCAGTATGTGGAAATTACAGACCAATCTCCCTTATAAATATCGACCTAAAAATCCTGACAAAAATCATGGTGACCAGACTTAAATCATTCCTTTCGACCTTGATCCACCAGGATTTGTACCTGGTAGGGAGGCAAAAAACAACACGATGAAAATAATAAACCTGGTACACTGGGCCCAGACACATAAAATCCACAGTACCCTACTAGCAATAGACGCCTAAAAGACATTTGATAGGGTCAATTGGTCATTACTCACACACACGACGCGCTCTCTGGGCTTTGGGCCACGTTGGTTGGAGTGGCTCGCAGCAATATACTCACGACCCACGGCACGCATACATATAAACAGGCAGCTGTCACAGCCGGTCACGATTACAAATGGCACGAGACAGGGTTGCCCTCTCTCCTCCCTCCTGTTCATTCTAGTCCTTGAACCCTTCCTTCAGGGAATAAGGGATAATCAACACATTAAAGGCCTTTGAGTAGATAACCATGACTATAAAGTCATGGCGTTTGCTGATGACCTCCTGTTTACCATATCCAACCCACTCTCCACAATACCAGCTATTATAGCAGAAATGGAGACTTATAGTAAAGTCTCTAACTTCCAGGCCAACCTAACGAAATGTGACCTAATGCCCATCTACACCACAAAATACCTAAATACCCAACTAAGAGGGAAGTTCCACTTCACATGGCAATCTACATCTCTCAAATATTTGGGAGTTTACATCCCAACTAAATTTAAACTCCTCTATGATCTAAACTTTCACACATTGATTACAGATATTGCCAAAGATATACAAAAATGGAACAAACCCTGTTTTGGTTGGTTTTGTAGGATTAATATCATTAAAATTAATGTCCTACCACGTCTGCTTTATGTCCTACAAACCCTTCCAATACAAATATATACCGGATTTTTATCCAAAGCTAGAACCATATTCACAGGTTTTATATGGTCCAACACACAGCCGAGAATAGCCCACGCGACCTTAGTCAAAAGTAGAGAGAAAGGGGGGCTAAATCTCCCAGATATCGAAACTTACCACAAGGCGATTCACTTAAGTAGAATATATGAATGGACACGACCTGAACCGACACATCAATGGGTACAATTAGAGAACACGTTCTCAGTCATCCCCCTGAAAGATCGCCCCTGGCTACCCAAACCGCTCACACACACCCAACAACACACGGAACCGCACCCGACAATCACGGCCACACTCCAGATCTGGCACAAGCTAGTAAGAACAACTAGAATTGCTCCTTACCCATCCCCTCTTTACCTGCTCACCAACAACCCAAATTTCCAAAGAGGGCAATCAGGGCTGACCTACAACAAATATCACAGTGGCACCACACTGCTACTGTGTGACATGATCACAAACAATAAACTAAAAACACTACAACAAATACTCCCTAACGAACCCCTTACAGGGAACCAACTACTTCACTACACTCAGTTAATACACTTTATTAAAAAACAGGATCTGTTACCTAAAGGAAACCGAACTTTGACAGGGTTTGAAAATTTCTGCGTGGACCACCCGCTCACAAAAAAGATCTTGTCCACTATGTACCAGACAATAAGGGAATCACAAGCCTCAGAACTCCCGAAATGCACCCAAAAATGGGCACACGAACTACAAATAGAGATTACACAAAAGCAATGGCAAGCTATATTCATGTCTATAAACAACGCATCCACCTCTCTTGTAGCTCAAGAAAGTAATTATAAGCGTATTTCCCGCTGGCACTACACTCCAGTAAAAATCCAACAAATATATAACACAGACAATAGTAACTGCTGGAGATGCCAACACAGAGTAGCACACCATGCCCACATCTGGTGGCAATGCCTGAACCTCACCAATTACTGGAGCAGGGTACACACACTCATTCAACTAATTATGGGCATCAAATTTCCGTTGTCACCACTACATCTTATCTTCTTAATACCACCTCCGAGATTACGAAAACCGCAAACCATATTGTTTAAACACTTGACCATGGCGGCCACCCAACTGATTCCCAAACTCTGGAAACAGACACAAGCCCCAACCATTAGAGAGTGGTTCACGAGAGTAGAACGTATCAAACAAATGGAAGAAATTACTTACGCTAAATCGAAAAACTACCAATACTTCACCAAAATCTGGGACCCTTGGTCACAATTCATAAGAAACACCAGGGAAAACTAAACAAACAGAACTAGGAAAAACCTTCCCCCACCTCCCCTCCATCTCCCGCAGCAAAATTGAGCCATTCAATAAAAACAAAATGCAGGCCAACACATAACCTTATTCTTAAACCGGTACAGTTGAAACACCTATACTCTCAAAACAGGTTATTCAATTGCAAATTTAAGTGTAACTTTTACGAACTATGTATAAATCTTTGTCATGTTGTATCATATTGTACTAACATGTTTCTGTATTTAATGACCAAACTTCCTTGTTGACATTATGTATAAATTTCTTGAAACTTTAAAAAATACAAACTTAAAAAAAAAAAAAAAGAATGTTACTGATGGAAAAAAAATCAAAATCAAAATTAAAAAAAATAATGTTGATTGTGCATGAGTGTATCACAAGTCCAAAAACAATGAATTTCATAGAAATCTGCACATTGTTTTGAAGGCTTTACTAAGTTGAGTAATGCTCTGTTATACACCGCACATTATGAAATGTTTATTGCTCTGGAGAGCTGTAATGCACTCATACTTTGTGCACATTATGGAAGATTTATAGCAGAGCTCTGCAATAATAGACATTACTGCAGTTTGCCTTGTGTGCAAGTAGTGGGGATTTGTGTAGTACCTCTATTTATGAGTAACCCTTCATTACCAATAATGCAACGGAGCTGGGGAAAATAAGCCACAGCTTTTATTAAAATTATTTCACCAATCAATATTGCCAATAACTTTTAACTTGATATATTAATATAATATATTATTAACTTAAAACATAAATACAACATAACTGCAGAAACATACCGTTCCTTGCCAACCAACTACATGTAACATCGGAATTCTCCTGGGCTCTTGCCCTCCCCCTTTGTTTTAACCAACACCTGCCACAAAACCTGGCCTTCCACCAACACCATGCTAACCACGAGCAGGCGTTTGTAAAGCCCATACCTTAATTTAACCGAGGCTGAGGGAGGGGTCAACCCCGATTTCAATCATTCCCATTGGACTCCCCTGTCCAACCCATGATTGCCAATGAGAACCACCCGCCTGCTGTGCCAAAAGTCAAGTTAAAACAACACAGAACAATTAACATAGAAACAGAATAAATTAATAAATGGCTGATGAGGGGGTAAGGAAATGGCCCCTATTTATATTATACCACCCTGCTAAGCAGTGGTATATTTTGGATTTGTGCTGCCCTGGGCACAACTAAATTCGGGCACCGCCAAAATCTAAATTTGCCCCCCCTCCCACAATTTGAGTCAAGGCCACTTTTTTGACTGACAGACACATGCCCTCATTGATACATGCAATGATATACACTCACTGACAGATACACAGTCATTGGCATACACATACAGTCATTGGCACACACTGTTTAACCAACACACACTTTCACTGACAGACACACACTAACACACCCACTCACTGACAGGCACACACTCTCAGGTACACATAAAATGACATACACACACTGACACACACTCACAGGTACATCCATTCTCACTGAAAGACACACACACTTTCACTCACTCACTCACTCACTCACTCACAGACACACACTGACAGCTACACTCACAGTAAGGTGGACAGCCCCAGAACATGAGGCAAACAAGGCATTTGCCTGGGAGCTTGGGGTGGCATTTTTTGGCGCTCCCTCTAAAAGGCGAAGTTGCATTTGCCGCACCCCCCAAAAAATACATCTTCACCTGTGTGTCTTTTAACCCCACTTTTAAATTTCTTACCTGCAGCCCAATTTGTATGTCTCTCTCCCCAGCACTTTTGTGTGTCTCTTTCTTCCCTTCCCCATTCCCTCTGTGTGTCTCTTCTGCCCAGCCCAAGGCTGCCCCCCAGACCCTCTGTGTTTCTCTGTTTCCAAAATGAGCATTGATGATGCAAACACATACATCTGTATTATCAGCGAGACTGATAAGTCCCTGAAAATACAAATTTTAACTATGTTGCACAAAGCAATGAAAATAGTATGTTCAGATTCATAATAATTTTTATTATAAAAACAAAATGCATGGCCATTTCATATTTGTAAAGCACAAGAGAATATGTTGGCACTATATAAATGCCAATCATACTAATAATAATGTAACATTTCATCTCCATCACATCTCAGCATTCTCACTTCTACCATCTATCACCTAACCCTCTCCCTCTCCTCTGTCTTTCCGTTGTACTGTCTATTTTCTGAAACCTTATCGAAGGTTAGACCCTGATTCAATATCCAATAATAGCACGAAATGTTTTTGAAAACTGTCACAAATCATCTCCAATCATTTTCACCCACCGCACTTTCTCCCTCAACATTTTTCTTCCTTATGCCCAATTGACCTGGATTTCCTAGCCATCACCAGACCTGTCACTCTTATTTGGCTTCTTAGCTGGAACTTTGCCATTTTAACAGCTGGAGAGTTATTTTCTGTTCCTTTCCTATTAGAACTGATAAAAGATCAATCAGTACTTATGTGAAATTGTCTCAGGTGGATTACAGTTAGAGATAAACCCAAATAATATGAATTTGTTAGAGGTATTGAATTAATTCATTTGAGGGCAATGAATAGTCGTCTTTGGGTTGATGACAAGTATATACATGGTCTTCATTTAAAGAACACAAATAGTCCATGTACCCTATATTTGTGTGGAACATGTTTTTATAAAAGAGAAGTATTACAACACCAGATCACAATGACAAATTGTAAATACTACTTTACAAAAGGGTAGTGGATACCTGGCACAGCTTCCCAGTAGAAGCTGGATTCAGATGCACTGTAATGGAATTCAGAAAATTTGTACTCAATAAGTACCCAATCTTTTATACATAGAGATAAATTTCACACCTAATAAAAAAAATGATACTCACATATACATTTAATAAAAAAGAAAAGATTCTCTCGTGTGCAAAATGCTCACACCAAACCAGGAAGTGATTGGTGCTTACTGTATTTACTGTTGCACTGCTGAGCATTTGCCTTGACCTGTGGTTTATATGTACACCAAAGCATTCTGGGAGTTCTGGTTCAGTTGTGGTTCAGACATGAAATCATGTACAGCCATAGCTTTGGAATAAAAGAGCAAATGCTGCAGAAAGAGTTAAAATGGCAGGAGTATGAACCAAACCTAATAAGTTAAAAACCAAAAAAAAAAATGATAGTAAAAAAATACATAAAGGGCAACTAACAGTAACCAAAACTAAACACTTATTAGTGCACACTTTAAGTATCACCCCATTATATGAGATCACTTCTAGCTTTAGAAATTGAGATTTTTTTTTCATTCGTTAAACCCAAGAGTAGCATGACCACTCTTGTTTACGCTAGAAAACCCCTGCCCCCGAAAATGCTAGAAATATTAACAAACTGCATGATGATATTTATATATGGATTTAAAACATCTGGTTATTTAAGTATTGAGTAGCCTAGTTGTTTATTTTAGAAAATAATGCCCATCTGGCTGAAGTGCCTTATGGGTGAATTGAGTGTCCCCTCTTTCTTACTTTATAAAATAATTCCAAACTTTTACAAAGCTCCTACGTTGCCCCCTCACAGCTGCCAATCAGAGCATGCTCATCTGATTGATTTGTGCCCCAGAACCATGAGGAAATCATTGCTTCTCATAGAGAAGCATTGGATGCAATGCTTTAATATGAGAAGCTTTTGCTGGCACAACATGGCAATTGCTGATCATGTGTCCTGCCTATCAAAGCTTTTCTAGTGATGGTCTCCAGGGCCAAACTGAAGTTGTGTCAAGGACACCCATTCACCACTGGCTTTGAGGTACATAAACTCTATGTAACAGGAAGAGGGGACTGAATCTAAAGTATTTTTAAAACACTCCAGCGTTATAAATAAAAGGTATTTATTTGCAACTCTAGAGTGTACACTTTATGGCAAGATAACCCTAAACTACATTATCCATAACTCTAGTGTTACCACCACTCTCTCCAAACATTCATGCCCCATGCTTCCAATAACACACACGCATCTAAACACAATATGACTATAAGCGTTTATTTAGCACCAAGATTTTCCAAAGCGCTTTTCAATTATGGAATGGGAAAGAGGTGAGGAAGCCAATCTATGAGGATTTGAGGTAGGTGAATACATGTCATTAAGTGTCTTGCCCAGGGACACTTACTGGGAAGGATTTAAACCTGAGTTTCCTAGTTCTAAGGCAGTGACGTTACCACTGCTCTAGATTTTTCTGCATTCCTTCTCTATCGCAGACCATGACCATTTTAAATAAAATATATGGTGTTTAATCCCCATACAAAACATAAAGAAAACAATTATTGTTATTTAAAAAAAATATGTTGCTTGCACTGCTTAGAGTTCTTAAATCCTTACTACAAATATGCATTCTACATGTTCTTTTTGGTTTAAGTCTTTAATGAAGAACTGATTTGTTTTCCTGTTTGATCCACATTTATTTGTTGCCTTTTAATAAAACTACCAAAGGATTTACTTGGCATTGCTATAATAAAACACAGGATTTAAACCCTGGACCTACAAAGTTCCTGCAAAAACTCGTATTGTTCAAGTGATTATGGGTTGCAAGGGATATTGTATCACTCCAAGCTGCTCTGAATCTTCACCAGTGTTAGCATGTGACAGATGTCTTGTGTTAATGTCAAATGATTAAATGTCATCTCTGCAAACCACTCCCTAGATATATAGAATTCTACTCCATCGTCCACACAATCTGACTTCAATCTGCTAAATCGGTCAAAGCCTGCAATGTCCTTGATTGTCAATAAAGACGCACACAGCAATCTTCATTGCAATTGCAAGAAGTATCCAAACTAAATTCTCACTGCGCTGTAAAGCTGCCATGGGGTTGTTTAGGCATCACCAATGGGAATTGTCTATCGTTTTTCTCTAGAACGTTCAAAAAGTGATGAAGAAGCCAAAACCCACACAGATTCATACAAGGTAGTCATAAAGGTTATAATAGACGTCGCCCAGAGTCTTTCACATACTGCTACCATATTGCTATACAGTGGGTAGAGAGTTGATGACAGAGGTACATTGTTTCAACTGGAAGTTTAATATAACAGTGGGATGGCATAGGTTCAGATTGCAGTATACTAAAGAAAAAAGTATTTCAAAAATTATAATTTTTTTTATCCTATTGACCTTGCATTATTTCCATAGCAGTGTTTCCTTTTCTAGTTTAGCCCTCTTAAGTGCCATTTTGCAAGCATATATATTTCATAAATAATGACCCATAGTTTAAATGTCCATTTCTATTTTTTTCTACTTCTTGAGTGACCCCCTCACAAAGAATCATTGGTTTGAATTAGTTTATTTTGTATTTTTTTTTCTAATGGTACAAGGTGAGCCAAAATTAAAAGTAGGATTTGACAGGTCAATAACGTATTTGTTAGTTGTCCAATTTTTTTGTTGCAGGAACATATTATAACTAAGTCTTGTGAGATTAATCATGGTTAATTTCACGAAGGCGCAACAAGTAAAAATAGTGGAAATCTATTTTCAAAATGGCAGGTCCATTATTTTGACACAAAAATAAACTGATTCTGAAATGTGGTTTCAATTGGATGGAGCTGCTGCCTATACACCCAGGGCCACAATGGACCTCCTGAGACAACTGTTCAGTGAGCAAATAATTTCAAGTAATTCCCGGGTTAATTTTCTGCCATGGTCGCCTGACTTTTCAACTCCTAATTGCTTCTTGTGGGAATATCTGAAGGTGAGGGTGTATATGAACAAACTGCATAAACTTGAGCAGCTCAGGGAGAATATCCATGCAGAAATTTGAGTGCTAGAACCTCAAACATTAACTAATGTTATGAACTATGCAGTCAAAAGAGCATGAGTTTGCGAGGCGGTAAATGGAGTTTATATAAAAGATAGTCAAAAAAATCTTCATATGTAAAGCACTCAGTGAATATAATATCATTGAAATTGGTTCATAAATAAAAATGTTATTGACTCCTTAAACCCTACTCTGGATCTGGACCCACCCTTAATATACTAAGAGGTGTACTTTGTAATATGTTGTGTTATCTGTTCATATATGTAAAGGATCCTGCTATCCGTGCAGCGCTGATCCTTGTAGCGTCTCCCGAAATCCAAGCTGAAAAGAGTGAAGTAGTGATTATAGCTCCCAATTCCCCAAACATGAGTCGAGACTTCATGAAGGGGTAAAACGAATGTGTTTATTGATGGCCAAACTCAGCCCTTTTATGATGGTCTTCCAGCATGGACACCTTGTGAAAGACTGCAACAGAATATACAGAACCAATCACTGTACTTTACAAATATTACACACACCCACAGGAAGAGTGTAACCCCTCCTCTCTATCCTGGAGATAATTAACTTACCCCTCCTCTCTATCCTAGAGATAATTAACTTAAGTGGTTGCAGAGAACCTAATTATCTCCGGGCAGAGAGAAACATGTTCTTTTTATTTTATAACAAAACAGTATTAAAATATATAACTTGTATTTCACCGAACATAATCCCCACATTCCACATACCCCCAGATAGCTTGGATCTGAGCGCATATTATAGGCGAATAGCGCTCAGATCCCACGAACACAGTTCTCAAAAACGTCGAGCAAAGTCCAAGTTCACCAGTTGTTCGTGCCATTCAATCTGAACAGAGTTCCATAACTGTAGCTACCTGGGGTTGGTAGGTCTTTGGTGAAAGAAAGTCCCGAACGGCAAGGAGATTAATATGTTCGGGAGATATTACCCGTATAGACGAGGGCTTCGTACGTATCAGCGGTGTGTGGCGGAATAAGTATCCGAAAATAGTTCCAGAGGATTGTTGCCTTTCCACCACTGAGCGTTCGACGGTTTTAAAATGGCGACCGCCACGTGTTCGTCAAACGAACGAGGGCCACCATGCTTTTCGTTAATTACCTTGCGGTTAACCGCAAGATCTGGGAGGTAAAAGAGGGGCACACGACCTCAGTGGGAGGTCGGGTGCTTCGGTAGTTTTATTCGGATCTTTAGTATTATACGAATTAAGCATAATACGCATGGTCAAACGAAATGCTGTTTCTGAGGCTGGTTAAACAGGGATTTCGTTACAATATATATGTATTCACCTATACACATAAACACAGATACACACACTGAAACACATGCAGATACACAGACACACAGACTGACGCAGATACAGACACACCAATATACATACAGACAAACAGATACACAACCTGACACACATGCAGATGGTCAGACACACAGATACCCACACTAACAACATACAGATACACACAATGACAACATACAGATGCACACACACATACAAATACACAGATACATACATACACTGACAGACATACTGACATACACAAATACATACACTGACAAACTGACACACACACTGACAGACATACTGATACACACATAGGAACATACACTGACAGACATGCTGACACACACCAATACACATACACTGATAGACGTGCTGGCACACACACTGACAGACATACTGACACACACACAGGCACACATACTGACAGACATACTGACACACACAAACACACACTGATAGACATACTGACACACCGACAAGCACATGCACTGACAAACATGGTGACACACACAGCTAGATACACTGACAGACATACTGACACACGCATACACATACACATACAATGATAGACATGCATACACATACACTGATAGACATACTGACACTCAGTATTACCGGGCGTATTACCGGGCCTTAGAACGTCCGGATTTAACAGATAAAAGGAAACGTACAAGACAGGCTGAGGTCAGGAATACAGAGTGTGCGTAAACGGTTAGGAAAGCCAAAGGTCAAGGAATAAAGTAGTCAGAATAGTCAATAACAAAGCCAAAGTCCAAGGGATACAGAAATCAGAATAGTCAATAACAAAGCCAAGGTCAAAATTCACGATACCAGAAACGCACTTTCGGATAACTAGAATGGAAACCACGACAGGGCACAGAAAAATGGCCAAAAAAAGGTTTAAATAGATTTAGGTGCTTCTTGATTTGTTGTAGAGGAGCATGTGACAGTTAGGCACTTCAGGGGTTAATTAAGAACCTTAAAAGGTTTTGACTTGCAGCGGCCGGCGTCTCTAATGTTGTAGACCTGGCCACTGTGTAAGGGGAGGGGCGCCTGTCAGCTCCGAGGCTGCTTAGAGTTATGCCAGCAGATGCCACAGGATGAGGTGAGTAATTGGCGGCATTCCCATTACCACGTGGGAATGCCGTCGCAAAAAGATGCGCCCGCCGGATCCCCGTCCGCTCTCTGGCAGGAGCGGACCCGGCGAGCGCCTTGACACAAGGTAAGTATTTGGCGGCATTCCCCTTGTGATGGGGGAATACCGCCATGACTAGACGCTAGCGATAGGTCCCTGACCACTATCTGGCAGGAGTGGACCCGGCGGGCGGCGTGACACACATACACTGATAGACATACTGACACACACACTGACAGACATACTGACAAACACACGCACATATACTGACACATGTACTGACAAACACTGACAGCCATACTGACACACACATACACAAGCACATACATTGACAGACATATTGATTCACACAGACATACTGACACGCACATTCACATAAACTGACAGACACACTGACACACACACTGACAGACATACTCACACATAAACAGATACAAACACTAACAGACATACACACACCTAGACATGTTGACACACATAAAGGAACATACACTGACAGAGATACTGACACAAACACAGACAGGCATACTGACACACACAGAAGACATACTGACATACGTAAATTTTTTATTTTTTAACCCACCCTCCAGTTTCCTACCTTTTGCTGGAGGGCGGCTTCCCTGGGGTCCAGTGTGGTGCCTGGGGCTGATGGGAGTGAGGAGCACTACCTCCTCCTCCCTCTCGCATGGCTCCTCTCAATATGGAAGGAAGTGACTCACGTCTGTCACTTCCTCACAGGCTGCCAAAAAGCAAGGGGCACGATCGCACTGTAAATGGGCCACAGCGCCCGACTGGGCCGCTGCTGATACAAGCCCACAGGGTTGCTCTAAGTGCATGGGCCACCCAGTGGGCCTCCTTAGTGTCAACTGCTTTGGGCCCCCCAAGAGTAACTGGGCCCGGGGCAGCTGCCCCGTTTGGCCCGTGTTAAAGACGGCCCAGCACATAGGCCAAATTTCCTTATTCATTCATCACAATGGTTAAGGCCAAGGGATATAGCTGTGACATGCGGAAACAGTGGCTATTGGAAAATAGCAAAAGCATTAAAAATGCCCATGTCCACTATTGGGGGCAATAACTAAGAAGTTCCAGTCAATTAGAAATGCTATGAATCAACTTGAAAGAGGAGATGTTTCTATATTGTCTCAACACACTGTGAAGAGGATGGTTCGAGTGGCCAAAAAATTTCAATGAATTACAGCTCGAGAATTGCAGAGGTTAGTTTTGTCAGGAAATCTCCAAAACTACAATCTGATGTCACCACAAGTTGTTTGGAAGGGTTTAACAAAAAAAACCTTTATTCTCAATGGGTTTTTTAAACCCGTGTTGTGTTTGCAATTGTTTGATATCCATGACAGCAAAGTATTTTTCTGTATGTAACAAAAGATCAAAAGGTTAGACAAAAAAGACAATTTTTCACATCCTTTTTTGATGCTTACCAATGATGCCAGTATTGGTTAAGGGTACTATGCAGGTAAAACTAGAAGAAACTCAACACAACAGTTAGTGAAAACTCTTCTGACTTTTATGTTTTAGTGAATAAAATCCAAGGTAAATAGTAATCAATTATGTAATCACTGTACATGTTCTTACCGATCGGTTTTGGCATTACTTGGCAAGGTTATGGCAAGGTTTATACATCGTGATAAATATATATATTTTTTAGTTTTTTTTAAGTTAAGATTTACAACAATTACATCCCATCACATGTTTTTTTTTAAAAAGAACAACAATTACCAGATTCTACTATTTACATGACGTAAAGTCGCAGGCGAATATTATGCGTATCTCTTTCTTTTATACCTCAGCAGCAAAGAAAGTATATTAAGATATTCATAGAAAAAAAAAAAACCAAGTACCCTCAGAGATTTAACCATAACATCTTAGCCAATGAGAGCAGTCCACATTGCATATACTCCCATGTGACCCTAAGCCACTTCTCTTTCTTGGTGAAGCCAAGAATCAACAAAAAGAACCAAACAAAAACAACACAACCAGACAGTCGAACAGTCATTGTCCGTGAGACGACATCTTCTGAGGGAACGGATCCTTGGGAACATATCCGTTGAAACTGTGGATGAAACCGGTCTTGATGGGAGTCATCGTAAAGTGTTAAGCTGGAATGAAAAGAGAGAACAAATGGGTCTTAATAAAATCATGACTTTATATCATGTAAATAGTAAAATCTGGTAAATGTATCAAAGGACACGGAGGCTCATATTATGCTAGTTCAAAGCTGTGAAATAACCATAGATGAGACATGTTTTGTAGGGCGAAAGTCATGTTCCTTAAACGTTGATGCACAAGACCAATCAGCCGTCCGAAGAAGATCTTCCAGTTTACAGCCCAAGTTGAAAGCTTTTGAAGCCATGTCCCTTCTAGTAGAGTGTGCGCCATGGACGGATGTATCTATGTGAGCCGAAGACATCCTCCCTTTCACCCAGCGGGCTAGCGTCAGTGTAGATACGGGACGATGAGGTAGTTTGATAGCCAAGAACAACTCGTGATACGCTGGATCCCTGAATGATCTTAAAGTATTATTATTTTGGTGAATCAGGGCTTTACCCCTTTTTCAAGTCCGCACTGCTTTTGTCCGATGGGTGGCTCTTTTACATGGGGGCCCCACGACCGCAATGGTAACAGGACGCAACCTGTCCTTCAATCCAGTTTTGTAGGTATCTTCTCCCACATAGTGGGTCTTCTTTGTAGTCTTATGGTCGCTAGGGACCACCGGCTTATTGTCAGAGGCCTTAGGGAGAGTCAAGCCAGGAGCGTGACTAGACGCCATAATAGCAGATGTAATGGAGTGGGACAAATTATCCGACTTAGCTCCCATAGCAGTATAGATGGCCTGGGTGACCAATGTGGTCATTATAGCATCCAGGAGCGAGTGGAACTCTTCTGAATTAATCTGCTCCAGTGAGGCTACGTCCTCCACCGGATGGGTTGAGGGTCTATGGACAGGGGCCAGTCACTGCCTTGTGGCAATCTCAGAGGTGTTAGGAGCATTAACCTCCAACTCAATAGGGGTCTGCATGATGACAAAATATGGGGCAACCACACTCTGCACTGGGGTGAACTAATTGAAAAAAGGTATCTTGACACAGAAGGGAGGACTGAGCTTAAAAGGCTGTCAGGCACAATAAGCTCCAAGAAACTAGCAAGTGACAAAGTGTCAGGGTGGTAATCCGGTGCCCGGAACCCAGACACAGTGTCCAGGCGGCGGGGCGTGGACTGGGACCCATTATGCCTGATTTTAAGTAGGAGTCACACTATGGAGGAGGATTAGCAGGGTCTGGTGCAGGGTAACCGCACGCCCCCTGGTGTTGAGCACCAGCGTCTGTGCAGCCACATACCAAGACCCTGATTCAGCTTATGCGGATACCAGCAACTAGGAGCTTGGAAATTAAGCAGACCTCCCAGGAGCTGAATATGGAGGCTCTGCAGCAAGATTGTATCCAGTACTAGAAACAAGGCAAGACTAGAGATAGACACCAAACATGAAAACAAGACAGAACTAATAGAACCCAGAACCAGAGAAGGATAGTAAGCTAAACCCAGAACATATACACAAGACATGAGGAAAACATGAACATAACATGGGCATGACTGGACAGGACTATACATGGACTGTGTATACAAACTAAAACAAAACAAGATAACATAGGCAAAACAAGAGGAGAAATAATTAAGTACTACATATGGAAATCATGGGGATTTAGTCACACTATATGATCATACATTGCATAAGCCTGCCAACAACGCCAATGTACCCCATATCTGGCAGGTCCTACACTGCCTAATGTATGCTAAAACATCCTAAGTAGACATATATAGCACTTACCTGCAAGAAAGGGCAGAAGCTTTGAGCAGCTGCCTGCAGGACTCTGAAACAGAAAGGAAAGATGGAAAACAAACGGGTGTGGCAACATAAAACAAACATTTAAAGGAAACCTGGAGACTGGGAAATCCAGGGACGAATTATAGGAATGAACCCAGAAATCCCAGCATAAAGAAAACCAGATATAGACTAGAAAACCAAAAAACCAAGGAAAACTAAGCAAGAATAGCAAAAAGAGTACTGGATACCAGAAGCCAAGTCCAGACATCAGAACAGAGCAGAGCAGATCATGAAACAAAGCACAACAAAGTATACTGGCAGCTTACCGAGTGTTCCTTCAAGAATAGCATCAGGAAAGCACTGGCAAGCTGCCCAACAACTCAGGCAGCCAATCAGCTCACGTCCGCTTCTAAATGAGCGTCGCGAGCTGGGAAAAGCGCAACACAACTTTGCCAGACACAAGATGGGCACCGCGATGCGCAGCTGCGAACTGCGCATGCGTGAGCAGGGCCAGTCGCGGTATAGATCGCAAACCGGAGGGCAGTCACCAAGACGTGTCAGACACCGGGAAGTCGGGGTCACAGAGGCCGGGACAACCACGGCAGGGGGGCGGGAAACCTGCAGGAAAACAGGAAAAACGGAAAGCAGAGGGCCCTGCTTCAATTACAGGGGAAATTAATATACACAAATACAAGCAATAAACAAACAGGTAATAGCAAGGGGTGGGAGGGGTAGTAAGTCCTCTTCCCCTTCGGCGAGGCGCCTCTCCCAGGCCGTTGAGTCCTTGACCACCTGTCTTGGGCGCTTAACTGGAGCCTTGCCCTTCAGGCTGCGTGGCTCAGTGCCTTCACCCTTCCAATAGTGCTTAGGCGCTCTCGCTTGTTCCCTCCTAGGAGAGTCTGAATCCTCTGCGGTGCGAGGGGTCCCCATAGTGCCCTTATCCTCTGTGTCAGGGTACCTGAGGCCTCTACCTCTAAGGGAGGTAGAGACTTAGTAATTTATCCGTCCAAACGAGCTGTTTCCTTCGTTCCTCGCGGTTCATCCAGTCACTTAAACACCGACCGCGAGGAATCCACGTCCTTTTCTAGCGGGACGCTCAATACGTGACGTCATGGCGCTATCACGAGCAACCTGCCACTCAAGTGTCCGATATCCTATCGGTACTTGTCAGAGGCGTGTCCTTCATCCGGAGCCAGGGTATTTAAGCTTACTTCTTACTTCAGCTCATTGCCCTGTCGTGGTTCTAGCTTGTCTAGTCACTCAGTGCTCTGGTATTCTAGTTTGCTCTATTTGGTTTTGACTCGGCTTGTTGTACTACCCTGCTTCTCTGTTATCCCTTGACCCGGCTTGTCTCTCGCTTATCTGTCTTCTCGTTCCCTCGACCTCGGCTTGTCTCTGACTATTCTCTATTACTCTCGGTACGTTAGTCCGGCCATTCTAAGGCCCGGTATACGTACCTTTCCACTCTTTGTACCCTGCGTGTTGGATCCCTGTCCCGATCCTGACACTCTGGCACTTGTGGGAAGGCCCTAGCCAAGGCCAGATTAAGAGCCCAGTGGACCTGGTGCTGACAATTATGATGGGCCTAATTACAGAATCTTATCGACCAAAAACACTAAAAAAGTCATACCTACCAATCGTCATGTATCTGGCGGAAGTGGAGCTAAAGGGAAACTTATAGGATGCAGCTATTAGAAAACACACACTCTATGCTAATCTCTCTCTAATTTATGCTTTCATCTTTCAAGTAAATCCATACCCCTAACAGCAGTGTCCAGTGAAGCAGGCAGTCAATAGACGGGGTAAAAGGGTGGGCCACTGACGCAAATCATGTAATCAGAACTGCCGAAAGAGGCGAACATGCCTTAAAAAAGGGGGCATGTCTGTGTAAAGAATTGGAAGGCCAGCCTGGCATGAATGCATTTCAGGCTTCCTGCCAATCATGCAGGCTGGCCAACTAAGGGCATACTATGCAGACAGCACCCTGAGCTTGGCATAACTGCGTCTAATGATGAGTTTGCTCAGCGTTTTCCAAGGACTGTCCCCTAGCATTCGCTGGTCCATTCCTCTCCTAACCTCCTTACTAGCAGGCATAAGCTCCTGGTATATAGTCTGGGACAGAGGAAAGCTGTATGTAGTGAGTGTAGAAGAAAGGGAACATGCCACAGTGTTAGAGAGACTGAAGGAGCAAGAGTATTTACATAGTGAGCAAAGTCAGCTTTACCTTAACTAATTTCATTGTCAGCCAGTTCACACCAGTTTTCTTCCCATACATCCCTCTAAAGTTTCCATGCTTAACCCCTTAAGGACCAACCTTCTGGAATAAAAGGCAATCATGACATGTCACACATGTCATGTGTCCTTAAGGGGTTAAGCAAGAGTATGTGAAGGATAGTAAGGGTTGCTACCTTTCTTGTAAAAAAAATACCGGCATGATTAATAATGTATGCGTGTAAATCACAAGGAGTGACCTAAGAGAAAATTCTATAAAATCACCAAAAAACTACTTACATTTATTCTACTGAATAAAAGATGGATTGTTCCTAGTGTCTCCCTGTCTCCCAGTGTCTTAGTGTCCCCTAGTCTCCCAGTATCCTCTAGTGTCTGTGTCCCCTGTGTATTACAGTGTTCCAGTGCTTGATGTGTCCCAGTGTCCCCATTTCTCAGTGTCTTCTACGTATCACAGTGTCCCAATGTATCACAATGTCTCAGTGCCCCATGTGTCTCGGTGCCCCATGTCTCCCAGTTCCCCTCATGTCCCCATGTTGTCCAGTGTCACTTGTACACTAGGGGACACTCAAGAGACATGGGAACACTGAGACATTGGGACACTAGGGGACACTGGGAGACACTGAGAGACAGTTGACACTGAGACACTAGGGCCACTGGCTGGGAGATATGGAGACACTGAGAGACTTGGGGACATTGGGAGACATGGGGACACAGACGCTAGGGACACAGTGTCTCAGTGTCCCCATGTCTCCCAGTGTCCCCTGATCTTCCACGCAATAGGTGAAACACCAAGTGTCTCAGTGTTCCCAGTGTCCCCATGTCTCCCTGCAGCCTTTACCCCAAAAGTGCCTAGTGTCTCACAGCATCCCCTAGTGTCTCAGTGTCCCCATGTCTCCAGTGTCCCCTGATCTTCCATGCAATAGGTTAAACACCAAGTTTCTCAGTGTTCCCAGTTTACCCAGTGTCCCCTAGTGACTCCCAGTGTCCCCATGTCTCCCTGCAGCCTTTACCTCATCCCTCACTTCCCTGAGCTATAGGCTGTCTCTGCAGGCTGGGAGCTGCTGTCTGGACTCTCCGTGCTGTGTAGCTGCTCCCCCACGGATCAATGAGTAAAGAGAGGCAGGGAGATGCTATAACTTCCTATCCCTGCCTCTCTCCACACATAGTGACCCCTACTGGCCGGCACAGGTATTGCAGAGTAATCTCTGTTTATACATAGAAATATGCCTGCATTTGTATTGCCGGTTTTACTGCAATACTGGCACTGGCTAGGCAGCCTGAAATACCATAAAATATAGGTGGCAACCCTAAGGGTAATGTGTTAAAAAAAAAAAAAGTTACATTTTTTTTCTTCTTTCAAATCAATGGACCTATTCCATGGGCCTTGGCCTGGGCCTGGAGCTGCAACTCCATCAGCCCCTATGTTAATCCGGCCCTGGCCCTAGCCAGGGCTTTCTCCACAGAGGCAGCCATTGGCGCATTAATCATGGCTTGTAAGCTTTGTTCCTGGGTCAGATTATCAATAGCGTGCTTGTAGCGTGACACCTACGGGTAGAATAGGACAAGTGTCACAAACAGAAGCAGCCGGGGGCAGCAAACCCAAATAGTAAGGCAGTGACAAAACAGTAGTGTATATAAACAAATGTATAAGAGGCCAAACTGGGGGTCACCCAGTGGAAACGCCCCCGGGCGTATGGCTGGCGGGGGGGGCGGGACTAATTGGGCACAGTCAGAGCAGGCCAATCATGGGGCACAGCCAAGGCAGGCCAATCATGTGCGCTGTAATAGTACAGCCAATCTGAGCACCAACTTACAGGGGTGCATCTATAGGTGATCACTCCAACTGGAAGTATGTCTGGTGAAATGGGGAGGGTGTAAAGCAGCTATACAAAATACAGCAATGAAGGCAATAATATAAATCCCACAGCCACCCACTAAGAGCAGGAGGCAGTGGTACTCTGACCTGTACTGATGCTGAGCAGCAAAGAAAGAGGAAGTAGTTGGTGGGGAGGAGAGTTTTATTGTATCTTACTTTTTCTGATTGGTTGTTCCTCTCTGTGTTAATGTGCTGCTGTGGAGTTCTAGTAAAGAGAGACTTAAGCAAATATGAAACCTCCTGTCATGTTATAAAATTGTGTTTGACATAAGCTATAGGGCCTGTTTTCAGCAGTTCTATCGTTTTAAATGTCAATTTTGTCTTGTCTGTTTTTTTTTTTAACAAGTTGTATATCTGATAATTTTTTTACCATATGCATTGGCACTCTCCCATCTATAGTGGTGCTGGTAGCAAGGTAGCCCAAAAATACACCTTAGATAGCTATAAAAATAATATGTGATACCGCACTCATAATATAATGCAGAAAGACTGTATCTTTATTTCACAAATCTTTCATTAGATATAGGTACTGCAATAGCAAGTGTTTTCATAGTCCTTTGCTCAATAGCAGAGCTGTTGCATACCTATATTGTTCACTTTCAAAATAGTAAGCAAGGGCACAATTGCATAACCAAAAAACGATGAATAAATCGCAAGGTGCAATATACACTTATTTATGCCTCTAACACATAAAACATTGATATAAAAAAATCCCTTGTAAGTATGTGTGCGCTCGGGACAAAACCGTTCCTTCGAAGGCCCTAACTTGTTTAATACATGTGTCAGTCTTTTATTTCCAGTATTTTGGGCGCGCCTGCCATTTCCTGTGGGTCGCCTTTTCCTGTGGGTCATTCCAGGTGAGCATTTGCACACATGCACCCTGCGAGTATCTCATACTCTATCTTGAGTGTGTCTGTGTAATTCCGTGCGCGTGCTTGCTTGCAAATAAAAAAAACTTAAACAACTTCATTTACACTCATGATTTGACATATATACAATGCTCGAATTCTTAGTCTCCAAAGTTTACCTATTTCTCATTGTAAAAGTACATGGGAGACAAACAAAAAAAATATAGGGGGGGGGAATAGATTTATGAAAGGGGGTTTGTAAGAGATAATAGAAGCTAATTATTTCAAAAACTATGCTACAGAAGGGAAGTAGAATTTATAGGGGAAATTTAAAGATTTAAAGGGATATGCAACAATTATATACCTAAGAGAAATCATTACTATACTCAATCTCTACATATCTTTATGAGTTCATTTAGGAAGCTGATAATCAATAAAGAATTTTGAAATGTTTGCAAAGGGGTATTAAATGGTATAATGGCAATCAGGCATATATTATACACTGTTTATCACCAAGGTTAATCCATACATAAATCATCACAAATAACACGTACTGTACCTATTGTCACAAGAAAACAAGGAGTTCCATACCACACTACTCATGATTTAGCACAAATCCATCATAAAGTAAAAACAGAGATATAGGTCGCGCTATACTACAATAATACAATAAAAGGATAAAATGAGATGGGAGATAAATATAAAATGTACTCACATATATGTACACAAAGAATAAAATAAAATAAATATAAATATGAGCGTAATAGTCCCAATATATAGTGGATTCCAATAAGCTGATGGAAACTTGATACTGTAGTCAGTGAGAAGCTGGATCTTCTATGGTGTAGGAAGTCTTGACTCAATGATGAACATGTAAATGAAAAGACAGAAAGACTCCAATAGTGCAGACTGTATTAACGTAGATAAAATAGAGTGAATATAAGGGAGGTATTTCACTCACCTATTCGAGAGCATGTACTTGCTCAAGTGTAATCAGCATTCAGTGGCGTTTACCCCCCACTGGCGGGACATAGATGTAGGTAATTCCTCAAAATAAAGGAGAGATAAAATATAGTGCTCACTTTATATAGAATAAAAGTAAGACTTAAAAGTAGAGAGCGTACTCACATTTGAATGAGCAGGATATACTGCTCACTATGATGGCGTGGGTGGTATAATCCCCACCTAGGATTCTTTGGACAATTGTCAGCTCCAAAATGACGTGTAACAGATTTGTTGTATATAGTAAGCCTTCAGGTTGCCACCCCTATAGGTAGGGGGGTAAGTCCTGTTCGTTTGTAGTAACGCCAATCTGGAGACCAAGAAGTTCACACTCTCCCAATGGTTGAAAGTAGAAAACAATGGATTTATTGGCATATAGTAAAATTAAATTAAAATATGGTTCTACGCGTTTCGTTCCCCTTAGGAAACTTCCTCAGGAACCAAAATTAAAAAAACATACAGTTTATACACTCCAAATACTAACAAGTGTATCCATAAGCCTTACACTTACACTTGAGCAAGTACATGCTCTCGCATAGGTGAGTGAAATACCTCCCTTATATTCACTCTATTTTATCTACGTTAATACAGTCTGCACTATTGGAGTCTTTCTGTCTTTTCATTTACATGTTCATCATTGAGTCAAGACTTCCTACACCATAGAAGATCCAGCTTCTCACTGACTACAGTATCAAGTTTCCATCAGCTTATTGGAATCCACTATATATTGGGACTATTACGCTCATATTTATATTTATTTTATTTTATTCTTTGTGTACATATATGTGAGTAAATTTTATATTTATCTCCCATCTCATTTTATCCTTTTATTGCATTATTGTAGTATAGCGCGACCTATATCTCTGTTTTTGCTATATTCTTTCTTGAGGACATTAGAGGGAACCTCATACCCATAGGTTGCAGCTTTTTTCTTGTTTCTCTTCCTTTAGACCACCCAGCGCTGATCCTATACCCCCTTTTTTTTGTCCATCATAAAGTAAGCATACTCACCAGCAGTGTTTTGTGTGAAAATGTGTGTGGTGCCTTCTAGTGGGGACCCCGCATACTGTCAGGTAGCGGACCATAACAGGTCAACAAGTTGAGAGTATAGAGAGAGTTCGAGAGCCAATCGGACCAATCCTGGTCAAAACAATACACTGTGTAGTGAGCAAAAAAATAATAATGTATCTGTTAATTTTGCTTGTGATGTAAACAAATTAATTAATTTTAAAAGTGGCTATTAAAAAGTATCGGAACAGTTGGATTGTGATCAATTCTGCATCATTAATGAAAAGCATCTCCAGCTGTTAACATACCAATAAATATTGTGTACGAGATTGTAATTTACCTATAGCCAGTTTAACTAGTTCTTATGTTTCTGTCAGGATTACTGTATGATTCAGCACGTAGAACTGTATAGCACGGATGACAAATAAGTAACCTATTACCGGTCCTTAGAATGGCCGGATTTAACGTACATAGAATAGTCAAAATACTAGCCGAGGTCAGGGAACACAGAAAGGGACGCAGCGATGAGGAAAGCCAGGAGTCAGGATACCAGAATATAGAGAAGTCAATAAACAAAGCCAAAGTCAAAAAACAGGTAGAAAACTATAAACAGGAACGCGCTCTCGGACAACCACAAGGGAAACCACGACAGGGCACTGAGCAGGAGGAGAACTGGGCCTAAATACCCCTCCTCTAGATCTGATAGGCTGTAACCGGCATTTGACCCCAAAGTCAGTTACCAGGTTTCATTTGCATAATTGCTGCTCAGCATTAACCCTTCTGTGGATTAGGTTGCTGCTCAGCACAACTTTTCCTGTATGGACAGTAAATGTCATTAACCACATTTTTATGTAGAATATGTGTCAGCCTAAACCAAAATGACATAACCAACCCACTACTATTAATTATATAGTTCCAAAAAGACAGAGTAGTTTGTAAAAAGTTTTTAAAAAAGGCTTTCACTTTTTTTACATGATGATAATGGTTTTTCATTAATTATTGATTTTATAGATAATACTTGTTAAAGTGGAATTAACTCTATTGTTGAAGAACAAATACTGTACAAAGACTGTGTTTAGTGGGCTTGTAATCAGCTTTACCCACTTCTCTTCTAATCTGATTGAAACAGATTTCCTCTGAAATCTTTTTTTATTATTATTTTGTTGATATTAAAAGGTCACAAATTTGCAACTGTCTTAAACTTTAATTTGGGCTTGTAGCAATCAGTTTTGTTAGGATGTGCAGATCAAAAATCAAAACTCAAATCAGAGCAATATCATTAATTATATTATAAAAGTAAAATAAGGGTACACAATATCTAATGGAATTTGGGGCAATATTAGGTACGGTATTATTGAATGCATTTTAGCCTATTTTCTCAAGCCCTATATTATGTCTATGTTCATCGTAATGCCTTTTGACCCTCTGCATTTACTCTATCATAATTATCCTTTAATACTCTTATAAATGAACTTTTAGCTTATCTTTCGTTAATTCTCAGGACGACCAAAGCACTAACGTAACAAAACCGAAGCCATCTGAATAAAGTGGTTAACCCCTTTATAGATTACAGAAGAGAGACTGGTATTATGTCGACAAGTGAATTTCACCACCATTAGTAAGAGCTGTAAAATGGAAATTAAAAAACAATATCTACCTAGATAAGCTGTATAAGGTATCTTGAACACCAGCCTACACCCTGTGTGTCAATGAAATCTTCTGTTATATATCTAAATAAAAAAATAGGCCTCTGGGAGTCGCTTAATTTACTAGTTTAATTAATTTACCCATATTATTAAGGAATACCTATATACATGGATTACATGCACACACATATATTTATCCAACTAACTAGATCTCTATGCAAAACGAACCTACATGTTTAGACAGAACTTGGTAAAATCATTGGCTTAATCATGTGTAAGATGTCCTGATGTCCTAATGTTTGCTGGGGGTCAAACAAAAGCATCTAAAATAAATATTGATTTTTTTTAATGAGTTCTGAATAAGTGGCTCATTACTCGCTCATTTACCCGATGATTACTTGGCTAGATTATTGAAATTTATCCACAACCTCAGGCATGGTAAATGTTTAACTGATCCTCTGGGACAAATTAACATTCTACTAAAGAGCAGAGAATATACAGACCTTATAAGGGGTCTCCCACAAAGCTATGATTGAATTATTTTTCTTAGGTTTGTGAAAGACAAGCACTTTCTACCAGTATCACTCCAAACAGGGTCTTCATCAGAGCTCATATGCCAAGTGTTTACTACCGGGCAGGTTTCCTAATAAAAGGGGAAATGGGTTTCCACATGCAAACACAAACAATGAAACAGAAATAAAAGACATAGAAGCAGGTCTAAGAGCTAAAGGGATGTCACAAAATATGTGACAAAATTGAGACGTACAGACATAATTACATGCAAGATACATCTCCAATGCAAACAAGGAAAATACATATTTGAACATGTGATTGACAGTACTACAACATAAAAAATATACACAATAATAACATAAAAACCTTATATATAAAGTGCCCACATACACCAAGATACCTTTGCAGGTGCCCCCAGGATCATTAACGCAGGAAGAACTACGTCAGCATCTAAAAAATGGGTGCATCTTGCTGTAGCAGCGATTTGCATTTTGGTAGCATATTGATAAATTAAAAATGTAAGTTGTATTAAACCCCATTCATTTTGAAAATATACTTTTTAAAGGGTATGTTAAAGTGGCTTGAAATTGAGCTAAGCACTTCAGGTGAAGCTGTCTTAAAATCTCCTCTTATGAGGGTTTTAACTCAAAATGAATCTCATGTTTGAAGGGATAATTGATTCTTCTTAGTCTTTTCTGTCAAAGTCTAAATTTGAATGAAAAAAACTGGAGTGATTAACACTGCACATTGACCTAGCTGTGAATGCTCGGTTTAATTCCCTGTACTCAGAATTCTCGTATTCCTAATTCACAAAACGTATTAAGTCTCAATAAATTCCCTTAGTTACACGAAGAGATTGGTCTCCTAAATAGGAATACATTGAATTCAACATTCTTTTTATTTTATCTTCCATGTCAAATTTTTTTTGTTCATTCAGTACATTTAGGATAATTCACTAAAATTAAACTCTAAATTAGCAAACTTAAATCTGAATGGCATAATTCAGTCTAAAATAGCAGATTTGGGAAAATTCTCCAAGTTAGCTATCGTCACAGTTGATCTTTTTAAGCATGAGTTATAGTTTGAGTTTTGCTGGTTAAATTCACTGAGATTTGATATGCATATTAGATTTGTATTGAGATTTTGATTTTAGGGATACCTGCTCGACTGCGTCAACAGTTTGACTTTTTCACCCTCAAAATCTGGATTGCCTTTTTGTACTGTTGATCTACATAACAGACTATATATTTTTGTGGAAAAATAACTAGCTGTGTAATAAACTGATATTATCACCTGAATCATTACAGCACAAAAAAGTCAATGGTGTCTTACAAAACAGCATGATGCTGTGCCATAAAAATTAAAGGGATACTATAGGCACTAAAATAACTTTGGATTAATGAAGCTGTTTGGAATTATAGCTCATGTGCCGGCAGTTTCACTGCTCAATTGTCTGCTTTTTAGGAGTTAAATCACGTTTGTTTCTGTTTTTGCAGCCCTAGTCACACCTCCCCTGGCTGTGATTCATATAGCCTGTATGAAAACAATTGTTTAATTTTTAATCAGATGTTAACTTGCTTTATATGTTTTTATCTCCTGCTCTGTAAATTGAACTTTAATCACACACAGGAAGCTGCTGTGGGGTCAAGAAGGCTATTAACAGAGCAGGAGATAATAAACTCTAAATTAAACAGAATGTGCAGTAAAGGACGTGTAAACATTAGATCTCTATTTACAGAAAGTGTTTAGGAAGACTGTGTAGGTCACAGGCAGGACAGTGTGACTAAGGCTGTATGATTTAATGATTTAAATTATTTAACTCCTAAATGGCAGAGAACTGAGCATTGAGACTGCAGTGGCATGATCTATACACGAAATCGGATTCATTAAACTAAATGTGTTTTGGTGCGTATAGTGTCTCTTCAACCTTCATAGTGTCTCTTCAACCTTCTAGGCCAAAATAATCTGTGAAAAAATCTCAAAATTACCTAGTTAAAGGACAAGTTTGGACTTCACTATGGTACATTGAAGGGTAATACATTTTACGTGTCATAGAGGACCAGGTAAAGAGTGTAAGACATGTAGAGAAACATTTATCAAGGCAAAATTGGTGTCCATAGTGATAGGAATTTATTCACTTTGCCCTGTTTTGCCTTGATATCACTATCCCCATAATCCTCAGTGTAAATATGTATTATGTTTTATGCAATCATTATAAAGCTTCTGGAAGAAAACCTTGTCTAAGTTTTCACTAGATCACCCCTTATTTTATTTTATGAGTAGCAGAATATAGCATCATATGTAGGGTTGTTTGCGTTCCCTGTTAAAAAATGTAAAAAAAAAATCATCTTTAATAAGGTGAAGGGGGTAAAATGTATTCATTCAGTGTCTTTCTAGGATAACGTGAATTATTTTTGAGTCACATTATATATAGTAACTCACTTGTCATTAAATTATGTTGACTTTCCCCTTATAAACATGTAGTGCAACCAAAATAGCCTCTTGTAAGAGAAGCCATAGGTCTGGCTTTAAATGGGAATAGATTTGGAATTTATCAGGAATCTGGACCAAGTATGGCAAAAAAAAAGCTTATATCCACAAAATAAACAAATTGCACCAGCTACTATTTCATCCAAAATCAGAAACCACCCAAGCCAGTATTAGATAGACGTATACAGTCTATGTTAACACCAATGCCATGATGTTTGATGATTACCTGTGTACATCTCTGAAGATAGATCCTAATTTACCTGCATGTTACCCCTGCTGTGCCTAGCAGAGCGACATAGGTGGTCTGCCAGTCACTCAGCATTGGAAACATATTTATGTATAACTAAACTCTGCTTGCCAACTACCCTTTTACCTATTTACAGCACCATAAGGTTTATTCAATAAAGTGAGGATTCAAAGTGAATATCAAATTATAATTTTTTTGACATTCTTTTTTTTGTTGAGCATTGTAAAGCAAACATGAGTATAGAGACATTTCACATGAGTTTGATCGACAATAACAGGTGTTAGCATTAAATGAAAAGTGAGGAAGAACTGCTCTTTTTTTTGGGGGGGGGGAGAAAAAAAGAGGCATTACAAAGCTTAGCAAGAGGAGGTCCCATTGTAAGAAGAGTAAATGAGGCATCTGAGTAAAAAATAACAGGCATAACAAGACTTCGGCAGCAGTATATGCTCCAAAATTAGTTAAATAAACTAAGTTTCCCCACTACAACCATACTGAGATCCCCAGTCAACCTGTGCCTTCAGTTGGCAGAGCACTATCCATTTCCTTGAAGGAGTGTTTCAGGCGTTTAGTGCTAGATGAAAGTCGACAGATCAAAACATAGATCAGGAACAGGGCTCTCCGCTGCTTCTCAGGCTTGTCACCGTGCTTGGACTCGGTCTGAGCCGTCTTTAGCATATGTGCCACTTTCAGTTTAGGTGAGCTCCACTGCTTGTGCCACTTGCGCCTCCACCATATTTGGGCTTTCTTCACTGGTAACGGTGATGATTCACGATAGTGATCTGGAGCCTGCAGGTCATGTGGGTGGTCCTTTGGCTGTGATGGTGCATGGTAAAGTTGCCTGCTTTCTAACTGCTGCCAGAATTTAGCAAAGAGGCTATCCAGCCTGGACTCCATGTCTAACTATACTGTGCTGGAGTTAGACAAACATGCAGGTTCCGCCATCTTGCATTGGTCGTAGTGGTGTCTGTCAGCTTTGATGACTTCACCCTGCAAGTCTGCCAGTGCTGGGCGACCTCCCAGGGGTGGACCGGGATCACCCCCACTGTTCCAAGGGGGGGGGGAGAACAGGGATGTTGTCTTAAAGCCAGATAATGGAGGAGCTCACTCGAGATGCATCTCACCTCCATAACTGTCCGGCCCCCCGCCCCCCAAAGTGAATTCCAAATTTCAGGTCAAAAAAGTCAAACTAAAAAAAATTATTTATGTCAGCTATGCTTCCATTTAAGCTATACTGCTATACTGCTTTAAAATTGAAATTTACTTTGAATTTTCACTTATGTAAATAAACCTGCATTAATAAATTAACATGCCGATTAGTTGGAAGAGAGACGGGTTTCGGGGTATTTGCATTACTACTATCTTGGACCTCGTTGACACAGAGCCCTACCAGCTCAGAGTTAGGTAGTATTTATCTCCCTAGGTATTATGAACATTAAACATTAATGGTTGGTATTACGTTGCCCTACTTTGCCTTAGATAACTTGTGATACGTACATACTTTGTTTCAATTTGTTATTCTGAGATTGCCAACATTATCTGGACTTTACTGTAACTACTAAATAATCTTAATCTGGTTTGGAATAATGAGTTATATAAACCATCACTGGGCATAATCTCTTCTCTGATAAAACTGCAATAACCTAGTTTGTTTTGTATATGTTTTAATCATATAACTGTGTAACTGTACTGCGTTATCCATGCATCTCAGGGCATATTTGAAAATGAAAGGTATTAATAAAAAGAAGAAAGTAACAAAAGTGCACATTCACATAATAATTAAGAAACTAGCTTCTTGACCAAGGATTGATTCAGGAGAGATATAATTTGAGTTGAGTGGAACTAAGATATGCAATAAGCACTATATCGATAACCCAATTACATATAATTTAAACAAATAACATAACATTTTTAGGAGGAAATAGAGAGAACACTCATCCAACTGCAGCAATCCTGGCACTACAGATGTAGCCATGAACATGTAAAAAACTAAATTCACATTTTTAAATTAGTAGTAAAAAAATAATGGAACATATTTGATAGTAAATATAGTAAAAGGCAAATAACAAGCAACTTAATAGTTAACATGTAAAAATTAGGGAGAAAGGGAGTACTAAAATACAATCAGGCAATAACCAAATAGAAAGGTACTTTACTTAAAGGTTATTCCCAAATATTTTATAGTTCTTTTCCAATGTTACTAAAATTTGCCTTGAGCTAATAAATAGTGGGACACTCCCAGTAGATAGAATAGCCCCCTACCATCATCACCTGATTTTAAAACAAGTCAAAGACAGTAATTATATTTCTAACTTTAGACCTATATCCCTGATTAACCTGGACTCTAAGATCTACTTTAATATTTATCCTGCCTGATTGAACCAATAATTCCAGATATGATTCATCTAGATCAATCTGGATGTTTAACAGGCTGGTTTGTGAATAAAAATACAAACAACAAAATACAGTTAATTATGATGTGTAACACGAAAGTTCTCCCTTGAAGCCCCCAGCTTTTGTATTTGAGAGGGGGTAATAGGGATTATTGAAGGGAACTATTGTGTTAATTGGTTTGATGGTTTCAAATGATTATAGCCCTTTATAGAAGTTCCAGGATTTACAGCACAGAGGTTCCTTACTAGAAACCGCATCCCTCGTTATATTGTTTAAATTACCCATACATCTAAAAATAACTATTTATCTTGGTGCCTTGTACTGCTTCTACATGGATGAGTCAATTTTTATTATTTGAATTACATTATTATGATGTTACATTTTACTTCCACAAGTGTAGCTTTGCACGGACCACAATCTTGTCTCTCTCTAAAATTTTATTTCGGACTCAGGGTCTGCACACAAGTACCTCCCCAGTCCTCCGTCCCTCCCCCCAACCGCAATAAGGTTTGCAGGGCTAGTGAGGAAGATCCTGTTGGCCTCGACCCAAGGCCATACCGAGTTTGCTTGGTAGCCAGACCACATCTGGGTTCAAACAAGGTCCTATGCATTCGGCCTTGCTTTTGTCAAATGATGCACAAAATGTTTGTTAGAAAAGAGTGCAGCTCTCCAATGTCCTTTTCTAACCTCCATGTTGTGCATTATTTGATTATTACAAGGCTAATGTTTACATTGTGGGCATGCAGGGATTATGTTGGCCATTGATATCACAATTCTACCCAGATATTTTCTTGTTGTAGTAAAAAAAAGCAGTGGTACAGCACTCATTTGTAAGTGAGCAATCCTTATTTATTGTCACAAAAAACATAAGATAAAATAACATTTTGGCTAAGTATTCGGCCTTTGCTCAATAGTGCATTGCTCAGTTATATTGTTGTTTTGTATTTGATAAAGCGTATGTATCAGATTTTATCTCCTCTGGTACTGTTGACTTAACTTCTCCTCTCCGTTCTGTGTTCCCTTTAATTTCAGACAACAGCTTGATCATGACTATTCTGCCTTTTTGCAGGTGTAGCATGTATATTGTTATAGCTTGACCATACCTAACTATAGACACCACACTGAGTTTGGCCACTCTGAGGTTCAGTATTATGCTACAATCCTATTTTCACTCTTAAAACAGACGACTCGAGTTGAGTTCTAAGTGTTAAGATCGCAATGGAACCTAGATGATCACTGGAGAATTGATTCTTGATTTGTTGTTCCTTGCCCCTATGGAAATAGGTGTGCTAGGTATTAAGTATAGTTACAGAATAACTGGACTGACCCCAGGACAATGTAAAGTTTTACTGCACAGACACGTCTCCTAGAATGCATGATGACTTGGATTCACAATATCTGTATTGCAGACTCCTGCAAATGCCCTAAGCTTTGGACACATATAACTGTGTACAGGCAGGGTCTATTAACTTTATCTGTAGTATTAATTGATAGAAATTCAAAGTGAATTTAAAATTAATAAAGCCAATGTAATTGAATGAAGGCATATCTGACTTGGAGAACATAGCAAGTAAGCCTATTTTGTCTTTCAAGCAGCTCTGTCTTTTCTACAGGGTCCTGCCCCAAGCTTCCTTATAGGTCTTCACTGACTTCCCACAACCATTTCAGGCCGTAG
Organism: Pelobates fuscus; assembly: GCF_036172605.1. NCBI lineage: Eukaryota > Metazoa > Chordata > Amphibia > Anura > Pelobatidae > Pelobates > Pelobates fuscus. The sequence continues at coordinate 369,989,944 of NC_086318.1, forward strand.
AATAGGTGCTAAAGTTGCACATGCCCAAGGCTTCTTATGGACCTATGATGACTCTCATGATGACGCAAAAACCAACACAGAGTGCAACTGAGTGTCACTCCCAGAAGTGACATGACGCTGGAAGGAGGTAAGTAGAGCAAATAACAAAGTTGACAAAGGCTGTGGTGCTTGATTAAAGCTCTACACATTGTCAACGATCAGGTTAAATATACTTTTCCTTATTTGTAACTTTGAAAAAAGTGTAATTGAAAAAGAAATGGGTTAACTAAGTGGGGGAGAGAGCTTGAAACATGTCAGTGTTAAAAAAGTGACAGATCTGCTTTAAATTTGAAATTCACATTAAATTCTTACATGAGTGAAGAACTCTAATAGTGTTGTGATGCACAATCGCACAAATAGTAAATTATTGCAGGTGAACTACAGTTCACACATATAGAAGTTTGACTTGTTTTTCATAAGAATAGCATGTCAATATTTGCAAGGTCACACTTACAGGACTTTCAACATATTTTATGTCAAATGGCATTGATAATGTTAAAACATCATTTAGGTCATTTTCAACTAGGTTGGAACCCCTTCTTATGATTTGGGGTTTATCGTAAATTATGTGCAGTGCTTTCATCTAACTATTTCATCATTCCATTAATGCAATGTTGCCTTTTAACTTTGTATCGTGTCTCGATTTGTAACATACACTGAACTTTCCTTGGCAGCTTTACAGATAACACTTATTTTCCAACAAAATAATGAAGAAAATACCTAATTTCAAAAAGAAAATCTAATTTCCCTCACGTACATCTGAAATAACCTCAGGAAATTAGATTATAATTTATATACAGTAATGCCCTGAAGAGCATTAAAGAAGATTAATCCAGCAGTTTTGCTATTAAAGGTGCGTTCCTATGACTTGAGCCTGTCCAAGAATAGATTAAGAAAAAAACAGCCGAAAAATAACCCCTAGTATTAGAGGTACAGTAAGCCCAGTTTACCTAAATTGGTACAGTTTGGGAATCGAAAGTTTAAATAAAAACCAAATGAAATAGACTTTGTCATGGCTTCAGCCCATCTTGTAGACTTAGATAGAATTATTTTGTAATAAAATCCTGTTATTATTTTACATGATTCTGATGACTGTATATTAGCTTACATAAATCATTTCTAGTTCTCTTTTATTGCAATGTTTGATTTTCAGAATCCTATAAAAATGTACACTTTGATCTATGTTTTATTCCAAATAAATCATCCTAAAAGCATTTTAAATTCTTTTTTTTTTTTTTTTTTAATGCAATCCCCTATTTTAGCTTAAGGATAAGCGATTTCCTGATTACCAACACAGTCATGGCCAACTTGAGAAATTCATATTTATTTCAGCTAACATAATCCGCATCTCAGAGAATTTAGCATTTGAAATATACTCCTGTATAATTCCGAAGTGTTAATGGTAGCAAATGAAAGCAAAATCTGCTTCGAAATGGAGAGATTTTCTAGGTAGGACAAAGTAAAATGGCATAATGCTCCCTTCTAATCATCTACCAATAAGCGAGCGTTTTATCCGATTATTTTATGCATGTCGCTGATAAAATAGTTACATGCACTCAACTAAGCATTTTGCAGCACAGCCTAATCTAAACTGATCTCTTCTTACAATAATTATTATAACATTAATGAAAAAAGCAACAGTTCATTACTAATATTTCTTGTTACCCGACATATGAAATTGGGACAGTGCCCTATTGATATCCTCACCTTGCAAATGCCAACACACATCTCATCTGGAATAATTTAAGCAGATAAACGGAGTTGGGTGTGAATACTGTATGTGTTATACAGTATAATTAATTCAGCAGACAGTGTATGGAGTGCAAGCGGGCACTAGGTTCAGTGTTAATATCTCATAAAGGTGGCAGTACAGCATTTCGGTGAAATTGACCAGGAATATTGAGTATATATTTAAACAGACAAATTTAGAAAAAATAAATAAATAGAAAGTAAAAAAAAAAAAGATAACCTTAATAACAATTTATTTATTTAATTTGGTGAGGAGGAAGAAAAATAAATAAAAATGCGTATAAAATGTCAAAATGACAAAAAAAAACAACCAAACAACTGGGATGCATAGTTGTAAAAATGAACATTTTTGTGTGGCTGTTTAAACCAGAATAGTAGAAGTCCAAAAACATCCAGTTTGTAAAACATCTATGATACTTTTTTGGTCACCATAGAAGACCTAAGATGACCTTACCACTTGGAAAATGAATTTAAAAAAGGCATGGTAAATGAGCGTCTTTAACAGAGATGGGCGTATTCACTAAACTGGGACATGAGAAGACAGTGCTTGAAGCCAAGTTGTAATGTATTATCAAATCAGTTATTGTTGCCTACATTTTCAAATACAGTTTCAGTTCGATGTGTACTGAATAAGCCATTTAGGTTCTATTCACTAAACTGTGAATTGTGGGAAATAGACAAAGAACTGCAAAGTTTAGGTAAAGAGAGACAACCTTTAAAAAAATGTCTGATTTAGATATTTTTCCAATTCAGCTATTTATTTGTAGAATTGGAATTTGCAGTTCCACTGTCAGTCCTCAACAGTTTCCCGTCTAGTGAATATTTACCGATTTTCCTTTTGCTCTTTTATACTGATACCAACATGTTTTTCAACAACTGCATAACCTTTGTCAACTCTAACGATATAACACACCAAGAGCAAGCATGTCCTTTAAATCCTACTGGCAGACAATAAACTGAAATTACTATAAAATAATTATAGTCACTTCTGTTAACTATTGTTGAAGGGTTTTCTTTTGTTTTTTTAATTTTGTTCTTAATGTAATGCTTATGTGTGCTTTTAGATAGAATAGATAGATAGATAGATAGATGTAGAAATACAATAAAAGGGATGTACTTTCTGCTCATTCAACAGGTAAGATAACCCTAATTATTCATGAGAATCCCTTGCTACTGGTGTTTTGTTAAGCGCAATTCATCGTTGCAGATAATTCATTCATGGTGTGTTTTGCAAACTGGTAATTTACAAATTAATTGTCCCAAACAATATGCCCTACAGGTTTTCTCCGCTGTGAAACTGCCTCATCTTATGTGATGGCTGTTAATGGGCTGTTGAAATGCTTTCTCTGCAGACAATAGACTTGCTCAAGTGTGCAACTATTTAGGGGAAGCTGTCCTGCCCACCACGGGTGGCTACAGTCTGTGCTGTTTGTCTCCAGCTGCTGTGTGCTGTCACGAGAATACAGGGAGCCATGTGTCTGCAACAAAGCACTATCACCCCATTGGCCCTTCTCTAACAGAGACGCCAGTATATCAGTAACATATGGCCGTTTGGGGGTTCCCTTCATTGAACCAACATTGTTTCCTTCTGTACGCACAGCACAGATATGTAGGTATCTTGAGTCAGCCAAGTGACCAAATTAAATTCCCAAGGCAGCGTAATTTGGAACACTAATTGGCTTGGCTCATATATTTTGTGTAGAAGTCCATGAGAAACAGATTGGCCCATTTTTCAAGCTAATGATGTAATTTAAAATAATGAATAGACAAGGGGGCAGGAGAGGCTGATTGCTGTGGCATGGTAAAACCTTAGGTCCTATTCATACCAAACTGAGAGGTGAGGTTTGTTTTTCCAGCTAGACAGACAAGTTGGTGCCATGATTGTCTATATCACAAGGTCTCATTAGAAGTAAAGAACGACACCAAATGAGTTTGAAAGCCTTCATATATAAGCTCATTTACCCAACAATTGTATGGGTAAACAAATTAATTATCACACCACTCATTTAACTTTTATTTAGTCACAGACTGCAATATAACCACTTGGGTTAATACCTTCAGAGAGATCTGGTAACTTGTAGTCCTCAGTAAATATCTCAATGCCTAACAAATATTAGAAGAAACTTGTTGTATAGCAAATGTATAATAGACAAGGGTAGCTGATAATGTAAAATATATCTGTTTATGTCAGATTTTAACAATGTAGAAAATGAGGGGATCTGCACATAATTCATCTTAAAAAAATAGTTTTGTGAATATAGAAATACATTTATTGGATTGTACTAACCAGGATAATAAATACAATAACGCTAAATAATATAGTACTATGTGCTTAGTAATATCATGTGTAAAATAGTATTAAAAGATCGACATTCTAAAATAGTTGTAATTTGTGAATTAAGTTCCAATCGAATCTCCATTTGATAAAAAAATTATTACAAGAAATAAAAATGTTTTTAATTTGTTAACAACTTGTTCATTTCTAGCTTTTTCACACTTTATTGTAAATCTCTCCCGTAGCTTGGTAATACTGCATCTAAATTATAACATCAAACTATTTAACACCTTAAAGGATTACTCCATACAATATGATCACTGCAGTGTTTTAAAGTAGTTATGGTGTCTGGAGTCTGTACATACTGAGTTTAACCCCTTTGCTGCCCAAGGTGGAGGAAAACCTCTGTGGTAGCATTATTAAGGCATCATTTGTGAGCCTAGAACAAAAGTGATAACAAGCATGGTATGTCATTGCTTCTTAAGGGGTTAAACGGGTACAAGTATGTCCTTGAATCAAGATTGTTTTATTACACAACTTGAATGTTATTTTATTTTTCTCATAATGACGAATACGCTACTTGACTTTGCTGGGAATTATTTCTCTGAATTACTTTAGTTGGAGCTTTAACCACTATATACTATCTCCCAAGCCAATTAGAGTTAATTAAATACTATAGATAATTCACATGTGATAAACTATCTGTAATATGTATCTTCATTAATATCATCATACATCAAGTATCAATCTAAAAGAATATTTATTGTGGGACATGATTTGACTGAAGTCTAATGATCAGTTATGCATAGCGATTTATGTGATTTATGTGATTTATGGTCCCCACCCACCGCGCAGGGGTGGGGGCCGGTGGGGAGGAAAGTAGGTCCCCCCCTCATTTTTATGGCCCCCACCTACCACGCAGGGGTGGGGGCGGGGGGAGGACAATAGGTCCTCCCCCCATTGTGATTTATGGCCCCCACCCACCGCGCAGGGGTGGAGGCCGGGGGGGGGGGGGGCAGTAGGTCCCCCCCTCATTATTTGTATGGCCCCCACCACGCAGGGGTGGGGGCGGGGGGAGGACAGTAGGTCGTCCCCCAGTGTGTATCAGGGTCCCTGAGGACAGGTGTCAATCCATATCTGCCAAGTGACCCTATGTAGGGGGAACAGTCCCTATTCTGCTCTGTGTCAGTGTGTATCAGGGATCCTTAGGATAGGTGTCAATCCATATCTGCCAAGTGACCCTATGTAGGGGGAACAGTCCCTATTCTGCTCTGTGTCAGTGTGTATCAGGGATCCTTAGGATAGGTGTCAATCCATATCTGCCAAGTGACCCTATGTAGGGGGAACAGTCCCTATTTTGCTCTGTGTCAGTGTGTATCAGGGTCTCTGAGGACAGGTGTCAATCCATATGGCAAGGTGTCAATACGTCATGTCAGGTGTCAATCCATATCCATTGTGATTTAGGAATGTTAGGTGATTTATGCCCTTTATGGATTAAAACCAGACTCTGCATCAACTGTGTAATTTTCCATGGGAGTTTTGCCATGGATCCCTCTCCGGCATGCCACAGTCCAGGTGTTAGTCCCCTTGAAATAACTTTTCCATAACTATTGTGGCCAGAAAGAGTCCCTGTGGGTTTTAAAATTCGCCTGCCCATTGAAGTCAATGGCGGTTCGCCCGGTTTGCCGGTTCGCGAACGTTTGCGGAAGTTCGCGTCCGCCGTTCGCAAACCGTAAATTTTGTGTTCGCGACATCACTAGTTATGCATATGTTAATTTCACTCCCATATGCATCGTATCTTTAGTAGCAAAACGTTTGTAAAGCCTAGCAAGTCATAATGTTCATGAATAAATTCTAACTACAAGAATTGTTACTCAGAATCACATTTTCTGTAGGAAACTCACATCATGTAGAGTTTACTTGAAAACATTGCCCAGGTTGTTGCGTTGCATGCTCTTACATTGTCTAAAACTTATGATATACTTACTAGAACTATGTTTTGTTTAAAAATAAATAAAACCGGGGCCAAACAGTAGAGTTACGGTCAAATATTCTACCGTGATTATTATGAGGGGACAGACAGATCTATACATCTATGATGTGTAATAACTATTGTGTCTGTAATATTTATATATATATAACATTCCAAGGTAGCTCCGGACTCTCTTTTAAAAGTTATTAATTTGAAGATTTCATATAAGAATTACCAAAAAAGGGGGTGTGCTCACAAGCTTTTTGAATTGTGAATTTATTTGTGCAACAAAAAAAATCGTGACGTCAGACAATCAATAAATAATAGTTAACTTGTCAACAGGGTGAAGCTTGAGGTCACAAGGAATAATGTAGGGGAGTCAAAGGGCAAGCAACATGAAAGAGAAAAATCACTTAGAGGAACACTCCAAACACCAAAACCACTCCAGCCCACTGTAGTGGTCATGGTCCAAGGGGTGTCCTGTTGCTCTCCCAGTGTAAATAGTCAAACCATTTAAGAACAGTTTGACAACATACGTTTGGTCCACAGGGCATCCATTTCCACCTTATTTTCAAATGGAATCTCCTGCAAGGTAAGTCAGCTCATTGACTAAGAAGTTTAGCTGAGTACTGTCAGTCCCTCTGTCTGCCTGGCTTAGCTATGTGCAATAGTTTCCATGAGAAGAGGACGAGGTTGTGGCAGGCACTTGGCAGACCCCAGTGAAAGTCACCAGGGCACTCCTGAAACCATAATCACTACAACAGACTGCAGTGGTTATACTGCTTAGAATGATCCTTTAACCAGGACCCCTATGCTTTCTGCATTTGACGTGGCTTGCCTTGTGTGGATCTGTATTTATTTTTTAATTATTTACTTATACTCATTCCACAGGTGCAAATATAATATAGAAGTCAAACAATCTTATGACAACTAAGAATACTATGTGCAGTCTCTCAGCAGATTACTTTAAAATCCTAATTGATTTCTAGTTAATTAATTTTTTTATTATTCTTTATTTTAGTTGTGCAAAGATAAAACATACCAGCATATAATGCTACAACAGCAATATGAAGCATATCGTTAGACAGGGGGTAACGGTTGTATTTGTTAACACTGCACATTTTTTTGGTTTAATGTAGTTTGTCCCAGAGTGATCTCCTGTTGTTAGGAAAGGTGTAGCAGGGGTACATGTCTGACCTCATGTGTTACACTGTATTCTCAGGTATTACATGTACATTGATTTATAATATGCTTTTAAACAATGAAAGATTATATAAGAGCCTGCTTAACAGACTGTAGAAACTAGTTGTGCTCACTGGTTGCTGTAGGTCATTACACCTGTGTTGAGCTCAGAAGCTAGGGCGACATGTGTTAGCAGAATATGGATACATGTTGTAGCCTATTGTGATTCATACTAGAGCTAGGCTAAGAAAACAATGTATAACTGAAACCAACTGGGAAAATCTGCAGTTGGTATTGAAGGGTACAAAAGAAGACGTTTATCCTACTCCTGTCATAGGATGGATACTGTCCCGGCTAATAGAGGTGTTCCAGTCCCGTGCATCGGCGCTCCACCAGCCCCGGGCCATGACAATGCCCCTATCACCAGTCTCATTAATCCCATTTGGGGCTGTGATCTGACCTCAAGGCCCTATAAGGGGTTGCTTGTAGTCACGGGTAATGTTGGTCTTCCGAGGTAGTGAGTTGCGTCCAGTTGATCTTCCCGGTTGGGACCGCAATTTAGGACGGTTGCTGGACTTTGCCGCGCGGATTCTTCAGCTCCGGGTTTGTTTGCGCTGCATCCGCTTCTTCTTTGGTGGCATTGCTGCGCCATAGCATCACCCCAGGAGTCGTGGGCTGCCCAGTAGTAAGCGGCAAGGTTGACTCTGGCTGGGTTCCAGCAGGCTTGTGCCGGCGTGCGGCTAGTGTAGACCAGAAGTTTGCGAGCAGGGCGTCTAGTTTCTCCTGCAGAGTCAGTTGTTTAGGTCAAGGCGATGAGTTGCATGAGGCGTCCGCCATCTTGGTCATGGCAGGTGGGTAGTCCCAAGTGTGTAGTAGCGGGAGCTTCACCAGTGAGCCTCCATTGGAAGTTGCCGGGATAACCCCCACCGGGGGGGGAGAGGTTGCAGGCTAGTCCACCCGGTTGAGTGCTTGATAGCAGGCTGAGGGATCGGCCGCCTCCCACTTGTGCACTGCTAGTAGGCCCCTTGTAGGCCTCAAAGTTCTCTCTGGGGTTACCTGCCGATCCTGGTCTGAAACACCACTGGTTTACGAGCTGGGGATGTCTCCCGACACTGTGGTGTCAAGGGATGTAAGGTTTAAGATTTGTAATTATCGCTTATTTATGAGCGAGATTGTACGGAGCTCTCAGTGTGTGCGACCGTTCAGCGTGGCTGCCAGGCTCCGCCCCCGATTTCTAGTTAATTATAATGTAGCTGAAGTTGAGTATAGAAAAAGTGATCCATGCCAATAAAACAAAGAGGAAACAACACTAAAACTAATTGAAGTCCAGATATCATCCCTCTAAAAGTATAACAGTAATGTTCAACATTTTAATTGAGCAGAATGGAAGGGTAAAGGTCACTCACCTAAAACTGTTAAAATTATGAACTAAATATCAATTACATTACAATCATGTGAAGAATGATAACTCTGTGTACATAAGAATGTAAAAAATGATAACTCTGTGTACATAAGAATGTAAAATATCATCAAAACATCAAAGAAAATCTAGACTAGATCCCAAAAGATAGGCAAGTTCAGTCATGTTAGTGGTGTTTTCAAAGAATCGGTGGTTGTTGTCACTGGTATAATTGTAGTAAACAAGTCCCAAGGGTCATTTTCTGTGGAGCTGTAGCTGTAAGACCAAAAGACTTAAGTAATGGTAGACCATCCACCGTATTCAGTTATTCATTTGTGTGCTTTAAGTAATGAACATGGAGTACCAACTAATATGGAATGCTCTAAGAAAGAGGGATCTGAATAAGAAAGTCAGAATTCTCCGTTAAAGGATGGCATTATGGTAAAGGTCATCAATGTGATGGAGAGGTTTCTCCTTTATGGAAAATGGACTTCTAGGACCATCATGGTAACTTTGGTAAGCTGTATGGCACTTGCCTGTTTGAGCCGAAAGAGGTCTGCCAAAAGCCTGCAAAAAAGATTATGGATTCATTTAAGGTGATGTTCTCTTAACTTGCCATGTTTTCCCCTCCATTTATCCTTTACTTCATCCAGGTGCAGAGTATAAATTCTGCACTGCAGAAGCAGATGGTACATCTGATTCAATTCTGCACTGCACATTCCAAATCATCTGCTTTTCCCCCCTGTTATTCTTTGAGACTGAACTCTATGATAGTGAGTTTCTTAAACATACCAGATAAAACAATTTTGAATAAGAAGATATCTGCTGCACTATGAAGGCATAAGTTAGCTAGAAGGAACCATACAGTCCCCCTTGTTAACAGGCATGGACTCCCCCATTTCTACATGTGACTGCTGATGACTAGGCCTGGTAGAACATTATCACCCATGGGGAAATACTCTGGGATAAATGCTGTACCGGGTATAAAATACTTTTGTAGAGCTCCAATATCTAAATTGATAAAAAAAATATATTCCCCAACTTGATGATGTGTACAATAAACATAAACTAGTAATCACACTAATTAAAGGACAAATATGCAACTACAATATAACAACATAAGAAAATGAATTAAAAAATCCACATGTACACAATACCTGAAAGTTCAACACCTTAAAGAAACACAAACACACTGCAATGCAGCTATAGAACATAATTGGCTAGTAACACACACCACCAATTATCCGTAACTAGTGATGTACCGAACTGTTCGCTGGCGAATAGTTCCCAGCGAACATAGCGAGTTCGCGTTCGCCACGGCGGTTGAACACATGCGCGGTTCGATCCGCCCCCTATTCGTCATCATTGAGTAAACTTTGACCCTGTGCCTCACGGTCAGCAGACACATTCCAGCAAATTAGCAGCAGACCCTCCCTTCCAGACCCTCCCACCTCCTGTACAGCATCCATTTTAGATTAATTCTGAAGCTGCATTCTTAGATAGAAGAGGGAAAGTGTAGCTGCTGATCATTTGATAGGGAAATTGATAGCTAGGCTAGGGTATTCAGTGTCCACTACAGTCCTGAAAGACTCATCTGATCTCTGCTGTAAGGACAGCACCCCAAAAAGCCATTTTTAGGGCTAGAACATCAGTCTGCTTTTTTTTTCTTTCTGTGTAATGTAATTGCAGTTGCCTGCCTGCCAGCTTCTGTGTCAGGCTCACAGTGGATACTGTGCCCACTTGCCCAGTGCCACCACTCATATCTGGTGTCACAATAGCTTAAGCTTACATTTAAAAACAAAAAAAAAAAATTCACTGTAATAGATTGAATAGCAGTTAGTTGTCTGCAAGCGTCTGGGTGTCAGGCCTTCAGCGTGTACTCTGCCAACCTCTGCCAGTGTACTTTGCAACTCATATCTGGTGTCTCTATAGCGTGCCTTTAAAAAGAAAAAAAGTTTTTCACTGTAAGCTAATAGCAGTTAGTTGTCTGCAAGCGTCTGGGTGTCAGGCCTTTAGCGTGTACTCTGCCAACCTCTGCCAGTGTACTTTGCCACTCATATCTGGTGTCTCTATAGCATGCCTTTAAAAAGAAAAAAACTTTTTCACTGTAAGCTAATAGCAGTCAGTGTCCTTAAAGCGGGTGTCAGGCCTTCAGCGTGTACTCTGCCAACCTCTGCAAGTGCACTTTGCCACTCATATCTGGTGTCTCTATAGCGTGCCTTTAAAAAGAAAAAAAGTTTTTCACTGTAAGCTAATAGCAGTAAGTTGTCTGCAAGCGTCTGGGTGTCAGGCCTTCAGCGTGTACTCTGCCAACCTCTGCCAGTGTACTTTGCCACTCATATCTGGTGTCTCTATAGCGTGCTTTTAAAAAGAAAAAAGTTTTTAACTGTAAGCCAATAGCAGTCAGTGTCCTTAAAGTGGGTGTCAGGCCTTCAGCGTGTGCTCTGCCAACCTCTGCAAGTGCACTTTGCCACTCATATCTGGTGTCACTATAGCGTGCCTTTAAAAAGAAAAAAAGTTTTTCACTGTAAGCTAATAGCAGTTAGTTGTCTGCAAGCGTCTGGGTGTCAGGCCTACAGCGTGTACTCTGCCAACCTCTGCAAGTGCATATTGCCACTCATATCTGGTGTCACAATAGCGTTGATTTAAAAACAACATTTTTTTTTTCACTGTTATAGATTGAATAGCAGTTAGTTGTCTTCAAGCGGGTGTGTCAGGCCTACAGCGTGTACTTTGCCAACCTCTACCACTGCACAGTGCCACTCATATCTGGTCGCACAGTAGCTTGCACGCATAGTACCACTAATCCCCAAAAAAATGACAGGCAGAGGCAGGCCACCCCGCAGGGGCCATCGTGGTCGTGGTGCTGTGATTCCCTTTTGCCCTAGAATAATGCCCAGTTTTCAGAGGCCACGTACCCAGAACTTGAAAAAGTTCTGAGGACATAGTTGACTGGCTAACACAGGACACCCAATCTTCTATAGCTTCCGCTCGGAACCTTGACGCACCATCCTCCTCCAGCTTAGCTTCGGGCACCTCTCAAGATACCACTCACCCGCCTGCCGCCACCACCAACAATAGCACCACAGCCGCTTCACTTGGTATGTCAGAGGAGTTATTTACACATCCGTTTGAAGAAATGAGTGATGCGCAACCATTATTGCCAGAGGATGTAGATAACAGGGATATATCTCAGGCAGGCAGCATTACACACATGGACGTACGGTGTGATGATGATGATGTTGTACCCGCTGCTTCTTCCTTTGCTGAGTTGTCAGATACAAGTGAAGCGGTTGATGATGACGATGCGTCCATGGATGTCACGTGGGTGCCCGCTCGGCAAGAAGAAGAACAGGGCGAAAGTTCAGATGGGGAGACAGAGAGGAGGAGGAGGAGACGAGTTGGAAACAGGGGGAGGTCGTCGCAAGGAGCTAGTGGCACAGTCAGACAGCATACATCGGCACCCGGGGTCAGCCCGACAGCCCGCCAATCAACGCATGCTGGGTCCACCACCAGAATGCCGTCATTGCAGAGCTCAGCAGTGTGGCATTTTTTTTGTGTGTCTGCCTCTGACAACAGCGATGCCATTTGCAACCTGTGCCAAAAGAAACTGAGTCGTGGGAAGTCCAACACCCATCTAGGTACAACTGCTTTGCGTAGGCACATGATCTCACATCACAAACGCCTATGGGATCAACACATGAGTACAAGCAGCACACAAACTCAAAGCCGCCATCCTCCTCCTGGTCCAGCATCTTCAGCCACGTCAACCACTGCTGTCCTCCTTGCCCCCTCTCAACCATCCGCCACTCCGTCTCTCGCCTTGAGCAGTTCCCGCTCATCTGCCCACAGTCAGGTGTCTGTCAAGGACATGTTTGAGAGTAAGAAGCCAATGTCAGAAAGTCACCCCCTTGCCCAGTGTCTGACACCTGGCTTGTCTGAACTATTAGCCCGCCAGCTTTTACCATACAAGCTGGTGGAGTCTGAGGCGTTCAAAAATGTTTTAGCTATTGGGACACCGCAGTGGAAGGTACCGGACTAAATTTCTTTTTTTTTTTTAATTCTTTATTTTTGCACACGATAGGTAAGGCAAGATTCATACAACTTGAAGGCTTGCGCAGAAGCCAAAATATACACAAACAGTTTCGTAAATGCAACAATGCAACAACAGCATATAGTACAAGCCACCTTGATAATTCTTTTCAACCTGCCCCCCATCGGGGTTTTTTTATTGTTTATACAGCATAAGTATCAAAATTCCTCACTTTTGCCCGAGAGTGTCATAACAGGAACGGTACTATTGTGTGTCCTGCTTATAAGTCTCAGTGGAAGAAATCGGTCTGAGGAAAACAGTCTTAACGACAGTTGTCCTCCAGACACGCTTATCCCTAGTTTCCGTGGCGCCTGATCCCCATCGGGGATTTGGAATTATGCTGTACTTTTTGGCTGTTGTCTTCCAATATCTATTCGAATAAAGGACCAGGAATATAAGGTAACGTGTCCGGTTAGCGTTAAACCACATTAGTGATACAAGAGGTCACCTAATAGCCATAGCCAAACCATCCCGAGCTTCCCCGTACAGATCGTCACAGTCAGCTGACTCTAGTCGGAGGAAGTGTATATGACTCGGGGAATTACCCTTTGTCCCACAAAGGGTCTGTCAGGAAAAAGGCATCCAGAGAATATGGTATCTCCGCATTCCCCTATCGCACCGATCGTATCTGAGGAGATGTTGGGTATACAGGCAAAGTGAGGAACCAAGAAGAATAAGACCTTCAATAAAAAGAGAAAACCTACCCCCGAAACCCGATGCCGAGAAATGAGGGGTGGTTGTAGGAGAGAGAGAAGTAAAAGATCAGAAGAAGAGAACAAGAGGTGAGGCGCTGGAACTGGGACGCAGCGAGTGCGGGGCAATCAGCCCACCGGACTAAATTTCTTTTCACAAAAGGCAATCCCCAACCTGTACTCGATTGTGCAAAAGGAAGTAATGGCATGTCTGGCACACAGTGTTGGGGCAAGGGTCCATCTGACCACTGATACCTGGTCTGCAAAGAATGGTCAGGGCAGGTATATCACCTACACTGCGCATTGGGTAAACCTGCTGACGGCTGCCAAGCATGGAATGCGTGGCTCTGCAGAGGAGTTGGTGACACCGCCACGACTTGCAGGCAGGCCTGCTGCCACCTCCTCTACTCCTCCTACTCCATCCTCTTCCATAACCTCCTCGGCTGAGTCCTCCTCTGCTGCTGCGTCTTGCTCCACATCAACGGCACACCCCCAGCTCCCCAGGTACTATTCCACATCCCGGATACGGCAGTGTCACGCCGTCTTGGGTTTGACTTGCTTGAAAGCAGAGAGTCACACTGGACAAGCACTCCTGTCCGCCCTGAATGCACAGGTGGAAAAGTGGCTGACTCTGCAGCAACTGGATATCGGCAAAGTGGTTTGTGACAAAGGAACAAATTTGTTGGCGGCATTGAAGTTGGGCAAGTTGACACATGTGCCGTGTATGGCACATGTGTGTAATCTGATCGTACAATGCTTTGTGCATAAGTACACAGGCTCAAAGGACGTCCTGAAGCAGGCCAGGAAGGTGTGTGACCATTTCAGGCATTCCTACACAGCCATGGCGCACTTTGCAGATATCAAGCGGCGAAACAACATGTCAGTGATGCGCTTGATTTGCGACAGCCCGACACGTTGGAATTCAACACTCCTAATGTTCGACCGCCTGCTCCAACAAGAAAAAGCTGTTAATGAATATTTGTATGACCGGGGTGCTAGGACAGCCTCTGGGGAGCTGGGAACTTTTTTGCCACGTTACTGGACGCTCATGTGCAATGCCTGTAGGCTCATGCGTCCTTTTGAGGAGGTGACAAACCTAGTCAGTCGAACCGAAGGGACCATCAGCGACATCATACCATTTGTTTCCTTCCTGGAGCGTGCCCTGCGAAGAGTGCTGGATCAGGCAGTAGATCAACGTGAAGAGGAAGAGGAAGAGTTGTGGTCACCATCACCACCAGAAACAGCCTTATCAGCATCGCTTGCTGGACCTGCGGCAACGCTGGAAGAGGATTGTGAGGAAGAGGAGTCAGAGGAGGAATGTGGCTTTGAGGAGGAGGAGGAAGACCAACCACAACAGGCATCCCAGGGTGCTCGTTGTCACCTATCTGGTACCCGTGGTGTTGTACGTGGCTGGGGGGAAGAACATACCTTCATTGAGATCACTGAGGAGGAGGAAAGGGAAATGAGTAGCTCGGCATCCAACCTTGTGCAAATGGGGTCTTTCATGCTGTCGTGCCTGTTGAGGGACCCTCGTATAAAAAGGCTGAAGGAGAACAACCTGTTCTGGGTGTCCACGCTACTAGACCCCCGGTATAAGCAGAAAGTGGCGGAAATGTTACCAAATTACAACAAGTCGGAAAGGATGCAGCATTTGCAAAATAAATTAAAAAGTATGCTTTACACAGCGTATAAGGGTGATGTCACAGCACAACGGGAATCTAACAGGGGAAGAGGTGTAAGTCATCCTCCTCCTCCCACGACCACGCCGGCAAGGACAGGATGCTTTAAAGACGTGTTGTTGATGGAAGACATGCAGAGCTTTTTAAGTCCTACGCATCGCCACAGCCCTTCGGAATCCACCCTCAGAGAACGACTCGACCGACAGGTAGCAGACTACCTCGCCTTAACTATCGACACTCTGAGGAGCGATGAACCCCTTGACTACTGGGTGTGCAGGCTTGACTTGTGGCCTGAGCTATCCCAATTTGCGATAGAACTTCTGGCCTGCCCCGCTTCAAGTGTCCTGTCAGAAAGGACCTTCAGTGCAGCAGGAGGTATTGTCACTGAGAAGAGAAGTCGCCTAGGTCAAAAAAGTCTAGATTACCTCACCTTTATTAAGATGAATGAAGGATGGATCCTGAAGGGACAGACAGTGGGCGATACATTCGACTAAAAAAGGCCTGATGAGAGGAGCTGCCTTGGGCTAAAAATGGTCCACACGCTGCTGTATTTTAGCTCTGAATGCCGGTTGACTTGCGAGACTTATCCGCCACCAACTAGGGTTCAAGCCGCAATGTTTTAGGGCACTTTCTGCCTGGGAAACAAACATCAATTTTTATGGCCGCTGCTAGCAGCGGCTGGAACAATACCTAATTTTTCAGGCATGTGTACATGCCTAATTTTTCGGCCCTCTGGTGCTGCACCGTGGTTTCAAAAACCAAACCAAAAAAAGGGCACATAACAGGGATTAAACTGATAGGAATAGTACTACTTAACACACCACTCCTATCTGGTGGCACATTAGATTGCACGCGCAGTGCCCCAAATTTGAAGTAGGAGGACCGACCAAGCATATTTTTCCATCTCCTGGTTCCTAAAATCGATGCCATATACACGTCCCCTGATAGGGCGCCAGCTCGTTATTCTCTTGGGTGCCAGCTCGCTATTCTCTTTTTCACTTCACTAGGGACACTTTACTGCACTATGGGCACTTAGACCCACTCTTTGTCTTGCACACTGTTATTCCTAGCCAGCTTCTGTGATGGGAAATCAGGCAGTCATCTAAACGTTTAGATTGAGCTTTAGCTTAGAACACCCTTGAAGGTGTTTAAGGAGATTAGGGCTAGTTTAGAGAATTCTTCTTAGACCTCTCTGAGTCTTTATAGCCCTTCTACCTATCCAGCATTTCTGGAAACTAGCTAAGAGAAAGGGTGGCTGTGTGTCTGTGATACATTTAACTTTATATCACCTTATTGACACTTTATCACTCCGGTCTCCATACTCTCTGCCTATACCCATCTATTTAGAGGGAATTTCCTTGCCCCTGTCAATATTATATAATAGGTAATAGTATTACCATTATTACACAATTAGGTCTCTGAGGACAGGTGTCAATCCATATCTGCCAAGTGACCCTATGTAGGGGGAACAGTCCCTATTCTGCTCTGTGTTAGTGTGTATCAGGGGCTCTGAGGACAGGTGTCAATCCATATCTGCCAAGTGACCCTATGTAGGGGGAACAGTCCCTATTCTGCTCTGTGTCAGTGTGTATCAGGGGCTCTGAGGACAGGTGTCAATCCATATCTGCCAAGTGACCCTATGCAGGGGGAACGGTCTCTATTCTGCTCTGTGTCAGTGTGTATCATGATCTCTAAGGACAGGTGTCAATCCATATCTGCCAAGTGACCCTATGTAGGGGGAACAGTCCCTATTCTGCTCTGTGTCAGTGTGTATCAGGGGCTCTGAGGACAGGTGTCAATCCATATCTGCCAAGTGACCCTATGTAGGGGGAACAGTCTCTATTCTGCTCTGTGTCAGTGTGTATCATGGTCTCTGAGGACAGGTGTCAATCCATATCTGCCAAGTGACCCTATGTAAGGGGAACAGTCTCTATTCTGCTTTGTGTCAGTGTGTATCATGATCTCTGAGGACAGGTGTCAATCCATATCTGCCAAGTGACCCTATGTAGGGGGAACAGTCTATATTCTGCTCTGTGTCAGTGTGTATCATAGTCTCTGAGGACAGGTGTCAATCCATATCTGCCCAGTGACCCTATGTAGTGGGAACAGTCTCTATTCTGCTCTGTGTCAGTGTGTATCATGGTCTCTGAGGACAGGTGTCAATCCATATCTGCCAAGTGACCCTATGTAGGGGGGACAGTCCCTATTCTGCTCTGTGTCAGTGTGTATCAGGGATCCTTAGGATAGGTGTCAACCCATACCTGCCAAGTGACCCTATGTAGGGTGAACAGTCCCTATTCTGCTCTGTGTCAGTGTGTATCAGGGGCTCTGAGGACAGGTGTCAATCCATATCTGCCAAGTGACCCTATGTAGGGGGAACAGTCTCTATTCTGCTCTGTGTCAGTGTGTATCATGATCTCTGAGGACAGGTGTCAATCTATATCTGCCAAGTGACCCTATGTAGGGGGAACAGTCCCTATTCTGTGTAAAATTCATCATAGATAATATTGTTTTCTCAATAACCTTGTAATATTGGTCTATCAAGCTGAAGATCACAAGATTAAATATGAAATTGTTACTCTACCTCCAGCCTTATGACAGTGTTACCAGCAGAAAATGGTTTATGACATATGGATTGGGAGTGATAACTTGAAATCAAGCCAAGAGTCACAAAACATTATTGACTGGTTACCGGTGCTAGATTGTCTATTCAATATAATTTGCTTCTTCTCAGCACCCATATGTTCTGTTATGTTATTCTTTGCTAAACTTTCATTCTTTGTAAACAAAACCCTCTTAAACAACGCATTTTATATTTTATGCTTGCCTTTGACCATCTCTGCCACCATGTGCTTATATCTTCCACTAGTTTTCACGTCATGTCTTAATATTATTTGAAGAAACACACTAAAACCCATGGAAGTCATTGCACTCACAAGCTAAGGCCAAACCTTCATGTGGATACTTGTTAAAAGAAATTGGCTACACGGCAGAAGAAAATTAAAGGGAAACTATAGTGGTGCAGAAGGGTTAAAACCTCCCCTTCTGACACTTACCTCAGTCCAACACCAATGTACCTTGGCGCTGTCTCAGGTCCACCAGCGGAGGACATCAGGCAGAGGGCAGACCTAAAGCACATGCGCAGCAGTGGCAGTGCTCACATTAGAATTTCTTCATAGGGACACATTATACAATGCATTCCTAAAGGGATGCAGGTGACGCTCGCAGTCCTCATGCATAGCGTGTGGATGTCCAGCAACAGTCCAAATGTCGCCTAACGACCCAGAAGTCCCTCTGGTGGCTATCTGGTAGACAGCCACTAAAGGTGGAGTTAACCCTTAAATGGTATTTATTACAGTTTCTTAAAAACTGCAATAATTACCTTTGTAGGGTTAAGGGTCCTGGGACAGTGCACCCAGAACACTTCAATGAGCTGAAGTACTCTGGGTGCCTATAGTGTCCCCTTTAATATACTCAGATATAACAATTCAACTCATCCTGGCAAAATAAAAGATGGAGGGTGATAAAACATTAACAAACTAAGAAAAAGTTGCAGTTTACTTCAAATCCAACTTTTTCTCAATAGACAAACATAAATGTTAGTCTTTAATCTATTGTCTGTTCAGGCAGTCAATGTAAGATAATATGCTAGTACAGTAAATATGGGTTACATGGAATAGTTAAGCAGTCTTAGCAAAATTCTATCCAATAAAATATCTTTTACAGCTATCTTTTATACCCTATAAACAATCAACATTACGCAACTGTCGCAAGACTGTCATGATCATATCTTGAACAAGCACGTAGGTATGACTTCAGTTTCATTTGTTAAACTTGCTTTTGCCAAAACGCACCTTAAGTGCAAAGATCCAGGTCATGAACAATGTTTTTACACCTACTTTGTTAACCGATCTGGTACATTGTTTGAAATCACTGACTATAAAATACTTGCTCTCTTTTGAAACATCTTAGAACACCTGTTCCACACCAGGCTTCATATTAACTCATACAGAACCTTGGCAAGACACAGCCGCCATAAAATGAACCAAATACATATTATATAACTTAGAAGCAGGTTCTAATTTGTCCCAGATAACTTGCCAACCACCCTTTCTGGTCACCTCTGCTGCATATGTTTCCCTTTTGGCCTTCTTAACAGTCATTTGCAATTTCCGTCCTCTATTCTTAACTCTTTGACCTGTGATGCCCCAATAAAACTTACTTAAGTCAACTCCTTCTCTTTATAATTTTCCATTAGGCAAAGGGACTGTACTGTCTAAGTGGCAGCATAACACAGGATATTTAATGGAATAAGGCACAAGTCAACCCATGCTAATTTAATTTTTTTTTAGCCCTGGTAAATTAGTAGCACCTCCGCAATATAATATTTTAGTTAAAGTATATCCTTTCATTTAAAGCCCCACCCGTGCAAATCTGAAAACTAACTAACTACACAGCAATCAAGATAGCAGCACAACTGGGAAGTGAATTAGAAAGCTTTGGGGATAAATGGTTTGAAGTGTTTGGATAATTAAAATGGATTTAAGCACTTTCTACTTCATCCTATCCAAGCATGTAAATTGAGGGGAGTTTCGGAATTACGGTTTCATTATACTCTGTGTTACTTTTTGGCTCACGATGGAATGATAGGAAACGTGATTTCACAGAGGCCATTCTGATAAGGGATAATGCATTTTGTGCTGCATTCTTAAGAACGGATTCTTTCCCTTCCTTTAATCATCTCTGGCTTTTGAGGGTTGGCAGCTGTTATACAGCTTCAAACATCTTCAGGGCTGTGCTTACATTACTAGTTATTCAACCTGATCTAAAGTCAAGCTAAAAACCCTCCAATTATAATTAACTACACAAATGTTCAATCAAAGGTGTGACTTTGGCCAACTTGGCCTCATACCTATATGTATCAGCTATTTGTCATGGATAAAACGGTGTCTATATTTAATTGTAATGCTGTAATACAAATACAAATTTTTAGAATATAATGATTCAAATATTTAAGGGACTTATTTACCAAATCCCTGATTTTGGAGAATTGACAACAGAACAGCAAATTTATGTAAAAAATACCCATGATTCAGAAAGTTGGAGTTGGTCCGATCTAAGCTGTGGTTGTCTAAAATCTTCTTTTCCCTTGTCATTCCTTCACCATTCTTGGATACACATCTTCTACAGTGACCTATCTTCAGATCTACCTACGTTGATCTAAAACGTAGTTACTGCAGATATGATAGTGTAGAAGAAGTAGAATGTCACTCATTGATTATCCCAAACCTGGTGCTCCAAAATCGAAATGGCCAAACTCTATGGCAAGGTAGGTCATTCACAACCATGTGCACATAGGTGGTGAGTAAAAATGTTAAAATGTGGTTACTTTCCACAGGGTTACACTACTCATGTAGTTATTTGCATTTCTAAATTTACATTTCTCAAGTTAAAAAAATGATGCCCAATCATTTTTTTCTTTCTCCCCTATTTCATCAATGCCTCAATAACCCATCATCTTGATATACCGATGTAGTTCTAAAATGAAGTTCCAGAGACTTATTTTGAAATATATATATATATATACATATATATATATATATATATATATACACACACACACATGATGAAGCTTGAACAAAAATCATCACTGACCAAACAGGTGCATTTTCAGTAAAAATTTCCTGGTTTGCCATGTTTTTTGTCAGGATGTTCTCGTGTAGTAGTGCAAAGTAGGATTTGTCAAATCTTTTACATTTTCTCTCTTACTTTTTAGCACCCAATTGTAAATCTAATGATGCTTTAACATATATTTAGTTCATGTAAAGGAACTCTCCGGGCCACTTGGCGGGTTGTTATGGTGCCAGGAAGCCCGGTGTGATCCTGTAACTGATATTTAGAAGCCTGATGCTGCCTGGGGGACCTGCAGATAAGTACTGGAGGTAACCTTTAGGGTTTTACTATTCGAGGATGGTTTAACCCCTTAGTTAGAGTGCGCTCATCGGCCACCTGGCACCATAACAACTTAATCTAGCTACAGTTGTTATTGTGACTGGAGCATCCCTTTAATTACATATACTTTAATTATATATACTCATATATATATATATATATAAATATATATATATATATATTTTTTTTTTTTTCAGCATAGGAGTTTGAATTAAAGGGACATTCCAGGCATCATGACAAGATGAGTGCATAATAAGCCTGTACAGCAGATCACCCAGTTGGTTAAATATTCTGCAGGATAAAGCCCAAAAATAAAGAAATGCTGCAGATAAAACCTATAGCAACTGGCAGAAAACAAGAATGCTAAAATGAGTTAAAATACAATAGTATGAACATGCTTAGTTTCGCCACATCCACCTTCATGAAATGTGCACGATTAAATGCTTTCACTGCTAGAAATTGTTATTTGTATTTCATGAGTATGAACATGACTCACATTATTTGCCTGTTATAAAGTCCTTCTTGTATTCAAATAGATCGCTGATTGAATAAATAATTTCAGCTCAGTCGCTGCATTATTGGCATGACTGCAAAATGACAGCTTACACAGGTATCTTTTTATTTGTTAATTCTGTTAAAGTGCTTCCTGTATTAAGATATCCAAGGTTCAGTTCTGGTCTGGAATAATAAAACAAAGAAAACTTTATAAGCAAGAAATAAAAAACGTTGTCCATTATTTTTACTGCACCAAAACATTAATGCTGTTGTCATTTCATGGTGGAACTACCTCACCTGACTCACTCATAGAGGTCCATCTTGGCCATGTCTGGATACGAGTTTGCAATCTGTGTGCCGGACATTTTACTTACATTGGAATAATAGGAGTCTAGTCTTACATCACAAACTATCCTTATAAAATCCTTAGAATTTCAAACAGGAAGTTGCATTTGTAAAAATACTTGCCCTTTTTGTGCACTTTTACTCATGTGTACTTACAGTAACTTGTGCATTTTGTGTGTGATCCTGCTAGTTCACACCTGTTGCTGTTAAGTCTTTTTGGCCAAGTTGTAGCATGTGTCCAACTCTATGTTCTGTTATTCCAACTATGCTAGTGAATTATTTCATCCTGGATGACAGATTGTATGATGTAGTCTCACTCATGACCATTCATGCAATCCCTTATCCTTGTGGTTTGATTCTACATCATATTAGAAACTTAGCTGCAGAATTATATTTATGCAATGTCACCTCATAACCATATGTTGTCAGGTACCAAAGCATTGTCTAGTAGACTTATCAGCTCTCCATTGGCCTTTTTCAATTGATTTAAAGTAGCTTGTTGTTTTAGTACTCTAGTGGTCATAGTTCCTTTTCCTTTCTTGTCCCTGCATTTCCCCGCTTCTGATGCCTGTCTCTAGCAAGACACATCTATTCAATCTTGGTATTCTGCTAGCTTTGTCAATGGACAGAACAATTCCAGCAACTGCCAAGATCCCAGAGGCCTAGCTACGAAGATCAATATATTACCAGCACAACTATATCTGTATTATGTTTCACACACAAAGACAACCATAGATCAAGGTGATAAAACTGTCCTTTAAAGTAACCGTTACAAATGTGATTTGTTCTACATCATTAGCAAATTATGGTATTTTTAAATTTTAATTGTCTTGATGTTGTAATAAATAGAAAAAAAAATCAAATCCATTGATAATTCCAAATGATAAATGCCATCAAAGAAAATCTACAGCAACAATTGTTTTACTTGAAAGGACATCTCCAAAACACTTTAGAGTGGACAACACTGCCATCTACTGGTGCAATCTCCAAAATAAAGAATTTGCATATTGTTTCCATGCATAGTTCAAAAACAATGATTTGCTATCTAACAATATTCTGGCTATTTTATTGAATGTAATACAGTATCTAATTCTCACATTAGCCTTATTGCTCCAACATTCCACATGGTCAAATATTCAAAATGAATCTGCGATTGCATATAATCTTGATTGATAGTGCAATATCATGTACAAAGCACCAATATATTCTGCAGCACTGCACAATGGTAAAACGAGACATACAAGTAACTATATCAAGACCAGATTGACCTACAGGTACAAGAGGTGGTGAGGACCCAGATCAAAAGAGTTTACAAACTTAAATATATGGAGTAAAGCCATAGAAAATGTAAAGACAACAAGCATCCTTTTCAAAGTAAATACTGATTAGAAATGTAGGCTATATGACTTAAAGGGACACTGTAGGCACCCAGACTACTTCAGCTAATTGAAGTGGTCTGGGTCCTGTGTCCCTTTTGCACTTAGTGCTGCAATGCTTACATTGCAGCTCTAAGCCTGCCACCAGTGGCCGTCTACCAGACAGCCACTGGGGACGCTTCCGGAATCCTAACGGACTTTTGGTCCGTTATCAGAGGCTGGACGTCCTCACGGACCTCCAGTGTCAGATTTTCCCCATAGGAAAGCATTGAATAATACTTTCCAATGGGGAGGTCTAATGCGCATGTGGCCATTTTGCCGAGCATGTGCATTAGGTTCCCCCCGCCGGCTGACCCAGCGCCGAGGGATATCGACGCTGGATTCAGGTAAGGGGATTTAACCCCTTCAGCCCCACGGGAGGGGGCCCAGGGGACAGGGGGACCTATTAACCCTATAGTGCCAGGAAAATTACTTTGTTTCTTGTGACTATAGGATCCCTTTAAAGGGACATTCCAGACACTAAAACAACTTCATCTATAGGAAGGTGTTATGGTTCCAGAAAGCCCCTTGAGGCACAATTAGCTTAACCCCTAAGTAGCTTCCAGCGGCGATGTCCACTTACGCCAGGTGGCAGCTGACAATTCCAGATTCAGGAAGCACGGAATGCCACCGGGCAAGGGTGTGGCTGATTGTCAGCTGACCACTCTCAGCTAATCTCAGGCAAACAGTGACTCTCCATTCACAAAACTGGCTTGGAAAGGAAAGCCAGATGCAGCCTGAGGGGGAGTGGACATCGCCTCTGGAGGCAACTTTGGGGTTAAACCATTTGAGAACGTTTTAACCCCTTGAAGTAAGAGTGCCTCTGGGGGCCTTCTGGCACCATAACAACTTAATTTAGATGAATTTGTTTTGGTGCCTGGAGTGTCCCTTTCAATTGAGGGTAAAAGCAAGGTTTAATAAAGGTAAATGGGAGAGGAGTCAGGGGAAATATGTTAACTGAGTAGCTGATATGTCTTCCTAAAGAAGTTAACTTTTTTTTTAAATTCTTCATTTAAGTACAGCCAACCAAGTACAGCAGTATAGGTATAAATAGTTGTCATTCAGGACTATGCTTTCAGAGGCCTGTAGCTTTGAAATATAAATGGACAAGAAAAAATCAGAGCAAACAAAGGACTAGTAAATGAATACAGTGAAAATATAGGATACAAGTATACCCCAAAAATTGAACTAAAAATAAAAGTGCCAGATCTCCCATCATCAAGTTTTATTAAAGAAGTGGCCTTTTAAAGGAACACTACATAGGCACTTTGCCTGTCAGTATGACAGCCACTAGAGGAGGAGTTAACCCTGCAATGTAAACATTGCCATTTCTCAAAAACTGCAATGTTTTACATTGCAGGACTAAGTGTGACAGGGACACTGCACCCAGACCACTTCATTGAGATGAAATGGTCTGGGTGAATATATTGTTCCTTTAATGGCAAAATGGGGGAAGTAAATTAAAGATAGGTAGGGGTTTATAGTATGCACACAGTCATCATTGAGGATAATGGAAGAAAATTGATTGCCTCAAAAATTCTACAACCGTTACTCCCTAAAGTGAGAATTCAAAGTGATTTACAAACTAAAGGCCAACTGAACTGGAAGCATCTCTGACTTAGACAATGTTTTCAGTCTGACTACTTTTACCTTGAATTTGAAACCCACTTTGAATTCTCACTTTGAATAACCTTGCAGGTCTCCTCAGTCACTAGGATTTTCAACAAATAAAGGACATTCACCGGCACCTTTTTATGTTGTTTCAATGTCATACACAAGTTGTTTACCTAATCAGTAAAAGTCATGCATGGTAACCAAAATTGGCATTAAAGTCAAATTTAGGGCTGGGGGTGCACTAGAGCACTAGGAATTAGGGTTTTTGTGGTTAAAGGAACACTACAGTGACAGGAGTACAAATCATGCATGAAAACATTGTAAGCAATGTAAAATGTGATCCTGACGACGGCGCGCTGACACGCCGAAACGCGCATCGAGCTATCTGTTTATTTTTTTCACCTTATTCACTAGGTAGCACTATGCACGACTTTTAGTTACCGTATTTATCGGCGTATAACACGCACTTTTTCTCCCTGAAAATAGGGGGAAAATGATAGGTGCATGTTATACGCCGATATACCATATTTACTTACCTGTCTTGAAGCGTGGGCCGGTGTTCAGCGCGCACCGCGGTACTGGAACTTCAATTTCAGGTTCCGGTTTCCGGCGGGACTGAAAGGAAGTGTGCACACTTCGCCGGAAACCGGAACCTGAAATTGAAGTTCCAGTACCGCGGTGCGCGCTGTGAAGCCGGCCCATGCTTCAAGACAGGTAAGTAATTATGGGACAAGGGGAGGGAAAGTGCACTAGGGGACACTATAGGAGGGGGGAACACTATGGGAGGGGGTGGAGAATACTATGGGAGGGGGGGGGGAATACTATGGAAAGGGGGGGAACACTATGGGAGGGGGTGGAGAATACTATGGGAGGGGGGGAGAATACTATGGAAAGGGGGGGACTCTATGGGAGGGGGTGGAGAATACTATGGGAGGGGGGAGAATACTATGGAAAGGGGGGGAACACTATGGGATGAGGGGGGAACACTATGGGAGGGGTGGAGAATACTATGGGAGGGAGTGCAGAATACTATGGAAAGGGGGGGACACTATGGGATGAGGGGGGGAAATTTCCAGGAATTTCCTTCTTAAAATGAGGTGCGTGTTATACGCCGGTGCGTGTTATACGCCGATAAATAGGGTAGTTAAGTGTGTGTTTTTTCTTAGTGGAGGAAGGGATAGTGGCTTTGGTAGGCATTAGTGGATATTCCACTGTGCCGAGGTAATTCAGGGTCAGCCTGGCTTCTCTGCTTATATTTGGCTTTGGGAATTTCTGCAGGAGGGGAGGAGGGGGGGCTCTCTCACATTTTTGCTTGTGAGATTTTTTCTCTACATCACCCCATTTAGCCTTATTTACCAGTGTGATCAGGCTGTCATAATTGCAGCACCTCTGTAGCCTTATTAGCAGTTTAAATTTACTGACTAATTGCAGCCTTCTTGGGCTGTTCCCTTCCACTTTTTGGTATATTATTATTATTATTATTATTATTGCCATTTATATAGCGCCAACAGATTCCGTAGCGCTTTACAATATTTTGAGAGGGGGGGATGTAACAATAAATAAGACAATTACAAGAAAACTTACAGGAATAATAGGTTGAAGAGGACCCTGCTCAAATGAGCTTACAGTCTATAGGAGGTGGGGTATTAGAAACATTAGGATAGGAAATATCAAGTAGGAGTGAAGCAGAGCTGGAGGAGAGAGCAAAGCACTATCCCATAGGGACAGGTATGTAAGGGAGAGATTACTCTGGGAGGCCATACGCTTTCCTGAAGAGATGGGATTTAAGGCCCTTCTTAAATGATTGAAGACTAGGGGAGAGTCTGATGGCAGTAGACAAGTTATTCCATAGGAGAGGAGCCGCCCGTGAGAAGTATATGCTTCTTTAATAATAATTATTTTTTATCCTTAGTACTATTAAAGGTAGGGCTTCCTCCTTTCTGTTATCCTCTTCTTTGGACTTCTGTCCGTCTTTTTATTTTTTAAAAGGTGATCTTACTCATGTTTATTACAGCTCTTAGTGGCTCTGTTGTGGCTGGCTCCGCCCCCCCACCCTGCCTCCTGGCTAAGATCAGCCAATCCAATGCTTTCCCATAAGAAAGCAGTGGGACACTATTTCACATGCGCGGCAAAACGCCACCCTGGCCAATCAGCATCTGCTCTTAGAAACAGATTAATACAACGCTTCTCTATGAGGAACATTCAGCGCCTCCATGCAGAGCGTTCAGGCGCTAAACATCAGTGCTGCACACAATGCAGCACTGACCCAGAAAGAACCTCTAATAGCCATCTGAGCCACTAGGCTGAAAAGTCAGAGTTTACATTAAAATGCCTAAAGGCACATGCTATAGACACCAGAACAGCTTCATTAAGCTGTAGTTGTCCTGGTGACTATAGTGGCCTTTTAAGGATATGATTAAAATTAGGGACTTACTTAAAATAACACTCCAAACACCCTTATCAATACGGCATGCTGCAGTCGTTAAGGTGCCAGGAGTATCCCCCATTGTAAGAAGTCAAACTGCTTTGAAACCATTGGCCATAAAAAAGATAGCCCTATAAATAAGCTTTGAAAGGTATCCTCAATCCAATAATAATAATAATGATAATACTTAAAGAAACCATAACAATAACTTGTCTATTAGGGGTTTCATTCAGTGACATACACAATATTTATTTATATTAAAGCTGTGAGACACAGGGGGCCATATTGTTCCATGATTTCTCTCGCAACAGCTGAGCCTAAAACAAGCTATCACCATGGTACAAATGACAGCGCTCGCTAGCGGGTGTCCAATCACATTTCAAATGTCTTCACGTGACCGAAAAAGGGAAAAAAAAATCGTGGTGACGTTTTGTCACGCACTGCAGTGAATCGCCATATTTGATTCGGGCAAAAAGGATCTTGTAGTTATGGTGGGAAATAAATAAAAAAAAAAAAAAAAAAACAACAAGCGCGCAACAAACGCAGGCTTATATCCAAAAAAACAAAATAAAACGTTAACAATGTATTCGGCATACTGAAAAGCTGGCTGCCCACATTCAAAATGGCCGCCTGAGCCCCAACCCTGGCACATTCTTTGGCCGTGACGTCACCAACCAGCGCACTACCGGGTTCTGTGTTGGCAGGTTCCGTGTAAGAATGTAGACGAGTTCATAGAGTGTAATGTATTCGGTGTCCCTCTCCCAGTGTGGTGACAGTGCTAGCCGGCTACAGAGATACATACAGGTAACTTGTCTGGGTGTCTACACACATAGAGACATGTACATTTTATGTATTTGAACTTTAATGTTGGAGTGGTGGGGGGAACACTGACATGCTGCCTATTAATAGCACATTAGGTAAGTAGAGCTTGTTTCCCAATAAATATATACACAAGGATGAATGTTAGAAAACTTTGTATTATGAGACTTATTCACTAAATTGTTTGTCAGGAATTTAAATTGAATTAAAAGGGATTGATTTCACTAAACTTCAAATTGTAGTGCATTGAAACTCATAGTGTTAAAATTAGTGTTAAAATAGCCTTAAATAAACTTGGGGGAAAAAAATAATAATTTCAATAGCTGTAAGAGTTCTCTGCTTAGATAAACCTGTTGTCATTACAGAATTACATATTGTACACATAATTGATCATGAGTGTGCATGGGTAAAAAAAGAAGTGTATTTCTAATGTAATATATTAGCCTAAGTGTATATTTTTAGTGTAATATATTGGTCTAACCTCTTTTAGGCCAACGAATGAAGGGCAGTTTTGTGTTTTCGCATACTGTGGGATGTGGTATGTAGGAGTTGCTTTTTCTAATGAATGACTATTCGTGGAATAATGTAAATTGCATCAAGATATGCAACAAAATCGCAATACAATGCATAATAGTCCAGTATTCATTGAACTATGCTTGAATCACTTTGTGTAATAGCTTGAAATAATAGGTTTAGTTTCAGTTGCTAAATGAGGATTCAGTATGTGTCAAACAATATGTGGTTTAATTACCAACCGGCAGATTGGGGTGAAGTGAAAACCTAATTGACAAACTTAAGGACATAATCCTGATTTAAAACATCTCTCGAACTACAGTACTCTATAATCACAGCTTCGTTGGTTTGGGCTAAATGTTACACTTTATTTTTCAGTTTACTAAAAAAGGCTGTTTTGTGAATAAACCATTTTTAAAAATGAGGAATTGGGTAGCTTACTTTGCATTGTATTTACTGACCTTTGCAGTACTACTGGATGCACTATAGGCTATTTTTAAAATAACACTCCAGGCATAATATATTAATCTCAATTCAGTTGTTATGCTGTCAGGAGGCCCTGGGAATCATTTTACCTTAACCCCTTAAGGACACATGACATGTGTGACATGTCATGATTCCCTTTTATTCCAGAAGTTTGGTCCTTAAGGGGGTTAAATGGATTCTACAGTGCCAAGAAAACAAACCTGTTTTCCTTGCACTATAGGCTCCTGTAGTGCCCCCCTCCCTCACGCCCCCTCCTCCCGCGGTGCTGAAAGCCATTCAGTCACTTGCCTGAATCCTCGCCGATGTCACTCGGTGCTGGGTCAGACTCCGCCCACGCTCCTCCCCTGCCAATGTCACCCAACGTGGGAGACCTAATGCGCATGCGCACTCGCTTTAGGATTTCCTCATAGGAAAGCATTATTCAATGCTTTCCTATTGGGAAAAATCTGATGCTGGAGGTCCTCGTGCCCATTGAAGTGGTTTGGGTGCCAACTCCCATCACCCTTAACCCGCGAAAGTAATTATTGCAGTACTTATAAACTTTCAGGGTTGAGTCCTCCTCTAGTGGCTGTCTACCAAACAGCCACTAGAGGGACTTCCAGCTTCTTAGACAACTTTTGGTCGTCTAAACTATGCTGGACATCTTCACGCTATGCATGAGGATTTTCAGTGTAACCGGAATCCCCACAGGAATAATGCTTTCCTATCGGGAGGTCTAATGCGCATTAGGTCTCCCTCACTGGCTGACGTCGGCAGGGGAGGAGTGTTGGTGGAGCCTGACAGCGCCAAGGGACATCGGCGCTAGATTCAGGTAATTGTCTGAAGGGATTTTAACCCCCTTAAGCGACATGGGATGGAGGGCGGGAGGGAGGAGGGCATGGCAGGATTCTGCAGTGCCAGGAAAACAGGTTTTCTCCAACACTTTGAGGAGCTAGTGATAGTCGGCCGAGTGCAGGGCCGGACTTGAAAAAAAAAATTAAAAATAACATGTTTGAATTTAGGCTGAGGGGGGGTTTGTCATCAGCAATGACAAGCATGCCCCCTCTCAAAGTGAGCGTGTTGGTCTTCCAGGGCAGTCAATGCTGCAAAGCCCTGCAGAAGAGCTCTTGAATGAGAAAAGGACAATACATTTGTTGCGCAGCAGAAGTAAATATACCAACATGCTTGCACTGTGTTTGCTCGTGACCTATCTCTGGTGTTTCTATAGGTGATATACCAGAGGACAAAAGGGCCAGGAAAGCACATGTGTTTGGAGGCTGCTTTTGGGTTGTGAGTGTGTGTGTAGAGTGAATGGATTTTTGTGTGGTGCCTTGTGCAAATAAGTGGGTTTCAGTATGGGTTTCAGTGTGTGTGTGTGTGTGTGTGTGTGTGGAATATTGTGCAAAGGGGCTGTAGTGTATGTGTGTGTGTGTGTGTGTATAGGTGATGTATTGTGTGTAGGGGTTAAAAAATATGTGTGTATTTAGGGAATGTAGTATGTGTTTGCTTACAGGGGATCCAGAGTGCGTATCCTTTGATAAATTGCCCCTAAATATAAAATATAGCTTTTAATAGTATAGTTAAAATTATGATATGCTAGCTATACATAGATAAGGAAAACAATAAAGCTTGTCACAAATGTGACGTTATATGTGAAATAAACCGCGAAGGTGAAGAAATCCTGAGGAAAAACTAACTCACACTAATAAATAAACTGCCACCAAAGTCTAAATAAAGGAGTCCTGTTCAAAAGTTTTCAGGATCCTTCTCCTAGTTAGATGCAAAAACCATAAGGTTTTAGCGATAATAGAACAGTATAAATAAAAAATATATAAGGTGAGTAGAGTGCTTAAAGGGACACTGTAGGCACCCAGACCACTTCTGCTCATTGGAGTGGTCTGGGTGCCAACTCCCATTAAGTGTAATTATTGCAGTTTTTTTTATAAACTGCAATAATTACCTTGCAGGGTTAACTCCACCTCTAGTGGCTGTCTACTAGACAGCCACTAGAGGGAACTTCCTGGTCCATAGCACAGGAAACCTGTGCTAGAGCGTCGCTGGACGTCCTCACGCTGTGTGAGGACCTCCAGCGTCGTTCAAATTGCCATAGGGAAGCATTGAAATTCGTTTTCAATGCTTTCCTATGGGGAGACCTAATGCGCATGCGCGGAATTGCCGCGCATGCGCATTAGGTCTCCTCGCCCGGTGGGCGGGATCAGTCTCGCCCGACGGAGCCAGTAGGAGGAGCGGCGCGGAGGAGGAGACAGCGGCGAGGGACATCGCCGCTGCCTCAGGTAAGTCACTGAAGGGGTTTTCACCCCTTCAGTAACTGGGGATTGGTGGGTGGGAGGGAGAGGGACCTTCCAGTGCCAGGAAAACGGATCGTTTTCCTGGCACTGGAGTTTCCCTTTAAAGTCAAAAAGTAGCACTGGAGTGTGTTTAATAAGTGCACTGTAAAAGATGTATCGGCACTAATTAGAAAAGACTCTATACGAACGGGGGAATAATAATAGGGGCTAAGGGCTCACGGGTGATCCTTTGATGAGAATAGCGTCGGTTGGTGCTAATATCTAAACCTATTTGTGCACTAACCCTGGGATCCTGAGCCCAACTCCGACTACCATAGTGGGGGCTTTTTTCGACCATATACTGTATTCAATCAGGTATTATTCCCCCGTTCGTATAGAGTCTTTTCTAATTAGTGCCGATACATCTTTTACAGTGCACTAATTAAACACACTCCAGTGCTTCTTTTTGACTTTAAAGGACCACTCTAGTGCCAGGAAAGCATACTCGTTTTCCTGGCACTAGAGTGCCCTGAGGGTGCCCCCACCCTCAGGGACCCCCTCCCGCCCGGCTCTGGAAAGGGGAAAAGGGGTTAAACTTACCTTTTTCCAGCGCTGGGCGGGGAGCTCTCCTCCTCCTCTCCGCCTCCGATCCTCCCCGTCGGCTGAATGCGCACGCTCGGCAAGAGCTGCGCGCGCATTCAGCCGGTCACATAGGAAAGCATTCATAATGCTTTCCTATGGACGCTTGCGTGCTCTCACTGTGATTTTCACAGTGAGAATCACGCAAGCGCCTCTAGCGGCTGTCAGTGAGACAGCCACTAGAGGATTAGGGGGAAGGCTTAACTAATTGATAAACATAGCAGTTTCTCTGAAACTGCTATGTTTATAAAACAATTAGTTAACCCTAGCTGGACCTGGCACCCAGACCACTTCATTAAGCTGAAGTGGTCTGGGTGCCTAGAGTGGTCCTTTAAGCACTGTAAGTGTGGATATTTAATTGCACAGATACATTTCTGTCTGCATAATACACCCCAGTGCTTTTCTTTGACCAATAAGCACTGTGAGTGTTAAGATTGAACTGCTCTGACACTTTTGTATCTGTACTAGCCACATATATATTCCATGCTTGTTGACATACAGAGTGACAATGAACACTATACACTGTCACATGTAACTAAATGTTTCTTTTTGGCATCCTATTGCTATATTTGCATTAGATGCAGGCATCTCAGTGTTCATCCTAACATGGCTTATTGATCCAACTACTATTATATATAGCTTATCGGGTTCCTTTGGAACTCACCTTATATATTTTTTTATTTATACTGTTCTATTATCGCTAAAACCTTATGGTTTTTGCATCTAGCTAGGAGAAGGATCCTGAAAACTTTTGAACAGGACTCCTTTATTTAGACTTTGGTGGCAGTTTATTTATCAGTGTGAGTTAGTTTTTCCTCAGGATTTCTTCACCTTCACGGTTTATTTCACATATAACGTCACATTTGTGACAAGCTTTATTGTTTTCCTTATCTATGTATAGCTAGCATATCATAATTTTAACTATACTATTGAAAGCTATATTTTATATTTAGGCTCTCTCCCCCTCTCTCCCCCTCTCTCCCCCTCTCTCCCCCTCTCTCCCCCTCTCTCCCCCTCTCTCCCCCTCTCTCCCCCTCTCTCCCCCTCTCTCCCCCTCTCTCCCCCTCTCTCCCCCTCTCTCCCCCTCTCTCCCCCTCTCTCCCCCTCTCTCCCCCTCTCTCCCCCTCTCTCCCCCTCTCTCCCCCTCTCTCCCCCTCTCTCCCCCTCTCTCCCCCTCTCTCCCCCTCTCTCCCCCTCTCTCCCCCTCTCTCCCCCTCTCTCCCCCTCTCTGAGTGCATTCCCTTGCTTCCAGACTCTTGTTCTAATTTTCCCTTTGATATATTGTATCAACATCGTGGTGTATCTTTGTTTGTATGCGCCAGTGTGTGTATCTCTGTGTCAGTGTGTATATGTATCTGACACACCGATACACACACATCTTGACTCTCAAATACACACACACTCAGATACACACAGTGACATATACACACACTTGCACCCACAGATACACACTGACATGCACATACAAACACACTGATATACACATACACACACACTTAGATACAAACTTTGACACACACTCCGACATACATACTCTTTGACAGACACACATACACTCTCACACACTCACTGACAAGCACACATTCACTCTCACTGACAAATACACATATACTCTGACAGACACACAAACACATACAAACTTCCTAACAGACACACATACAATTTAGTTTTTTTAAATTTTACCCCACACAGCCCCCCTACCTTTAGGAGTGCTAGCATGGTGTCCCTGGGGTCCAGTGGGGCTGCTGAGCGGGCAGTCCCTGGGGTCCAGTGGGGCTGCTGGCGTGTGGGCGGCGAGGGAGCAGTGATTTCCTTGCTCAGCTCCGTCGCGCGCCTCTTAGTGATGCCGGAGTGACGTCATATTCCGGCTCCAGCATCACTGCTGTGCGCACGAGGTAGCTGAGCAGGGAGATTACTGCTCCCTTGCCGCCCACGCCCATTTTATTTTTTAAACTTTTGGCGGAACCTCAATTGGTGTTCTGCGGAACACCAGTTGGGAAACACTGCTATAGGGTATATATTGTGTGTGTAGGAGATTGTATGTAAAGGGGAATTTAGTTTGTGTGTCTGGAATGTTATGTGTGCGGGTGCATCATGTGTGGTGTTTAGTTTGTGTGGCAGGGGCAGATTAAAGCAATAAGTGTGTGTGTTTTTTTTTAAATCTATATACACTTTTTATTCCCCTCCCCTCCCCCCCCCCCCCTTTCTTACCTTTTTACCTGAGAGGGGGGAATACCGCTTCCAAGCACTGATGGTCCTAGTGGGGAGTGAACTCTAGCCTGCAGCTCCTCTGGCTAGAGTTCACTCTCACTAAATCGGAGCATTGCCATGGTGACCATGACAATGCTCTGACCTCACGAGAGGAAGAACCCAGCGAAGCTGCAAGTTAGAGCTCTTGGGTCCTCCCCATTCTTCCACCCCTGCTGGCTGCCTCAATTAAGCGCCAGCGACCCTCATGGCACACAGCAGGGCTGACGATTGGATAACGTGGGCACTGCATGACCTGGCAGGGGAGAACCTCTGATCTTCCCTGTCTGCCTCAGCCAATGGCCATCGTGGCCCACCAGGCATTTGCCCGGTTTGCCCAATGTCCAGGCCTGGCTGAGAGTATCAGCTGACACTCTCAGCCTAGCTGCTGCACCGTGTTGGGCCATTTTGTGGGTAAAGCTGTTGTAAGCTGTTTAACCCGTTTGGTAAGAGAGCACCCAGGACCTCCTGGCACCATAATAACTTGATTAAGAAAGAGCTGTTATGTTGCCCAGTGTGTTCTTTTTACATGTTGAATATTCCTCGGATTTTTAGTGCAAGGACAACCTGGTTACGGTCCCTCCTTTTTTAAAAAAATTTTTCCAAGTGGTTCAACAGATATAGGATGATTCATTGTTACCCAAAACCAACCCTCCGTTTTGGACCTCGCGTTAGCTCATTATAGAGTATTTGTATAGAATTAGAGGGGTCAGACAGAACCTTTGTCTCTTCAGACATGCCATAATGATTATTTGGTGAAAGGAATTGATGCTAAGTATTAGCTACATATCTTCTAAACTTATGCTGTTTTATTTTGTGTGTGGTTGTGTATTTTTTTGGTTTTTTTTTTTTTTTTTTTTTTTTTTTAGTTAAATATATACCCTTATTTCGATCAATAAACGTTTTTTTTTTTTTTTTTTTTAAATGTTATTTTACAGACACTGCAACCATGGAGATCTCAAAGCCCTGCATTTTCTTTTCTGCTCTGTGTATAACGCTGTTAATTTCCTATATTAGCTGGCATCCAGCTTCAGAGGTAGTACTTTTTAATTCGGATTCCACCAATCGAGCTGAATACAAATTGGAGAACAAAGTCTTCTATGGCATAATGTTGGACGCTGGGAGTACTGGAACACGCATCCACATTTATAGGTTTAGTGACACCTCCACTGGTAAGTCTTGTGTAACTGTGTATCCTATGGTGATTGATATGTATGCACAGGGCATTTAGGGAATACTGCACACCGGAACGGATAACAAGATCTGAGCCGTGCAACTAAGAGTACAGTACTACTGCCTTTAATTTCTACATCCTTTCTAGCTCATCTTTTAGCTTCTCCAACTTCTCCTGTTCTTATTGATGTTATGGTCACTGGGTATTGCCACATCCACCACCTTTGCAGTCTTCCATTCCTTGTCTTACCACCACCATGTTGGGTAGGTTGGCCAGTACTTGCTTGTCTTTTTGGATCAGAAAGCCATACAGGATCCTAGCCCTGTCATTCTCAAGTACCCTTTGTGGTACCTCACTTCTGGACTTTGGCAGGTTCAGCTGATAGTCTGTGCAGATTTTGTTTGGTACACAATCATAGCATCTGGTTGTTCCTCTCAGTGTATGCTGTCCATGCTAACATCTTGCACTTGGCTGCTATGTGCTGGATTGCCTTTTTGCACAGTCTGCACCTTTGACCTGTCTGGTGTGGTAGACCTCGACTGCTGTTAAATGTCTTCCTTTTTTTTTTTAAACCACTGGTAAGATTTTGTAATGTGTGGTACATCCCAATCAGAAGCCTGTCTTGTCATGGAAACTCCTCTTATGCATTCTCTGTGTTGTTGTCTCAGACATGTCAATAGCAGTTAATCTTCGCGAGCCATCTTTGTGATATACTTGCAAATGCTCTGTGTTTCATCAAGAACTGCGGCCTTGGGATTTATCAGGTCCAACTTCCTTCTTTCCAACTGGGTCCTTGGTGACTGGTAGGGCATATGTGTTGATGGAGTAAATCTTGTTCTTGCCATTGAGCTGGGACTTCAGGTCTTGTCTGACTCTCTGAATATACTTGGATGTTGCTATCCTCCTTGCCTCGTGGTTGCCATGTGTTTGTGGTATCCCCTAGTACTTGTAGTTATTCTCTATATCTCCTATTTTGGATTCTGGTACTTCAGCTCTTTCAATCCTGAGCATGTTCCCTCTTTTTGCTATCATGTTCCCCCATCTAGTCCGGACAACATTCCAGTGTCCTATCTGTATATCCTGGTTAGGTTGATTAGTGAGTCAATGGGTCACTTTGTATTGACATATAGCTTGGTGTTGCCCATGTTGTGTAGGTGGCTGATGGTAGGTTTACACTTGAGCATCTACCCGTTTCCACTTTTTGTGATGGTCTGGCTGAGGGAGTTAAGGCCTATGCAGAGCAGCACCAGACATAGCACTTCACCTTGGTATATGATACATTTGGTGTTCACTTGTGTAATTACCTTAGAATTTACTTCTAGAGTTGTTCTCCACATGCCCACTGCGTTTTTGAGGAAGACGTGTGTGTGTGTGTGTGTGTGTGTATATATATATATATTGACTGCTATTTTGTCTGCTACTGAAGTACATTCCCTCTATGCTGGCTGAGAATTAAGGCAGTTGTCAGTTGGCTTGACTTGGCATCTGGAAGTGGCCGTTCCTCTACCCTTTATCCTATAAAAGGCTATGAAGTCTTACTGAGGATAGTAGTGCTGTAGAGGTACAGACCTTTGTATGCAACCACCCAGCATCATGAGGGTTAAGTAAATTTGTATGCTATGCACTAGCTCTTCTATAATAGGCAAGCATACAGTGGAAATTATAAAGGAGAAATGTTCAGTTTTTTTTATATTCAATAAATTGGTCAAGCATTAACCATCAGAGAATGTAAAAGATGTGAGTTATTCAAAAAAAAAAAAAAAATAAATTTTTTAAGAATGCTCTGCTGTAGAATGATTTCATTCCTATTTCTTTGGCAAATGTAAAAAAAAATCAAAAAAATAAATCTTGCAAATCATCTAAAAAAGACATTTTACATGTATCAAACATGTTTCACTTGTTATTAAACTGCTAACCAAGGCAATGCAGTTCTTTGTGTACATATTCCTATATTCTTTAATTTCATATGGGGAACTATCTATTAGAAAGCATGTTCATGAATTGTCTGAATTCACATGGTTACTTTGACAAAATCATAATTTAATTTTGTTTTTAGGAATTAAATCTGAATGGAAACAAAATTTGGGAAAGTTTCTCTCACATAGCAGAATTCAGGAAAACTTTAACTTAGTCATAGTCCCAACTTGGCTACCTTTGCCTCTGTTTTGCCATGTGAATTTAGTTTGTCATTTTTCTTTTCTTCCAAGGTATCCCTCACCTGGAACATGAAACATTCAAAGCTATAAAACCAGGACTATCGGCATATGCAGAGGATCCAGAAAAGGTGCAAACTGTGCTTGTTTCCTGCTTCTAATCAGACTAAAAATGTATTTAGGCAGACTATAGTATGTATAAACAAACCACAAATTATTCCACTCAGGTCAATCAACTGTCATTTATTTAATATGTTATATCTAAAAAATGTTTTTGTATTCTATTGACATGGTATTGGTAATTCCAGCTGCCCTCTTGTTATCTGTGCCAAGATAATATATAATTTTATATATAATATATTATTCTTTATTAACTATCCACAGACTTCAGGTGGAAGGGGGTTTTCATTCACAATTTTTTCCCCACCATAACCATTTTGGTTCTTGTGTGTGTATGTATATATAATTTTTTTTTGTTTTTCTCCAACTAGCTAATTGACTCTCGAAAGCTTGTCTTTGAAATATTATGTTAGTTCAATAAAGAAAGGTATCATTGCATACTGCAATACTCTGGTATTTTGGCATATTGTCTACTGGACTAATACAGCTAATCCAATTATATATATAATAATATGTAACACGGAGAAGGAAAGCGAGTGGAGATACGTAAATTACATTAGAATGCTGTGTGCCAATAAAATGTAGGGCTTAAGTGACCTCGGGAGAGAAGGGGTGTAGATATTCTTTGCACACTCAGACTTTTAAGTTATTATATTAAAGTACATATATATATGTACTTTAATATAATAACTTAAAAGTCTGAGTGTGCAAAGAATATCTACACCCCTTCTCTCCCGAGGTCACTTAAGCCCTACATTTTATTGGCACACAGCATTCTAATGTAATTTACGTATCTCCACTCGCTTTCCTTCTCCGTGTTACGAGCTTACTCAATCCCATTGCTATGTTATGCCCTTCTTCTGCAATCTCCCACCAATGCCAGTATTGTTGCTCCATTTGTATTTCTCTAAATATTCTGAGGTCTCCTTCTGCTTTTTTACCTCTACTGAAGGAGAAGGCCTCATCCATAGCGTTCAGTAATATGAAGCAGCTGCACATAGCTATGCTTAAACTATTTGCGGACAGCACAGCTCCTTTGCATCTTATGTTGCAGTTTTGCAAGATGCCATGAATTGTAACTTTTCAAGCTATATACAACTGTGAGATCAATAAACACAGTTCTGCCTAGGGCAAGTTGAATGCCTTGGCTCTGTATATATGCTAAATTAGTCCTACACGCGGCTCAAATAAGTAATTTCCCTAGTTCTTACAGGGACAATATAGTCACCAAAAGCACTACAGTTTAATGCAGTGGTTCTGGTGTGTCTCCTGTTCCTGCAGGCAGAGCAATGAAAATGCTGCTTTTTCAGAGAAAAATCAGTGTTTACATTGCTTTTTAATGGCATTTACTTAGACGGACAATAGTTGTGCTTCCCATTTTCCTATGGAGACGCTGAATCCTCCCCATAGAGATGCATTGATTCAATGCATAAAAAGCAGGAAATGCTGATTGGAGCAGTGTGACGTTTTGCTGCGCATGCGCAATGTATTTTCAATGCATTCCTATGGATAATCTTAGCCATGTATTTTGATTTTCCCACTATTATTTTGATTGTAGGTATTAAAGTGATCTAAACAGTTACTATTTTCATTATGGTAAATTTTTTATTTTTTGGCATAAATGACCTTTTCTGTAGACTGCCAAATTTACATTGCCAAAAAATATTCTCCACATCTATGACATAAAAGTGGTTGAAAACATTAAATTCGCTCTGCTGCCAAAAAAATAAAATTGTGTATATTTGAAAATGTCAGGGTGCAAAAAGCAGCAGATGGAAACTTTTTTTTTTTTTTTAAATAAAAGATTTAATAAATTGTGAATCTGTTTTGCTTCTGGCCCAGAACCTTTCTTGTAGCTATCAAACTCCTGGACCATTGGTGGGCCTTCAGGACTGACTCAAGAAGAAAAGGGTGTGCATGATCACAGTACATGTTAATCCTTCTGGTGGTGATGATAGGTTATAATGGAGTTAAATCCAGTAACAAGTATAGTATTGTTCTGTGTCTCTCTATTTACGTTGTTAGGCATATCCTGGAAAATATTGATGTACATCATACTGTTCAAAGCAAACAGAGCGGTATGTTCTATGCAATATATATATCGCAATATACATTGTGTAACACTGACCCAGGAAGCACCTCTAGTGACCATCCGAATGGCTGCCATTAGAGGTGTTCCTAGGCACTAATGTAAACACTGCCTCTTCTCTGAAATGGCAGTGTCTTATATTAAAAAGCCTGCAGGAACAGGCAGTAGACAGCAGAAAAACTAAATTTAGCTGTAGTTGTTATGATGACTATAGTGTCCCTTTAAGCAAAGATAAGTCACTGAAAAGAACAGCCTCTCACATGTTTAAGCAGTGATATACATAAACTCTGATCAGTTTATGCCCACAGACGTATTAATTTTGAGATGCCATTTCAAAGAAGATGGATTCAGTTTTATAGCTTTAAATTCAATTTACGTGTTTTGTTTTTAAAGTTAGTTAAGTTGTTGTGGATATTTATAGGTTTTCATTTTGTGTTTTTGGGTGGATACAGTGTTATTGTATATAACACTGTATGAGTGTAAGAGAGGTTATAAGCAGGTTTATAACAATATTTTATTTCTTGAACAATGTGTTTTTTTTTTTTTTAAACACTAAAAAATAATAGTAAAACGGCTAAAGAAAAATGAATGAAAATGTACAAATGGTAATACTAATCATAGCACAAAATAATATAAATTCTAAGTTTACAAACTTACGTTTGTTTTCTTTTTTTCAATGGGTTTTTAATTATTTTTTATTTTTAAGGGACAAGAAAAACTTTGCACTACTTTCATACATCGCTCCATAGGTGGAAATGTATGATGTGTATTAAAGGGACACTCCAGGCACCCAGACCACTTCTGCCCATTGGAGTGGTCTGGGTGCCAACTCCCACTACTCTTAACCCTACTAGTGTAATTATTGCATGCGCATTAGGTCTCCCCGGCCGGTGGGTGGGATCAGTCTCGCCCACCGGCCGACGCAGTCAGAAGGAGGAACAGCGCGGAGGGAGAAGCAGCGATGTGGGACATCGTCGCTGCCTCAGGTAAGTTACTGAAGGGGTTTTCACCCCTTCAGCAACCGGGGTTTGGAGGTGGGAGGGAGAGAGAACCTGCAGTGCCAGGAAAACTGTTTTTTTTTCCTGGCACTGGAGTTTCCCTTTAATTGTAAGTTGTAAAATTGACTCTACACCCAAAAAATTTACTTATTTTTTCTGAAGCACCCGTGATCTTGGTTCAATCTTATCTGCCTGTGTATAATACT
This sequence comes from Pelobates fuscus, assembly GCF_036172605.1. Classification (NCBI taxonomy): domain Eukaryota; kingdom Metazoa; phylum Chordata; class Amphibia; order Anura; family Pelobatidae; genus Pelobates; species Pelobates fuscus. Next base: position 370,030,981 of record NC_086318.1, read on the forward strand.
GGTTGTTGTAAGAACATGTAACTTGTGTCAAAACTTTAACGTCTTCCTTCTTCCCATTTTTGCAGAGTGCTGCTGGAATAAATGAACTTTTAGATATTGCAAGAAAGGAAATACCTGAACACTTACATAGATCTACCCCACTGGTCCTCAAAGCCACTGCTGGTCTACGTCTACTGCCAGGAAACAAAGCACAGAGACTACTGGACAAGGTAATGAATATATTTGTGAATTTGTGTCTACCTGCGTTTAAAGGGACACTATAGTCACCTGAACAACTTTAGCTTAATGAAGCAGTTTTGGTGCATATAACATGCCCCTGCAGTCTCACTGCTCAATCCTCTGCCATTTAGGAGTTAAATCCTTTTGTTTATGAACTCTAGACCCTGCAAGAGCCTCCTGTATGTGATTAAAGTTCAATTTAGAGATTGAGATACAATTATTTAAGGTAAATTACATCTGTTTGAAAGTGAAACCAGTTTATTTTTTCATGCAGGCTCTGTCAATCAGAGTCAGAGGAGGTGTGACTAGGGCAGCATAAACAGAAACAAAGTGATTTAACTCCTAAATAGCACAGAATTGAGCAGTGAAATTGCAGGGGAATGATCTATACACTAAAACTGCTTTATTTAGCTAAAGTAATTTAGGTGACTATAGTGTTCCTTTAACAAAGAATAACTAATACAGTGATAGAAGTACACAATTCTTCTGTAATGAGTAGGTTATATCAATATTCATAGCAACATATCATTTGTATTTGTGCAACAGCTGGTCATCATCCAGAAGATGCAGGTTGTTGCTATTTTTCTACAATTAAGCTTTAAGAAAATGAATATGACATTATTTATATATCTGCCACTAGAGATGTTAATGTCCCATTGCCAAACACCCAGGGCATGCTGTGCTTCCAAGCAACAGGGAAACTTTGGTTGTGGGGGCAGAACCTACCGTACATACAGCCAACACACACACTATACATTTATTTGTGAAAATTCCAAGTTTAAATAAATAACCATGAGTCCTCATCCCCCCACCCACAACACATGTGTTTAATGTGTAAATTATAATCAGAAAGTCCTGACTATAGCAGAGAGGAATGATTTTTCCAGCTTTTTGCCTCTGTTTTCTCCCTATGGATTCAATATGTGAATATTCAGACTTTAGTGAATAACCTGTTAGTATTGCTCTAGACAGGGGCCCCAATCTGAAATTATTTTGTGCCAAGACCAGAAGATTTGGTTACCCCTTGCTAGTTACTTCCATTTACAATAAGTACTCAGCAGTAGCTTCTGTTTAGCAAAAATAGACCTCTAGTGGATTAATCTGATAATTCATTTATTTAGTGCTCCTTTTTTATTCCCTTTATTTCGTGCACAAAGTAAAGTATACAATTTTAGGTATCATGTTTACAATTTATTTATTTTTTGGTTATTTCATTCTCCTAGGAAACTGGAACAGTCTGATTAAGCATGTTGATTTTTAATTTTTGTGCGTGTATTTATTTTTTTTATTAAATTAATATTTTTTTAAATAAAATATTTTACTCCATTATTACTGGACACACACATACTCTGGGACAGTCACTGTTCGCATGACAATGTGTAGACAGAGACCAAGCACTCCAGTTACCATCTAACAACGATTTACTGTGACGCAAAAATCATTGTTTCCACTTTAACAAGAGCCTTTGTCTAGCCTAACATACACAAATGTTAATGTTTAAATATTAAAATGTACATGTGTATAAGGATTTATTCAGCATAAAGTTACCATGGAAAATAATAAAACAATAAGCTGTAGCCAAAAGTGATTTGTGAAGTACACATGAAAGCAAAACACATAGTTCCACAAAATCTAGCACATTTACTACTGCAGTATTAAAAGGAACAAATATATATGTAATACATCTTTCAAGTTGTGTTAAAAAAAACAAAAAAAACCTGTGCATATTATATAGAAACCTAGAATGTGACGGCAGATCAGAACTATTTGGCCCATCTAGTCTGCCCAATATTTCAAAATACTTTTAATTAGTCCCTGGCCTTATCTTAAGTCTAGGATAGCCTTATGCCTAGCCCAGGCATGCTTAAACTCCCTCACTGTGTTAACCTCTACCACTTCAGCTGAAAGGCTATTCCATGCATATACTTTAACTAATCAATGTAATAAAAATGTAAATACAATTATAAGCAACTTACCTGCACTGCGTATTCATGTGGACATTCTCTTGTTAACATACATTTTAATATTAACATTGTGTGTATATAATATCAATCTCCTTATGGGAAAATTTACATGTGCATTTTCTTCTTTTTTCTTTTTTCTTTTTTTTAACAAGGTTACTGAGATATTTGAGGCATCCCCTTTTGTTGTAGGAAAGGACAGAGTTTCTATAATGGATGGAACTGATGAAGGTGAGCAAGTCTCTGTCATTTTTAAAACCGTTAGAGAATAACAAATCTGTATATAACTGCATTAGATAAGTGAAAGCTGTTCTGATTTTATAACTGCTTTGTCCCACATTTATAATGGTTTCATTTCTCCTAAATACAGCGAATTTAAATTAACAACCCATAATTAACTGTCACAATCCTTTGCTACATACTTTGTTTTGCTCTTCGTGTAAAACACCATTGAATGCAAAGGAACCAGATATTCCCTGTCTTATATGTAATGTCTGAGCAACTATATTTATGAACACAACTAAATGTATGTTTGTGTTTTTTTTTTTTTTTTTGTGCTGCTCGTTAGGAATATTCGCATGGATCACTGTGAACTTCTTGACTGGTAGGTACGTTTATGTTTTTACTTAAAGGGACACTATAGTCAGCTGAACAACTTTAGCTTAATGAAGCAGTTTTGGTGTATAGAACATGCCCCTGCAGCCTCACTGCTCAATCCTCTGCCATTTAGGAGTTAAATCCCTTTGTTTATGAACCCTAGTCACACCTCCCTGCATGTGACTTGCACAGCCTTCCATAAACACTTCCTGTAAAGAGAGCCCTATTTAGGCTTTCTTTATTGCAAGTTCTGTTTAATTAAGATTTTCTTATCCCCTGCTATGTTAATAGCTTGCTAGAACCTGCAAGAGCCTCCTGTATGTGATTAAATTTAGAGATTGAGATACAATTATTTACGGTAAATTACATCTGTTTGAAAGTGAAACCAGTTTTTTTTTCATGCAGGCTCTGTCAATCATAGCCAGGGGAGATGTGGCTAGGGCTGCATAAACAGAAACAAAGTGATTTAACTCCTAAATGACAGTGAATTGAGCAGTGAAATTGCAGGGGAATGATCTATACACTAAAGCTGCTTTATTTAGTTAAAGTAATTTAGGTGAATTTAGGTGACTATAGTGTTCCTTTAAAGGGTGCTTCTCCCTCACGCAATGTTTGTCTTCTATTCTTTTTTTCTTCTTCTTCTGTGACTTCCCTCAGATTCTCACTGCATGTGTCTTTATTCTCAATATTCTTTTTGTAATTCTTTTTTATTTGTGCATAAGGTACACAGGCAGTTTTGCACCGCCACAATAGCTGGTGCAAACAGTGTTAAACATATGAGTACATTAGTGTGGCATCAAGAACTTTGCACATTTTTTTTTATAAAACAAGGTTAGTAAACAGAATGTATCAGAGACCGACTAGGTATGCTTATCTGACTATGTGATCAAAATTAAAGCTTTTCTATTGGTAGAGTATGTCAGATAAGAGAAGTTTGTTATAAACTTCTAGCTAGGTTCATGCATCAAAGCATTAGGAGATGAAAACATTAACAAGCTTAGGTACAGGATTAAGTGCACGGCGTAACCTTAGGCAAGAAGGCAAGTGTGACTGTAAGGTCGCAAGGATGAGCATATATAATGTTGGGCATTGCCTCATTTTTATAGTAAATAAACAGACCTAAATTTACAGGCTATGCTGACCTAGCAGAACTGCCATACTGATTATATGTATGGGATGCTGCCCGACAGGCTAGATATACTAAGTGGCAATAACAGGCGAGTTGCAGGAGTTACTGACAGAGGAAAGCACTATGCCTGTGCAACTTAAGAGTATATTAAATGTTGGACATGCTATTCTAATAGTGCCATCGTGTCTAGCAAGGTGGTGCATAACTAAAAATACATAGAAAAGAAATAGCCATCAAAATAGTGTTCAACATGTTGGAGTCATATGAAGGGAGAGCCACTGTATCTTGTATACTTGTAAAGGATCTGGAGCATAGGAACGTCCGGCAGTAGCGTGCGCCTGATAGCTAGGTCCGTCTTAGCCGATGCCCACGAGTGGGATATTCCTTATGGAGGCAGAGGCTTTTGCCCGATGTAAGTGATATATTCCATCCCCCCTGCTCCAGGCTGACTTGGGGGCCAGTGTCTTCAGACCATGGACCTGGAGGCTCAGTGAGGCCAAGTCTGTCTTGCCACGTGGGTGACGCAGGGCCCCGGTATTTAATCGCCGCCTGCGGCATGGAACTCTCCACCGGTGGGTTTGCTGCTTTGGGGTTAATGCCCTTGAGGCCCTTGGCCTAGGTAGGTGGAGCCCAGGCTGGGCAGGTTGTCTGGCGGTGCCCAAGCCGGTTAGGGGACCCTCCACTCCCGGGTCATCACCCCTCCGTAGTTTCTCCTTAGGCTGCCTCTGTGTGGCCCCCGCACTCGGGGTAGGTTGGCCGCGGGTCTCCGCTTTACGCGTGTCCTCTCGGGCACGCTGGCTTTGTGCTGGCTGCTGTGTTTGATGGGTCCCCGGCTCAGGAGGTGGACGGGCTGTTGTGTTGGTAGCTTGTGGTAAACCCGTGCCCGGAGGGTCCGAAGTAGCTTGTTGAGCGATACGTTGCCAGAATTTGCAGCAGATAGCATCGAACCTGGTTTCGAAGAGGATCCTTCATTGCTGACCTGGGTCGCATTGGTGAGCCGCCATCATGGCGGCCATTTTGGTCGCGCCACGAGACAAGCGATCTGTGGATTTTTAGGTTTCTGGTGCTTTGTGTGGGATCTGCCCAGTAATGGGGACCGGGATGTTCCCCCCCGGTCCAAAGGGGGGGTGAAACAGGGTCCTGGATAGGTGGTTCTTATGGAGCCAGAGGAGCGGCCGTCCCCCCAGGCTCGGTTGCGTTGGTAGGCCGCCGAGGCTTTCAGTAGTGGCTACCCGGGAGCTTAGCTTCAGTCTGTGTGCAGGAATCTTTTGTGTGGGGTCAGGATGCAGCTTTGCTGCTGATAATTTGGGTAAAATACCCCTAATATTGGTCAATATTGTGAGTTTGTGGAGGAGCCCAAGTTGCATGTGGCTGCCTCGGTCGGCTGTCAGGCCCCGCCCCCCTATTCTCAATATTCTATCTCTGCCAGTCTCACTTCCTTTCTGTATATTTCATGCTAACAAACATTTATCCATGTCTTTCCACCAATCTGTGTGTGTTAAAGGTTTGTGTGTGAAGGTTGTATGTGTAGTCCGGTGGCTGCTGCATGTTGTGTGGGGGAAGTCTATGTTTGCAGATCTAACACACACACTGTATGCATATAGCCATTGGGAAATGTGTTGATGTTTCGTTTTAATTTCCCAGGTAGTCTAACAAAGCGAGCAAGTAAACTTGCTGGAATGCTAGATCTTGGAGGAGGATCTACACAAATTACCTTTTACCCTTATGATAAGGTATGTTTTTAGCAATTTAAAATATATTTTTTTGTTTTTATTATTATTACATTTTTGGACTTCTAAGCTTAAAGAAACATTCTAAGGTTAATATGTTTAATATTAAAATTTGAGTGTTCCTTACAATGTTTAGATGATAACACCCCTCCCCCCTGCATACTGACACACTGAATGTGAAGAGTCCTTCACTAAGACTCCCGGTGTTGCGGCTTCATTATATATTATCCAATGGCTGTCAGTCTGAGTCATGTACACCTTTACAATAATATATGACATGCCCTCAACACATATGGTGCATACAAACAATGGGAACTCCCTGTATAGTAGACTGGAAGGTTTACTACAATATGAGTAATATAAAATGCAACAATAAGCTATTAACTATTTCTTGTCCTCCATCCGGTGTGTTTACCCCTCACACTTCATTCTGTACTTGCACCTTTAATATTCGAAACCCTAAGTTTCATGTTAAAAAGAAAAAATGTAATACGCTGTGTGTTAGAATTGTGGATAGGACTTGATGTTGTACAACTAGCTTGTGAGTTAGTATATTGGTTGACATCAGTATTTTCATTATATTTATAGTTTGTCCTGTGCCTGTAACACACACATAGAAGGAATATAACTTTCAGCTTATTCTTGCTTTTCTCTTATGTGCTAGGAAACCTTTCCCAGTGCACCTGCTGGATATATCACTGCCTTTCACCTGTTCAATAACACATACACTCTTTATTCACACAGGTGAGTAGCTCACTACCTGTTTTTTAACATCTCAGATTCCAATGTAAAAATATGGAGAAATGTAACAAGTTGATTTTTAATGATATTACAAGTCTGCGTGATATATATATCCTTTTCAATTTTGTTTTCATTCCCACATTTTCTTAGGGGAAAAGGATATAGAAAAAAAAGTGAACAGATCGTTAACAGGATGGTTTTGAGAATAAATAGGTGTTCATTCACTAATCTGAATTGTAGTAAAATTTAAGCAAAAAAATTTCATTTTTTTCCAAATTGCTGTTTGCTATTTTTGCCTAGATTTTGCCTAGAATTTGCCATTTGGATTTCAGTGTCCTACAACTCGGATTTTAGTCATTAAACTCCAAATATAGCCACTAGAAAAGAGAGGAAAAATGAGTGAGGCTAGGATGGTGGCACAAGAGCGTATGTTCTATCACTGGCTGACATTAGAGGTTGTGCAGCCTTCTTTATAGCAAATTAAGTTCTCCTGACCTGGTTGTCAAATGGCCATGAATTTCAGTACTATCTTGCAACCGAGCAATCAGATTTTGAAGAATTATGATATTACATATTTTCCTGTAAAGTATTAATAGAGACGTTGTCTCAATGTGTTTTCCGTAGGGTAAGGTAATCCTTACCACTTTGTGGATGGTAGAAACCATCAGATTTTGATTATTCCTATAAATTAAACTGTAAAGTGGCATATTGGAATGCATTCACTAGTTCTCAAGTGTTGGGTTTCCAATTTGAGAATGTCTGTGACAGCTTTACTCAATAATTCACTTTACATGAGGCGTTCTAAATGCAAAGTGTCCTAGGAGAGCAGATTTCAAAGTACTGACAATAACCATTATAGAAGTAGACAGAGCTTTTTTGATTTCTTTCCAGTTACTAAGATTTTTATGTTCGTACCAAACTCCTCATCGAACCACACTTCCTTCCTCATCCATTCTCCTGTGTTACTTATATCATTAGTGTCTCAAGAGTATTCTGAGATCCTACAGTGAGGTCATATTGCAGTGGATCAGTTTGATCGTTATTTTTACTTTTAGAGTAAAGGTTTAATAGTGTTAAAAAATATTTTGAATGATAACCGAATGTCACCTCTTACCTTGCCCTTCTCTCCGCTGCAATTTCATTACAGAAGTTGGTGTCACACTTCTGTGACCCGGCTTTGATCTGCCTGTGCTCTTCTCTGGTACTTTATTGATTTGCCATGCTTGAGGACATTTTCCAAAACAGGGAAAACATCCTAGATGATACCGATGTGATTGGCATTGTTTCCAGCATTGACTCCTTTCCTATACTCTCTATCCAAAGCTTGCAGCGCCAGCTAGGGAGTTACCATAGCAAACAGTGCATGCGCTGTGATTGCTTTGGGTGGAAAGCCAAAGAACTGTCTGCGGGTCTCCTTTGTAAGTCATTTCCACGGCATAGAGTTGATGCTGAAATATTGATTGAATGTTGAGAGAAAAACACATTTTTTTAATAGATTTTTCTCCCAATCTATATATTTGCTAGCAGAAATGAAATTTAATCCACTTTAAAAAGAGCAAATGTAGTTTTAGGGCACGACAGGTGCCCATTGACTGCTCTTGTACATTAATGGTCAAAGCTACCTTACTGAATATCGGTCAAACTGTAGAATCTGTTAAGTCTCGTGTTCATATGTTCTGTTATGCCATTTTGACATGGGTGTTCATTTTAAACGGACTATTGAATTAATCTTTCCCTGTAGAATTTCAGATCACAGCAGACCTCTTAGATTTCTGTGAATCTAGATTCAAAATTAAGATTAAATACATTTTTGTGAGGATACAGCTTCCGGATACAGTCTATTCAATTACCCGCCAACCACTTATTTTCTGTTTTGACTGGTGTGCTATGTTTATTGTTTACTCTGTATCATGTAAAACGTTTAACTAAGGTAGGGGGGGTTGCGTCAACTAATACTTTACCCTCCTGAAGTCTGGTTTGGTCTGTGAAGTTGTTTTTGGCTGCCCAATCAATAGCTCTAATGTAGACAGTCTGACAGCTATGCACCAATAGCTAAAATCCATGGTGACTCTTAAATCAGACATTGTTAGAATTATTGTATAAATTGTGGCCAAATCCACCATGTTTTCCTCGGAATATACCTATTATTTATTTATTTATTTATTTATTTATTTTGTGCCGGGGTGGCGTGGGGGGGGGCAACTAAAGAAAAGTGCTCTCCTGCACTGTGCAGTATTTGTATGTTGCAGGAATTGATTAATCCCAGAAATATTGCAAACAACCAAAATTAATTATTTTCCCTTCTAAAACATATTTAATTCTATATACAAGGTAGCCTTTTTTTTTTTTTTTACAAACACAAAGAAGGTGTAGCGCTATATATAAAATATATATATTTTTTTTATTTGTTGACCAATATGAAAAATAAAATGTGTTCCAAAACTCCAGTCATCTTTGGGGTCTTCCCTAAGTGAATCCAATGTAACAAGAAGTCAGCAGATATTTTTAAAAATGTGATCCGAGTTCATATGTTATCAGTAACCGTAAAAGCTTTTGTGTAAATTCCTTCTGATTTTTAGGTGTTTGCATTTCCAGAGACCTTGACTTTTGTAAAAACACCTATGTTTCTCTTGCAGGACACATTTTTGTTTTAGTTATCAGATTCTAGACAGAAGTCACAGGTTTCCTATTATTTCCAGTTTTACCTCAAGCATTCACAATAATATTGCTGACAAGGCACATGGTGCTCTAATGAATTTACCCAAACTTGTCAATGTCCTTTATGTGTGCATTTTTAGGCGATCTAAATCCTTATACATTATTGGCTATAGGGGGCGTGGCAGAAGTGATTTTATTTTAGTAACACACATCACCATTGTGCAAACTGCATTAGTTACACAAATCTCTCTTCATTTTCTGAGAGACTAGTTAATCCACTTTTCACTTGTTTTGTAAATGTTTTTCTACAATTTTTAAAAAAATCTTTTATTTGCTTGCTTATTCTCTACAGCTATTTGGGACTTGGATTGATGTCTGCAAGGCTAGCTATCATGGGAGGAGAGGAGGGCACACCTTGTAAGTTCCTGTTTCCAACTGTAGTGTGATGTGTTGTGTTGTGGGTGATGTACAATAATAAGGGCTGCTTTACTCTGTTTTATGTTTTTTTCAGTGAAACAAGGAGAACAATTGGTGACTCCCTGTTTAACACCTGGATACGTGACTGACTTTTATCAAGCAGGCATTACTTACAACGTCAAAGGACAACAATCGGGTAATTTAAACAGATTTATACCAATTTGAAATTCAGTTTGCATGGCTTATTTCTTTAGGAAAAATCTATTTCCTGATCAACCCACGGCAGTATTAACCAATATGGAATAAGGGTAATGGGTTCTTATTAGATATTTTTTTTTTCAGTGGGGCGTTTCCATGTAAACCAATAAGTATATCCTCAACCCATGCTTTGATTTAATACAGATGGCCGGTAGAATGTCCAATTGATAAGCTACCCTACATATACAATGGACAATGTCCCCACCCACTATTAAACACTACATACAGCACATAAACAGTGTTCCACAAGGACAATACAAGGCACATAATAGCTGGATGATATTCAGATATAGCCATTACACATGCTCACACACCCACTCTATTTGTACACATGCTGTAGTGAAACACAGTGAGTTCACAACCGGTCATATGCTACTAGCCAGGCCTTAAAAGGTACTCACGACTGCGTGCCATAGTATGCTCACAAGGGGTGAATTTCTGTTTACCGGGTCTAGATTTTCAATTGCTATTGACATTTTGAGTCTTGAGTGTAGGTTTAATTTTTGGCAAACGCCTTTAAAAGTATGAATTATGCCGCCATCACAAAGATTATTCTGCCTTAGTTTGCAGAACCGCTAAACCTACATATTAATACATATTACAAGTGCCAATTGTTTTTCACTTGTGTAAGGACTATTGTATGCTGTTCTTGAATCATTCTTAATGTATGTGGTTGATGGTTTTAAATTGGTAAATTATTATTAGCTGCATTCACGGTTTTCCTTTTAACATCAAATATTTTCTTTTCTTTTTTTTGTACAACCTCTAGATATACCTCCTTTTGAATTATGTTCGCAGAGGATATCAAAGATACTCAACAAACATAAAATACACAAGATCCCAGAAATCATGAAACAGTCCTTTTATGCGTTTTCATATTATTTTGACCGTGCTGTGGATGTTAAGTTATTAGGTACGGTGTTTAATTTGTCTCTTGGAAATATACATGCAGTGGAAACCTGTGCTCTCTCTGTCGGTTGTAGCAAACCTTTCAGCACTCCAGCTGTTGTGGGTGTCATATCTCATGAAAATGAGCTGTGAATAAGTCCACAAAAGCTCAAAATTGTGTTGGAAAACATGAATGCTAATGAGAAAACTTACAAACCAGAACCTAGCATTTTGACTTTGACTTTTTGTGCACACAGGCTCCACGTGTCCAGTAAATATTTTAATGTTTGCAATACTTATCTGCAAATTGTAATCACTGTAATACTGACAGAGATCCCAGGTTTTCACAATATTTTGCTGCCAAACTGTGATTTTTCAGTTTATCCCTAAAGCTAGCTGACTGTGAAGGAACGTGCACATACTATAGCCCAGGGATAGGCAACCTTGGGCACTCTAGATGTTGTGGACTACATCTGGAGTGCCCAAAGGTTGCCCTTATAGCAATAATGCTGGCAAAGCATCAGGGGAGATGTAGTCTAAAACATTTGGAGTGCCGAAGATGGTCTACCCCTGCACTTGGCAGATGCTAGTTTGTGATAAAGACACAGTGAAGGGGGCTGCTAATTGGATGCATTTCTTGTCTACACAAAAGTACAGACTGGAGAAAGTGCTGGGATGTTTAAACACCTATGATTTCAGAATGGTATGTACAGGATAAAATATTGGATTGAGATAAATTGCCTTTTTTACATTTGTTTTCAGATTCACAACATGGCGGAATTCTCAAGGTTAAGGATTTTGATATGGCAGCTAAAAAAGGTAAGACGTTTAAAAAGAAAACCTCTATGACAGGTATTTTATAAAGGATCTATTTGCTTTAATTGATATGCACAGAAACATTGAATTACTTCATTCTAGAATTATTTAGTCGGAGTCTTAAATTCTCATATATTCAGGATTATTATTTTAATATTGCAGCATTACTGTATGAAATGTTTACTCCAACACTTTTAGAGGTTAAAATGGCCTATTTTACTTACCTGGAATCCAGCGCTGGATGAAGTGGAAACACAGCTAGGATACTCGCGTGGTCGAAAACACAGGCTTCCCTATAAGTAGCCTGTGATGGGACCATTTTGCCAGATCAGAGTGCAAGCATGCAATTTGAGCTTGTGCTGTGGGGAGAGAGAGTGAAGGAGACTGGGAGGTGGTGAGAATAAAAAAATGAGTCCGGGAGGGGAGGAAAAGCACTTCCCCTTGCAAGCTCTACATCGGTTTCCAGAACTATTTTATGCACAGAATTGACATTAGGTAGACCATAACAGAAGGCAAGCTTGCCGGGGTTGCTTCTAGCACCCTGCAAACAAGTTCAGATGACTACCACCATCACCACTTCAAATCATTGAAGTGGTAATTTTGGTTGGGGTAACCCCATACATTTATTATAGCTTATTATATATTAAAGGGAAACTCCAGTTCCAGGAAAACAATCTGTTTTCCTGGCACTGGAGGTACCCTCTCCCTCCCACCCCCCAATCCCCGGTTACTGAAGGGATGAAAACCCCTTCAGTCACTTACCTGAGGCAGCGACGATGTCACTCGTCGCTGTCTCCTCCTCCGCGCCGCTCCTCCTTCTGATTCCGTCAGCCGGTGGGAGAGACTGATCGCGCCCACCGGCCGAGGACACCTAATGCGCATGCGCGGCAATGCAGCGCATGCGCATTAGGTCTCCCCATAGGAAAGCATTCAATGCTTTCCTATGGGGAAATGAGCGATGCTGGAGTTCCTCACACAGCGCGAGGACGTCCAGCGACGCTCTAGCAAGGAAAATCCTTGCTAGAAATCAGGAAGTTCCCTCTAGTGGCTGTCTGGTAGACAGCCACTAGAGGTGGAGTTAACCCTGCAATGTAATTATTGCAGTTTATAAAAACTGCAATAATTACAGTTGCAGGGTTAGGAGTAGTGGGAGTTGGCACCCAGACCACTCCAATGGGCAGAAGTGGTCTGGGTGCCTGGAGTGTCCCTTTAAAGTTCATCTCTCTCTAAAATGTTAATTTTACTACAAACCTAATTGAAAAATAAAATTTTAAAAAATATATATATTTTAAAGTTTAGTATGTTGAGTTGTTGAGTCGGTAATTTTATTTTTTTTTGCTTAGTTTTTTAACTCTTCATATGAAAATACATTGCATAGATAACACCTGGTCTGTTAAACATGTGCTTAGTCTCAATGAATATGACGTCTATATATAACATTATCGAAAAATATTTTGCCAAATTAAGTGGTATGTCCTCCTGTAGAAAACGCTATTGCAGACTGCTTTTTTTGATAAATAAGAAACCTTACTGAAACAAAATTATACCAATTCTTTTGTGTTGTTGCTTTTGGTTTAGTTATAGTATAGATTTTGCCTTGCTATAAGTAAATGAGATTAGTTTGTACGTTTTACTGGCATGGAACCCAAACGTTCTATAACAAACAAAATGTATATATTTTTAAGAAGAAGACCCCCTAACCAATTTACTTGGCATTTTGACACTTAATCCAGGCATTTTGTTAACTCTGCTAAAGTTTATGAGGACATTTGTTTTGTTGTGAATTCAATTTTAGTAGGTTTATATTACTTTTATATGTAGATAATGATTTAAAAATAATAAAAAAATATATATAGACATGCAAAGTTTTCTTTATCCCCTAAACCCCAAATTGAAGTGAACCAAAAACTGAATTGCAAAATTTAGGCTAAAATAGCCAAGCTACCAAATGGCGTAGTTGGAGAATCTGCTTTTATTTTTTTTTATTTTTTTGCATAATGCAGCGTTTGGTGCAGCATGGAATTTTGCCCCACATGCGTAGTATCCTCCCAATGTTCCCCTTTGGTCATGGCTGAAAGGAACTAAAACTTGCCGTTCAAACCCTCACAGATGGTGGGGGGGGAAGGGTGTAGGGTTGCCACCTTTTTTGGAAAATAATGCCGTGCTAATTTGCATAGTTAATAATAAATGCATGACATCACAGGAAAGAATAAGAACACTTGGAAGGAGAAAATTACCTAAATCACTAATAAACTACTTACAATGTTGTCTGACTCTGTGCATAACACTGTGTGTGTGTGTGTGTGTGTGTGTGTGTATAGCAGTGTGTTGTTTTCTAAATGTGTATAACCGTGTGTGCATACTGTTGTCGGAGTTTGTCTGTATACTGTGAGTGTGCGTCTACTATGCCTGTGTAAGTAAGTGTGTGTGTGTGTGTATATATAGTATATATCAATGCATGAACATACCATTTATAACAGAGATGGACATTCTGGTTTGATTTCTCTAACCGTTCTCTCATCAGACTGCTGCATACATACACAGACTCTGTTGAACACACACGGAGACTCCTGTATGTATGTATGTATGTATATATACACACACACACGAACATATGTACTTCCTCTCAGGTCCTACTGCCATGCTTATTTTTCCTTGACCTGTATCTCCCACTTCTCCCATACGGACTCTATTGGTGGAGAGGGTAGGGACATGCTGCAACACCCCATCTCAACCCTCTCAACCACAGCTCATTCACAAACGAGTTTTCCTAGCTCGGCCTGAGCGCTCTGCACACCCTGGTGGCTGGTGCCGATATTGCAGAACATTCTCCTCAAAGAAAAATACAGAATATTGCTGGTATATTTGCCAGAGAGCATCAAATACCAGCTGTGCCAGTAAAATAACAGCCAGGTGACAACCCTGGTGGGGGCTGTATGTAATATATTCTTGTATTCCTAACTTTATACTGTTTAATATAAAAACCTACTTTGTGAAACAAAAGATGCTATTTAAGAGTCTGAAATTTAAGGAGACGTCAGCACTTGCTGATCGCATACTGTTAGAAAGGGGACTATGTTGGGGCTTTCAGGGTTTTTCCTGTATTGACGTAATTATTTTGGAATGTGTGTTGCTTCGATGTGGTATTCTTCAATTGTTGTATGCAACAATGTGAACTTGCAATATGACAGACAGGGAAAAGATGGCAAAAAGATGGCCATATCATTGTTATATTATATACATTTGCTTTTGTTTTGACTTCCATCATATTGTCTTTATTGTCATATTGTCTTTCTAACTTTTTGCTTTCAGCCTTTTAAATTTCACCATGTTGAGTACAGACCACCACCCCAAGTTAGATCTTTGCAATTATCTACATCTAAAACTACAGGATTGCAGGTGACCCACTGTATTTTTCAAATTAATTGTGCTGCAGATCACATCATGTAGTTTGTCACTTTCTTAAAACAGGCCCTAGTATTCTTCGAAATAAGGACACCATTGAAATTGAGCTCATCTGTCAGAGCCATACCACTGGTTTGCCTTCAATGCCTTTCCGTCATATCCACAACCATTTTCATTGATGTGCTTGTGTATAAAAGGGGTCAAATAGTAGATTTTTTTTATTTTTTTTGTGGCGAAGTCAAACTATGTTTCTAAGCTAATAGAAATTATTTTATGATGTCTTTTCTCCTTAGCATGTGATGGTATAAAAAAGACTCCAGGGCAAAATCCATTCCTCTGTATGGATCTTGCATATATAACATCCCTTCTTAAGAAATTGGGCTTTCCAATGGACAAAGACCTGAAGGTAAATGTGCCGATATTAAGGAACTTTGTGTGTTCATGAACATGTGGAGAGTGGAGAGGTGTCTCTTTGTATATGCACACCCAAGTATGAAAGATATTAAAATTAAAAAATTAAGGTTACATCTACAAACTAGGAAATAAAATATATTCATCATTTAGATGCGTGTGGGTGCGCTTCAGGCATTTTAAGGGTTTAATCTATCGCTCTGTTCGCCCTGTCTATCACATTAGCTGCGCAGAGGTCCAAAAAATGGATTCTCATAGATAATCCTTTGATTGGACCATTTAACTGGTTTTGAGTGCATGTGTGCACTCTGAGCTGATGTGAGGGGGCAGAGGGAAAGCAAGGAATAAAATAAGGAATTTTTATTTATGTTAACTTTACTGTTTCCCTTTAAAAGGTTGGTTTATTGAACAAATTAATATAATTCATTACAATTATAAATTGAAATTGGCTTAAAAGTGAACCTTATAGCTTTTTATTATATTGCAATTTTAAAAAACAAATGTTATTTACTTTTGATTAATTATAAAACTTGTCCTTTTTTTCTTTTCTGCAGTTGTTTAGTAAAATAAACGATGTTGAGACCAGCTGGGCCCTGGGAGCGACATTTTATTACATGAATATCTTGAACAGATGAATCTCACTTTTATTATCAAAATAAACTGGAAGTAACTGAGGTTTCTAGGACACAGCTTCAAGACTTCCGTCCTGGAGTTCCTTACTACAGCACCACAATTCATGTTTACATGGTGGCAGTGTTTACTTTTAGGGAAAGGTGATCAGTTAATAAGTCTTCTCATTAATGTATGTGTTCAGACAATTTACCTCTTAGAAAGCTCTATGATATATGTAATAGTTACTACTTTAAAATGTTCTTTTACACTTTTCCACCTTCACTTTTTGGTATAATGTATGGCTCCGAAGCTTCTGCGCCTTTGGTAACATATTATGAAAAGTACATATGTGTGTTTATTTTTTTTTTATTAATCTTGGTTAAAAAATGATATAGTTCAACAAGCCCTCCGTTCATGCCACTGCCAACCTGGAGTAATTCACTTTTTTGCTCCAATAACACAGCTTGTGTGGTCCACCACGTGGCGCATCCACGACTTGTAGTTAAGATGTAGTAAAACACTGAAACAACTGAAATTTAATTCCCAGAAACCTCTCTCGTAGTAAAGCCATGCTGTACAGATGTATTTATGGGATAAGCTTAGGACTGCCACAGAACATTAAACTGGAATTAGATGATTACCAAGTGCAAGTCCCCTAGTTTGTGTAATGCATTTTGAAAAGTGTCTTGATTAGGACACTGTTTTTACAAACTGATTTAGGTTAAAGGGACTCTCCAGTGCCAGAAAAACAAATCTGTTTTCCCCCACCCCATGTTGCTGAAGGGGTTTAAAATCCCTTCAGTGACTTACCTAAATCCAGCACTGATATCCCTTGGCGCTGGGTCAGGCTCTGCCCACGCTCCTCCCCTGCCGTCAGCCGGCGGGGGAGACCTAATGTGCATGCGCGACAATAGCCGTGCGCGCATTAGACCTCTCCATAGCAAAGCATTATTCAATGCTTTCCTATGGGAATTCCGGCGACGCTGGAGGTCCTCATGCATGAGCGTGAGGACGTCCAGCCTCATTTTAAACACTTTTCGTGTTTTAAGAAGCCGGAAGTCCCTCTAGTGGCTGTCTGATAGACAGCCACTGGAGGAGGACTTAACCCTGGAAGGTAATTATTGCAGTTTGTAAAAACTGCAATAATTACACTTGCAGGGTTAAGGGTGATGGGAGTTGGCACCCAGACCACTCTAATGGGCAGAAGTGGTCTGGAGTGTCCCTTTAATTCTAAAGTTGAACCTCACTCGCAATCACACACTTTTTCCTACTACTCCTACTACTAGACTAATGTTATAATTGGGGTCCTAGAACATGCACAATTAGCTCAGATGACGATGCCGTTTGTCAGAATACAAACCTGTTAATTTTAGACCACCACTACCACCCCATTGTAACTAGGCAGAACTGTTTGGAATGTAACCCAGAATTGTGATCTTTAGAGGCATTCCACTGGTTTCTATAGCGTGTACTCTAGTTCTATCTGGATAAAATGACACACCATTGTAAACCGGAGAACATTTCACTGTGAACTTGTCAAATTTAACATTTATGGGTGTGCATCAGATACACGGTGCATACTAAACGTAACTGGACCAAAACCTTGATTTGCAAGTTGCAGGCAGTTCTGACATGTACTGAAGGCAACAACCAGCCCTAGAACCACACGCTTTTGACATACCGTTAATTGGGGGCTTGTAACATAGCATTACACCTCTCGATAACAATACACCACTACACGTTTTGCCTCTAAACAGCTCAAATGTTTTTCACATTTTTTTTTTAAATGCAAACCATGTACAAAGCAAGAAAAGTACTTTATATACTGTGCAATGTATTTGTTTTTGAGGTTGAAAATGTTACCCAAATTATACCTTTGATAAATACAGTTGGTGCAAATGCCCTGTGTATGGTTTGAGTATTCTTATAAAGATCACATTTTGGAAAACCTTTTTATATTGTTCTACAAATGCAAAATGGTTTGCATTTAAGGGACACTATAGCCACCAGAACAACTACAGCTTAATGCAGTTGTTCTGGTGTCTATCGCTTTTCTCTGCAGGCTTTTAAATGTAAACACTGCCATTTTATAGAAAAGAAAGTGTTTACATTCCTGCCTAGTAACACCTCTAGTGGAAGCCACAAAGACGGCCATTAGAGGTGCTTGCTAGGTCAGTGCACAGTATGCAGCACTGGTGTTCAGTTTCTCCACACAAAGCATGGAGAAGCTGAATGCTTCCCATAGAAATTAATTTATTCAATGCATCATTTTGAATTGATGCTGATTGGTGCAGTGCAGCTTTTTTCCGTGCACAACAGCCTCCTAATGCTTTCCTGGAAAGCATTGGATTGGCTGAGATCATCAAGATTGATTGATTGATTAATCTCAGCCACGGAGGTGGAGCAGGGCAGGACTAGAAGAAAAGGTGAGTAAAACATGTTATTAAAAAACAGAAAAGTGGTCCGAAAAACTATACTGTTATTTTATCACTAGTGTCTGGAATATATGTTTGTTCCTGACACTATAGTGTTCCTAACTCTGCATATTTTTAGAGCAAATCTGTTGCGTGGTAAATGTTTGCCAGCCGCAGTAATTTGTGACATTGGAAGCGCTTATAGATTTGACAAAGTCACATTGGAGCATTTTTTAACAACTTCATATATGAAGGCACAATAAATGAAATTGGTGATTTCCTTATATTTATATGCTTGCTGCATTTAGAACAAATGATTATATGTAATCCTATACTTAGTGTAATGTAAATAACATGTGCCAGTTATTTATTTTATATTGTAGAATAAAATGATTTCACTCGAATTCTAAAATTAATGCATTTTTAGATAACTTGCGCTACCTCAATAAAATTAAAAAGAAAAAAATATTTTAATAGTGCTCTATTGACTCTTTCTTTCTACAGTAAACAGCTACATAGCACCCATCGATTATTTAATGGGTTTTGATAATGTTATTTTAAAGTGATTCTCCCGGAACAAAACCTCAAACCATGCATTATGCAAGAAAATGAGCCACATCCCTCGATACTAGATTGCATAATGTGATGGAAAGAATGCCATTGAGTTTTTTTTTGTAATTTTTTTTTAACATTAGCTAGTGATTCCTAGCAGCAAATAGTTGTATGTTACTTTGAAAACCAGAGGGGAAAAAAATCCCCATTCTATAAGTCCAGGTCAACTATGTAATTATGGGAGGAATCTTATGCAATTGGGGGGGAAAAATGACCATATGCAAATGAATAGCCACTATTTTTTATAACATTCATTGAACTATGGTTGATCAGTCGCCCTTGATATGTGTTGCAGCTGTAGAGCCAGCAGTTACGTCTTCCCTACACAAGACATTTTGCATTCATGGCAGAGCAATGGCTTCCTTACAGTTTGCTCTCCAATAGATCTGTGTGTCCTATGAATCTGATCTCTCCATATTTGCTTCTTTGCTGATCATCATTAACAATGATTTGAGTTGGTTTGTGTGTTAGGTTGCATACCAATACCGTTTATCGTACAGTAATAGACATCAGCCATCGGCTAAATCTCACTGCAAATATATTGCAACCCACACTAACCACAATTTTAAAATTTAGAAAGTATAGGGACCTCCAAAATATTTAAATTCCAGAAATGTCCACAATTTATTGTGAGTGCTACTGAGAATATCTTTTAAACAGAAGTTGTAGGGTTATCATTTTTAAGATGTGACTCTAAGGTCAATGCAAGGTTGAACACAATATAAATAGAACTACATCAATATTAATTGAACCTTATTAGGACTTGCTTATTGATTAATTTGAGGCAACATTGCAGTCAAACGTACAGGTTCCACTATGCTAATGGTTTTATTTTTTGTGTGGGGGGGGAGGGGGTTAATTTGTTTGTCTTAATATTCTAACTGCTATATTCATTTTGTAGTGTGCACATTTTCATTAGTTTAATGTGTACTGCAATGTTGTTTAACCCCTTAAGGACACATGACATGTGTGACATGTCATGATTCCCTTTTATTCCAGAAGTTTGGTCCTTAAGGGGTTAAAAGTCCAATCCCATAGACTTTTTTTCATTTTATTTTTAAATTTACTGGTAAATTGGTCACATTAAACCAAGTAATATATAATGTGATAACAATTTTTTGATGCAAAAATGTTTTAAAACAATGGCTAATGTGTGTCTGAAATATTTCATTCTAATAAAGACTGTTAATTTAATTATGTGTATCAGAGTTTTTATATATAATACATAAGATAAACTAAAATACAAATGACCCATTTTCAAGATTACAAGCACCCTAACCACTACAGCGCCTCTCTGCTCTGAGTTAATCCTGGCAGTGTAAACCCTAATAGTGTTCATCTTTTGCTCTCAGCAGGGCTTAGCAAAGGAAAGCTACTGGAAGCTCCTCTCAGGAGGTTCCAGCTCTCCTGCAGGTTGCAGAGAGGCAGGAAGCCCCACTCATTTATGGAGGGTATCATGGGATGCAAGAGTACAAAACCTCAGTATTGTACTCTTGCACATGAACGAGAGTACAGCACTGATGTGGCTTCTGTCAGATGAAATACCAGTATCTGAAGAAGGTCCCCAGCAGTGGCAGCCGGTCAAGTTTAACCCCTTAAGGACCAAACTTCTGGAATAAAAGGGAATCCTGACATGTCACACATGTCATGTGTCCTTAAGGGGTTAAAGATGGTGGGGCACTGCTCCCACTGACTTTTTGGGCTCTACCTATTAAACCCCACGAAATGCCATGCCCTGTTAACAACCAGATGCATCTCTAGTCATTAATAAAGGGGAGAATGTAAACTGCCAATGCAATTATGGCACACATGTTTTTTCTTACAGATCAATAAATTGTGCTAATAAAGACTATTATTTATATAATATATATTTATATATTTAGTGGACATGTGTACTTGTGTAATTCAAGCTGCTACCACACTTCATGTGTCTCCCTACTACCACCCAACAAGTAAAAAAAAATTTGAGCTATAGTGGAGCTCGATTACAACCAGTCATAATGTAAATCACTCAAGCGCAAATACTTCTCTTTAGAACAAGAATCTCTAACAAAATTGTCATAGAGAAGATTCAGCTGAGAAACGAGTACAACATTTTAGTGTAGTTGTATGTCAAAGCTAAATCATAATATATACAAAGTCCAAAATGACTACTTACATGAACTGCTGCTAAACAAAAGTTAGCCAATTTTATTTGTTCTTTTGGGGACATTATGGCGGCCACTCCTCTCTAACCGAATACACCTTTTCTCTTTGTTTTATATACTTGCAACAAAATAATATATTTGGCTCTAAACTGTGTGCATATTGCATCTTCAGTGCACTCCAACTGTAATCATGCAGCAATATCCTTGTAATAAAAACGGAGACTCTGTGTAGCATCAAATTTGGCAAGGCTTTATTATAAATCCAATAAAAATTTGAAGATACATGTTCCACCTTCAATTTAGGCTTCCTCTGTCTCCCATTATAAAAGCACGAGTCTCCTTTAATCATTCAATTAGTTTGGCTTGTGTTCCACGGTGGATCGAATCCTATTTATGTGGCATATGATCGTGCCTCAAATTCTGTCCACCATCTTATGTTCATATATGCATTCCACCGCTCCATTCACTCACTTGCGTTTCAAAATGCATTCCACCACCCATATATCCAGGGCCGATGCAAGGATTTTTGACTACACAGGCAAAGATGCATTTTGCTTCCCCCACCCAATAACACTTTTCTGTGTGTCTTTCTCCCCTCCAGCTCCGTAGCGTGTCCCTTTCTCCCCCAGCTCCGTAGCGTGTCCCTTTCTCCCCCAGCTCCGTAGCGTGTCCCTTTCTCCCCCAGCTCCGTAGCGTGTCCCTTTCTCCCCCTCTTTGTCCTCCTTCAGCCCCTTCTTAGTTTCTCTTTGTGCCCCATCAGTCTCTCTTCCTCTTTGTGCCCGCTGCCCCTCTGTGCGCCTCTCTGAACCCCCCAGCCCCTTTCATAGTGCCACCCTCCCCTCCTGTACCTTTTATTATTATTGCCATTTATATAGCGTTTTACAATATTATGAGAGGGGGGATTTAACTATAGATAGGACAATTACAAGAAAACTTACAGGACCGATAGGTTGAAGAGGACCCTGCTCAAACGAGCTTACAGTCTATAGAAGGTGGGGTATAAAACACAATCGGACAGGAGATATCAATCAAATAAAGTGGGAATAAAGCAGAGCTGGAGGAGAGATTAAAGTGCTGCCCTTTAGGAGAGAGCAAGAGACAGGTATGTGAGGTAGAGGTTACTCTGGGAGGCAATAAGCTTTCCTAAAGAGATGGGTTTTAAGGCACTTCTTAAACGATTGAAGACTAGGGGAAAGTCTGATGGTGGTAGGCAGGCTATTCCATAGGAAGGGAGCTGCCCACGAGAAGTCCTGCAAGCGTGAGTTGGCTGTACAGGTGCGAGCAGCGGACAGTAGAAGGTCACGGGCAGAGCCTAGAGACTGAGAAGGGGAATACTTATACATCAATAAAGAGATATGAGGGGCTAGAATTGGACAATGCTTTATAGGTATGGGTTAGCACTTTGAATTGACTCCTATAGGATACAGGAAGCCAGTGTAAGGACTGACAGAGGGGTGAGGTGTGAGAGGACCGACTAGAGAGAAAAATCAGTCTGGCGGCAGCATTCATTACAGACTGTAGCGGGGCAATACGGCTTTTGGGAAGACCAATTAGGGGAGGGTTTCTCCTCCCCTCTCAAACCTTTCATTATCTCCCCCCTCCTGAACCTTTCATAGTCAACACTCACCTTCTGTACTTTTCATTGTGTCTCCTCCCCTCCTGTACCTTTCATTGTACTCCCTCCTCTCATGTACCTTCTAATGCCGCCCTCCCCTCCAGAACCTTTCATTATCTCCCCTCTCCCCTCCTGAACCTTTCATAGACCAACCTCACCTCCTGTACCTTTTATTGGCCCCTCACCCCTCCTGTGAAAAAGTAATAGAGAGTATATAAATATAAAAAAGATTTATTGCAGTGGCTGAAAAAACATTGGTTGGTTTGGAGAGTGAAGGGAAGCGAGAGCGGACAGAAGCAATCTCCCCTGAGAGAGGGGCAAACAAGGATACAACATAGACTAATAAATTAAAGATAGATTCCTGAAACCATAGGGCATGTAAAACAAGCTCACACCTTCAGATAACTAACAGACAGCTGGAATTAAACAAGCTAAGTACTACTCTTTTTATTTTTTCTCATTTAGATTAGACCTGTGTTAACATTTTTACAAACTTACCACTGACAAAAATACTGAAAACACTTAAGAAAGCCATTCTATGATACGGCTACTAAAAAAAACAACTCAACTTAAAAAGGATAAAGAAAAGGGGGGGGGGGAAGAGACCACAAGAAAGAAGGGTATCTGGCTTTTTTCCATCAGCAAAAAGCAAAAAGGGTGATCACAAAGTCTCAGGGAGACACAAACTTAATCAACATGGAACAAACCATGACAAATTCACAAACATCCTTTAGCAGTACTGAGGTAACCAATGCCACCCAAGAATTTTTTCCAAAAATGCTTTACTAAACTATTTGATAAATTCAAATTAGAGCTAAACAAAAATACAACTAACTTACAATCATAAATAAAAATAATCTCAGATAAAACTGCAAACCGTTGAAGAAAAAGTTATAAGAATCAGTTCACAATACTCCCCATTAAATAATGTGATAACTCTTACTCAAAGAACTGGTATGATCGAATCAAATATAGCAAACATGGAAGATCAAGAAGACTAAACCTGACATTCCATGGCATTTCAGAAGAAATAACATGAAAAATTAGAAGAATATCTCTATGATCTATTTAGATCTTTTGAAGTAACCCTCCCAAAAACATATTACATAGTAGAAAGATTCCATCGCGCCTTTAAACCGAAAAAAAAAACGCCCTAGGAAAAGCTCCTAGAGACGTGATAGTGCAATTCCACTCCTATCAGTTTAAAGAAAAATATTGGCAGCCTTCAGCGCAAAACTGAATAAAGATGAAAAATGTAAAGATATTTTAATATTTCAAGATCTCTCAAGCTATACCCGAACATGGAGGAAAAGCTTTAGTCCCAATCTTTCCATATTAAGACAACATCAAATAAAATACTCCTGGAATTTCCATAACAAATTGAAGATCATCTGGAATGGCTAAACAACATTCTTTAAAGACCTGGACAGTACCAAAGATTGGCTCATTAAAAATAAATTAACATAATTTCTCCAGCAACATTACTTATGAATCATAAATATATAAGAGAAGAGGACAAGGAAGATAAGAAAATCTGAAAAGAACAGAAATAACTTTCTCAGGTTTTTTATTTTTTTCCTCTCTTTGAATTAATGCAATTAAGCAATATATTTACACATCTTATTTTAGCATTATGCCTAAGCAATCCATTTATAAAATACATTTTAGCACTTAGCACCTAACGCAAATCACTACAAATTTTCAAAATGAATAGGGAACTAACCTCTACGTATTATATAGCGGAATATATTTCTGTGTACTTAATATTTATCTATCAATTTTCATTTTTATTTTAGAGTCACAATTGAAAAGTAATAACAAATAAACGGTGCTGTATAGGCGCTTCAAAAATAGTATAGTGAAGAACCTGATTCCACTAAGCAGCTCACATACGTGTAGTTACCTCCAAACCATAACACAATAGCATGCAAGAAAGTGGGGTAATGAAAGTGGAACAGAAGGGTCACAACAAACAAAACCCAGTGGAGCGCTAATCTAAATTACTTGACTCACCCTTGTATTAAGGGGTATGCAATACGAGAAAATCTAAAAGGAAAAAATATAATGGAAACAATGGTGTAGTATATCTGGACTTGATATTCTTAGAGAAAAGAGCTGTGTATGTAACAAACTCACATGGTTCAGAGCCTGACAGGGATAGGCTCAGGTCATAAACGCAGAGGTATTTTAAAGCAAATACCAAGCTTCTTCAATAACTGTATGGTAATCCTCAAAGAAAGGGAGAGAAAGGGAACAATGGACCAGAGTCCTAGTGTATTATCTTCAACCCAATGTAGCAGTAAAACAAGTACAAGTGCTTGCTCACCTTTAAGAGAGCCAATCCAAACTGGGCTCTCAGTGTGATAGGTAATGTGCCTTTAAGAGGGCACTGCTCTTCTTTGTTTGCAGGAGAATAGATGCAGGACGTAGGCTCATATGAACAATCTAAAATTAATTGATTGTAAAACACTTACATAAAATACAAAGTAAAAGTCCCATAAAATAATGGTGAAGAGATGAGTTCTCGTCCGAAACGCGCTTCGCCTTATAGAAAGGCCTTATAGAAAGGCAAACATATAGTCTTCAAGTGTACTTGTATAGCATTTGCATGCTCGGTATTCCATACAAAATATGGACATCGATAGTGTTGTCGCGAACCCGAAATTTTCGGTTCGCGAACGGCGAACGCGAACTTCCGCAAATGTTCGCGAACCGGCGAACCGCGCGAACCGCCATTGACTTCAATGGGCAGGCGAATTTTAAAACCAACAGGGACTCTTTCTGGCCACAAAAGTGATGGAAAAGTTGTTTCAAGGGGACTAACACCTGGACTGTGGCATGCCGGAGGGGGATCCATGGCAAAACTCCCATGGAAAATTGCACAGTTGATGCAGAGTCTGCTTTTAATCCATGAAGGGCAGAAATCACCTAACATTGACACCTGTCCTCAAAGCCCCTGATACACACTGACACAGAGCAGAATAGAGACTGTTCCCCGTCCTCAGAGACCATGATACACACTGACACAGAGCAGAATAGAGACTGTTACCCCTACATAGGGTCACTTGGCAGATATGGCGGGGTCGTGGGAGGGGGAGGATGACTTTCACCTCTTCCCCTGTTACATTCCCGTTGTGCTGTGACATCACCCTTATACGCTGTGTAAAGCATACTATTTAATTTGATCAGCATGGCCACTTGAGTTTTTATAGTTTTCACGCTGCTTGTAGTTTATATATGGTTCACAAAAATCAAACAAACGATAAAGTAAACATGTAAGGATTCAGAATATTCTTTCAAACCCTTACACATTGTGTGTACGTATTTTTTGTCTTAAGTTTGTGGCTTTAAAGAGGTTTACGTTGTTTCTATGATGTGCATAACATGTTCTTGTAAATGTTTGTTAAATTTTTCCTGGAATTGTAATTTTTGAATCTGAATAAAGATAGTCAAATCCCTGATACACACTGACACAGAGCAGAATAGGGACTGTTCCCCCTACATAGGGTCACTTGGCAGATATGGATTGACACCTATCCTAATGATCCCTGATACACACTGACACAGAGCAGAATAGAGACTGTTCCCCCTACATAGGGTCACTTGGCAGATATGGATTGACACCTGTCCTCAAAACCCCTGATACACACTGACACAGAGCAGAATAGGGACTGTTCCCCCTACATAGGGTCACTTGGCAGATATGGATTGACACCTGTCCTCAAAACCCCTGATACACACTGACACAGAGCAGAATAGGGACTGTTCCTCCTACATAGGGTCACTTGGCAGATATGGATTGACACCTGTCCTCAAAACCCCTGATACACACTGACACAGAGCAGAATAGAGACTGTTCCCTGTCCACAGAGACCATGATACACACTGACACAGAGCAGAATAGAGACTGTCCCCCCTACATAGGGTCACTTGGCAGGTATGGATTGACACCTGTCCTCAAAGCCCCTGATACACACTGACACAGAGCAGAATAGAGACTGTTCCCTGTCCACAGAGACCATGATACACACTGACACAGAGCAGAATAGAGACTGTTCCCTGTCCACAGAGACCATGATACACACTGACACAGAGCAGAATAGAGACTGTTCACCGTCCACAGAGACCATGATACACACTGACACAGAGCAGAATAGAGACTGTCCCCCCTACATAGGGTCACTTGGCAGGTATGGATTGACACCTGTCCTCAAAGCCCCTGATACACACTGACACAGAGCAGAATAGGGACTGTTCCCCCTACATAGGGTCACTTGGCAGATATGGATTGACACCTGTCCTCAAAACCCATGATACACACTGACACAGAGCAGAATAGGGACTGTTACCCCTACATAGGGTCACTTGGCAGGTATGGATTGACACCTGTCCTCAAAGCCCATGATACACACTGGGGGGAGCTACTGTCCTCCCCAACCCCTGCGCGGTGGGTGGGGGCAATAAATCACAATGGGGGGACCTACTGTCCTCCCCCCCTCGGCCCCCACCCCTGCGCGGTGGGTGGGGGCCATAAATCACAATGGAGGGGCCTACTTTCCTCCCCCCCGGCCCCCATCCCTGCGCGGTGGGTGGGGGGCATAAATCACAATGGGACGGACCTACTGATAGGAGTGGAGTATTGTTCATATCAGTTTAATACCTTCCGCGTCTCCTATCAGTGGACGTGTATATGGCAGCTATTTTAGGAACCGCACACCTGGGACCCGAGCAAGGTCACCTCGTTCAAGCTGCTCTGGTTCCTTGATGAGCCAGCTGTCCGTGAGTTAACATGTCCCGTGGAGAAGCACTCTGTCCTGTAAAGCCTCAAACTGCTATTCAATCTATAACAGTGAAAAAAACAATTTGTTTCTAAAAGCACGCTATAGAGACACCAGATATGATTGGCAATGTGCACTGGAACACTTCTGGAGAGCACACGCTGAAGGAAGGCCTGACAGAGCCGCTTGAAGGACACTGACTGGCTGCTATTAGCTTACACTGGAAACCTTTTTTCTTTGTAAAAGCACGCTAAAGAGACACCAGATATGATTGCAACTGTCAAAGCACGCTGGCACAGGTCTGCAGAGCACACGCTGAAGTAGGCCTGACACCCAGACGCTTGCAGACAACTAACTGATCTTCTATTACAGTGAAAAAAAAATAATTTCTTTAAAATCTAAAGCTTAAGCTATTGTTAAAACAGATATGAGTGGTGGCACTGACTGTGCAAATGGGCAAGGCATCCAACCTGACACAGAAGCTGGCAGGCAGGCAACTGCTCTTCTATTACAGTGAAAAAAAATGATTTCTTTTAAATCTAAAGCTTAAGCTATTGTAAAAACAGATATGAGTGGTGGCACTGGGCAAGAGGGCACAGTATCCACTGTGAACCTCACACAGAAGCTGGCAGGCAGGCAACTGCTCTTCTATTACAGTGGAAACACAATTTTGGTTGTAAAAGCACGCTATAGAGACACCAGATATGAGTGGCAACTGTCAAAGTACGCTGGCAGGGTTGTGCAGGGCACACGCTGAAGGAAGGCCTGACAGAGCCGCTTGAAGGACACTGACTGGCTGCTATTAGCTTACACTGGAAACCTTTTTTCTTTGTAAAAGCACGCTATAGAGATACCAGATATGAGTGGCAATTGTCAAAGTACGCTGGCAGGGTTGTGCAGGGCACACGCTGAAGGAAGGCCTGACAGAGCCACTTGAAGGACACTGACTGGCTGCTATTAGCTTACACTGGAAACCTTTTTTCTTTGTAAAAGCACGCTAAAGAGACACCAGATATGATTGGCAACTGTCAAAGCACGCTGGCACAGGTCTGCAGAGCACACGCTGAAGTAGGCCTGACATCCAGACGCTTGCAGACAACTAACTGATCTTCTATTACAGTGAAAAAAAATGATTTCTTTAAAATCTAAAGCTTAAGCTATTGTTAAAACAGATATGTGTGGTGGCACTGACTGTGCAAATGGGCAAGGCATCCAACCTGACACAGAAGCTGGCAGGCAGGCAACTGCTCTTCTATTACAGTGAAAAAAATGATTTCTTTTAAATCTAAAGCTTAAGCTATTGTTAAAACAGATATGAGTGGTGGCACTGACTGTGCAAATGGGCAAGGCATCCAACCTGACACAGAAGCTGGCAGGCAGGCAACTGCTCTTCTATTACAGTGAAAAAAAATTATTTCTTTAAAATCTAAAGCTTAAGCTATTGTTAAAACAGATATGAGTGGTGGCACTGACTGTGCAAATGGGCAAGGCATCCAACCTGACACAGAAGCTGGCAGGCAGGCAACTGCTCTTCTATTACAGTGAAAAAAAATGATTTCTTTAAAATCTAAAGCTTAAGCTATTGTTAAAACAGATATGAGTGGTGGCACTGACTGTGCAAATGGGCAAGGCATCCAACCTGACACAGAAGCTGGCAGGCAGGCAACTGCTCTTCTATTACAGTGAAAAAAAATAATTTCTTTAAAATCTAAAGCTTAAGCTATTGTTAAAACAGATATGAGTGGTGGCACTGACTGTGCAAATGGGCAAGGCATCCAACCTGACACAGAAGCTGGCAGGCAGGCAACTGCTCTTCTATTACAGTGAAAAAAATGATTTCTTTAAAATCTAAAGCTTAAGCTATTGTTAAAACAGATATGAGTGGTGGCACTGACTGTGCAAATGGGCAAGGCATCCAACCTGACACAGAAGCTGGCAGGCAGGCAACTGCTCTTCTATTACAGTGAAAAAAAATGATTTCTTTAAAATCTAAAGCTTAAGCTATTGTTAAAACAGATATGAGTGGTGGCACTGACTGTGCAAATGGGCAAGGCATCCAACCTGACACAGAAGCTGGCAGGCAGGCAACTGCTCTTCTATTACAGTGAAAATAAATTATTTCTTTAAAATCTAAAGCTTAAGCTATTGTTAAAACAGATATGAGTGGTGGCACTGACTGTGCAAATGGGCAAGGCATCCAACCTGACACAGAAGCTGGCAGGCAGGCAACTGCTCTTCTATTACAGTGAAAAAAAATGATTTCTTTAAAATCTAAAGCTTAAGCTATTGTTAAAACAGATATGAGTGGTGGCACTGACTGTGCAAATGGGCAAGGCATCCAACCTGACACAGAAGCTGGCAGGCAGGCAGGCAACTGCTCTTCTATTACAGTGAAAAAAAACATTTCTTTAAAATCTAAAGCTTAAGCTATTGTTAAAACAGATATGAGTGGTGGCACTGACTGTGCAAATGGGCAAGGCATCCAACCTGACACAGAAGCTGGCAGGCAGGCAACTGCTCTTCTATTACAGTGAAAACAAATTATTTATTTAAAATCTAAAGCTTAACCAATTGTTAAAACAGATATGAGTGGTGGCACTGACTGTGCAAATGGGCAAGGCATCCAACCTGACACAGAAGCTGGGAGGCAGGCAACTGCTCTTCTATTACAGTGAAAACAAATTATTTATTTTAAATCTAAAGCTTAACCAATTGTTAAAACAGATATGAGTGGTGGCACTGGGCAAGTAGGCACAGTATCCAATGTGAACCTCACACAGAAGCTGGCAGGCAGGCACCTGCAATTACATTACACAGGAAAAAAAAAAAAAGCAGCCTGATGTTATAGCCCTAAAAAGGGCTTTTTGGGGTGCTGTCCTTACAGCAGAGATCAGATGAGTCCTTCAGGATTGTAGTGGACACTCAATACCCTAGCCTAGCTATCAATTTCCCTATCTCATCAGCAGCAGCTAAACTTTCCCTCCTCTCACTAAGCATGCAGCTTCAGAATGAATCGAAAATGGATGCTGGGAGGGAGGTTGGAGGGTGTGGAAGGGAGGGAGTGCTGCTGATTGGCTGGAATGTGTCTGCTGACCGAGAGGCACAGGGTCAAAGTTTGCCCAATGATGACGAATAGGGGGCGGATCGAACCGCCCATGTGTTCGCCCGCGGCGGCGAACGCGAACACGCTAAGTTCGCCGGGAACTGTTCGCCGGCGGACAGTTCGGTACATCACTAGACATAGAAGAGAAGGAAAGGAGGGGTCAATGTAGTATATTAACTTCATGGACATTTAAACCCACAATAAATAAAGGGATACATCGAAACAGAAAAATCTCACTTCAGAATAAACCAAAACAAAGTAATATCACTTCATTATAGCAAACAGCAGTTATTATTCTCTATGTAAGGCAACTTGCCCTATTAGCCTTATGTGTAAGGTACATGGATGCATACAGGAGTTTTCAATATCGTTACTCCCTTAAAGAGACACACATCTAGTTAATGATTTTACAAAATCTAGAGATAAACTCAAGTTCATGTGGTCTATATGTAGCAACTTGCCCCATCAGCCCTATGCATGGGGTACATGAGTATACAAATTGATCTTTAATATAGTTATTGCTTTAAAGGGGTACCTGACCAATTATTCATTGGAAAAATGCGTAGATAAATTAAATTACAAGCATCTTGTTTAATCACAGTGGAAGACGTGTGCAAAGGCTGAGAGGAAAGGAGAAAAAAAAAAAAAAGGGGGGAAATTTAAATTATAAAAAGGAGGGAGGGTCTGCTGCTGATTGGCTGGAATGTGTCTGCTGACTGTGAGGTACAGGGTCAAAGTTTACTCAATGATGACGAATAGGGGGTGGACCGAACATCGCATATGTTCGGCTGCCGCGGCGACCGCGAACAAGCTATGTTTGCCGTCGAATAGTTCCCGGCGAACTGTTCGGGACATCTCTAATCATTATCTATATGACCCATTACCTTATCACAAATCTACTTTTTTTTCCAACTTCTTTTTTTTTAATTTTAGCTATAACTTTAAAGGAGAGGAAGAGAGGAATTGGCGTCAAGTTTTAGGATGTACCTCATGTAATACATGCTTTAGCTAATTTCAGTAAATGCGCAGGGTCTGAACTCAATGCAAAAAAAATCACAGGTTTATAATTTTCTAGCAAAAGAACATGTAGATGTTGGATTAATCTAAGAGACTCATTGTCTCAGAAACGCTAGAACAGATTGGGGTGGAGGAAGGGGGAGGGGGGGGAGGGGTCACAAATTTCCAATAATAATAATCCATGCTTCTGATACAAATAGAAAACAGAGAGGTGTCGCAATGATAGTTCAAGAAATATACATTTTACATTCCTACACCAAAACTAGACCCAAAGGGAAGATTTCTACTTGCGAAATAGAAAACAAGCCATATACCATTATCAACATATATCTCACTAAAATATCTCCAGTCTGTTATCTAAACAGGGACATACTAAACAAAATATTGGGATGATGGGGTGATTGGCTGCAATGCTCAGTACTTTCATTAGGTGTCACTATACTTTTCACAGAAATACCTTTTAATGATTCTGATGTAACTCAAATAATGTTGGTAATTGCTGCTGCTGTGCTTGATACAAAGTTACAAAACCTAGTTGCAAATGTTTAATTATTCACTTGCTCAACTGCGTATATGAAACTAGTCACTTGCTGATTTAAAAACAGTTGCATAATGCAAATCATAGTAAATGACATAAAAATACTTATTTCTATTTCCTCAAATTTCCTTTTTTTTTTTTTATTACCTGTGTTTCTACATCCTTAGCATTAGACACTGACTTCAAGGGTAAAAAGTTGATTTCTCTTTTAATGATGCATGTTTAAATCTTTGGGTATTCTCACCAAGAGACTACTTTCTACTAGACATGTGCAATTCGTTTCAGTCTGAATATGAATTCGGACGAATTTCAGGCAATTCGGACATTCGGGTACTTTCGAATGTCCGAAGTGCCGAATTGCCAAGGTCCCGAAGTTATGAAATTACCGAATTTCCGAAGTGCCGAAGTTCCGAAGCACAGTATTGCCTAAGGACTAATATACTTACCCAATGAAAGAAGAAGAATGTTACATTGTATAAAATTTTAAATAAAAATAATACAAACATAGCCAGGATTCAGCTGTAAGCATTTGCAACACTTACAACAATCAAGTAACATACATTCATATAAAATGTAAGTTACTTAGCCAGTCAGTGTAATGACATGAATGAATAAGTAGATAACTCCCTAATTCACACGGTATTAGGGAGCTATCTACTAAAAGGCTGAAAGACCTAAATTGGTCTTTCAGTCAAATGTACTAATACTAAGTAAAGATTACTTAGTATTAGTAAATTATGCCCCTACTCGCTATACCGCGAGTAGGGGCATGTCTATTAAACAGTGAGCAGCCTGTGGCTGCTCACTGTTAAAAAAAAAAAAGGTCCCACTTCCCGAGCCCCCACCCGCCCCCACCCCTGAGCGGCGGGTGGGGGCCCTAATATCAAATAATGGGGGGGGGGAACCTATTGTCCTCCCCCCGGGCCCCCACCCCTGAGCGGCGGGTGGGGGCCCTAAATCAGAATAGGGGGGACATAATGTCCTCCCCCCTGGCCTCCACCACTGAGCGGTGGGTGGGGGCCCTACAGTAAAATAAGGGGGGGCACCTAATGTCCTCCCTCCTGTCCCCCACCCCTGAGCGGTTTGTGGGGGCCCTACAGTAAAATAAGGGGGGAGGACCTAATGTCCTCCCCCCTGGCGGCGGGTGGGGGCCCTAAAATAATGTTAACCCCCCTCCCAGGGGTGGGGGCAGAGTGGATGACATTAGGTCCCCCCCTTATTAGTATTTAGGGCCCCCACCCACTGCTCAGGGGTGGGGGCCAGGGGGGGAGGACTGGAATTTACGCTATATGTCTGTTCAACCGTAATTCACCGCTGTCACATTAAGTGCACCCACACTTATTGTATATAATTTTGTTCAGGAGAAACAGTGCTTTAATTTATCATCAACTATTCATATATGGAACATAATTTATTATGAATAAAATGTAAATAAATGTGAGAAAATAAGATTTTTTTTTAATTTGTATTTCCGTCTGACATTTTAGCTGTTACTGTCATAATACTGTTAGGTTTTACTGCAAAACAAAAAATGCACATATTTGTAATCAGCGATGTCTCACGAGTACAACAGTACCCCCATTAACAGGTTTTATGGTGTTTTGGAAAGTTACAGGGTCAAATATAGAACGTTCCATTTTCAAATTGAAATTTGCCAGATTAGTAATTTGAGACGGTGTGGTAGCCCAGAAATGAGAATTTCCCCCATAATGGCATATCATTTGAAAAAGTAGACATCCCAAGGTATTGAAAGTGGGGTATGTTTAGTCTTTTTTCGTAGTCACTTAGTCACAAACACTGACCAAAGTTAGCATTCATATTTGTTTTTGTGTGAAAAAAGCAAAAAACTAATATTTGGCCAGTGTTTGTGACTAAGTGGCTACTAAGAAAGACTGGACATACCCCACTTGCAATACCTTGGGTTGTCTACTTTTGCAAATGGTATGCCATCATGGGGGTAATTCTCATTCCTGGGCTACCATATGCTCTCAAAGGCAACATAACCAATCTGGCAAATTTCAATGTATAAAAAATTAAATGCAAGCCTTATAAGTGACTCTCTAACGTTCCAAAATACCATAAAACCTGTACATGGGGGGTACTGTTATTCTCGGGAGACTTCACTAAACACAAATATTAGTGTTTTAAAACAGTAAAACATATTACAACAATAATATAGTCCATGAAAGTGCCGTTCATTTGTAAAAAATGCGAAAAATCATCATTATAATACAATTTATCATTTGGAAACACTAATATTTGAGTTCAGCGAAGTCTCCCGAGTAAAACAGTAACCCCTATGTACAGGTTTTATGGTGTTTTGGAGAGTTACAGGGTCAAATATAGTGCTTGCGAATTACATTCTCTGCCCTTTCTCCCTGTGTTGTCAGGCATGTCAATCAAATTCTAATTAATCAGATCACATAATTACGTTAAAAGATTATTTAAATATACACGTAGAATTTTAATATATATGCAATTATAGGTATTTAAATTCTACGTGTATACTAATGTAATCTTTTATGTAATTATATGTATTTATATATATATGTATATTTGCGGTTATTTGTATTTTATATATAGATCGATATATATAGAATGTCATTCTAAGTGTATTTTGTTACCAATATATATATATATATATATATTAATAACAAAATACAGTTAGAATGGAATTACATATGAATATATAATTTATTTTAAATTTTGTTTCAATATTTTTTTTTTATTATTTTTTTTTTTTATTATTGTAATTATATGTATATATATATATATACCGTATTTTTCGCTCCATAAGACGCACCTCACCATAGTTTTTAGAGGAAGAAACCCAGAAAAAAA
This sequence comes from Pelobates fuscus, assembly GCF_036172605.1. Taxonomy (NCBI): domain Eukaryota; kingdom Metazoa; phylum Chordata; class Amphibia; order Anura; family Pelobatidae; genus Pelobates; species Pelobates fuscus. Next base: position 370,065,888 of record NC_086318.1, read on the forward strand.
TATTCTGAACAAACTGTCCCATAGTGTTTCTTACTATGGGACAGTTTGTACAGAATATTTTTTTTCTCCCCTGTCCCATAGTGTCCCCCCCCTCCCATAGTCTTCTACTCTCTCCCATAGTCTTCACTAACCCCCTCCCCATAGTCTTCACCCACCCCCTCCCCATAGACTTCATCCACCCCCTCCCCATAGACTTCATCCACCCCCTCCCCATAGACTTCATCCCCCCCTCCCCATAGACTTCATCCCCCCCCTCCCCATAGACTTCATCCCCCCCCTCCCCATAGACTTCATCCCCCCCTCCCCATAGACTTCATCCCCCCCTCCCCATAGACTTCATCCCCCCCCTCCCCATAGACTTCATCCCCCCCTCCCCATAGACTTCATCCCCCCCTCCCCATAGACTTCATCCCCCCCATAGACTTCATCCCCCCCTCCCCATAGACTTCATCCCCCCCCTCCCCATAGACTTCATCCCCCCCCTCCCCATAGACTTCATCCCCCCTCCCCATAGACTTCATCCCCCCCTCCCCATAGACTTCATCCCCCCCCTCCCCATAGACTTCATCCCCTCCCCATAGACTTCATCCCCCTCCCCATATTCTTCTCTCCCATACTGTCCCCCTCCCCTTGTCCCATAATTACTTAGCTGTCTTGTAGCGTTGGCCGGCAGCACAGGGCGCACCGCGGTAGTGGAACTTGAATTTCATGTTCCGGTTTCCGGCGGGACTGAAAGGAAGTGCGCACTCAGCTTGTGCACACTTCCTTTCAGTCCCGCCGGAAACCGGAACATGAAATTCAAGTTCCACTACCGCGGTGCGCCCTGTGCTGCCGGCCAACGCTGCAAGACAGGTAAGTAAAGCTTCATATTCGCTCCATAAGACGCACAGACATTTCCCCTCACTTTTGAGGGGAAAAAAAGTGCGTCTTATGGAGCAAAAAATACGGTATATATAATATATCTGTATATATCTATTATATATATATATATATAATATATATACATATTATATATATGTAACGGCATTCTAAGTGTATTTTAATACTAATATTTGCACTTATATTAATATTAGTACAAAAAACAAGTAATAGTCTCAGTGCATACAAAGCCCTGAGATCAGCTGCATCTCCTGGAAATATGTATAGCTGTGTAGTTGTTACTATATACTGGCTAAAAAATTTTTAATATTGTATTATAGAGACCAAAACATAATAAATAAACAAAAGTATATATTTTTATTATTTAATATGTTTTGGTCTCTATAATACAATATTACACATTTTTTAGCCAGTATATAGTAACAACTACACAGCTATACATATTTCCAGGAGATGCAGCTGATCTCAGGGCTTTGTATGCACTGAGACTAGCGGCATCTATTCCTTGTTTTTTGTACTTTGTCTACTTTGGGGTTGCGCCCCTTGAGACCCCTGGAGTCTCTTCGCGGTACATAAGACTTTGGGCTAGACCCGACACTGTCCCTTGTTTTGGGGGTAGAGTGTACGGGGATATACCCATGGTCTTATATTTTTTCTGTTCTCTGTTTATATTAATATTAAAATACACTTTGTATGACGTTACATATATATATATATAATATGTATATCTATTATATATATATATAATAGATATACATATATTATATATATATATATAAATACTTTTAGTTAATTTTAAACATGTCTAATAATATTTTTTTTACACCTCCTACTAGCAGGGGGACTGTCTGACAGCTCAGACAGTCCCCCTGCTGGCAGATCCACAGCCAGCTATGGGAGCGATCACATGGCCCCCGGGGGCCTCATTTGCTGGGGGGAGGGCTACCTGGGCTGTCAGGCAGCCCTCCAGAAGAGGATCACGGCAGAGGTAAGTCCACCGGACCTCCAGGGGCTCAAAGCCGTTACAGCCTTCTATGCCGCCGCAACGGCTTTAAAGCCCTTTTAATGCGGGACGGCATAGAACGCCGTAACAGCGTTAAGGGGTTAAACATTCATTTAAATCTATGTACATATCGAAAATTTGGAGCAAATTTCGACCCCTTCCGTAAAACTTCAATGTGGTCGTTATTCAATATTTACACAAAAATAAGTCCTGCGCTCAGACTACCAATACTCATGGGATAGCAGCCAGTGGTGTATTTTAATTTTGTGTGGCCATAGGCACGATTAAACCCGGGCACCCCCTAATCTAAATTTACCATCCCTTCCTGTCAAGGGTTCACCTCTTTCTGATTAAGAACCCACCCCTTCCTCTTAAGACTCCATCTTTTCCTGCTCCTTTTAAAGGAATGCTACAGTGCCAGGAAAACAAAACTGTTTTCCTGGCACTATAATTTCCTATAGAGCCCCCCTCCCTCATGTCCTCCCATGCCCCACTCGACACTGAAGGGGTTAAAATGCTATGGGTATTTAGCAGATGCTGGATGTCCTCATGCACAGCGTGAGGACGTCCAGCATCAGCTAGGCGACTTTTGGTCACCTAACCACCTGAAAGTCCCCCTAGTGGCTGTCTGGTAGACAGCCACTAGAGGTGGAGTTACCCCTCAAGGTAAATATTGCAGTTTCTGAGACACTGAAGGGGTTAAAATGCTATAGGTATTTAGCAGATGCTGGATGTCCTCATGCACAGCGTGAGGACGTCCAGCATCAGCTAGGCGACTTTTGGTCACCTAACCACCTGAAAGTCCCCCTAGTGGCTGTCTGGTAGACAGCCACTAGAGGCGGAGTTACCCCTCAAGGTAAATATTGCAGTTTCTGAGAAACTGCAATAATTACACTTGCAGGTTCAAGGGGACTGGGACACTGCACCCAGACCACTTCAATGAGCTTAAGTTGTCTGGGTGCCTATAGTGTCCCTTTAGGCACACACTCTGACAGACACACACACATTCACTGACACACACTGGCAGATACACACTGACAGTAACACACACTCAATGACAAACACACAGACGTCACTGATTTAACACACACACATTCACTGACACACACTCATTCACACACACAATAAATGACAAACAGACTCTCACTGATTTGACAGACACTCACAAACATACACATGCATACACTAACAGACACACATACACTCATACACAGACACGTACATGCGATAACAGACGTAAAACACTCACACACACACACAAATACACATTGACATACACTAATACACACACATACACTAACAGACATACACACACACATACACTGACACAAACACACACATACACTAACAGACATACATACACACATACACTAACAGACATACATACACACACTAACAGACACACATACACTAACATACACACATACACACATATACACTAACAGACATACACACACATACACTAACAGACATACATACACTAACATAAATACATACAAATTATTAATATTATTACCGTAAGTGTTCTTGCATAGCAAGACCACTTAATGTTATCTCACATAAATATAATTCTTATTCTTATTATAGCCAAATTTACCACACTAACTCCTCCCACTGTTTTATACACAGAATAAATAGGCATTTTATCCATAACAAGACAGAAATATAACGTGCGGATTGTTCCCCATTGGATTGCTATTACTTTGTGGAACGTTTCGCCGAATGGTTCACGGAATATCGTCGCTCTTGTGGCAAAATTGGTCCCATAGGAATGAATGGCAAAATGTTCAAAACTAGAGTGGGAGCTGGCAAAAGCTGAAAAATCAGGACATGATTTCTAAACTGCCACCACTCCCTCATTTTCAAGCCCACCTACACAAATCTTATATCAAAACGTTCAGCTATCCCTGCTGCCACTAGAAATGTCCACGGCTAAGCCATAGTCCATATAGTTTCCACAATATGACCATTTGTTTGCAACTCACGCCGTCCATTGACATTCATTGAAACTTCACTCTAGCCAGCTCAAACTTGAAGGGCAATTTCTAAACTGCGACTGTGCCTTACTTTTTAATACTTCAGAGACTATTCATCAAATTGTAGGTCTGGGTCTTGTGATTCTCACAATATAAAGCTCTTTGCTGTAGGATGTATAGTTTTTAAAATACGACCGTTTGAAGATGGCAACCACCAAAATACTCTGACCTGTGCCAGGCTGGAGCAGCAAGTGATGTCATAGACATGGCCTTTTGTACACCTGCTAATGTTTTTTATAAATGTATGTTTTAATGTAACTGTGAAGCACTTTGGGCAACAACGTTGCAATTAAATGTGCTATATAAATAAATAAAAGTTGAAATGCATTTCTCACTCTTTAAAGCTTGCCATGTGCACTTTTTCAAATTTGATCAATCAATTGGTTAGTGTAATGTTTACTATCTTTACTCACTCCAAACACTCCACACAGTTACACTGCCCACTCCATAAAGTTACTCTGCCCAGTCCAACCTTTCCACAGTTACTCAAGCCACTTCACCCAGTTACTCCGTCCACTCCAGTTGTAGACTAATGGTGGAGGCAAGAACACTTCACACAATTTCCCCAGAAATTGTAGCTTTTCTAGTTATAATTAATGCTTCCCACCCACCCAGCCTCCCTACCTTTTGGGAAAGCTGGCATGGATGGGTTCCTGGGGTCCAGTAGGGCTGCAGTGAGGAGCTACGTTCTCCCAGCATAGCTCCCTCACGGGCTGTCTACTGACGCCGGGAGCCGGAATATGGCGTCATATAGGCGCCCGCCATGACAGGGGGAAACGGGGGCATTTGGGGGCAACATTTTCTGCAGCCCCCTGGTTAGTGCCTGCAGGAGCAATGGGAACTGCATTCCTGCTGTGAAGAAAGTGCAGGAACGCCGTTCCTACGCGTTCCTACGCGTTCCTACGCGTTCCTGCAGGACTTGAGCCCTGGGTACAGGCAGTCAGAGGAACACAGTTGTACACACAGGCAGACAGTCACACAGACAAATTTACAGGCAGACAGATGCACATTTACAGGCAGACAGTTACACACACACACACACACACACACACACACACACACACGCAAGTACAGACAGACCCACACACAGAGGTCCAGACAAGAACACCCAGTTACAGACAGACACACACACACACAGTTACAGAAAGTCACACACACAGTTACAGACAGTTTTTTTCTCTCACACACACAGAGTTACAGACAGTCAGACAAATGCACAGTAACAGACAGTTTCACACACAGAAACACCTGCTGCGATGGCGCCCTGTGCAACCGCACAGCTTGCACACCCCTAAGGCCCGCCCCTGTGGGAACACATGGGATGGATGGCAGCATTGTAACATGGGTGTGTGATAAAAAAAAAAAAGCAAATACAAATACACAAAATAAGTCCTGTGCTCTCAGCGGAAAGAAGCAGAGTCTTCGTCCAGAAACCATTGGTCCAGAGCAGTAATTCCAAACCTTTGTTCTGTTGAGTACCTCTTTGCAGCTCGTTTTCATAAATTGTACCCATCATATTAGCAAGATGTTTGTAATTAAAATAATTGCTGTTATTTCAAGTTTATGAATTTTTCTCTGCCACTTCTCCCATATTTTCTCTGCACCAGACTTTACCTGCTGTTTCTATGCCACAGGCTTCCCCTGCTTCTCCAGGCACTCCCTGCTCCTCCTCAGCCCCAGTGTTTGATTGCAAGGGTTTGTTTGCCTGTAGTGTTGGCGATTACATGCAGGGAAGTATGCACATATACACTTACACAGCCACACAGATTTACATACACATTGAGACACACAAACGGATACTTTGGCACACACACACAAATGCACACACATATACATACACTGAATTACACACATACTAATAAACACATACAAACACACTGACACACATAGATACACACTTACATACACACACACACACACACACACACACACACACACACACACACACACACGTGATAGATTTTATATTTTAGCCACCCTCCTTTTATGTGCAGGATGGCTTCCTTGGGGTCCTGGTGCTGGCTTAGTCTGATAGGAGTGTGGGCCTGGGGCTGGCACTGCGCCCCACTCCTTTGCCTGCTTCCCTTCTCCCTGAATCGGACTCACTTCCTCCCAGAATCAGCAATATTACAGGGACTCTGCCGCGCTTTTAAAGACCACTGCGTCTGACCAGGCCCCATTCAGAAATGCCAAAGGCTGCACCGGCGGAAGTTCTGCCACTGTTCCGCCATTATGGCATTTTTTTGAGTGTACCCATGGAGGAACTTGTTCATGCCCCTGGAGGTTGCACATGGCATTTATGTATCTGCTTATTTTCATGGAACAGTCTATTTTCTGGTTTTATGTATGCAATAACCATTTGAATGAAGAAATGAAGGCAAGCAATAGATTTCTCAAATGTATTTTCTTGTGATGGGTATTAGACAAGCCTTTTCACTTGTCTACAAAGATCATGCAAAACACAAGGTAGCAAGTTGGAAATGCTACAACAAATGTTACAGAATCCAGCATGACTGCTACATTCTGTTCTTCCATTGTTAGGTCAGGGTTTTCCTCAACGGTAACTGTTTGATTGGTTACCTCATCACTAGCCACGGTTCCTTGGCTGTCACCCGAATCAATTGCTGGAATAACTGGCTTTCCCGCCGCAGCTGTGTATTGTTTAACCCAAGTGATATAGTATGCTGTTATTACAAATTTAATGGTTGAATCTCTTTTATAAACTGGTTTGCTCACTAATCCAATTAAAGTCCAGATCTTCTTCAAACCAAATTGACACACGAGAGAGTCTCCCGAATCTACCTAAAAGAATAAGATAAAATACCGATAAAATACTATCAATCCCACTAAAAGGCTGTAAAGCTTTAACATGAATAAGACACACACACACACATATATATTTATATATATATATATATATATATATATATGTGTGTGTGAGTGTATATGAATATATATATATATATATATATACAGAAGAAAAGATGAAAAGAGCACTCCAGAGGACTTAATAATTGGATTTTATAGGTATATAAACAGGATCAACGTTTCGACCCAAAGGTCTTTAAGATCTTGATAAAGACCTTTGGGTCGAAACATTGATCCTGTTTATACACCTATAAAATCCAATTATTAAGTCCTCTGGAGTGCTCTTTTCATATTTTCTTCTGTGTATCCACGCTCTGCAGCACCGAGGCTATTTCTTTGGACATTGATTTAAAGGTAGAGTGCCAGATTCTGCATATATATATATATATATATATATATATATATATATATATATATATACACAAAGATTGGGTATTCTAGCACTCCAACTATAGGTACAGATATTGCCTGGTGCTCAGTCTAAATACAATATACAGAAATAGAAAAATGATACCGGCACTCTAGGTCTTCCAAAAAATCCGTTGGTTTATTATAAGTCAATCCAGAGGGTCAACGTTTCAGCTCCCTGTGATGAAACCAACCTCGCCACTGGGCCCTGGAGAAGCTTGTTTGCCCGCCTCCTACCTGCTGACTATGGCCCCTGGATTATTTGGGGCATATTGTATTTTATTGTGCGACTGCTGGCCCTTTAAGTACAGTGAATGGTATTTTATTGTACTGCTGCTGGCCCTTTAAGAACTGTCTGGGGACATATTGAGACTTTGGGTAACAATACCCTTTAAGACTATGGCCCCTGAAAACGTATGGACTTTTATTGGTGTGTATGGCCCTTTAAGAACCGTCTGGGGACATATTGTGACTTTGCTGAACAATGCCCCTTTAAGACTATGTCCCCAGACCTGTAAAATAACTTGCCCCTGGCTCTCTCCCACTTGGTTCAGTAAATAGGGCTTACTGAACCAAGTACCACACAGGCGGACCACCCAGAAGCTAAAGTGTGCAGGCAATTTACCTCCCAGGCTGTGAGGTTACTGCCGGTTAATTGCACGTGGCGGCGGCCATCTTTGTTCAGTCGAACGCGGTCAGCGGTGTATGCTAAAGATTCTGTGGAACTGAAATCGGCTACACATTTTGCCGAACACCGCTGACCCTTACCTTCTCCCATACGGAACTTGCAGCTCCGTTCGAAATGGGACTTAGTCGTTTTTTCGGCATGAAATTGACTGACCGCACAGCCCAAATCTATGGAACTGTTTTGGGCAGGAAATTGTGCTTGCGGTCGGTCATAAAGGGACCTCCAGCTAACTTTTGATCCACTGGGGGGATTTGGCTGATTTTTGGAAGGGTGTATGTTTAAAGTGGGCTGATTCCAAATATGTGGTTTTTGGGAAGATTTGATGTACGGTTTTAAAGTTATAGCGCATGTATAAAAACGGTATTTTCCCTGGCTGTAATAATTATGTTAACTGGTTATCTGAGGGGAGGGAACTTGTGGGTTGTAACCGTTATGCTATTGGCTGTTTTACCCCGCCCCTGTGGGCGGGCTTTTATGTGTAAGATGGAAATAAAAGCAGACTGGGTGTGCTAGCACCTCAGATCATCTTGTACCTTCATGAAGTCTCGACTCATGTTTGGGGGATTGGAGAACTACACTTTGGGGATTGCTATAATCACAATACTCCCCAGGGTTTTATTGCTGAGCTCTGCTAAGAGCTGTTCCTGTGCCTGCTCTTTGGAATTCTGAGAGGTCCATCTACTGGAAGCTAGACCCTGGTCTTGGGTCCAGAGTGGGTAGCGTGGCGAGACCCCAACCCAGCTGCGGCGGTTCGTGGGAGTCTACAGTGGTTATGGTGTCTGGTGGAGTGCTGGGAGTCCTCAGGAGCGCTAGGAGCATCCTTTAACGGAAGTACCCAGTCGGGGTGCCAGGCAATCCGTTACACTCTCGTTTGGAGCTTTCATCAGGACACATCATCAGAACACATATGTATATATATACACTGCTCAAAAAAAATTAAGGGAACACAAAAATAACACATCCTAGATCTGAATGAATTAAATATTCTTCTGAAATACTTTGTTCTTTACATAGTTGAATGTGTTGACAACAAAATCACCCGAAAATAAAAAAATGGAAATCAAATTTTTGAGTCACACTAAAAATTAAAGTGGAAAAACACACTACAGGCTGATCCAACTTTGATGTAATGTCCTTAAAACAAGTAAAAATGAGGCTCAGTAGTGTGTGTGGCCTCCATGTGCCTGTATGATCTCCCTACAATGCCTGTGCATGCTCCTGATGAGGTGGCGAAGGGTATCCTGAGGGATCTCCTCCCAGACCTGGACTAAAGCATCTGCCAACTCCTGGACAGTCTGTGGTGCAACGTGGATGGAGCGAGACATGATGTTCCAGATGTTCTCAATTGGATTCAGGTCTGGGGAACGGGTGGGTCAGTCCATAGCATCAATGCCTTTATCTTGCAGGAACTGCACTCCAGCCACATGAGGTCTAGCATTTTCTTGCATTAGGAGGAACCCAGGGCAAACCGCACCAGCATATGGTCTCACAAGGTGTCTGAGGATCTCATTTCGGTACCTAATGGCAGTCAGGCTACCTCTGGGGAGTACATGGAGGGCTGTGCGGCCCTCCAAAGAAATGCCACCCCACACCATTACTGACCCAGTGCCAAACCGGTCATGCTGGAGGATGTTGCAGGCAGCAGAACGTTCTCCACGGCATCTACAGACTCTGTCACATGTGCTCAGTGTGAACCTGCTTGCTTTCATCTGTGAAGAGCACAGGGCGCCAGTGGCGAATTTGCCAATCTTGGTGTTCTCTGGCAAATGCCAAACGTCCTGCACGGTGTTGGGCTGTAAGCACAACCCCACCAGTGGATGTCGGGCCCTCATACCACCCTCATGGAGTCTGTTTCTGACCGTTTGAGCAAGCACATGCACATTTGTGGCCTGCTGGAGGTCATTTTGCAGGGCTCTGGCAGTGCTCCTCCTGTTCCTCCATGCACAAAGGCGGAGGTAGCAGTCCTGTTGCTGGGTTGTTGCCCTCCTCCAGCCTCCTCCACGTCTCCTGATGTACTGGCCTGTCTCCTGGTAGCGCCTCCATGCTCTGGACACTATGCTGACAGACACAGCAAACCTTCTTGCCACAGCTCCCATTGATGTGCCATCCTGGATGAGCTGCACTACCTGAGCCACTTGTGTGGGTTGTAGACTCCGTCTCATGCTACCACTAGAGTGAAAGCACTGCCAGCAATCAAAAATGACCAAAACATCAGCCAGGAAGCATAGGAACTGAGAAGTGGTCTGTGGTCACCACTTTATTGGGGGTGTCTTGCTAATTGCCTATAATTTCCACCTGTTGTCTATCCCATTTGCACAACAGCATGTGAAATTGATTGTCACTCAGTGTTGCTTCCTAAGTGGACAGTTGGATTTCACAGAAGTGTGGTTGACTTGGAGTTACATTGTGTTGTTTAAGTGTTATATATATATATGTGTGTGTGTGTGTGTGTGTGTGTATATACACACACTTTGAGGGTATTGTTTTTTTATGTAAGTTGACAATGAGCAAATTTAGTGTGTGGGAATAAACATGTGTGTGTGGCATGGGACATATCAGAAAACATTGCATTTCAAATATATTAATTTGGGTCACTTATATTTAAGTAATCCTTTAGGGGTTAACGCACTAAAGATGTACTGAGGTTCTTTCATCAACCAACAAGTTGTTTCATGATTTTCTCTGTGCAATGTCTGTGTGTGTGTATATATATATATATATATATATATAGTGTTCAGTTAAAGATTGTAGCCGTATTAGTCCAGTAATGTAGATGTGAAAAACAGATAAAAATTGTATCTTGTAATACCTTTTTTATTGAAATAACAGAATTTTTTAATGACATGCTTTCAGGAGAACCTCCCTTTCTCAAGTCTAAAAGCATCTAAATGCTTTAGACTTGAGAAAGGGAGGTTCTCCCGAAAGCATGTCATTAAAAAATTCCGTTAGTCCAATAAAAAAAAGGTATTACAAGATACAAATGTTTTCTGTTTTTTACACACACACACATATATATAATGGGAACATTCTAAACCTATAATGCAAATTGATAGACTGAATGTTGAATCTGATCTGGTTAAACTGAGAATGTTAAGCAGCTTACTGTAATACGTTGTCCTGCAGGTAAATCGCCAAAATTCCCGCACAGTAGTTCTGTGTTCTGGTGATCAGTACAGACGTCTTTAGGGATCACTGGCAACTTCTCCAGAACTTCTGCAGGCAAAGGTATTGCTGGAGAAAAATAAATTATGACTTTTATCTATGTGAATTAATTTAATTCCTACATTCCTAAATTCCTAACTCATACAAAAGCCACAATTAGGCAATAATGAAGACATATATATTTCTCTTTTTTATGTTTTTATTTTAGCCTTATGATTTAATTTCCTAGGTCCCACAATTCAAATAGCATGTTTTGTGGGAAAACCAGCTAAATAACAGTAACATCATAATTTTATTTTTTAGTGTATACATATTTATTGAGTTTTAACGTGCAAGAAAAGACAGCAACACATGCCACATGGTACAAGGTTAATGTGCCAACAGTTGACAAAGTAATTATCTATCCAGTAATATTAACAATGAGGAGACATAAATTATATGATCAGCAAACAAAAATTAATGTGCAAGTTAATCTGGAATCTGACAATGTATGCTTATAAACATTATAGGTAATTGTTTACATATAACCAGGTTTGTCCTGTACTATAGCTAAAGTATATGGAACATTTCAACATCATTGTGGCACTTGGATGCAGTAACATTAAGTAAAATGAGAGAGAAAGGCGGTAAGGGGAAACACAGAAAAACAGTTAGAATGAGATATAAGAATTAAGGAATGAACATCCCGGGACCCTTATTTATGGCTTTTGTGTATGTTAGAGGAGAAGGGAGAAAGGAGAAGACCTGGTGGGATATGATTCTTGACAACCTATACTAAACTGGCAGGGGAATCTTTGACATTTTGTTCACGGATCACCCTGAAGATATAGGTACATAGTGGAGCATTCTGTCGATACTATCAGATTCAGCAGGTTGCTTCTCAGGTGTCTATTCTGGTTCCTTTTCCCAGTAGGACATATAAGGTAATTTTAATAATGAGGGAGGCTTCATATTTTGCATAACTTTCTTTACTTATGCCTCCAGCAGCACAAGTCAATCATAAAACTTAAACCAATCAAAACAAGTGACACATTTCATATAAAGCCCTGACAGGCATAGCTCCTCCTCTTTCTTTGGTGTGAATTAAAAGTCTAATACAAATTCAGGAACCATAACGAGAACTTTGCAAACACTTGACAATAGTAGATATAGTCGAAATCCTGTCCAATCCTGAAACCATAGAAGAGGATCACACTGAATAGAACAGAAACAAATGAAATGCAATGGTAATAAGCGGATGTCCACATAACATCGATAATCAATAAGAAATGATATATTAGTATATATAATTATACGTATCAATTTAGGATATTGCATATGAGATGTACTATACAGTATATCCACATTCTGCAGCAGACAACAACACTCGTGCACTACCACAAGACAGATCAGCCTATCTAGACTTATACAATCAGTATGAAATCCGTAACTGGAGAAACCAAAAAGAAAAAGTAAACAGACTAAAATACAATAGCTGTTAAAGGGAGGGAAGCCAAGGGATGGGAAAATACTCGTCTCCTGTTATAATTAAAATTAAGATTATAGGTACACTACGTTAGCATAATCTACAATTTTACAACATGACAGGAGGCTTCGTATTTTGCATTTTTAACGCTGTGCCCGAAAAGCAAAGGATGCATGCATGTCGGAGGAAAAAAAATGAATAAGAACTTGGCCTGACTGTGACGATGCAGTAACCTCCACATAACATAGTAAAGTGAGAAATGGAGAAACCATTCACGTAAATAACACTAGAATGTCTGTAACCCGATGGAATGAAACGAGACAAAAGTAGTGTGATCTTCGCCAACAATTGTCAAAGCAAAAGATCCAAATCATCTGGCCAATCCTGTAGGAAGCGGAGAACTACATCTACATCCCATACCGAGTGTATTTCGGGACTAGGGGCAGGGCTAACCGATAGGCTAACTAGGCTTCAGCCTAGGACCTCAAGATCAAGAGGAGCCTACATTCAAATTGTTAGCAAAATAAAAACGACACTATTCTAAAAACAGTGAACACTAAAACACTGAACCGAAAATAAGGAGAAATTCTACGCATATGATATGACCAGTGGCGTACTAAGTGGGGAACGGTCCGCCCCGGGTGCCACTTACTAGGGGGGTGCCCGGGGCAGACTGCAATGCCCCTCCTGCCGCGATCGCCGAGACCGGATGTCTGCAGCTCCGCAATGTGCAGAGCTGCAGACCATGGAACTCGCGTGCACTGCCCAATCAGAGCGTTGACGCTGGTTACCACGGCAATGCTCTGATTGGGTCTTGCGAGATCCATGGTCTGCAGCTCTGGCCAGAAATGAGGGCCACCGGACCACCAGGGACCCCACCGGACCACCAGGCAGCCCCCACTGGACCACCAGGGATTTAAGGTAATTTTTTTAGTCACCCCCCTCCTCATCACCCCCTCCCTCTCACAATAACCCCCCCTCTCCTCATCACCCCCTCCCTCTCACAATTACCCCCCTCTCCTCATCACCCCCTCCCTCTTACAATCACCCCCTCTCACAATCACCCCCTCTCACAATCACCCCCCTCTCCTCATCACCCCCTCCCTCTCACAATCACCCCCCTCTCCTGATCACCCCCTCTCCTCATCACCCCCTCCCTCTCACAATCACCCCCCCTCTCACAATCATCCCTCCTCACAATCACCCCCTCTCCTCATCACCCCCCTCCCTCTCGCAATCACCCCCCTCTCCTGATCACCCCCCTCTCCTCATCACCCCCTCCCTCTCACAATAACCCCCCTCACAATCATCCCCCCTCACAATCATCCTCCTCTCCTCATCACCCCCCTCTCCTCATCACCTCCCTCTCACAATCACCCCTCCCTCTCACAATCACCCCTCATCATCTCCTCATCACCCCCTCCCTCTTACAATCACCCCCTCTCACAATCACCCCCTCTCACAATCACCCCCCTCTCCTCATCACTCCCTCCCTCTCACAATCACCCCCCTCTCCTGATCACCCCCTCTCCTCATCAACCCCTCCCTCTCACAATCACCCCCCTCTCACAATCATCCCTCCTCATCTCCTCATCACCCCCTCCCTCTTACAATCACCCCCTCTCACAATCACCCCCTCTCACAATCACCCCCTCTCACAATCACCCCCCTCTCCTCATCACCCCTCCCTCTCACAATCACCCCCTCTCCTGATCACCCCCCTCTCCTCATCACCCCCTCCCTCTCCCAATCACCCCCCTCTCACAATCATCCCCCCTCACCATCACCCCCCTCTCCTCATCACCCCCTCCCTCTCATAATCACCCCCCCTCTCCTCATCACCCCCTCCCTCTCACAATCACCCCCCCTCACAATCATCCCCCCTCACAATCACCCCCCTCTCCTCATCACCCCCTCTCACAATCACCCCCCCACTCACAATCATCCCCCTCACAATCACCCCCCTCTCCTCATCACCCCCTCCCTCTCACAATCACCCCCCTCCTCATCACCCCCTCCCTCTCACAATCACCCCCTCTCCTCATCACCCCCTCCCTCTCACAGTCACCCCCTCACAATCATCCCTCTCACAATCACCCCACCTCTCCTCATCACCCCTCCCTCTCACAATCACCCCCTTTTACAATCACCCCCCTCTCCTCATCACCCCCCCTCTCCTCATCACCCCCTCCCTCTCCCAATCACCCCCCCCCTCTCCTCATCACCCCCCTCCCTCTCACAGTCACCCCCCCTCACAATCATCCCTCTCACAATCACCCCCCCTCTCCTCATCACCCACTCCCTCTCACAATCACCCCCCTTCTCACAATCAGTCCCCTCTCCTCATCAACCCCCTCCCTCTTACAATCACCCCCCCTCTCCTCATCTCGACTTTTTATTTATTTATTATCCGTGCCACATTTTTTATAAAGGTTAGTACCAATCACAACATGTTTCATTTAACATATTGATATATATCACAGTAATGATGTATTTTCTCTCATGTAATTTACAAACTTAAAAATGGGAGGTGAAAGGGCCTCATAAGTGAAATAGCCTAGGGCCTCTTTTCATCTAAATCCGGCCCTGACTAGGGGTCTGAATAGTTTAGCAATATATAATATATAATAAGCAATATACCAAAGGGTCCTGACTAACCAGTATGCCCTGAAGTGAAGAGTGAGCTGCCGAGATAGCTGATTATCACGTTGATGGAACGGTATGAATCACCCGAAAAAAAGGTGTGCTGAAAATTTTTAAACTATAGTGATAGGTGCCGTAACGAGATCATAGTTATTCTGCAAACACCCGCAACTCCAAATGTTACATACAGAGATGTAGCTATGTCTAAATCCTTGAGCCCATGAGTCCCATTAGAGGTCTCTAGTCTATTGAGATAGGTCCTCGACTGACCAAGATCCCTTGAAAGACCCCAGGTCACCAGCTCTACGCTGTCCTGTAGGATCAGTGGATGAGGTTCTCCTTGTGAGTTCATTAGGAGAAGGGGAGACTATGAAAGGAGCAGCGGATGGTCTTGAGAGAGAGCCAGTGAGTCCGAAAACCACGCTGACTCTGCCAAGTGGTGTGATGAGTATCATGGAGATCCCTGTGATGAAGACGATAAAGGATTCTAGCCAATCTCTAGAAAGTGGGAACGCAAGGTTGGAGAAATGTATCCACTGCTTTGCATTGTGGGTCCGGAAGCCAGCTGTAGTACCTCGTAGTTTGTGTGTTCGTTTGTGAGGCGAAGATATCTACATGGAACAGTTCTCTGACCATTCTCAGCATGGCAAATACCAAGGTATCCAGTCGCCAATTTCTACTGTCCTGTCAGTGGTGAGAAAAACAGGAGAGGAAAGGAGTTCCACTACTCGGGCGAGGAGCCAAAGGGGAATCAAGTCTTGTAGAGTATACGATAGCTCTCCTTGCGGGTGTTGAGAAATGTACCATCCTGCTCCTGGACTGAGGATTTGCGGGAGTCTCCCTTGTGAAAGGGGTCATCTCGAATAATTTCTGAGACATACAGGGGGACCGCAAGTGGTATATCCTGCCACTCTTCCTCCTCTGAGAGTGAATCCTCTGCTTTCCATTCATCAACTATCGCTAGGGAGGGAGGAGGGAGAGAGTCATCCTCATCTGAAGATGGTAGTGGAGGGGGAACTAGTTCCCGAGGTTCCACTTGTTGGATCCATTCTAAAGTGGCCTTGCCTTAGTTTTCCTGAGGGTCCATGCTGATGCCCTATTAGTGTCATTTGGACATGGTTGTTTGGTCTTTAGAGGTCTCAGAATTCATAACTTCAGTGGCAAGTGGAAGTCAAGGCCCGTCATCTCTGGTGGGCCCTGTACTAGCATCTTTGGGATGGCTTTTACTACTGAGGCTGCAACTGGCAGCATTTATCTGAAATTTATCTGAAATTTTTGAGTGGGAGACTGAGGCGAGACACTCATGATGTGTGTTACTTGAACCTTCCAGTCTGCGGAAGATAGACTTGGTTGAGGTACAGAAGTGCACGTTAACACACAGCAAGCCTCCGTGCACAACTGGGATCCACCCTGGGTATCAGGCACTCAAAGCCCACTGTTTAGTGAGGCAGTATTGGCAGGACGCCAGAAGAGGGGATCACCCTCTGTGCGACCGGGATTAGCGGTCTACATATAAATGGGGTTGTAGTCCTGTGAAATTGGGAGACGTGAGCAGTCTCAATACCGTGTTAGTGATTTACCCTTGTTAAGCCCCAATAATGTGGGGACGGTACCATTGAGGGGTCACCTTCTAGAGTATGTGTTGCATCATGGAGATGCTGTCAGCACCGTATTGTTTTCCGACATGTAGTCTATATATAGTACCAATAAGGGGGGTCACCTCTATTACAGTGCCTCTGTGGGTTCAGAATGCGTTGGTGGTCACCCCAGCTTAAAGGGAGGTCACCCCTAGAGATCCATTCACCACTACCTGGCAGAAAAAATTATCGCTTGGGGTTCATCTCAGCGGTAGAAGGGTCACCCCCTATAACGAAGTGTGTAGCAATTAGTTGTTAAATGCACATATGTTAGTGGGGGCTCACCCTAGAAGTAAGGGGGGGTCACCCCTATTGGTAATGCCTCAGTTGATGTACAGTCCATTTAGGTGCTTACCCCAGGCAACATACCATATTGATACCGGAGAAACTGACGGAAGCGAAGCACAGAGAGATGGACACAGGTTTCTTCAGGAAGGAAGAGATTCTTTATTGGATCACCGATCGGGACTCAGAGGGACTAACGTCACCAAAATACAACAAGTTCTGAGCCCCGGACAATAGTGCAGGCTCCTTATATAGGCACATAACTCCTCCCATATTAAGCTCCACCCGCACATTCTCTTGACCAATCAATACAAATAAGAATTAACTTCCTGCTTGACCGCATGGCTTGTCCAGCACAATGGAGGAGGGGAATACTACATCCTGTATTCTTGCACATGCTCCGTACACTACTGATCGTATCTTGCCTCGTGCAACCAACTGATCGATACGTCAGCATATGCACGTACACATGCCACGTGGTAATCTCGGCCTACTAAATTTATTTTTACCGAGATTCCACCACATTCCCCCCTTTGATGCCTCTTGATATTTCACAATTACTTGAGGCATCACTTAACCTTAGTTTGCCTACACCGCAAGTTACCCTGAACCAGACCAGACTTATCTTATGATGTGAATCTTCAACACTCATCTTCCTGCATTGGTTCTCCCTGATCTAGAGCCTCATATTTATAAATTGCCATTATCTGTGCAGCAGCCTTCCTCTCTGCTATATTTTCTATCAGGCTTTGCACAGACCTAACTACTAAGGGTATAAGACACGGCAGGAGTAGACACAACATTAAAATCAGTAGGACTCCACCTACCACTGCCTTAAGCCCTCCAAACCACTCATACCAGCTACCAAACCAACTACTCGGATTGTACCCTTTCCATACCTGAGTAGGCACATGAGCTAGTTTAACCATATGGCTAGTAAGCTCAGCTATTGCTTGCCCTTCGTCATCTATTTGAAGACAGCAATTGCTCAGGTAAAACTTCCCACATACACCTCCCTCTACTGCCAAAAGGTAATCCAAGGCTAATCTATTTTGGTATACTGCTGTCCTCATCCTGGTATTATGCTTCGCTAGAAGATTGAGCGCTTGTGATGTCTCGTTAGTAATAATCTCAACCACCGCCTGTAATCTTATAATGCGGTTGAGCATATAAATAGGGGTTCTATAACCAAAGGTACCATCTTCTGCCCACGTGGCTGGCCCATAATAATCTATAATACGCTGGGGAGGCCATTCATTATCTTCCCAGGCGCCTATCTCTATGGGTCCCCTTTTCTTCCTATGATTCACATCATACACTTTAACACCTAAAGTCTCACCTGTTTCAATCGGTAACAAGAAGAAGGATGGTTTGAGCATACCCAACACACATGCCCCTTCCCAGTCCTGTGGCAACTCCGAATAGGCTTTCTTACCACAGATCCAGTACAAATTTGCTGGGGCTCTCCAGGTAGATGTGATGGATAAATCAAACCACACATCCTTTAAATTGGCGTATCTAGCAAACGGGTTAGATGGTTCTGAGACATTTGAAGCCGACCACCAAGTTGTATTCTTTGTATCATCATCATAAGCTTTTTGCCCTAGACAAGTTAATTCTCCCACAGAAGTATTGTACATTATTCCTTTCCTTGCTATGCAAACATAACCTATGATGGAGGTCTTTAATCTCCACTCAGATTTACCTCTAACACTCATATGATAATCGGCTTGTGTAGATATTAATTGGTCAACTGCCTCAGAACCGGACATTACCTCCTTTGCTTCCCAAGGCCATTGGTCTCCCATGTTAGTACCTCCACACACATAGCAGTTGGTAACATTAAGACTACCGGCAATACTTTCGGCTAAATCAATGAACAGGTTTTTAGCATTATGGGGGATCTTATTATCTATGCTCATCTCTTCATAAAAGGAATGGTATACTTGATGAGTTTGGGAGGATACCGTATCAGTCTCTATCCCTATAAACAATATTGTCCCAGGATCTAAACCCGTCCCATATATTTGAAACCCAAATAAATTACCATACTTGTCTAAGAACTTGTCGGGGTTATTTATAAGTATATGGACTGGATTGCATTCCATAGACTTACAATATGGGCTGGTAGGCAACTTAGTCACTATCATGTCTTTGTCTACTGTCTGTCCCCAAGTTGCCCACCCCACACAAGACCAATATGGGCAAAAGTTATAATCTCTATTTGGGCATCTAGGACTCACATATTTATTTTTACTACTGGGACAAATATATTTATCATTAGACCCATACGTCCTCTCCCATCTAAGATCCCCACATACATTCCACGGCTTTCTACCACTTGATATCGCCTTACACGCATCAAATAGCAGAACACCCGAAGAATATACGGATTCTAATACTGTCTTGTTAATTAGGGTCCCCTGAGGATCTCCATTCCTGAGGGTCAACCAAATTGTACGAGGTTGATACTCCGGACTGAAGCACTTAGGTTCTCCTACTCCTAGATGGCACACACTATATTCTATATTTAGGTATCTACATCTCGATACATCTCCTTTACACTCGTATTGTGAATGCCAAATTAGGGTTTGGGAAATATGGTTACCTGTTCTTGTAGTCTTAATGCATACCTCACAGCTAGGAGTGTCGGTACCTCTACCTTCCTGAATATAAAAATACACATAAATAAACATTATCAAGAACACATCTTTCGTCGTCATCCTCAGTCTTCGTCCGTGCGAAGGCACCTCAGCTTCCAGGATGTAAGGGCTGCAGGGAATGGAGTTCTGCTCGTCTTCACAGGAGTCCCTTCGAGACTTTCCCTGGCTTATATACTATACGTCGGTGGGCGGACAGGCTTTATTATGGCCCTCTCACTCACGCACCAAATCCCTGAACAATAAAATTTTGTAATCCACACAAGTTCCTCGTTACTCCGACTGAGTCGTGCGTTTTAACCGGATCTTGCAGGGATTCTCTGGATCTGCTGTAACTTGCCAAGAATCGACTGCTGCTGGTTTAACCCTGGAGTGATGTATCCACGGAGTCACTTCGGCTACTTTTATCGCTGTAGGGGTAGACAAAAGAACAACATAAGGACCTCTCCACTTGGGCCCTAACGGTACATTATTCCACTCTTTAATCCACACTTGGTCTCCTGGATGGTAACTATGAACTGGGGGATAAATATTCACAGGTAATCTATCTTGTACCCATTTCTGTACCTCCTCCATAGTCTTACCCAACTCTACAACCTGCTGCCGGGTAATTCCTTCTCCCAACTGACTCAAATCCCCCCTTAAGTTACCAAGTATGGGAGGTGGTCGCCCATACATGATTTCAAAAGGAGAGAGGCCCATCCTTCTGGTAGGGGTACTGCGGATTCGCAATAAAGCTATGGGTAAGAGAACGTTCCACTTAAGTTGGGTTTCCTGACACATTTTAGCCAACTGATTCTTAATAGTTCTATTCATTCTCTCTACCTTACCAGAACTCTGGGGTCTATATGCTGTATGAAGCCTCCACTTTATACCAAGCATATGAGTCAGTTGTTGTAGGCACTGATGAACAAAAGCTGGACCATTGTCCGATCCTATAGAGCAGGGTAGTCCATATCGGGGTATTATTTCTCGTAGCAAGAATCTCACAACTTCTCCTGCTTTCTCTGTACGAGTAGGACATGCTTCCACCCAGCCTGAATAGGTGCACACAATTACCAACAGGTAACGATGTCCACCCGATTTAGGCATCACTGTATAGTCAATTTGTAAATCGGACATGGGGAGTCCCCCCATAAACTGGACTCCTGGTGGCTTTACTGGTCCTTGTCTTGCATTATTTTTAGCACACGTTACACATCTTCGTACAATGGCCTGAGTCAAGTTGGACAATCTTGGTATGTAGAAATGTTTTCTGAGAGATTCTTCTGTGCTGTCTCTCCCAGAATGTGTCCCATTGTGATAATTTTGGACAATTTCTACCGCTAGTGATGCTGGAATGACTATTCTTCCATCTTCTAACTAATACCATTTGTTCTCCAAATACTTTCCAGGTTCAGTCTTTAACCACTCCTCTTCTTGAGCTGTATAAACTGGAGTCCATTGAGACAGTGGAGTTGGTATAAGAGCAGCTATATGCCCCACATATTCCTGTCTTCCCGATTCAGCGGCACGCTTAGCTGCACTATCTGCCATCCGATTTCCCTTGGTTACATCACCATCTCCTCTCAGATGCGCTCGACAATGTATGATACCGACTTCTTTCGGCTCCCACACTGCTTCCAATAGTTGTAGGATTTCAGCTGCGTACTTGATTTCTTTGCCTTCTGAATTCAATAGTCCTCTTTCTTTATACAAAGCTCCGTGGGCATGAGTGGTTAAAAACGCATACTTGGAGTCCGTGTAGATGTTCACTCTTAAACCTTCAGCCAATTGTAACGCTCGTGTCAGTGCTATCAATTCTGCCTTTTGTGCTGATGTTCCTTTCGCCAGTGGCCGAGCTTCTATCACCTTGTCTATTGTTGTTACTGCATATCCTGCATAGCGGATCCCTTCTTTCACATAACTACTGCCGTCGGTATAATATTGAACATCGGGGTTCTGGATGGGAAAATCACGAAGATCTGGTCTACTTGAGAATACTTCATCCATTACTTCCAAACAATCATGTTGACTTTCAGTAGGTTGTGGCAAAAGGGTAGCTGGATTTAAGGTGTTTACAGTCTCTAAATGCACTCTTGGGTTTTCACACAACATTGCTTGATACTTGGTCATACGGCTGTTACTAAACCAATGATTTCCTTTGTAATCCAACAACGTCTGTACTGCATGTGGGACCCGTACATAAAGTTCTTGACCCAGAGTGAGTTTATCGGCTTCAGCTACTAGCAGGGCGGCTGCAGCTACGGCTCTTAGACAAGGTGGAAGTCCGCTGGCCACTGCATCCAATTGCTTAGACATGTAGGCAACAGGTCTTTGCCATGATCCCAAGTACTGTGTCAATACTCCCACAGCCATTCTTCTTTGCTCATGTACATACAGGTAGAATGGTCGTGTGTGATCAGGTAGACCTAATGCTGGGGCACTCATCAAAGCCTTCTTCACATCTTCAAATGCCGTTTGCTGTTCTTGAGTCCATAAGAAGGGGTCGTGCTCTGTACCTTTTATAGCTGCATACAGAGGTTTTGCCAGTATCGCGTAGCTGGGAATCCATATCCTACAGAAGCCTGCTGCCCCCAAGAATTCTCGCACTTGTCTTCTATTCTTGGGTATCGGTATTTGGCACACAGCTTCTTTTCTCTCTGGCCCCATAATTCTTTGACCTTCAGAGATATGGAATCCCAGATATTTGACAGTTGGCAAACACAACTGAGCCTTCTTTCTAGACACCTTGTATCCTGCCTTCCAGAGAATGTGTAGTAGATCGTGCGTTGCTTGCTGACATATTTCTTTTGTAACTGCTGCTATCAACAAGTCATCTACATATTGTAACAATACACACTCTCCTGGGATGGACTCGAAATCCAGTAGATCTTGACTTAGAGCTGAACCAAATAGGGTAGGTGAATTTTTAAACCCTTGGGGCAGTCTTGTCCAAGTCATTTGGCGTTTTGAGCCCGTTACAGCATTTTCCCATTGGAAAGCGAAAATACATTGACTTTCTGCGGCAATTCGGAGGCAAAAGAAGGCATCTTTGAGGTCTAAGACTGTAAAGTAAGTAGCCCCACCCGGAATTAAAGCAAGCAGGTTATATGGATTGGGTACAACTGGATGTATACTAACAACCGCATCATTGACTGCTCTCAAGTCCTGCACAGGTCGATACTCATCTGTACCGGGCTTTTGAACAGGCAGCAATGGGGTGTTCCAGGGGGAAGTACAGAATTTTAGGATACCATACCGTATGAACTTATCCAGATAAGATTGGATGTTCTTCTTAGCCTTCTGCGGGATGTGATATTGTCTTAGGCTTACTGGATAAACCCCAAGTTTTAGTTCAATTTTAATAGGTGGAATATTGCGGGCCAGTCCTGGTGGGTTGTTCTCTGCCCAAACTCCTGGTATGTTGAATAAGGACTCATCACTCCTAGGGTTTTGGCTAGTCAACGCTGTATAAAGTCGCCACTCTTCTTCCTTTGGTACGGATAATGTCATAATACCTGAAGGTCCATTAAACTTTAAGGATGTTGTTCCATTTGGTAGGAACGTAATCTGCGCTTGTAATTTGGATAGCATATCACGTCCCAGCAATTGGACTGGACATTCAGGCATATAAAGGAATTGATGTTTTACTACGTGGCCTCCCAATGTACAGAGTCGACTTTTAAGAACCGGTTTTCAGCACTTCTTCCAGTTGCTCCTATTACAGTAATAGTCCTTCCAGATGGAGGAGCAACTAGATTAGTCACCACTGAATGTTCAGCACCAGTGTCGATCATGAACGCACTCGTTTTTCCCCCTATTGATACATCGACCATAGGCTCCGCTCGACCACGGGGGATGGAGCCCGGTCGGTATCAATAGTCCTCCATGACCGTGTCAGCCAATCCTACAAAGTCCCTGCCTTCTCTATCGCGGGACCTTTGCGCTGCTGGGAAATACCTATCTTCCCTAACACTTCCTCTGTTCCCATTGCTCCCTCTATTACCATTACTCCCTCCGGGGCCTCCTCTACCTCTCGCTCTGCCTCTAAAGTTTCCATAACCTGTCCTAGGTCTGTCTCTCTCACACTGTTCTCTTCGAGGACACTCATTTCTCCAATGCCCTTCTTCCCTACAGTATGCGCACTGATTTCTACTTAGAGGTTCCTCATTCCACTTACTATCGCCTCTATCTGGGCCCCGTCTATCTACGCCTGCGATCGCTACCGCTAGCATATCTGCCTTTCTACGCATCTTGCGCTCTTCCTCTTTCTTACTTTCTGTTTCCCTGTTCATATACACCTTATTCGCTACCTCCATTAGTTGGGTGATAGACATACCTGCAAACCCTTCTAACTTCTGTAGCTTGCGCTTAATATCTCCGTAAGCTTGGCTGACAAAGGCGGAGTTCACCATTCGGGAATTATCTGCGTCTTCCGGATTAAAGGGGGTATACAAGCGGTATGCCTCCAATAATCGGTCATAAAAGACACTGGGCGCTTCATCACTTTTCTGAATCACCTCAACTGTCTTCGACATATTAATGGCTTTCTTTCCTCCGGCTTTCATGCCAGCAATTACAGCGTCTCTATAGGCTCTGAGTTGAACCATATCAGCACCATTTACATTCCAATCGGGATCGGTGTTAGGATAATGTGTTGCGGCCCATGCTGATGGATTGGCTTGATTCAAAGTACGGGCTTTATCCTCTAGCGCTTTAATGGCCGCTTGATTAATTCTTGTCCTTTCCTCATTGTTAAACAAAGTCATTAATAACTGCTGGCAATCAGCCCATGTCGGGTTATGTGTCTGTACTATTGAGGTGAACAGATCAGTCATAGCTTGTGGTTTCTCAGTATACGAGGAATTGTGGGTCTTCCAATTCAAGAGATCGGTTGTCGTGAACGGGACATATACGAAGACTGGGTCAGCATGTGCCATTTGACCTGCGGCATCGATGTAGGCTGACCCGGGATTCAGACGAAGAGGCATCTGATAATGTTTTAATTGTTGGGTACCAGTCAGTTGTCGGGTTAGTATGGGGCTACGTAGAGGGGCGTCAGTTAGAGGTTCCGGTCGGGGGGTATTAGAACATGAAGATGTGGGAGCTTGGTTTTGGGAAAAGGTAGTAAATAAAACACTTCGAGCCGAGCTAGAAGAAGCTTGACCGGAAGTCTGAAGTGGCGCCAAATCAGGATATTCGGATCTAATGGTTCCTTCTGGTTCCGGAAGGGGAGATTTAGTACGAGAGGGGGTGGATTCTGTACTGGAGGAGGAAGCGGAAGTGGATGAGGGCAATGAGGGAGGGGGTGCAGGACTTCCTGCATTTGCGTCACTTCCTCTTAACGGAAAGTAAGGGGGCGGCAAAGGGATCTCGGACTCAGGGGGCGTGTCCAAAATGGGCCTAACACCAGTCCTAGTGGACAAACAAGTCCTAGCCACCATGAGGCGACATTGCTCCTCGTGGCATGTCTGAATCCATTTTGGCGAGTCATTTACGGCCTGTCTCCAACAATCAATATAAGGAAACTGCCCGTAAAGTTCAGGCCTACCCGATACAGCCACGTGTAAGCGCTGTACCAGAGTTGGATCCAAACTGCCACGTGGCGGCCATGCCGCAACCAAAGTAGGCCACTCCCTAGTGCACAAAGTGACCAAACGTACAGGAGACATTTTAACCCCAAAATCACAAGTTTTGAATCCCTTTTTAAAATTCTTCACCATACAACCTAAGGGATCCGAAATCGTTGACTGCGACGCGCCCATACTTATCAATGGAACGTCGTTGACAACGAATACTATGCACGCGTACTATTCAACAATCACACCCGTTTCCTCTGGCAACAGCACCACGTGGTACAGTTACCAAGTGAAACGTATACAATAACACAATAAACACTCAGGGAATTCCCGTACACACACAGCTGTTACACCAGTCACTAGATAATCAATATTATGCCCTTTGGCGAAACTATACCGTCACCCACGCTATAATTCTCTATATACGAATTACCCGTCTATAACACACCCCAGTAACATCGTCTTTTACAAATAGCGGTTACAGTACGGTTAGCATAGGTCAAAGCACAATTTAAGGTCACAATACAATTATTAGTGGTTATGGTGTTAAACATGCAATAGACGACAATGATTAGTACTTATATACAGTGTCAGTAAATATACAGGGTTATGGTACCGTGCACTATAATACAGCAACACACTATTAACACTCTCGCTAGACGGCTGAGCTCGCGCTATCTAACAAGATATACACTTTACTAAACAATCTTTATCACATTTACAATTCCCAACTAAACTTTTGGCCAGTACCTTGAATGGACTACCAAAAATGATCTACATACGTTTTGGTTAGCCACACTGCCCAAGCACCACATATAGCGAGCTAGAGGACCGAATTTACACAGACGCCTCTTAGTCGATTACTATCAAAAATCTAGTGGGTTCCAAATTTACACGCCTTCCCACTTAGCCAAGATAGGTTGAGAGCTAGCGAACCGAATTTACACAGACGCCGCTTAGTCTCCCGGTCTCTCCGACCTAGCGAACAAAATATACACCCTAGAACGCTAGTCTAGACAAGACACCGGTGTCCGGCTAGGGCTATTTACACCAGAGCCCCGCCTGACTAACAAAATCAAACGGTCTGACTAAAGAGCGTTCGATCGAGCGGTGCGCCTTCGCTCCTTCCCTCCGACAGAGGGGGCAGATTCCATACACAATTCAAACCCCTGATGGGCCTACCGCACAATCGGTATACCCCTAGTGGGTCTGCCGTCTAAAACAGCAGTTGTCTTACCTCCTCGTTCCTGAACTCATCGACGGGGACACCCCAGCACTTCTCACGTAGAGGCCGATGATCTCCTGGACAACAGACCAGTGGCGCCGAGACGAAGGGAGGTCCACGCAGAAGTTCAGGGGTGCAGCCGTAGAGAACGTGGGCAAAGATAGACCGTATCACGCCTCTGCCTCTCAGCTACCGTTGAACGATGAGCTTCCCGGCCAATGCACCAAATGATACCGGAGAAACTGACGGAAGCGAAGCACAGAGAGATGGACACAGGTTTCTTCAGGAAGGAAGAGATTCTTTATTGGATCACCGATCGGGACTCAGAGGGACTAACGTCACCAAAATACAACAAGTTCTGAGCCCCGGACAATAGTGCAGGCTCCTTATATAGGCACATAACTCCTCCCATATTAAGCTCCACCCGCACATTTTCTTGACCAATCAATACAAATAAGAATTAACTTCCTGCTTGACCGCATGGCTTGTCCAGCACAATGGAGGAGGGGAATACTACATCCTGTATTCTTGCACATGCTCCGTACACTACTGATCGTATCTTGCATCGTGCAACCAACTGATCGATACGTCAGCATATGCACGTACACATGCCACGTGGTAATCTCGGCCTACTAAATTTATTTTTACCGAGATTCCACCACAATATGCCCTGTTATTTGGGACAGGAGAGAGTATATATATATATATATATATATATATATACATACACACACATTTTGATCCTGAGAAAGGTCCCTGTGGGGACCGAAACGTCGATTTTTCTACAATTTATGGAATAAATTTATACTTTTTCTACACAAGACCGTGAGTGCAGCCCATTTACTGCTGTTGTTGTTCCATACACACACACACATATATATATATATATATATATATATATATATATATATACAATAAGTTGGGGTTCCACAACCTGAGAACACTGCTATAATGTAGGTAAAGCAAAACTTGCTGATTAGATGTATGACACTATTTCTACAGTACAATTATCAGATTAACAGGATAATAAAAGGCATGAATTTAAACATAACTAAAACCAATAATAAATTTGTCTAAATACTCAGTCCTGTAACAGTCCAGATCATGTGAATCACGATCTTGGTAAGGTAAGATGGCCGACGTGAATCTCGCGGTCTCGATGGACGACCTTTCGCGTGCAAATTCAACGCTGTGGCTGGATTTTGCAGCCTGCTGGTGAGTGAAAAGTACGCCCCACAATCCCCCTGCCCACAGTTACTCCTCAGGCTAGCCCCAGAACCAGTAGAGAAAAGTAAAAAAGTGGCGCGATCGCAGCGAAAAAAGTTGCAATCGCTGCAAAACAGCACGATCTCTGCAAAAATCTGCGACGCGTGAGTGAGTGGGTTGGGAAGTGAAAGGGCAGAAGATCCAGGGCCCAGGCCCCCAGTAAGGAGTGTAGGCACTCGGCAGACAGGAAAGTGAAGAAAAGATTATTTCAACGTAGTCAAAGGGGGAGTAAGGCAGGGGAGGGAGCAGGAGGGAAAAAATAGGATACACAGTTAGTTCGGTAAATTAAATCATTAGTGTAAAACAATAAAGTGAAGTAGAATATCCTCAGAACAAAGTACTCTGACCTGTGCCTTGGCTGGAGCAGCAAAGAAAGAGGAGGAGCTATGCCTGTCAGGGCTTTATATGAAATGTGTCACTTGTTTTGATTGGTTTAAGTTGTATGATTGACTCATGCTGCTGGAGGCATAAATAAAGAAATTTATGCAAAATATGAAGCCTCCTGTCATGATGTAAAATTTGTTATCCTGTCTCTCGTTTATAAATGCTGTATAGCAGAAATATAGTGATGTCAGTTTGGTATTAAAGGGACACTATAGTCCCCAGAACAACTACAGCTTATTGAATTTGTTCTGATAAGTAGAATCATTACCTTTAGGCTTTTTGCTGTAAACACTGTATTTTCAGAGAAAATGCAGTGTTTACATTACAGCCTACGGATAACTTCACTGGCCACTCCTTAGATGGCTGTTCCTTTCTGGGTCATGGCTGCGTAAAATGCATCCAAACATTCAGTATCTCCTCCCTCTGCATGCATACACTAAACTTTCCTCCTAGAGATTCATTGATTCAATTAATCTCTATGAGGAGATGCTGATTGGCCAGGGCTGTGTTTGAATTGTGCTGGCTCTGCCCCTGATCTGCCTCTTTGTCAGTCTCAGCCAAACCTATGGAGAAGCATTGTGATTGGCTCAGGCACACTACTTCTGATTATGTCAGCAGGCAGTGGACAGGTCTAAAGGAACCAGGGACAAAATATGCAGCTGCAGGCTTGAATTTAAGTAAGATTTTACTTTATTTTTAGAGGCATGAGTGGACCAGGGTGGCTTGATGGTGGTTTTAACCCTATAGGGTCAGGAATTCTTTAAATAGAGCCCTTTTTCTATTTAAGGCTGTGAGGTTATTAGCAGCTTCTACCCTAAGCTGATGTGAGTGCAGATCACTTTTGATTCTTAGTAAGGTAAATATTTCCCTCGGAGGGAGGGCGAATTCTCCTTGCAATATTGGGAATTGTTTGAATCCATGGTCATTGTATAGAAGAAATATGTTGGCAATTCCTGATTGTAACCAGGGTTCCAGTATCAGATCTTGGGATAATGCTTTCAGTGATTGGATTGGGGTGGATAACAATAGGGATTTGGGATCTATGAGGATATTGCTCCACAATTTCCAGGCTTTCGTTTGGGAAGTTGGTACATGGTAAAGTGTTCTGAGATTTGGGGTGGGTGTTCATCAATAATATCTTGGGTGAAAGCATATTCTAGAGAAAGCCAGATGGGTTTTGCATGTCTTAGTAAAGCATCTCTATCCTGTGACAGGATAGATGCTCTGTAGTAGGTGCAAACACTTGTGGTGCCTAGCCCCACTTTTGTTTTAGGTAGCAAGTAGCAACATCAGACGTTGTGCAACTCTGGGTGGATTATTTTTCCAGAAATGGTTATTTATAATCATTTGGAAACATTTAAGTATAGCATCTAGTACTGCTATTGGGACTGTTCTGAATAGGTAAGTAATAAGCGAGGGAATCATCATCGTAATGGAATTAATTTGTCAAAGCCACAACACCCCCAGGTTTTTCCACTGAGCCTGTTGCGAGTCTAACTTATGTGTGAGATCTGTATAGTTGTCTTTAATAAAATGGTCTGTGTTTTTGCTGAATTTTATCCCCTGGTAGGTCAAAGATTGAAAAGTTGCCAGACGAATTTGTAGGTTGTTTTCAGCACTTTTTTAGTTGTGTGAAGAATATTTAACTTAAATGCCTGGGTTTTACAAGTATTGTTCCTATAAAAGGAAATTTTACTATATTCATTGAGAGAGTTTGATAAGTGAGGTATGGAAGTTTCAGTCTTCATTAAAAAAAGAAGTACGTTGTCCGCAAACAATGCTAGTTTGTGTTCCCCTTTGGGTGTGGATAGACCTTTAATTTGTGAGTCTTGTTTAATGTGATGGATTAAGGGTTCCAAGCATAAAATTAAGATTAACGGGTAAAGTGGGCAGCCATGGCGGGTGCTGTTAGATAATGGAAAGGCTGAGGAGAGGAATCCTGTATGAAATACTCTGGCTACTGGAGAAGGTCTGTGAAAATCCCAATTTGAATAAGGTGATTTCCATGTACAGCAAATTTAGGCGATCAAACGCCTCTTCCATGTCAAGAGCCATGATTACCCCCCCATGTTATAAGATTTTATTTGCCCAGTCTATTAGATCAGTAAAGTATCTAGTGTTGTCACCTACTTGCCTGCTAGGCACAAGACTGGCTTGTTCTACTGAGATGATATCTAATAGAAGTTGCTTGATTTTTAACATATAATTTGATGTCTGCATTAAGCAGATGGATAGGTCTATTTGCTGAGGTAGTGTGACAACATGTGCCTCAAGCATTTCCTGGGGTACTTGGCCTGATCGTTTGATGTGGTTGAAAAGAGTCGTGAGGTATGGGACTAGATGTGATGCAAATTGGTGTTTTGAAAGGGAGAGGATTGTTTTGTGCACATCTTCTTCCGTGAACAGGGCTTCCAATTTAATGATTTGTTGTGCTGTAAGTTTTGGCAGTGTGAGTTTTTTTTAAGAACGTTTCAATGGCCTCTTTTTGAGGGATGTAAGTTGTGGGGTCCTTGCCTAAGTTTTGATAGTATGATGCTAATTCTTCTACTACGCCCATGAAATTGTATAATTGATCACCTTTGGTGATATAGGGGAGGTATTTTAGTTTGGAGGTTTGGAGGTATTTTGACTTTAGTTTGTTGGCTAATAGTTTGCCGGCTTTGTTCACAGACGTATAGTAGAGTTGCTTTAAGGAACTCATTTGCCGTGTAATGTAGTGGTAAAGAGTTTAATTTTCATTTAATGGAGCAACTACCGTGTGTGGACTTCAATGGAAATAATGGTGTACTACATATCTCATTTAATGGAGTCTAGTTTTTAAGAGATGGATCTGGATGGGTTAAGTTTGTTGTGAGTGTCTTGTAAGAGTTTTGAACGCATATTAATGGCTTTTCGTTTAGTGGCTGATCTTAGTTGGATCAATTATCCGCTTATTACGGCCTTAAGGGCCAGCCATTGGGTGGCTACTGCTGTGTCAGTTGTTAGGTTAGAGTAAAAGTAGTGTTTAATGTCAGAGCTTAGTTTGATGAGATTGGTTGGGTCTTCTAAAAGGGACTTGAGTCTCCATTTACCTGTGCCACGTGCAGGTTATTGGGAACAAAGAGTAAACAGAATCGGGGCATGGTCGGAACATATCCTTGGTCTCATGGTTACATCAGGCAAGGTTGTTTTGTCCAGTAAACAAGGGTCTATGTGAGAGTATGTCATGTGTACTGAGGAGTAGTAGAAGTAGTCTTTAGCTGATGGGTACAAGCTACACCAAGAGTCATGTAAGTCATGTCAGTAATAGATTGGACAAGCACTGGCCCAGTCAGAAGGACACTGGCAGTGGTCTTTTCTTCTGTTCTCTTTTTATATCAAGCATTGGGTCGAAAGTACAGTTAAAATCTCTACATATGATTATGCGGCCTTAGAGGCATAATTTTCTTGATAGGTTTGTGTAGGTATGTGTGCTGGGATTCATTAGGTGCATAGAGGGAGGAAATAGTAATTGGTATCCCATTGAATGCGGCAGTTAATATCAGTAGCCTTCCTTCTTGGTCATCATATTGTTTTTCAATGGTGAATTCCCAATCAGCATGAAGGAGTTTATATGGGAGGGGTATGCAGGGTAAGCCACTAGATACTTGCGATATCGTAACTGGGGGGGACCTCATTTGCAGAAGTGTTTTTCCAGTAAGCACACAACACCAGCACCAGATTTGTTCATGTCTCTGAGAATCAGTCTCCTTTTGTGAGTGCTAGCATTAAGGGAGTATAATTTCAAGAGGTCTGACATAATTTAATTTAGGGAATGCTATAGAGTATAAGTCGCATGAGTGGGACATCACCAAGACAGGTATTTGCGTCTGAATTGTGGATAAGCCACTCAATCTGCCAACGTGTCTAGTATGGTGAATGATGGGTGGGAAATCTCCTCTGGGTATAGTAAGATGGGAAAGGGTTAAAGAAGATGGAAAATTAAAGGAACAAGAATAACAGCAAACAAAGTAATACACAATACTCTAAAATTTGAGAGCAAACATTTTGGTCGAATCAAGAGTCGATGTGGCCAGTACCAGCTTCCACACATGCAGCCTTGGTGGTACACTTAACAAACCCCAAAAATGCCAAATATAAGTGTTAACATGTTATCACAATACCAATCCTTAGCTATGTGCGTGTATGTGTGTGTTAGTTCTCTATATTGCGTTCAAAGAGGGGAGTTTTAGTTTTTTTGCTTAATTGTAAACCAATGTCAGTATCTGACTTTACTCAGGTAAAGGTAGAGTGATGGACCATTAGCTGCAGGGCCATCTTAAATCTACTTATCTAAATTGATATATTTTAGGACTCAGTGGGTATCCTGTGATGAGAGAATGTGAGTCATGCTATAACATAGGGTACATATAAACGACAGAAAAAAGTGGAAAGTGCTATGTGACACCCAAACACACTGTGGAATACTTTCCTCTGTTTTAAGGGTGGAATAGGAGATTACTTGATCTTATCTGCAAATAGATAAATACAGGAATCTCATAGTGTAGCTGTATAATATAGAATATATATATATATATACAGGGCCGGTGCAAGAATTTTTGCCGCCCTAGGCAAAAGTAAAGTTTGCCGCCCCCCCCATATGACATCACAATGCCCCACCCATATGATCTGCCATGTTAACTAACGCAAGTGCTGCAGTGCCGCCGTGCTTACAGTAAAAGGCCTGCATGGACAGGCTATAGACACCAGAACCACTACATTAAGCATAAGTGGTTCAGGGGACTATAGTGTTTCTTTAATGTGAAGTAAATTAGAGATTAGTGCCATGAATAATATACTAGATTGCCTACTTACAACCAGATGAGGATGATGATGGGCTCTAGCTGCAGTCTGGCTCCACTGGTCTGGTGTAGAACAGGCTCTCTGGTTGCTGTTTGTAACTGTGGTCACAAAAATCAATGTTCTGGGAGAACGGGAAGCAGCTCCATTTTTTTAACGCCCTTTACACAGCTCAAGGTCTGGGTCCCAGGGTCCACCTTCATGTTCCACCAATGAGTTTGTTCACAGGAGGTGGAGTAGGGGATGTCCTGATATGTGTGTAAGGAATGCATTGTGTGAATCTGTGTTTGTATGTGTAAGGGCTGCAAGGTGTGTTTCTGTGTATGTACGGGATGCAGTGTGTGCGTCTGTAAGGGGTGCATTGAGTGTGTGTAAGGAATGCATTGTGTGTAAGGGTTGCATTGCTTGTGTGTGTGTGTCTGTGTGTGTAATGCATTGTGTGTTTTTCTGTGTGCAAGGGGTGCATTGTCTTTGTGTGTAAGGGGTGCATTGTGTGTGTGTGATGGATGTCAATCTCTCCCCCCTCCCTTGTCACTCTCTTCTCCCCCTCTCCCTCCCTTGTCACTCTCTTCTCCCCCTCTCCCCTCCCTTGTCACTCTCTTCTCCCCCCTTGTCACTCTCTTCTCCCCTGCTTGTCCCTCTCTTCTCCCCCCTCCCTTGTCACTCTCGTCTCCCCCGTTGTCACTCTTCTCCCCTCCCCACTCTCATTCCCCCTCCCAACCCTGTCAATTCTCCTCCCTGTCAATTTCTTCCCCCCCACCCTGTCAATTTCTTTCCCCTCCCTTTCAATTTATTCCCCCCCCCCCACTCAGTTCCTGTTAGTCAGGCCGGCTTCCCTCCTGTCAGCCCCTCTCCTCATGCTGCGCCCGGGCGGTGCACCCTCATGGACGCACCAGCCCGGGCAAAGTTGCAGCCGTCTGAGGCTCTCTGCAGAGCGCTCAGGCTGCTGCAGCATTAGGGGGGCCGCCGCTCCTGGGGCCGCCCCTTCCCAGGGGGCGCCCTAGGCGGCTGCCTAGTCCGCCTAACAGGTAGTGCCGGCCCTGTATATATATATAAATACAAGTGTAAACTCACACATTACAAAGCTCCACAAAGCTGGTTCTTGCTGTAAAATCTTAGATGAGAAGAATGCTGTCCCACACTGTTTGTTGTCCTTCACTTTTATCAATCATAGACATATGGAAATGATCCAAGTGGGATATGTAAAGAAACTTTAATGGGAACTATAAAATACAAAAATTGTTATAGGTGTTAGGTACAAAAACACAACCCTATTCAAGAAAAGGGGACTGTATGGCCAGTGACTGCTCGCTGTCATTTAAAACTACCATTGATAGCTGCCCAGTCACTAGTGCATTAAGGGGGAAACTGGCACAGGTCCCCCCATTCCCCCATTGTGGGATAAACAAAAATGGGGGGACATAGTGCCCCCATCCATGACCCGCTGGTGGGGGCTATTAATATAAATGGGGGGACCTAGTGTCCCCCCAAGACCCTCACCCTTAACTGTTGGATTGGGACCTTAATTAAATAAATAATAGGGGGACCTTAAATAAATAAATAATGCTTTCCCAATGCTTGGATTGGCTTAAATTGGCAATTCTGATGATGTCACCCGCCGCTCATAGGTGGGGATCTGAGGGGGACATTAGGTCCCGCCCATTATTTATTTAATTAAGGTCCCCACCCAACGGTCATGGGTGGGGCCTGGGGGAGACACTATGTTCCCCCATTTGTATTAATAGCCTCAACCCGGATTATGGATTTTTTACGATAGTGCATATGTAGAAGTGTCCCGTTATTACTAATAAAGACTATTATCAAATTATCTCTAATTGTATCACTATTGTATTGTCAATATAAGGGTTTTTATACTAGTGGTAATCTCTGCAGATTTGACTCAATCTCTTTGGCAGTTGGATCTCTATTTGGTTTGTTTGTTGAACTATAAAAGACATTGAATAAAATAAAACAAAGAAAATGATCCAGATGCAAATCTAATCTGGGTTTCACATCGCACAACGCGGCATTTCGGCACATTAGGCCTTCCTTCTGGTGCATATACTCCTTTGTTTGCCGCCCTCCTTTTAAACCTTCAATCCGAAAAACATTGAAGGATTCTCTCCTCCCAGTTCACTTCATCCGCATAGCGAACAGACGTATTTGCATCATCGCGCTTGGACGTCCTGACGTCATTTTCATTTTCCGGGGCATTGCACCACCCACTGTAATGCGGAAATTAGTCCGAGCTTGATGATGCTTGTGTGCCATCAGCGTCCCGGTTCAACATTTGAGGTATTGGGCGCCATATGTGATCATCCTATAGATACTTGAAAACATAAACACCTATTGCTCTAACTCATAATTGGGCTAATAATATTCAAATTAATGACATTGTGTAATTAAAACCCAGCATAAGTAACGCAATTATAAGATACAGATAAGGAAAGGAAAAAGG
This sequence comes from Pelobates fuscus, assembly GCF_036172605.1. Classification (NCBI taxonomy): domain Eukaryota; kingdom Metazoa; phylum Chordata; class Amphibia; order Anura; family Pelobatidae; genus Pelobates; species Pelobates fuscus. The sequence goes on from NC_086318.1 coordinate 370,101,334, forward strand.
AAGACAACCTTCTCAGATTATAAAAAAGGAAAAATGTGAAAGAAGTGAACAGAGAGGAGAGACGCCATCAATGCTTTCCGGATTCAAGGTTTAAAAGGAGTTTATACCCCAGTGGGAAGGCTTATTGAGCCGAAACGCATTGTGCGATTTTGAAAACCTGATTTAACTTGCATACCTTTTGGTATTATTGTCATTTTTTGGGTTTTATTTTATTGAATGTCTTTAATAGTTTCCATTAAAGTTTTTTTACATATCCCACTTGCACCATTTACTTACGCATATGAGAAAGGCAAAGAACAACAGACAGCATTCTTCTGATCTAAGCTTTTACAGCCAGAGCCAGCTTTGCGGGGCTTTGTAAAGTGTGAGTTTATACTTGTATTCAGAGATATATATTCTATATTATACAGCTCCACTATGAGATTCCTGTATTTATCTATTTTCTGATAAGACTAAGTGTTCTCCTATTGCACCTTTAAAACACAGAAACTTTTTTTATCATTTATATGTATTGTTTATTGTAGTGTCAATTTAAAGTGATTTGTAGCACTGGGTTAAGCTCCATGTAAACTAGTGCCAGATCACACTGTATATTCACCATTGGTGGTTAATTCTTGTTACTATAACATAGGGTATTTGGTGTGTACTGCTTGTGCCATCATCTGTATGATTTTTTTCTTTTCTATTTGTTAAAACCAACGATGAAGGCATCACAATGGTTAATGTTCTAGAGTCTAGACCAAGCATGTCAAACCTGCGGCCCACAATAAAATACATTTGCGGCCCGCCTGCCCTAGGGCCGCGAACAGCCACAATACAGGAAAGATATATCCTGTCTGATCCTTGCCTTCCCTCCCATGGCCCCAAGAGTGCAGGTCAGCCACTCCCCCTTCCCTCCTGCAAGTGGTGCGTCTGGCCTGCTTGCAGAGAAGAGCTGGAATTGGAGGATGGGTGGCCCATCTCAAGGTAGGAGAAGAGGGGCTTGGGGGACCTTCCTGTGTGGTGTGTTAAATTGGGGAGGGGGCTGTGTATTATTTTGAGGGAGGGAGGGGCAGTATATTAATTTGGGAAGGATGGGGGCCAGTGTAATAAATTGGGGGAGGGAGTGGGCATAGTATTCATTTGGGAATGGAGGGGGCAGTGTATTAAACTGGGGAAGGGAGTGGGCACTGCATTATTTTGAAGGAGGAGTGGGGGGGCACTGTATTCATTTGGGGGAGAGAGTGGACAGTGTATTAATTTGGGTAATCAGGAGGGCAGTGTATTAAATTGGGGAGGGGAAGCAGTGTATTAATTTGATGGAGGGATGGGGCCAGTGTATTAAATTGGGCAGGGCAGTGTATTATTTGGTGAGGGAGGGGGGGCACTGTATCAAATTGGGGGAGGGATGGGGCAGTGTATTAGAGTGGTGATGGGGGTGCAGTGTATTAGAGTGGTGGGAGGGGGGCAGTGTTTTAAATTTGGGGGAGGGCAGTGTATTCAATTAAGGGAGGGAGGGCAGTGTATTCAATTGGTGGGGAGTTTTTTAGAGATGGATCTGGATTGGGTTGTTTGTTGTGAGAATCTAATGTGGCCATGTCTTGTAAGAGTTTTGTATAGACAAAAAACCGAGAGGAATACTGCACACTTATTACAATCCTGGTGCAACCAGACCTGAGGTTAGCTACCCCTCCTGTTATAGTTGAACAAAAAATTCCTATTGGAAAGCATTGGCTGAGATAATCAAGTTTGATGATCTCAGCCAAAGGGAAGAACACACTTATAAGACTTCAAAATCAACAAATATAATTTGTTTTTGTTTTTTTGTAATTATTTATTTTTTGCAGTGCATAAAGAGAGACTTACAAACCTGCAATGCTCCAACAGCCATAGCAAGCACAACAACAGTAATAGTAGAACAGACATGTGGCTTTGCGAAATAACAGCACTAATTTTATATTTTAGTAGTAGATTCAGGCTAGGCCAATATGTCTAAAGTGATTAGGTTACACTAGATTAGTAAATGAGCATGACAGTCTAAACATGAGAGTAATTTAAAAAAAACAGTAGTTAGCATAACAAGCTAGAACTAAGCCTTCTACCCCTGCATGGGATATTGTCAGTATGTATGTGAGTTGCTTAGGGGTAGGAAAGGCAATGTGCCTCCTAATATCAAATATGAGTATGTGGTGCGTGCAAAGCTGTATCTAGTCGGAGGCTAAGGCATTTGCCTTGGGCGACACTTTCAGGGGGGTGGTAAAAAAAGCCAAACGCCCAACCCCCAATGGCCCTGGTCAGCTGGCCACCTTAGGGCCCGCACGAGGCTGCCATCTACTGACGTAGGAGGCGGACGGCGAGGGAGCACTCTCCCCTGGACTCTCCCTGCTCAGTGATACCAGAGCCTGAATATGATGTCACTGTGGCCCCAGCATCACTGAAAGGCATGTGAGGGAGCTGAGCAGGAGGATCAGAGCTCCCTTGCCACCTCCTATATGAGCCTGCTTTCCGAACCACCTGCCCGCGCCCGTGCCTGCCAGCCCAACCAACAGCAGTCTCACTGGACCCCACTAGGTGGATTGAACTTTTAAAAACATTTTTAAAAATTGTGTGTGTTAATGAGTCTTTTAATGTGTATCTGTTAGTGAGCGTTAGTGTGTGTCTGTTAATGAGTGTCAGTGTGTGTGTGTGTCTGTTAGTAGGTCTGTTGTCGAGTGTTAGCGTGTCTGTTAGTGAGTGTTAGTGTGTGTGTGTCTGTTAGTGAGAGTTAGTGCGTGTCTGTTAGAGTGTGTGTGTGTGTTAGTGAGAGTGTGTGTGTGTTAGTGAGTGTGTGTCACTGAGAGTGTACAGGTGTTTGTCAGTGAGTGTGTATGTGTATTTGTCAGTTAGAGTGTATACGTGTTTGTCAGTGTGTGTTTCTGTCACTGAGAGTGTGTGTCTGTCAGTGTGTGTATGCGTGTCTGTCAGTGTATGTATGCATGTGTCAGTGTATGTATGCGTGTTTAAGCATGTGTCTGTGTGTATGCAAGTCTGTCACTGAGAGTGTGTGTCTGTCAGTGAATGTGTGTGTCTGTCAGCTAGTGTATGTGTGTCTGTCAATCAATGTGTGTGTCTGACACTGAGTGTTTATATGTCTGTCAGTGAGTGTTGTATGTGTGTTTGTCAGTGTGTATCTGTCAGTGAGTATATGTGTGTCCCAGTGTGTGTGTGTCTGACACTGAGTGAGTGTGTGTCTGACACTGAGTGAATGAGTGTGCATGTGTGTCTTGTCAGTTAGTGTGTGTGTAACTGTGAGTGAGTGTAACTGTGAACGAGTGAGTGTGTATGTCTGTAAATGTATATATTTTGATGAAAATTGTGTGTTGGTTAAACAGTGTGTGTGACAATGACTATATCTGTAAGTGAGTGTATGTCAGTGCATGCATCAGTAAGGGCATGTGTCTGTCAGGAAGAGAAATTTGGAAAAGGGGGAGAGGGTGCCCCCTAGGGCAGCACAAAACCAGGATACACCACTGGGTGTGTGCACCAAAATCTAACGTGAAAGAGGCTATTACCCACTATGCTGGTTGCAATGAGACTAGGTGTTAAGTCGGTAGGTACGAGGGGGGGAGAAGTAAGACACCTAAAATCCCCTATGCCAACAGAAGGGTGTGAGACGGGATGCATCTCTATGGGCCCATAACATGGTTTACATAGAAACATAGGCAGATAAGAACCATTCGGCCCATCTAGTCTGCCCAATATTTCTAAATACTTTTAATTAGTCCCTGGCCTTATCTTAAGTCTAGGATAGCCTTATGGCTATCCCAGGCATGCTTAAACTCCCTCACTGTGTTAACATCTACCACTTCGGCTGGAAGGCTATTCCATGCATCCACTACCCTCTCAGTAAAGTAATATTTCATGATATTATTTTAAAACCTTTGCCCCTCTAATTTAAGACTGTCTTCTTGTTGTGGTAGTTTTTCTTCTTTTAAATATAGTCTCCTCCTTTACTGTGTTGATTCCCTTTATGTATTTAAATGTTTCTATCATATCCCCCCTGTCTCGTCTTTCCTCCAGGCTATACATGTTAAGATCCTTTAACCTTTCCTGGTAAGTTTTATCCTGCAATCCATGAACCAGTTTAGTAGCCCTTCTCTGAACTCTTTCTAGAGTATCAATATCCTTCTGAAGATACGGTCTCCAGTATTGCATACACTACTCCAAGTGAGGGGTCACCAGTGTTCTGTACAATGGCATGAACACTTCCCTCTTTCTACTGATAATACCTCTCCTTATACAACCAAGCATTCTGCTAGCCTTTCCAGCTGCTCTATTACATTGTCTTCCTACCTTTAAGTCATCTGAAATAATTACTCCTAAATCCCTTTCCTCAGATGTTGAGGATAGTAGGGTATCAAATATTCTGTACTCTGCCCTTGGGTTTTTACATCCAAGGTGCATTATCTTGAACTTATCCACAATAAATGTCAGTTGCCAAAGCTCTGGCCATTTTTCTAGTTTACCTAAATCATTTGCCATTTGGCTTATGGCAAATAATTTAGGTAAACTAGAAAAACGGTCAGAGCTTTACGGTATACAATGGATGTAATACGTAAGAACTAAATTTCTGATCGCTATAAAGGTTAAACGAAAAATAAACAGTGATGGTGCATATGTGAAAAGAACAATAAAGCGATCTCTGTGGATCCAGAATTTCTCCGCTGGGTAGCCGGAACAAATGGGCAAACTGCGGTCATGTCCCAGGTAGCCGGTTGCTTAGGGTGTGCTGCAGGTTGCGACCCTGTATCAGTGGGTTAGAGCCCAAGTTGTTGAAGGACAACGGCAATTTCAAAGGTTTCTGTAACTATCAGAGTCCTGGAATTGTGCGGTATGATATGGCATTTCAGCATTCCCCACTTACAGGGCAGCTTTTGTTTGGCGAGCTGGTAGTCAAGGGTCGCAAGGACCACATTACACGGGGTATGGCGTTACCTTCTTCAATTATCTGCTTCCTTAGCTCTGGCAGGGTGTGAGGGTGATGTTTGAAAACTTTTTCATTCAGATATCCCTAAACAAAAAAATTGCCTATTACTGGTAGTATGAGGATAGGTATGTGAATATCAATTTGCTAATATCCCGTACTGGTTGATGTAAATTTGCTAGGTAACAAAACAACCTGTTAAGGGATCATAATATGTAATTAAACAGAAACTGATATTGATATTACCTTGCACACGTCTATGCCAGGTTATATCTCAGTAAAATATAGCAAGAGGGGAAAATAACATAGCAATAGGAATATACGTGGGGGGAGAATTGGGGAGGAGTAAACTAAATGGTTAGTCAGAGTAGATGCTGAATCTATAAATCAGCGGAGTGGCTATATGACTATGTGAGAGGAAGATAACCAGTGTAAGGTCATATACACAAATTTTTTGACTGATAGCTTTCATTGGCATTGCCTATTTTAATAGATATTCCAGTAGTGCTATCGGAACGGAACAATAAGTACTAAGATCTTTGCTGCTTTAGTATTCTCTATAAATTGCCTTCCATGCCTAAACCAGCACCTCTCTCTATTCCCACACTCAATGTCAGGTTTGTCAAAGTAATTCTCCCATGCTTACAAGCGTGGTCCCATGCTTAGTGGCTATCTGACTGTATGAGAGGAAGGTAACCAAAATATGAAGTACTGTGGTGAGTTCTATGAGATCTTTGCTGCTAGAGTGATCTATATAAATTCCCTTTCGTGCCTAAACCAGCATCTCTTTCTATTTCCACACTCGATGTCAGGTTAGTCAGGATAATTCTGTCATGCCTTCAAGGGCCCCTAAAAGAAGTCCCACATGTAATGACAGTGAAAAGGAATAGATAGCTACTAGAAAACTCAACAACTTTCCTCCCGTGCCTTCAAGGGCACCTATTGCTAGTCCCACTGGATACGAATATTGCATGATCCCTTGAGAACTAAGCATGATCACTTCATGAATGAATGAATAGATTTAAACATCAGTGCGGTGGCAAGTCTGTGTGCTATCATTAGATCATCAGTATAGCACTAACAGGACCCCTGAAGCGCGCTTTCGCCTGACCTGGCTCGTCAGAAGGGAACCGGCCGGTACAGAGCACTAAGTTTAAATAGGAGGAGATTCCGTCTCATTGGCTCTGGGTGAGAGTATCTAATTGGTTAGTTTGAAATACGTATTCAATGACGTAATGGAGCTCCTATTATTGGGAGGGGAATCACTGTGTGACAAATGAACCCCTTCTAGACAATTTCAAACATGTTTTGTAATTTTAATAAAGCTAATTTCTTAAAATCAGCTTGAGTCATAGTTGAGACTAATATGAATAAACTCATTCAGTGCTTATGGAGCTGTTGGTTATAATTACTCCATTTATAAGGATATTTCTGGAATTAGTTGAGACTGAGATGTATAAATCATTAAGAGCTATTAGAGCTGATGTGAAATAAGCATTTTACGTTATAGTTACTCCATTCATAAGGATATTTTTGGTAGATTCTAAGATAAAGTAAAAGCTCTTAGAAATGGATTTAAAATAATATATATACAACTCGTTGTCATTCTGTGTATAGATTCATGGTCAGAAGAGTCCAAATTATTCTCTTTCTTCATTTTTAGCAGAGTGTAACCCCTTCACTAGTTCTTCAAACATTCCAACCGACCCCAACCAGAAAATCAGTATATCGTCGATATATCTATACCAACTATATATAATAATGATCTTTAATAATTTCTTCCAATAAGGTCTCCTCCCAACAGCCCAAATAGAGATTGGCATAGCTAGGGGCACAGGCCGTCCCCATAGCTGTGCCCCTAAGCTGGAGATAGTGTTGCCCATTGAACCCAAATAAATTGTGTGTTAGGATGTACTCTAATAGTTGGATAATTAACTTTCTTTGAGCTGGTGTGAACTTTGATGATTTATTTAGAAAATAAGAAGTTGCTATTAATCCCATATCATAGGTGATATTTTTGTATAGTGCAACTACATTAAGGCTACCCAATAAGCAGTAAGGTGGTAATTCCAGATTTTCTAACAGAATTAGTGTCTGTTTCGTGTCTTGTAGGTGGGATTTCAGTTTGATGACAAAAGGGTGGAGTAACTTTTCTAGAAATTGGATACTTCTCTCTGTGATTGATCCATTCCCAGAGACAATAGGTCTTCCTGGGGGTTTTCCAGATTTGTATGGATCTTAGGAAGGCAGTAGAAGGTGGCAATAGTTGGGGTCAAGTGAGGTAATATAAATGTATATTCTTCCCTGGTAATGATGCCATATTCTACTGCTGGTTCTAAGATTGACTTCAGTTCAGTGAGGTATTCTGTAGCTGGGTCCTTGGGTAGGGGGCTGTACGATTCTGGATCTTTAAGATGTTCCATGCATATCTCGATGTATTTTTCTTTGTCTAGAAGGACAATGTTTCCCCCTTTATCAGATGGTTTAATTCACGACTGAGTTCCATTAGAGCTCTCCGTTCTGATGGGGTTAAATTGTCTTGATTCATGAGGGGGATTTCTAAGGATTCAATCTCGTCTGTGGTCATTTTAATAAAAAGGTCCACACTTGAAACTTCTTTGAGGTTTGGTGTGAACCAGCTCTCTGGTTTTAAGTTGGTAAGAGGTTGTTCTGAGTCCTGTTCCTCCAGTAAGGACAGTAGTGTTTGGTAGTGTTCGTAGTCATCATAGGAGAAACCCGCCTCCTTAGCTAATTTTTGGTTTCTCCTTTTATGTACCACATTGAGAGCTAATTTGCAACCAAAGAGGTTGGTGTCCTATTTTATTAATTTATTAAGACGTGAGATGTGGTGTAGTTGAAGAGGAAAACTTGACATGTTTACTATCTGGTTTTGGTTATTAGTCATTGGGTCTGGCTCATTCTTCTGTTCGGTTTGTAACCCCATTTTCTTCTGTTCCTTAATCTGCCCCTTTGTGGAAGTAAGCACAAAAACAACTTTAGTTTAATTAATTGGATTTGGTGTATAGATTATGTCCCTGCTGTTTCACCGCTGTATTCTCTGCCATTTAGGAGTTAAACCTGTTTGCTTATGCAGCCCTAGCCACACACCCCAGGCTGAGCTATACAAAGCCTCCCTACACACTTCATGAAAAATAGCTTCAATTTTTAACCTTCCCCTGATGCACAGTGTCTTTAATTTAGAATGTCGTATCTCCTCTTATGTCAATTAACTGCTAGAACCTAAAGTGTCTCTTTGTGTGCGATAAAAGTTAAATTGACAGTACAGGAGGTATCTTCTGAAGTAAACACACTGTACTGCAAGATAATATCAGAATGAAACCAGAAAGACTGCATGATCAAAGTGATTTAACACCCAAAATGGCAAAGCAGTGAACAGTGAGAATGCAGTGGCTTGATCTATACACCAAAACCACTTAATTAAAGTAAAGTTGTTTTGGTGCTTAGAGTACCCATCGGTAGGGAATATAGGAAGAACAAGTTTGCATATGGCAGGTATCAAACAAGTCTTGTTATACAGTAAGAAGAATATAAATGGTAAGGGTCATTTATAACCTGCCAAGGAAGAAAACTCGAGAATTAAAAAAAAAGCACTGGTAGAGAAGACAAACTGTAGTGGACAATTATTAGGGTCTCTCCTTATCCTGCTAACTGTTGTTTCCTAGCTCCTAGTGTCTCTTTCTGCATCCCTCATATATTTGTCCCTGTCCCCCTCGGTTGTCACTCCATGATCCCCCTCAAGTATCAGTCCGCAGCCTCACTTTGCTGTATCTCCCTCCTCACACCTAATGATTTTTCTTTTTTTTATGACTGTCAACAAGTAGTGCAGGAAGGAGCTAATTGGCAGAGAGTGCACAGCTGACACTATTAACCAATGCGCGGGCACTGGCTCCAGAAGAGGCAGCAGTGAGCACGTGGTGGACATCATTTTTTATCCCATTGTCAATAATGCCCTGAAACCCTTTAAACTCTTTCAGCATATACTCATTATTCTAATAAGAAACCTTAATATTACCTAAAAATTTCATATTCCAGGTAGCAATCCAGCAATTACTTAATTGATCAAGTTGTAGCACATGGTCCTCAGGGAAACAGACTGGTTGGACCAAGTCATTAAACTCGATCTCATTGGAGCTCTCCAATAGAGCAATGTTATGTGCGTTTTCATCTGGAACATATTCATTGTGTAGCACTAAACTCTTCACTGGGTAACTTTTTCCTTTCACATTAAGGTTAATTACTCCAACTATGATCTTCAATTTATTGCCTCTAAAAACAGAATTTATATATATTAAAAAAGGAAAATAAAAACAGTGCTACCTACTTTTGAAGGATCATTATTACTTAAAAAACAACAGAGCTAAACAATAAATAATTAACACATACAATCAACTGACAAAACAAGTTCCAACTGATTACAGCTGACAGTCTACAAATTATTCACTATAAATTGTCAGGCAGGGATGGACCATGGATTGACAGGCCAAAGCTTGCTTCGAGATTACAATTCCCAAAATGCAGCTTTTGAGCTTTTGTTCTAGAACATATGGGATGGTTTTGCCAATTTTGAAGTAAAAGGAATAATAGAACATATTGACAGACCATAACATCCTGTTATGGTCCTGCTCAAAGTTTTCTGAATCTTTTCTTTTATATATCTATTAGTATTATTGGCTTTTATATAGCAGCATATTCCTCAGCACTTTACAATATTTATATGTTGTATACAAACTAGAAAATGTGATTTTGTAAAAAGATGGGTTATATTCTAATCTGGGGATTTCATTTTTATTTATTGCCAATTTGTAGTCTAGCAATAACCCTGTTTGTGTACTTCACCTGCAAACCAGATCTTTAAAGTGGCAGTTGCGCATTACTTACATATGTGCAAAGCACTTAGCTGAACTCACAATCCAGAATTCACTTATAATGGTTCCTGAGCAGTAAGGATTGTTGTTATATTCCACCGACACCTGCCAAGGGAACTCCCCCGGTGATGCTTCAATCTGACTGGAGAAGGTCATATCCATTCGGTTTCCACAACCTACAGAGATAGCATTCCCATTTAATTATTTATTTTACCAAAATTAATTTTAACAATCTTGCTAATAATGTTTTTCTTTTATTCTTTTTTTTGTTGTTTCCATCTGAAGTCACATCTGGTTTAAGATAAAGATGAATATTGGCTATAGGACTGCTCGTAATTACAGTGAATATGTGGTAATTTGTGCCTTTGTGCAGTTTTCATTAGAAATATTTGCATAGTTGCTAAAGGGAGTGGGTACGGAGAGTCTGATATCACCCACCGGACCATCAGGAAATAATTTTTATTGAATATATTGCATATCCAGCAATATATTAAATAAAAATAAATCACACTTTTCCTTGGGGGCGGCAGTATTCTTGGATACTTTGCCCCCCTGCCAAGGAGCCTTAGGTGGCCACTGTGTTGCAAGCTGTGTCGGCCACCAGGCGCCCCTGTTGCCATGGCGCTCTGTGCAGCCACACAGCTTGCACATCCCTAAGACTGGCCCTGGGTGCAGGTAAGCCAGATAGGGGTGAAAAGGACATAAATTTGTGTCTCACCCATTCATTCCACATAAGTGTTTTGTAGAGACATGTGAGGTAGACAGCGTGAGACACAAATGAATGGGGTGGGTTAAACAATTGTGTGAGATGGAAGACAGCATGGAAATGTGGGTGACAGCAAAGACACCAGTGTGTTATTTGGGAAGGAGATGTGTGAGGTGAAGTAGAGGCCAGCTGAGGTGAAGAATGAGAGAGACAGAGAGTCAGTAGGAGGTTGGAGAGTAAAAATAAAACACTGGCAGCATACAAATACACACATGCTGACACAGAATTCACATACACACTGACACAAGTTTTAAATACAACTCTCATTCACACACTCTGACACAGATTTTATTGTCTTTATTTATTTTATACTCTGACCCCTCATTCGCACACACACACACACACACACACTGACAGGTATCTGATACTTCCCCTCATTCACATACGCTTACATTCTGCACACATACAAATGTACTCCTGCAGTTTTATGCACTGCTCAAACATACTGCATTTACACACTGACAATCCATATAAATCTATCCCGGCATTCATACACTAATACACACTGGCATTCATATATCAACACTACCCTGTGTTCACACACAAATCCTCCACAACAATAAACCCCTGCATTCATATTCAACATAACAACAAAGTTAGATTCATCAACATCAACATTTACAAATACACTTCTGCTTTTACAAACATCTGCTCTACTCACTCGTAGAACAATGCATTTACACATTTACACTACATGAACGTATGCATTTTATACTCTCTGGAATTACACAAGCTATACTGTAGGAGATACACACATCAACATTGCACACACACACACACACACACATTTATACTTTGACACAGAATGATAATATAAAATTATTAAAGGAATACACACAGGGTTATTCATTAAAGTTAGAATTGCCAGAAATTCTAAGTAATTAATTAATGAAATGCCTAAATAATCAAAATGAACAAAATTGACTTGGAGAATTTTTCTAATACAACTATTTGGGCCTATAATTAAAATTCATTTTTCCAAGTAATTCCCACTTAAGGGAATAACCTGACTGTTTAATTAAAGTTATATTTAACATTTACTTAAATGAACACTATTGTGTCAGGAATACAAACATCTATTCCTGACACTATAGTTTTGCAAGCATAGTTTAGGTGGCTGGCACCTTGTCAGAGGAGTAAAAGGAGTTTTCACTTACCTTTAGTGATGTCGCAAACATAAAATTTTCGGGTTCGCGAACGGCGAACGCGAACTTCCTCAAACGTTCGCGAACGGGCGAACCGCCATAGACTTCAATGGGCAGCCGAATTTTAAAACTCACAGGGACTCTTTCTGGCCACAATAGTGATTGAAAAGTTGTTTCAAGGGGACTAACACCTGGACTGTGGCATGCCGGAGGGGGATCCATGGCAAAACTCCCATGGAAAATTACACAGTTGATGCAGAGTCTTGTTTTAATCCATAAAGGGCATAAATCACCTAACATTCCTAAATCACAATGGATATGGATTGACACCTATCCTAAGGATCCCTGATACACACTGACACAGAGCAGAATAGGGTATGTTCCCCCTACATAGGGTCATTTGGCAGATATGGATTGACACCTATCCTAAGGATCCCTGATACACACTGACACAGAGCAGAATAGGGACTGTTCCCCCTACATAGGGTCACTTGGCAGATGTGGATTGACACCTATCCTAAGGATCCCTGATACACACTGACACAGAGCAGAATAGGGACTGTTCCCCCTACATAGGGCCACTTGGCAGATATGGATTGACACCTATCCTAAGGATCCCTGAAACACACTGACACAGAGCAGAATAGGGACTGTTCCCCCTACAGAGGGTCACTTGGCAGATATGGATTGACACCTGTCCTCAGTGACCCTGATACACACTGGGGGGGAGGAGACCTACTGTCCTCCCCCCCGCCCCCACCCCTGCGCGGTGGGTGGGGTCGATAAAAATAATGAGGGGGGGAACTACTCTCCTCCCCCCCAGCCCCCACCCCTGCACGGTGGGTGGGGGCCATAAGTCACAATGGGGGGGACCTACTGTCCTCCCCCCGCCCCCACCCCTGCGCGGTGGGTGGGGGCCATAAAAATAATGAGGGGGGACCTACAGTCCTCCCCCCTGGCCTCCACCCCTGCCCGGTGGGTGGGGGCCATAAAAATAATGAGGGGGGGGCCTACTGTCCTCCCCCCCGGCCCCCACCCCTACGCGGTGGATGGGGGCCATAAAAAAAAAAAACAATAAGGGGGGGACCTACTGTCCCCCCCCCCAGCCCTGAGTGGTGGGTGGGGGCCCTAAATAAAAATCCCCCCCCAGTCAAAGGTAACTAGGGGTCCCAAAGCCCCTAGTCACCCACCCCCCCACCCCAAAAGAAGTTACCCCCTACCTACCCCCCTCACCGTAAAAAAATAGTGAGGGGGGAATAAAATAACTAACCTGTAACGAAAAATTCAACTTACCATTTGACGTCTTCTTTTTTCTAAAATCTTCTTTTTTCAGCCCCCAAAAAGGCCAAATAAAAAGCCATAAGAACCGACGCAATTTAAAAAAAATAATAATAATAATAATAATAATCCATTTTCACCCATGGAGGGCTCCGCGCAGACTGAGCTCTGCAGGGCGGGGGAAGGCTTATAAAGCCCTGCAATTAGGCTAAGAACACTCTGATTGGCTGGTTTAAGCCAATCAGAGTGCTCTTTGTCATTTTACACAGCGTGGGAAAATTCTAAAGAACTTTCCCACGCTGTGTAAAATGACACAGAGCACTCTGATTGGTTAGATTCCAAGCCCACCAATCAGAGTGCTCTTTGTCATTTTACACAGCGTGGAAAAATTCCAAAGAACTTTCCCACGCTGTGTAAAATCACACAGAGCACTGTGATTGGTGGGCTTGGAATCTAACCAATCAGAGTGCTCTGTGTCATTTTACACAGCGTGGAAAAGTTCTTTGTCATTTTACACAGCGTGGGAAAATTCTAAAGAGTGTTCTTAGCCTAATTGCAGGGCGTGGCAAGGCTTTATAAGCTTTCCCCCGCCCTGCAGAGCTCAGTCTGCGCGGAGCCCTCCATGGGTGAAGATGGATTATTTTTTTTTTGGTCCCCCCCTCATTATTTTTATGGCCCCCACTCACCGCGCAGGGGTGGGTGCTGGGGGGAGGACAGTAGGTCCCCTCCTTTGTGATTTATGCCCCCCCCCCCACCGAGCAAGGGTGGGGACCGGGGGGGGGGGAGGACAGTAGGTCCCCCCCTCATTATTTTTATGGCCCCCACCCACCGCCCATAGGATGCAAAACACCAAGTTGCGCCAATCAGCACCTCCGCAATTCGATGCATCTCTTCGGGGAGCGCAGAGCATGGAGAGCATGGAGATGCTGAACATCAGTGCTGCAAACTGTGTAGCACTGACCTAGGAAGCACTTGTAGTAGCTGTCTGAGTGACTGCCACTAGAAGTGCTCCTAGGCTGTAATGTAAACTCTGCCTTTTCTCTGAACAGGCAGGGTTTACATTAAAAAGCCTGCAGGGACTGGCTGTGGACACCAGAATAAGTACATTAAGCTGTAGTTATTAGTGTCCCTTTAATACTGAATATTTGGTTTTGGAAGGGCCCAAAATCAAATTTTGCATGGGGGCCCAGAAGGCTATCAGTCAATCCACGGATCAGACTCTCAATACTTAGATGACATGACTTCTAGGTTCCTTAACACAAAATATTCAAATGAACCACTGCAAATAGTGTACAAACAACAAAGAAATGGTGATTTGGCGCTTAACCAAGACTAAGCAACTACCCCCAGTGCCTAAAATCACTAAACGGCACTCAAAACACAGTGAAAGAGAACAGTATAAGGGGGGTGCAGAGAAAATATACACAAATATGGTATACTTAGTTTGATGAATGAAAACACCTCCTGAATGTCTTAGTTTGATGAATGAAAATACCTCCTGAATGTCCTATGGTCTACCATGCACTGCTTCCTTTCCTTGTACAAAGGAAGCAGTGCATGGTAGACCATAGGACATTCAGGAGGTGTTTTCATTCATCAAACTAAGACATTCAGGAGGTTTTTTCATTCATCAAACTAAGTATACCATATCTGTGTATATTTTCTCTGCACCCCCCTTATACTGTTCTGAACCACTGCAAATAACTAAGCTGGAATATTTGAGAACATAGAGCAGAGATCCAAGACTTGTACGGAAAGAATGCTACCCCCAATTCATCATGTTGCAGCCTTGGCCATGACTAAACCTATTAGACTTGTGCAGGGTAAAAAATTGTAGTTCATCCTAAACACTTAAAAAAAAAAGTTAGGTTGCCAGAATTTATTTCATGCCACTGTTAAAGTGACACTATAGTCACCAAAACAACTTTATCTTAATGAAGCAGTTTCAATGTACAGATCATCCCCCTGCAGTCTCACTGTTTAATTCTCTACCATTTAGGAGTTAGATTACGTTGTTTATGCAGCCCTAGTCACACCTCCCTGCATGTGACTTACACAGCCTTTGTAAACACTTCCTGTAAAGAGTCATCTAATGTTTACACTTCCTTTATTGAAAATTCTGATTGAAAATAAAACCATTTTCTTTTCATGCAGGCTGTGTCAGTCACAGCCAGGGGAGTTGTGGCTAGGTCTGCATAAACAGAAACAAACGTGAATTAACTCCTAAATAGCAGAGAACTGAGCAGTGAAACTTCAGAGTCATGACCTATACACAAAAACTGTTTTATTGAGCTAAAGTTGTTTTGGTGACTATAGTGACCCTTTAAGCGTGGCTTTAAAATTATTTGGGAAAGACATTCAGCCTGCCAGAACAGCAAGACATATGCTGCATATGACTCTGCTGACATGCAAATACGGCTACAATATTGCCTGGCCTAATGGCTACGCAATATCAGCTATTTTTGCAATGACAACTCTGAGGTAGCAAAAACAAGGAAGTCAGAGAACCTGATTTTAGAATGATTGGTTGTAATCTTTTGCCTTTTGTTACATTGGGGAGTAGGAATCGTTTCAAGTTGAAATATTGGATTTGGATTTATCCATTAATCAAAGGATCATCCACTCACCCCTTCTACCCTGACAACAACAAAGCTTTCTTACACATCTAGACTGTAGAGTCAGTGACCGACTTTCAGTTTAAAAGAAAAAAAGTGTCTTAGTGGCAGCAGGAGTCGTTTAAATGAAAAGGGGACGTTTTTCTACCTCTGCAAACACTTTTGGTAGAAGCTGACGGTGGGCACTGTTTTAAAGTAGATGAACAAGTGGATAACCACCAGTACCACCACCACATTTCTAAATCAGTGACTCAAAGATGGTGTACGTGGCACTGGCAATAGCAGCTAGGCAAGAGGAATGTTTTTATTTATTTTCAGGTTTTTTTTCTCTTTTATTTCACCAGAGATGAGAGTTTTTACACTGTTCCTGTGTAACCTGACTCTGTCAACTACTGGAACTAACCTCACCACCTTGCTCTGCCTCAGGGTGATGGTAGTAGCAGAGGAGACAATGCTGGTAGAATGTTGTAACAACTGCGCACCAGTGGACCTGCTGCCTGCCTGGTACTTTCTTGTTATGCATCTTTCCTCACTAAATACAGACTTGTGGTACCTTTGCAGATGTTGCTTCATACTGGCACTCGCTCTCTACTCACTTCCTTGTGGCACAATTTGCACTTAGTTTTTTCTTGTCATTCTGTCGTTCTAGTTCTACATTTTAATTATTTATCAGTTTTCAAATCTGTTGAAATCCACATACTCATATACTCTTTTTTGGATTGTGATTTTTCTTGTGATTATTGTGTAATGTGTTTGTTATTTCCTGTACTTAAAGGGACACTATAGTCACCTAAACAACTTTAGCTTAATGAAGCAGTTTTGGTGTATAGAACATGCCCCTGCAGCCTCACTGCTCAATCCTCTGCCATTTAGGAGTTAAATCCCTTTGTTTATGAACCCTAGTTACACCTCCCTGCATGTGACTTGCACAGCCTTCCATAAACACTTCCTGTAAAAGAGAGCCCTATTTAGGCTTTATTTATTGCAAGTTCTGTTTAATTGAGTAGCGTTATTCCGAGCAAACTCAGCCCAAGGAAGAAGGTCAGCCCAATTGTTCTGATGGTGGGATACGAAATAACGAAGGTATTGCTCCAGAGATTGATTGGCATGTTCAGCAGCTCCATTAGACTGGGGGTGGTAAGCGGAAGAAAATGAGAGAGTAATACCCATTTCCGAACAAAAGGCTTTCCAGAACCTGGAAATAAATTGGCTACCCCTATCGGACACAATAGATACGGGAATGCCATGCAACCGAAACACTTCTCTAGCGAAGATAAGTGCCAGTTCCTTAGACGTGGGCAGCTTGCGAAGAGACACAAAGTGAGCCATCTTGGAAAACTGATCTACTATCATTAGGATAACTGTGTTACCATTCGAAGGGGGTAATTCAACAATAAAATCCATGGACAGGTTAGACCAAGGTCTCTCGGGAACGGATAACGGATGCAACAGCCCACAAGGAACTCTACGAGAAGATTTCATACAGGCACAAGTAGTACAAGCACCTATATAGTCGGTGACATCCTTGCGCAAGGAATCCCACCAAAAATACCGAGAAACAGCTGACACCGTTTTGGAAATACCAGGATGTCCAGCAGTCTTAGTGTATTGATACAACGACAGAATATCCCGTCTCTCGGGAACATCAATGAATAGTTTATCAGTAGGCCTCTCGCTAGGTGCCATGCTTTGTTTCGCTTGTATGGTCTGCAAGAGGGACGAGGAAATAGACAAAATAGTAGCAGCTATTATCCTGTCTGGGGGAATGACAGGAGTAACATCAATCTCCTGTCTGTCAGCAGTTTCGAACTGTCTGGACAGAGTGTCTGCTTTAGTGTTGCGATCACCTGGCCTATAGGTGATAATATAATTGAAACGGGACAAAAACAGTGACCACCTAGCCTGCCTAGAAGACAATCTTTTAGCCTCACTAAGGTAGGATAGGTTCTTGTGATCTGTAAATATGAGGATGGAATCCTTAGTTCCTTCTAACAAATGTCTCCATTCTTTAAGTGCTAAAATAATAGCAAGGAGTTCGCGATTACCCACATCATAATTATTTTCTGCCTTGGACATTTGTTTGTAAAAGAAGCCACAAGGATGCAATGGCTTTTCACGCGACTCTCTTTGGGATAAGACAGCACCTACCCCGAAATCGGAAGCATCAACTTCAAGAATATAGGGCAGTGAGGGGACAGGATGCTGTAAAATAGGTGCAGATGCGAACGTAGTTTTAAGAAATTCAAAAGCCTGAAGTGCCTCGGGAGACCAGACATGAGTATTGCCATCCTTTTTTGTCATACGGGTGATAGGCGCTACAATAGAGGAAAAACCTTTAATAAAGCATCTATAATAGTTTGAGAACCCAAGAAAACACTGAATGGCTTTCAAACCTTGTGGTAGAGGCCATTCTATGACAGCAGAAAGCTTCTGGGGATCCATACCAAAACCTTTAGCGGAATTCAAATATCCCAAAAACTGGATTCAAATTGAATTCAAATATCCCAAAAATGCCCCCAAAAGGTAAGTGTATGGGGAGTGTGGCATGACAGGGACCAGTGGGAGGCCTTTGCCAATTTAGGCTTCCACTGTCCCTTTAAGAGCACGCCCGAGACCCGCGACGCGCTCTTAGAGTCAGGCAGGACACGTGACCGCTTCTCACGGTCATTGCCCGCCTTCCTGTTGCAGCCGCCTGATGAGCCGCGCGCGGCTCGTGCAGCAGCAGGGCCGTGCGCGGCTTGAACATAGGACCCCGGCCGGCCCCTGGACAGGGTAAGTACCGCTACAACTCTGGGGAGTAAGTGATTATAGCAATCCCCAGAGTGTGGGTATCCCTTCCCCCAAGCATGAGCCAAGGCTTCAAGAAAGGTGCAAGTAGGTCTGTTTTATTGAGGGCTACCTGCCCAGTATTTATGCAAGTGTCCACCAGGTGGACACTCCCCTAGGGGACCTGATGGAACAATGGGACACATATTGGATATTAGCCAATCACAGACAATACAAACAAAACACTCCCACAGTGACATCCCTCCTCTCTATCCTCGAGATAATTGGGAAGTAATCAAATTATCTCCCAGGACAGAGGCAAGACTCCATTAACCACATGGTTACAAAAAGACATAAAATTACACAATGTTACAATTACTACATAAAACATATACATGCAACATATTCCCAGATAGCTTAGATCTGAGCGTCCATTATTACAGAATGGCGCTCAGATCACATACATACAGTTTAATCGCCATGGAGCCAAAGTCTTTTCCATAGCCTTTTGTTACACGAATAGGCTCCATGGCATAGCTATCTGGGGTAGCACTACTCACATACTGAAAGCCCCGGCAGAAATACACAAATAAACCTTTCTGCAGGGTAAAATACAGCTATCAGCACAGGGGCCATAGTCGGAAGGCAGGAGGCTAGCCAGTAGTCCTCTCCAGGCACAAGTGGTGAAGGGCACTTCGTCACAAAGGCTATCTCCCACCCCAACACAGGCACAGCAGAGTAAAACACACAGGATCATTATAAGTCCATCTCCCGCACTAGATGAAGCCACGTGTCTGGAAGAATGTTTCTTAGAAATATAAGTACTATATTTATATTGGTCTGCTGTGAGTAAAATCAACATTTTAATTGCTACTAATGATTGCACAAGAGATCCTGCCAACATGATCTGGCACACCTCTTGTCCATCATGGCAAATTAAGCTGCTTATATAACCCCATCCAAAAGCAAACAAACAACCTCTTCTCCTTTACATCACCGTTTTTTCTGATGCTAGGAATGGTACTCACAATCAAGAAATTAACATGTTCAGGATCATGAATGTCAGTTCTCCAGAGATTGGAATTGGAATTTCAGCCAATCACCTGATCTGCCCAATTTCTGCCAAATTGCAGTTCGGTCCAAAACGAATCTCTAAAAGCTATACGCAGATATTGGATTGTGTTAGCAGCTGATCTGTGTCTTCCTTCAATATATAAAAATCCACCATTGATTAGCTACAATAGTGAGGCATATCAAAGACATTTTGACAAAAATCTAACCCCTGATTATGTTATTAATGGGACAGTCCACTGCCAAAAGTAAAGTTCTATTGAATATTGAAATCTGAACAAGGAATAGAGCAGTGCTAAACAAACTAAGAACACTAGGATGGGAGGCAGCACACCTGATAATAGGGGAATCCCTCCAACCTCAAAGAAAACTAGAACAAGTCAAACAACAATATACAGGTAGCACCAAGAAAAATACTCCAAACACAATAGTATATAATAAGAGCAATAAAAGCAATGAGAGCAATACAAAACCCCACAGGATATAAAAAGAGTCCACAATAAAACTTAAAAGAATAAAAAAAAAAAAAAAAAATGGTACGGCACAGTCTCAAAAGTAGCAATAGATCTTCTAGTCCTGTTATGGGACTTTCTTGGTAGCTTCGCTTAATAGCAGAATATGAAAAAGAAGCAGAAACAGAGGCAAACCAATAGTGCAATATGGTAGTACGGAGTAGGACAAACGACACCTATATAAGATGTCAACTCACATATGGTAGAGCTATAATCAGCTCTAGGTAAAACAGCATGCAGTGGTATACAATCCCCACTTGCAGGAAATACCTCTGGTTTTGGTACACAGTAGAATGATGGTAAATCACAACTGGATAACGATGAGGTAGATCATATGGAATGACAAAAAAAGCAGCCAATAGTGCTCTCTGTATAGATAGGTAAGTATCAACAAGGTAAATAAAAATATACTTACAATAGAATGAGCAGACTAACCGCTCTATGTATCAGACCTGGGTGGTATAATTCCCACCAATGATTTCTTTGGTTGGTTGTCCACAGTAGCTGATGGGTCCAGATGTCAGGTAAAATTATAAAGATAAATAATAACAAGTTCTAAAAATATATGGCTAAAAGGCAGGTAGTGAGGTAGCCAAAATACTTTATTTTAACAACAGCATAAAAACCACAACGCCTTTCTCCCGTTAGGGCTTTCTCAAGTGGTAAAAGTGTTTTTGATATACTATTGTTTTGGAGTATTTTTCTTGGCGCTACCTGTATATTGTTGTTTGACTTGTCCTATTGAAATCTGCACTATTTCCAAAATGAAAAAAGGACACACTACTCAAATAAAGCTTTTCGCCAAGCTATAGTGCTTTAGGGGTCTTAAGTGCCCTCTTTAATATCAGCCTGAATATCAGCTGGAAAATCATGATACTTCTAATGTTTAGTTGTGTAACACGCAGTCATATTTATTTTTCTTTGAGTAATATTTCTCCTATATTTATCTGTTTCCTTTTGTGTTAAATCCATTTTTATCGAGATCAATATATGTAACAGTTTTCCCACACAGGGGAAGAGGTGCATGAATAGTGAACAGGATGGTAAACAGTACCCATTTCACTTTTCATCTTACTTTTGTTGGGTTTCTTTCCTATTTCCCCCTCTTTTTTCTCTCTTTTATTTGATGAAATATATAAATACAGAGGATACAGTGAAATATATTCAATATATAGTAGTAATGAAATCATGGAAACAGTGTGTAAAATCTGGAAAATACAAAATCTTATGAGGCATGTATGTCCCTGAAATCACTATAAATCCAGAACAGTGGTGGTTATCATCCCACCCCCGTTGCATTTAGGGATAAGGTAGCAGGGATTATATATCTGCAGTTCAGAAAAGTTTGCCTCCACTGGGGGTTAACAAGTGTTGAGAATGTGCCAGTGATTTGGGGATGTGGAGATACAGGGTTTTGAGTCTGATTGTGTCCTGCATAGTGTGCGAATAAACAAAAATGGGATACAGCTGAATGACTAAAAAACAAAAGAATACATTGCACATAGTGAAGTACAATAACAGCAATTGGATTTAGCCCACAATGATTGCACTCACAAAATATTGTAGAATAATGCGCCTTTAATCCCACATGGGGCTGAAGTAGCGTTCACCTTCCACGGATAGGTAACTCTGTCTTCCAAGAAATGGGAGTATGCCAGTTGAAGTATAAAAAGTTTTATTATAAGGCAATGACAAGCCTTAATCAAAAATAAATAAATTAAAATTAAAATAAACTGCAATCTAACGCGTTTCGTCCATACAGATTGGACTTCCTCAGAGATAATTGTGCAGTATAAACAGTGATATAAAACAAAGCATGCATAATCCCCACCCCCAACAGAGTTCCTTTAAATACAACCAGTCCGTGTGTTGATTGGAGAACTTTCTCATAGAAACACCTCTCCAATAAGGGAATATTACCTCCAGATGATCTTCACATGAAAAATTTGCGGCAAAGTTCAGCTGTTATCTGTCCGTGTGCATATGATTGCTTTGCGTTCCAAATGTCCATTTCCGGTTGCGTTCCAAATGCGTATTTCCGGTTATAGATGTCAACAAACGTCATGGACGCTAACGTTGCGTTCCAAGACTTCGATATATGCGTTCCAAGCAACAAACCACTCTAATAGCTTGATAAACTAGAAAAAATCTTGGAATAATAACAGCAATCAGCAAACAAACTCTCATGTTTCAAATTGAGACACATATATAACAATATGTATATATATTGTTATATATGTGTCTCAATTTGAAACTTGAGAGTTTGTTTGCTGATTGCTGTTATTATTCCAAGATTTTTTCTAGTTTATCAAGCTATTAGATATATGCGTTCCAAGCAAACCACTCTAAGTCTTGGAACGCAACGTTAGCGTCCATGACGTTTGTTGACATCTATAACCGGAAATACGCATGTGGAACGCAACCGGAAATGGACATTTGGAACGCAAAGCAATCATATGCACACGGACAGATAACAGCTGAACTTTGCCGCAAATTTTTCATGTGAAGATCATCTGGAGGTAATATTTCCTTATTGGAGAGGTGTTTCTATGAGAAAGTTCTCCAATCAACACACGGACTGGTTGTATTTAAAGGAACTCTGTTGGGGGTGGGGATTATGCTGGCTTTGTTTTATATCACTGTTTATACTGCACAATTATCTCTGAGGAAGTCCAATCTGTATGGACGAAACGCGTTAGATTGCAGTTTATTTAAATTTAAATTGATTTATTTTTGATTAAGGCTTGTCATTGCCTTATAATAAAACTTTTTATACTTCAACTGGCATACTCCCATTTCTTGGAAGACAGAGTTACCTATCCGTGGAAGGTGAACGCTACTTCAGCCCCATGTGGGCTTAAAGGCACATTATTCTACAATATTTTGTGAGTGCAATCATTGTGGGCTAAATCCAATTGCTGTTATTGTACTTCACTATGTGCAATGTATTCTTTTGTTTTTTAGTCATTCAGCTGTATCCCATTTTTGTTTATTCGCATATCTGTATTTGAGGTTCGTTTGGGGGAAACCTCTTGGGAAGCTGTATCCATCTCACACTCAGTTAAGTACTTTTGCATATTTTTTTACCATTGAGTTGGTTAGGTGCATTTGTATTTCTTGTGTGTTTTGTTTCCTTTTTTTTCTTTTTTATTTATGAGTCCTGCATAGAATGGTCTGGGTGTGAGGGTAAGAGAATAAAGGGAAAATTAGAAAAAAAAAAAAGGGGGGCGGACAACAGGGGTGTCAGGAGGAAAGTGTGGAGAACCGCCCCCGGTCACTGCCCCAGCCCACCACGCTCCATGGGCCCCCCGTATGACCACCCTGTCTGGGCGCTCGTTTTATTTCTCCAGTGACTCAGGTATTAGCCAGGAGGTGTACGAAATCGTTAGATGAAACATGGCACAGCCAGTAAAACCATCGTTGTGTGTATCTTTCCCTGTCTTTTGCCAAAATTGCTTTCATGTCTTTGAATTTCCTTGTGTCTTGGGGTTCGCGGTTGTCTCCCAAAGATGGGGATGATCACGGCGTTAAGGAGTCGTGGGATCACCAATCTTTTATAGGTAGGTGTCGACATGGTAGTGTGGTGAAGGAGAAACGGGGCTGGCGACACCTGCAAGCATTGGCTTGTCCCCTCCAATATCACCAGTCCGATTGTCTCCCAGAATGGTTTGATAAGGTGACAGTCCCACTAGATATGGGAGAAAGTTCTAACTGCCTCTCTACAGTGCCAGTAGGTATCTGGTATTGCGTGGTCTCGGATGTGAAGAACAGCAGGAGTAACATGCCAACCACGGAGTCTATTGTATATGGGTTTATGATCTTATCCCATTCTGCCTCTGTAAGTGTCATGTCAAGATCCTCTTCCCATTGTCTGAGATAGGGTGCCATTAGGAGGTACATGCCCGTTAACAGTGAGGAGTAAATACGCTAGATGGCTTTCAGCGGTACCTTGTCTTGTATGCAGAGGGATTCAAAGTGAATTCTGTCTCAGAGTAGGCAAGGTTTCTGTGGGATTGACCAAGCGTATCGTATTATCTGTTCTCTTGCCAGTACGTGAAGGAACGTATGCCGAGGTTCTGGGAAATGCAGAGTATGGATATATGTCTCATTTAGTGCGAGAGAGGTCCTTGATTCCCTGCTGAGAAATCTGGGTTACCATCACTGTCTGCACAGCAGCTAAGTAGTAGCCCTGAATGAACAGGCACCGTGTGATGGATCACTTGCTATGCGAATTTCACCTATTCATTTGGGCTATCGGTGGATTAGGCACAGCAAGGGAGCATTTGGCGTACTGATTCGGCGTGGTGAGGAAACACTAATTTCTCACTGCATCATACACCAATAGCCCATATGAATGAGTGCCCCCCACAGGACCAGCATGCTAAAACCTTTTTTGGTACAGTGTTGCTAAAAGGTTGCCTACCCCGTCATATACCACATCAATAAAGACTAATCTCATGCACTTCCCTATGCAATTTCACATCAATTTCTTGCTCATGATTAAATATCCAGTAATAAAAAAAAATCTCATTTCCTTTTTTATTCTTAGTTTTGCCTCATGTTTATCTTAAATTACAAGTCAATTTGTCCTCCTTCCTCAGTATAACTCATAGTTCATCTAATTTTGCAATTAACCCCACTTTATATATTTCTTTATCATATTTCATCAAATAATCCAAAAGTTAAATGGACACTCTAAACCCCCTAACAACTGGTTATTGCTGTAGTATTATTGTGTCTATAGGCCTGGAAGATATAGCAAGCTGCACTTGGCTAAAGGTAAGGAGACGAGAGGGCAGGGAACAGGGGGATATGGCTTGAAAGGTGCAGTGTTGGGAGAGTATTACCCAGCCCACCTGCTTCATGGTCTATGAGATGGTGGATGTGGGACAAGTGAAACCCTTCATGAGGCAGAGGTAGCAGGGCCCGGTTTGGAGAGCCATAGTTCTGTGAGTGCTTGGAAGGTGAGAGAAAGTGATATGAACAGCTCATGAACAAATGTGAATGACTTACCACTAAATGTTCTTTCAGCATGTGTCCATAGAAGAATTATGGTATAATAAAATTCCATCCATCTCATATTCTCAAAATAAAAATAAATTTTGTTAGCGAATAATAAGCACTACGTGGAGATGAAGACAAAAGCCTGTAGCCTCTGTAGTAAAGGGAAATAATATAGATGTTTTCTTTTGAACTGACTAGAATTAACTGGTACACATGCAGTGACTGTTATATGATAGGATAGAATGTTCATTATGACATCATCGCAGCCCTATAAATAGTCTGCTTCCATACTGTGACATCAGCAACTAATAGGCAGAAAAACAATTCTTGGAAACGTGAAGAGTTTCAACTGAAAAGGTCATGTACTAACAGCTGCAATAAAAAAAGTGTAAAAATTAACAATCTGGGAGAAAGCAAAATGCAATAATAAACAATACATCTAATTTTCTTATATTGAGATATATAGGCTGTTTATTACAGCCTTTTATTTATTCTACGGTATCCTTTGTGAGAATATATCAGGGGGTGTAGCTGATTAGTATTATATTAACCTTGGTAGCTGAGGTAGACTAGTACGATCTTCTCTTTTCTTTGGCTTTACATTAGATTCTGATTAGTGCAAATACTCTTGAAAAAAGTAAAAATGTAAAAAGTAACCGGCTACTATTTGCAACACTTTAGCATAGTGTTTGTTATTCTTTCACCTTTGCCATAATGTCTTCTACAGGTGATACTCGAAAAATTAGAATATCGTGCAAAAAGCATTTATTTCAGTTATGTAACGTAAAAGGGGAAACTAATATATGAGATAGACGCATTACATGCAAAGCAAGATAGTTTAAGCAGTGATTTGTCATAAATGCGATGATTATGGCTTACAGCTCATGAAAACCCCAAATCCACAATCTCAGTAAATTAGAATATTGTGTAAATGTGCAATATTCTAGGCTCACAGTGTCCCACTCTAATCAGCTAAGTAAGCCATAACACCTGCAAAGGGTTTCTGAGCCTAAATGGTCTCTCAGTCTGGTTCAGTGGGAATCACAATCATGGGGAAGACTGCTGACCTGACAGTTGTGCAGAAAACCATCATTGACACCCTCCATAAGGAGGGAAAGCCTCAAAAGGTAATTGTGAAGGAAGTTGGATGTTCCCAAAGTGCTGTATCAAAGCACATTAATAGAAAGTTATGTGGAAGGGAAAAGTGTGGAAGAAAAAGGTGCACAAGCAGCAGGGATGACTGCAGCCTGGATAGGATTGTCAGGAAAAGGCCATTCAAATGTGTTGGGGACTTTCACAAGGAGTGGACTGAGGTTGGAGTCAGTGCATCAAGAGTCACCACACACAGACGGACCCTGGACATGGGCTTCAAATGTCATATTCCTCTTGTCAAGCCGCTCCTGAACAACAAACAATGTCAGAAGCGTCTTACCTGGGCTAAAGAAAAACAGACCTGGTCTGTTGCTTAGTGGTCCAAAGTCCTCTTTTCTGATGAGAGCAACTTTTGCATCTCATTTGGAAACCAAGGACCCAGAGTCTGGTGGAAGAATGGAGAGGCACACACTGCAAGATGTGTCTAAAATATATGTGTCTATAACATTTTATAGATGTGTCTATAAAATATCTAAAAGTAAAAACTCTCTCTAATTTTTTTAGGTTATAATTTATTTTTCCTTCTTTTTAATATATGATGCTCTGATATTTTGAATCATTATATGCTACTATTTTAGTATCCTGAATCATACAGGCAGTTTTTGGGTCCTTCTCTTAGCCCTATGGTGTTTACACACTGGCAAGACTATTTTATCTACATACATATGTTTCTCTTTTAACACTAGCAGATTTTTTCTGCATTTAGTAGTAGTGACTATATACTGGAGATTCCACTACAGTTATACATTCAAGTCTCTCAGAATAATACCATAAGACTCTATTTTAATATTTTAATATGTTATACTCTTAACGTTCTGCTCCTTCTCTCCTACTAACTATGCTCATATTATGGTGTTCTATATGCTTTTGGGAACTAATTATATCTAGTGTTTGCTGTTTTTGAGTCACTTCTATTTTTTAATAAGCACTTATTCTATTACACCTTTTTATTACATATTTTTAAATGGAACACTTTGATGCTATCATATTCTGCTATAATGATCACCTGTTTCTATTTATTTATTCTGTATGTCCTCTGGTATACAAATGAGGACTTGCATGTAACTCATACACAACATATGGACAATGAAGTGTATACAGCATATGGACAATAAAGTTTTTTCTACAACGATCGAAATAGGAAATGTGAAGCCACGAACCGGAAGTACGTCATCAACATGAAGCCGCGAATGAGGGCGTCAAACAAGAGAGACGGATATCGAACAGGTGAATGAAGTGAAGCAACTACAGGGGGATATAAAAGACTATCAATGGACAGGTAATGACATTAGCAACTGGGGAAGCCTATAACACAGGCGAAACGCGTCTTGCTACGCCAAAGTGGACTTTTTTACTTAGCCACCTCGAGTGGTTTGATACAAGAAGCAGCTAGTTTTTTACTTTGAAGTTTTATTTGTATTTTATCTGCTAATTCCTTTTATTAAAGGAAGTATTGTCTTCCCACATTTTTTGGTGTGGACACTTTTCCTTTTTGGGACCACCAAAGGACGCAGAATCAGCCGTTACATCTAAAGGGAGTGGGATCCCTTCAAACTATCCCACAGGCGTTTAAACGGAGCCATAAACCTTTGGCTCCTTCTTTGAGAGTACCGAATCATACAATTAATACTGAGTTACTTATGTACTGTTGCACTAGGTGCTTGTCAATATTTTTGTCATGATTCGGGAACCTAACACGCTAACAGGTCACAGATAGTAAAGAGTGCAGTACCGGTCCTTAGAATAGCCGGGTTAAGCACACTAATAATAGTCAGGAGACAAGCCAAGTAAAGGGAGCCAGAAAACAGGAGAACGTGAAACAAGCCGCGGTCAAAGGAATGGAGAAAGCAGGAGAACCGGAATAACAAGCCAAATATACGGTAACCAGAGAGACACACGAGCAAAAACCAATACAGGTATCAAAGACCACAACAGGGCACTGAGAGACAGGAAAGGTAAGTATTTAAATCATGTGCTTAATTCTGATTGGATAACTTCCAATCAGAATTAACAATCACACGTGGGGGATATCTATACCTCCCACTATGATTATTGTGCTGTAGCTTTAACGCCAGGTCATGTGAGTAACCCCGGTGTTCAGATATTTGTGCCGGCTCCCAGCGTGCAGCGTTATACATGCTGCCACTGGGAGGAGGACGCGAGCGGCGTGTCAAGAAGAGAGGACGCCGCTCACTGACAGGTAAGGGGAGAGGGGAGCCCTGACAATTTTGTGTCTATACAGCTATTCCATTGTATTTTTGCCAATTATCACATATCTTGTACCCAGGAACCAAAATACTCCACCTACTGTGTATGTATATGTCTGTTTTAGATTTGTGTGGATAGAAAGGTTACCACACAGGTGTTTTGAGTTACTTGGTCAGTGTTTGGGTCACACACTTAGATTCTGTATTTGTATTTTATTAGAAAAACACCATAGCCTTGGGAATACTTGTTTGTACTTCTAAGATTATAGTGTTTGTTTAATGCATTATAAATAAATAATAATAATAATAATAATAATAAAAAAATAAAAAAATAACATGTCTATTCAAAGTCTTGGTGCCGGGCTTACCCCAAGATATACTCCTCTTGGACCATATCCACAGGACTGCAAAACCTAAGTTCCTGCCACCAGACACCCCCAGGGATGTCCTTCTCTGCAAGCACTACTACCAGGCTAAGGAAAGTGTGCTGCGGGCCTGCAGGACCCAGAACGCCCTGCCGGAACAATATAAAGGAATAGCTGTGCTCGCAGACATCTCGGCCTCCATGCTGAAACGGAAAAGATCCTTCAAAGGCCTATTGGAACAACTGCAAGCCCACCATGTCAGCTACAAGTGGGCATACCCCGTCAAACTGCTAATCAACAGAGGAAGCAAAGTCACGGTCATACAGTATCCTGAAGAAGGTGCCCTCATATTACAGACTTGGGGCATAGAAATCCATGGGCTCACCGAACAGCCACACTGACCCAAGAAAATCCACCTGGAATGGAGGAAGGCTCAGCGACCTCAGTGATGGATACCAATGAACTTTACGGCACATATTATGCTTGTTCACAGCAAAAATAATGCCTCACACATCATCTGAACAATATTGTTCAGAGCTCTCTGCTCTGCCTCTGCTAAAGCACACTGAACATCTACTTATTAGCTAACCTACTTGTAGCACTAATATTCATATAATAATGCACGCCAATATGTCACATTCTGACAGATGTCAAGCTGGTCACTCTTATCTCCAAACTAGGCACACACTATATCAGTGCTATTCAAGATGGCCTCTTGACACAGTTAGCTGAGGGGCACCTTTGGTGTCACTAAACCCCTTTACCTGGTAAGAAATGTTGTCATGGTTATCTGTAAAACTATAAATAAAACAAAAAACTTTACATATTGTTAATAATAACAGAAAAGGAGCACACCAGGGATATCCCATTTGGTACGAAATTGTTCACAGAGTGCTAGCTCTGGTGTATGTTGGCTCCTGTTTACACTTGTTTCAGGGGCCAACCCAACACATGACTGAAGACGGGTTCAAAAACTCCTCCCTGTGTGTTGGGGACCCTCTACAAGCAGCTTGTGTTAACAACACTGCTTTCTAACACATGATTTGGGTTACCAGGAGACACACAGTATGGGTAAAGAGAGAAGAACAGCACTGTGTTTGTGTAATTGATGCTAGCTGTACGATGTGCCATCCAAGAGACTCGGATAATCCAGGGTCTCACCACCGATGCCTAGCCCCCAAGATGGCTACTGCAATGAGGCCTACGGGTATGCATGCACCTGCAAGCCAGACATTCCATGTGGAGAGAAATAAGCAGGGCCAGACTAGCCCACCGGGATACCAGGAAATTTCCCGGTGGGCTGTCGGCACCTGAGGCCAGTGGCAGACAGCTGGGTGTGCCGGGGGAGCTGTGATGGTCGGTCACAGGGGGAGCTTTGATGGCGGCCGCAGGGGGAGCTGTGCTGTCACTGCTCCCCTGCCCTCGCACGCTACTTAATGAGACCGGAGCTGGAATATGACGTCATATTCTGGCCCCGGTCTCATTAAGCTGTGCGCTGGGGAGCTGAGAAGTGACAGCACAGGTCCCCCAGGGGCCGCCATCACACCTCCCCCTTAGGCCGCCATCACACCCAGTTGTCTGCCCTGCACAACAGGTAAAAAATAATGTGTGTCATTCTGTCAGTGTGAGTGTATGTGTGTGTGTCTGTCTGTGTCATGGTGTGTGTGTCTGTAATGGTGTGTGTCTGTCTGTGTAATGGTGTGTGTGTCTGTCATGGTGTGTGTTTCTGTCTGTGTCATGGTATGTGTGTCTGTGTCAGAGTCTGTCTGTGTCATGGTGTGTATGTCTGTCAAGGTGTGTGTGTCTGTCATGGTGTGTGTGTGTGTGTGTGTTTGTCAAGGTATGTATGTGTCTGTCATGGTATGTGTGTGTCTGTCATGGTGTGTGTTTCTGTATGTGTCATGGTATGTGTGTCTGTGTCATGGTCTGTCTGTGTCATGGTGTGTGTGTCTGTCATGGTGTGTGTGTCTGTCTGTGTCATGGTGTGTGTGTGTGTGTGTGTCATGGTGTGTGTATCTGTCTGTGTCATGGTGTGTGTGTCTGTGTCATGGTCTGTCTGTGTCATGGTGTGTGTGTGTGTCATGGTGTGTGTGTGTGTGTTTGTCAAGGTATGTATGTGTCTGTCATGGTATGTGTGTGTCTCTCATGGTGTGTGTCTGTCTGTGTCATGGTGTGTCTGTCTGTCATGGTGTGTGTGTGTTTCTGTCTCTTTCATGGTGTGTGTCTGTCTGTGTCATGATGTGTGTGTGTCTGTCAAGGTGTGCGAGTCTGTCATGGTGTGTGTCTTTCTGTGTCATGTGTGTGTATCTGTCTGTCATGGTGTGTGTGTGTGTTTCTGTCCGTGTCATGGTGTGTGTGTATGTCTGTGTCATGGTGTGTGTGTCTGTCAAGGTGTGTGTGTCTGTCATGGTATGTGTGTGTCTGTCAAGGTGTGTGTGTCTGTCAAGGTATGTGTGTGTGTGTGTCTGTCATGGTATGTGTGCGTGTCATGGTGTGTGTCTGTCATGGTATATGTGTGTGTCATGGTGTGTGTGTGTCTGTCATGGTATATGTGTGTTTCTGTGTCTGTCATGGTGTGTCTGTGTGTGTTTAAAAATAGTGTTTTTACTCACCTTTTTTCCCCATGACATGCTGGTATCCTCTTGACTCGCCCTGCCTCTATGGCTGAGCTCATCAAGCTTGATGATTTTAGCCAATCCAATGCTTTGCCATAGGATTGGCTGCAAAACACTACACCAATCAGCATCTCCTCATGGAGATGCATTGAATCAATGTATCTCTATGGGGAACGTTCTGCGCCTCCAGAGTGTGGAGGCTCGGAATGTAGGTGCTGCACACTGTGCAGCACTGACACAGGAAGCACCTCTAGTGACTGTCTGAGTGACTGTCACTAGAGGTGTCACTAGGAAGCAATGTGAACACTGCTTTTTCTCTGAAAAGTCAGTGTTTACATTGAAATGCCTGCAGGGACAGGTTATATACACCAGAACCACTACATTAAGCTGTGTGTGTGTGTGCCTGCTAGTGAGTGAGCTTGCATGCATGTGTGTGTATTTGTGTGTGTCTGCTAGTGAGTGAGCTTGTGTTTTTATGTCAATGAGCTTATGTATATCAGTGAGACTGTTTGCCTATGAGGCTGTGTATCAATGAGCTTGTGTGTGTCAGTGAGATTGTCTGTGTCTGCATGTGAGTATGCTTACTGTATAATTAAATGTTTTATTCTGGAAGGACCAATATTTTATATTAGAAAAAGCAATATATATATATATATATATATATATATATATATATATATCATCAATCATAACTTTTGGGGCTGGCATAGATTTTTTTTCCACCTACCTCTAGCCAGCCTGTTAAATTAAGATCTTGAATAAAAAAACAAAAAACATTATTAATTACTAAATTATCTATGTTAAGGTTTCTGAAAATATTTTTGTCTATCCCAAAAAAATTAAAAGGGTCAAATTTACCACATACATTTATTTCGTATATATACCAAGGTGTTGTGCTAGAGTTTCTGTTTCCCCATTCTAAAAAGTGGGAGAACATAACCGAATCATGTATAAGGAAGATATTGGGAAAAGATAATTGTAACGGCTACCCAGGTAGAGAGAGGGTATCTGCCGTTGGAGACGTCCTTTTTCCTGCAAGCTGCTGTGGAGAAGTAAAGCTGGTATAATCCCATCCACGATATCCAGAGAGAGAGTCAGGTTCAGCTGAAAAAGAGCAGAGTAATATTCCCAAATAATCCCCTTCCAAGAACGAGACGAGGCTACGTTTTGAAGGGTCAAGAAGAACTGAGGACTGGAACACCCAGCCTGCTTTTTATTACAAAGAGGTACACACAGGACACACCCAGGGGGAGGTTGAAAATAACCAATCATATGCATGGTAACACCCCCACGTCTCCTCCCCTCAGATAAACATATAACATATAACATAATTATAACATACAGTATTTGCCCAAGTTCTGGATGTACCCCAAAAACAGGGGATACACCTTTAAGTCTTGGTTAGGGTCTTGGTTAGGGGAACAACATGTCCAAATTTCAGCTCATTCGGTTGAGGGGTTCGGGAGTTATGGGTCTTTGAAGTTTTGACCGACCGCACGGATTTTCTAGCCGAAAAGAGTTCCACAAGTTTTGGCCCTGCGGTCGGTCTCCGTTCGCTTCTTAAAACTCCACGAAATCCTTGTCATCTACAACTATCTCGGTGTTCGCTGAACTCCCCATAGAAGATTAAGTGTAACTACCGAACGGCCAGTTGTTCGGTAGTTCCAGCACGAAGTTCTGGGCGCATGGAGGTCTCAGCGGTGTTCGCCTGTTTGCGTATCCGTTTTTAGTTCCATGCGTTCACAGGCAAACACCGCTGTTCGTGCACAAGATGGCCGCCAACACGTGTAAGTCCCGAAATAGCGGACACCTATATTTTACACACAAAGTTCGTGCTGAATGATACGAACGGCTGGGAACAAGCTGGGAGGTAAAATAGGCTTTTATTACACATCAAGGCAGTCCGGTGTTCGGTAGAAATATACTGATAAAGAAACGAATCAAACTAACGAATAGATGATTTATAATGCAATTCACTGTCTTATTCCACAGGGCTTAGGGGATGATGAAGTTCTGTTACAATAATCCTCCCTCTGAATTCCTCTCCCTGGTAACTCTGAGAGGAATTGTTCGAAAAAGGTACTCCAGTTTAGGAAGCAAATAAGATCTTTAAGTATTTATTCTCCCAAGCAAAGAGAGTTGGACTTTACTCCATTTATCTGTCAGGCTTTTAAGCTCTAAGAGGAGTGCATTATATTTTTCCTGAATCTGGTATTAAAATTAATCTTTATGCCAAGATAGGATATTGATTTATTAGCCCAGTTGAATCTAAAGCCTTCCGAAAGGGATGCCTTCTGTAGATGAGAAAGATTGTTATGAATTACTTGAGTCTTATGAATGTTTATAATTAGAAATAATACTGAATTCCTCTATACAACCCATCACAGCTGGATTAGAGACTTCTGTATTTGTCAAAGTCAAGATGATTTCATCCACAAACAGCGTTAATTTCTGTTCTTGATTGGCTAAATAGACACCTGAAATGTTTCTAGTGAGTCTAATATATGCTGCCAGTGATTCTATAGATAGAATATAAAGTAAAGGCGCTAATGGACAGCCTTGTCGAGTTCCGTTTCTAATAGGAAACCAGGTAGAATCTAAGCTATTGCTGTAGACTTTTGCTATAGGACTAAAATAAAGTGACAGTGCAAGATCTTTAAATATTTAGTTAAATTCCAAAAGCGGAAAGGGTAGATGACAAAAAATTCAAATTTACTCTGTCGAACGCCATTTCAGCGTCGGCCGCGATAAAAACAGACAGAAGAATGTCTCTATTAACCCCTGTTTTTACGTTTAAAATCTTACGGATGTTATCGCATGTCAATCTCGATTTGATAAATCCTGATTAATCTATATGAGTTAGGTCAGAAATAAATAAACTTAGTCTATCAGCTAAGATCTTAGAGAAGATTTTTATATCTTGATTTATAAGAGGGATTGTGCAATAATTACTTAAATAACAAGGATCATTTGCTGGTTTTGGGATTGGTGAAATTGTAGCACTCAACATATCAGCTGAAAAGCTCCTGTAATTCTCTTTTTCTGCAAATAAATTGCATAAAAGGGGAGTAATCATTAATTTGTACGTTTTATAAAAATGTGCTGTAAAGCCGTCTGTCCCTGGGGCCTCGTTGTTTTTAATATTCATAATAATTTTAATTTCTTTAACCGTGATGGGTTTGTTCAGAGTATTCAGATTTTCCAAATCAATTTTAGGGAGAGACAGTTTAGCAAAAAAAGAACCTAAATCAGTAGGAGTAATTTTTTTTTTAAGTTGTACAAATTTTGCAAGTTGTGAAGGTCTGCTAAATTAGCTCCTCTTGCTTTCCTAGCTTTAGCATACAATTGGATGAGTTACCCCCTCATGACACATATGAATGATGCCCAAAGAATCTCATTAGAAACCTGAACATTATCGTTTGTCTTAAGAAAATCTTTAACCAGATGTTCTAAGTGGGCTCTATTTATTTCTATCAAAAGGATAGTCGTCTAGTTTCCATTGCGGTCTAAACTTAATTTGAGAATTATTATCTATAATTAGTATAGTTATAAATAGATCAATACTTAAATAACTTAAATGTACTTAAAAAAAAAAAGTGAAATCCCTGTCTTTTGGATGTTGAGTTCTCCATATATCATATAAATCATAATTAGAAAAGATCTCTTGTAATCATTTGGAGCGAGATTTATATAAATTTGACATACGCCTAGAAATTTTTCTCCAACTTAATATTCTAAACTGTATTCCAGTCACCACCAATGAGAAAAAAAAACACTTTTTTTTATTTTCTCCACTTTGGCAAAAAGTTACTTTAAAAATATATGGGAGAAATAATTTGGGGCATATAAATTAACAAATGTATATGTAATGTGTAACGGACCGTTTCAGCATAAAAGGGGAAAAATCAGTTTAGGCGATAATCCCCTTTAGATGGACCAGCAGCTACCATAAGCACCAACTTCCCGAACTCCCAAACTGCACGAATTCACCAACTCTCGAACAGCAGACACACTAACCCTGGAAGCAGCCGAACAGGAAAAGCAATATGGACAGCTTACACTCCTGGCAGTCGGCATACAGTCCCCTTTCCCCCCAAGAAAGAGACACACTCCAGCTTCAGGGTTAAACAGCAACAACACTGATTTATTCACACACAGGCTTATATGAGATTCTCCCATGCAAGGGAGGGGTTTACAGTACACCAATCCAGTTTAAGGTACAACCCACACATCTCCTCCCTCCAACATATCTGTTAACACAATTAACAGGGACATAGTTTTACCCAAGTTTTGGATGTACCCTAAATACTTGGGGTACATCCACAAATCCAATATCTCCAGATAGCCCTAGCCTGGAGGAACAACATATGTTAAAATCAGCCCATTCGGATAAACGGTTCGGGAGTTATGGGACTTTAAAGTATTGACCGACCGCATGGGCAAAGTATCCGAAAACAGTTCCATGCGTTTTGGCCCTGCGGTCGGTCCCAAACAGGTGAATGAAACATACGAATTACTGGTGTTATAGAGACTAAGGGGAATTCGTATGAATCCCCTAGTTCGTACGTTTCTTTCTACCGAACGGCGGGTCATTCGGTAGTTTCCCCACGAAATCCTGGAAGTCTGGAGGTCTCAGCGGTGTTTGCCTAGTTGAGTGTCCGATTTCAGTTCCAGACACTCGACGGCAAAACACCGCTGTTCGGTAGTTAAAGATGGCCGCCGCCACGTGTTTGTTTCCCGAATGGCGGCCACCCAGAGGACAAAGACCACACTGCACTGATTGCCAATTACCCGTTTGCAACATTGTTGCATTGCCTGTGTACTTATGCACAAAGCGTTGTACGATCAGATTACACACATGTGCCATGCACGGCACATGTGTCAACTTGCCCAACTTCAATGCCGCTATCAAATTTTTTCCGTTGTCACACACCACTTTGCCGATATCCAGTTGCTGCGGAGTCAGCCACTTTTCCACCTGTGCGTTCAGGGCGGACAGGAGTGCTTGTCCGGTGTGACTCTCTGCTTTCAAGCAAGTCAAACCCAAGACGGCGTGACACTGCCGTATCCGGGATGTGGAATAGTACCTGGGGAGCTGGGGGGGTGCCGTTGATGTGGAGCAAGAAGCAGCGGCACAAGAGGACTCAGCCGAGGAGGTTATGGAAGAGGATGGAGTAGGAGGAGTAGAGGAGGTGGCAGCAGGACTGCCTGCAAGTCGTGGCGGTGTCACCAACTCCTCTGCAATGCCACACATTCCTTGCTTGTCAGCCGTCAGCAGGTTTACCCAATGCGCAGTGTAGGTGATATACCTGCCCTGACCATGCTTTGCAGACCAGGTATCAGTGGTCAGATGGACCCTTGCCCCAACACTGTGTGCCAGACATGCCATGACTTCCTTTTGCACAATCGAGTACAGGTTGGGGATTGCCTTTTGTGAAAAGAAATTCCGGCCGGGTACCTTCCACTGCGGTGTCCCAATAGCTACAAATTTTTTGAACGCCTCAGACTCAACCAGATTGTATGGTAAAAGCTGGCGGGCTAATAGTTCGGACAAGCCAGCTGTCAGACGCTGGGCAAGGGGGTGACTTGGTGACATTGGCTTCTTACGCTCAAACATGTCCTTGACAGACACATGACTGTGGGCAGATGAGCGGGAACTGCTCAAGGCGGGAGACGGAGTGGCGGATGGATGAGAGGGGGCAAGGAGGACAGCAGTGGTTGACGTGGCTGAAGATGCTGGACCAGGAGGAGGATGGCGGCTTAGAGTAGGCATGCTGCTTGTACTCATGTGTTGATCCCATAGGCGTTTGTTATGTGAGATCATGTGCCTACGCAAAGCAGTTGTACCTAGGTGGGTGTTGGACCTCCCACGACTCCGTTTCCTTTGGCACAGGTTGCAAATGGCATCGCTGTTGTCAGAGGCAGACACACAAAAAAAATGCCACACTGCTGAGCTCTGCAATGACGACATTCTGGTGGTGGACACAGCATGCGTTGATTGGCGTGCTGTCGGGCTGACCCCAGGTGCCGATGCATGCTGTCTGACTGTGCCACTAGCTCCTTGCGACGACCCCCCCCTGCTTCCAACTCGTCTCCTCCTCCTCCTCTCTGTCTCCCCATCTGAACTTTCGCCCTGTTCTTCTTCTTGCCGAGCGGGCACCCACGTGACATCCATGGACGCATCGTCATCATCAACCGCTTCGCTTGTATCTGACAACTCAGAAAAGGAAGCAGCAGCGGGTACAACATCATCATCATCACACCGTACCTCCATGTGTTTAATGCTGCCTGCCTGATACATATCCCTGTTATCTACATCCTCTAGCAATAATGGTTGTGCATCACTCATTTCTTCAAACGGGTGTGTGAATAACTCCTCTGACATACCAAGTAAAGCGGCTGTGGTGCTAGTTTTGGTGGTGGCGGCAGGCGGGTGAGTGCTATCTTGAGAGGTGCCTGAAGCTAAGCTGGAGGAGGATGGTGCGTCAAGGTTCCGAGCGGAGGCTGTACAAGATTGGGTGTCCTGTGTTAGCCAGTCAACTATGTCCTCAGAACTTTTCAAGTTCAGGGTACGTGGCTTCTGAAAACTGGGCATTATTCTAGGGCAAAAGGGAATCACAGCACCACGACCACGACGGCCCCTGCGGGGTGGCCTGCCTCTGCCTGTCATTTTTTTGGGAATTAGTGGTACTATGCGTGCAAGCTACTGTGAGACCAGATATGATTGGCAATGTGAACTGTAACAGTTCTGCAAAGCACACACTGTAGGCCTGACACAACCGCTTGAAGACAAGTAACTGCTATTCAATCTATAACAGTGAAAAACGAATTTTGGTTTTAAAAGCACGCAATAGAGACACCAGATATGATTGGCAATGTGCACTGGAACAGTTCTGGAGAGCACACGATGAAGGAAGGACTGACAGAGCCGCTTGAAGGACACTGACTGGCTGCTATTAGCTTACACTTGAAACCTTTTTTCTTTGTAAAAGCACGCTATAGAGACACCAGATATGAGTGGCAACTGTCAAAGTACGCTGGCACAGGTCTACAGAGCACACGCTGAAGGAGGCCTGACACCAAGACGCTTGCAGACAACTAACTCCTCTTCTATTACAGTGAAAAAAAAATATTTTTTTTTAATCTAAAGCTTAAGCTATTGTAAAAACAGATATGAGTGGTGGCACTGGGCAAGAGGGCACAGTATCCACTGTGAACCTCAACAGAAGCTGGCAGGCAGGCAACTGCTCTTCTATTATAGTGGAAAAAAAAATTTGGTTTTAAAAGCACGCTATAGAGACACCAGATATGATTGGCAATCTGCACTGTAACAGTTCTGCAGAGCACACACTGTAGGCCTGACAGAGCTGCTTGAAGGACACTGACTGGCTGCTATTAGCTTACACTGGAAACCTTTTTTCTTTGTAAAAGCACGCTATAGAGACACCAGATATGAGTGGCAACTGTCAAAGTACGCTGGCACAGGTCTACAGAGCACACGCTGAAGGAGGCCTGACACCAAGACGCTTGCAGACAACTAACTGCTCTTCTATTACAGTGAAAAAAAATTATTTTTTTTTAATCTAAAGCTTAAGCTATTGTAAAAACAGATATGAGTGGTGGCACTGGGCAAGAGGGCACAGTATCCACTGTGAACCTCAACAGAAGCTGGCAGGCAGGCAACTGCTCTTCTATTATAGTGGAAAAAAAAATTTGGTTTTAAAAGCACGCTATAGAGACACCAGATATGATTGGCAATCTGCACTGTAACAGTTCTGCAGAGCACACACTGTAGGCCTGACAGAGCTGCTTGAAGGACACTGACTGGCTGCTATTAGCTTACACTTGAAACCTTTTTTCTTTGTAAAAGCACGCTATAGAGACACCAGATATGAGTGGCAACTGTCAAAGTACGCTGGCACAGGTCTACAGAGCACACGCTGAAGGAGGCCTGACACCAAGACGCTTGCAGACAACTAACTGCTCTTCTATTACAGTGAAAAAAAAATATTTTTTTTTAATCTAAAGCTTAAGCTATTGTAAAAACAGATATGAGTGGTGGCACTGGGCAAGAGGGCACAGTATCCACTGTGAACCTCAACAGAAGCTGGCAGGCAGGCAACTGCTCTTCTATTATAGTGGAAAAAAAAATTTGGTTTTAAAAGCACGCTATAGAGACACCAGATATGATTGGCAATCTGCACTGTAACAGTTCTGCAGAGCACACACTGTAGGCCTGACAGAGCTGCTTGATGGACACTGACTGGCTGCTATTAGCTTACACTGGAAACCTTTTTTCTTTGTAAAAGCACGCTATAGAGACACCAGATATGAGTGGCAACTGTCAAAGTATGCTGGCACAGGTCTACAGAGCACACGCTGAAGGAGGCCTGACACCAAGACGCTTGCAGACAACTAACTGCTCTTCTATTACAGTGAAAAAAAATTATTTTTTTTTAATCTAAAGCTTAAGCTATTGTAAAAACAAATATGAGTGGTGGCACTGGGCAAGAGGGCACAGTATCCACTGTGAACCTCACACAGAAGCTGGCAGGCAGGCAGGCAGGCAACTGCTCTTCTATTACAGTGGGAAATTTTTTTTTATTTTAAAAGCACGCTATAGAGACACCAGATATGAGTGGCAACTGTCAAAGTACGCTGGCACAGGTCTGCAGAGCACACGCTGAAGGAGGCCTGACACCCAGACGCTTGCAGACAACTAACTGCTCTTCTATTACAGTGAAAATTTTTATTTTTTTTATCTAAAGCTTAAGCTATTGTAAAAACAGATATGAGTGGTGGCACTGACTGTACAAATGGGCAAGACATCCAGCCTGACACAGAAGCTGGCAGGCAGGCAACTGCTCTTCTATTACAGTGAAAAAATATATATTTTTTTTAATCTAAAGCTTAAGCTATTGTAAAAACAGATATGAGTGGTGGCACTGGGCAAGTGGGCACAGTATCCAATGTGAACCTCACACAGAAGCTGGCAGGCAGGCACCTGCAATTACATTACACAAAAAAAAAAAAAAAAAGCAGCCTGATGTTCTAGCCCTAAAAAGGGCTTTTTGGGGTGCTGTCCTTACAGCAGAGATCAAATGAGTCCTTCAGGATTGTAGTGGACACTGAATACCCTAGCCTAGCTATCAATTTCCCTATCTAATCAGCAGCAGCTAAACTTTCCCTCCTCTCACTAAGCATGCAGCTTCAGAATGAATCGAAAATGGATGCTGGGAGGGAGGTTGGAGGGTGTGGAAGGGAGGGAGTGCTGCTGATTGGCTGGAATATGTCTGCTGACTGAGAGGCACAGGGTCAAAGTTTGCCCAATGATGACGAATAGGGGGCGGATCGAACTGCGCATGTGTCCGCCCGCCGCGGCGAACGCGAACACGCTAAGTTCGCCGGGAACTGTTCGCCGGCGGACAGTTCGGTACATCACTAACTCTAATGTTCTCCATTAAAGACATTCTAAAACAGAGGTTTTTTTTTTTTTAAAAGGGGGGGGGGGGCGGGGTATTAAAGTGTTTCTTAAATTCGTAAATGAATAATGAAGGCTGACAAAATATCACAAATTGTTTAAGATTTGGAGATTGCATTATCAGTACAATCAATATACTGTCCTAAGTAACTATATGTCCATAACACGGTGTAAAACACTCTTAAAATAAGTGAGAAATGCTAAGTGTTAATCTATCAAAAGGAGTCCTAAGAACTCATCCATATAATCTAAATAGTGAATTGTCTTCATAACAATCTGTCATAATCTATTAAGTGATGATCCTATCAGTGAGTAATACATAAAATATCTTTTTGGGGGTGGGGGTAAGAGAGGGGGTAAAGATGGACTATGATTACCTAGTCCAGCATCCCTATACTTTTCAATCTAGGTATATCTTCCAAAGGATCGTTGACAATTGCATTTTTCCATTGTGCCAAATTATCAATTTAGTGGGAAATCCCCATCTGTAATTTATATTCTTTGATCTGAGCTGTGATGTTAAATCTTTAAAACATCTTCTTTCTGTTCTAGAAGCTAGTGAGAGGTCTGGAAATACCAATATCCATTCATATTTTTTGTCTCTTAAATGTGGATTAAGTCTCAATTGTTTCAGAAATAAGTCTTTTACAGAAGAGTTTAAAAACCTAATTATTAGGCGTGGTCTGGCGCAGGACGGTGATGGCTGCCTAAATCGAAGGCTCCGTCCCCAGATGCCCTAAAATAGCAAAATACAGCTACTGATGCCATCCATGGGGCGCACTAAACGCACCCAAATGACCCCATCTACTCCCCGGACACAAGGGGGTGTCCCCTCGGCCTCAATCAGGGGATACCTCCAAACGCCAGCGATCTTGGCGGCGAGCATCGAGGCCTCCAATATGGCGCCGGCTTTTCCCAGCTCCTCTGCATCGGAAGTAGAATCGCTGGCGGCAAATGACACCCTTACACCGACGACGCCTGACTGGTACGCATTATTCGCTTCCTTACCGAAAAAAGAAGATTTTCAACACATGGTAGAAGAGGTGAAGGGTACGCTTCATGCAGAGGTCTCCTCGATCCGCACGTCGCTAGCAACACTGGAAACCCGCGTCAGCGCGCTGGAAGAACAGAGAACCCAGGAGACAGGACTGGGCCTGGACCCAGCAACCGCCCGTCAACAAGCGGTGCAAATTACAGACATGAGGATGCATATAGAGGACCTCGATAATCGAAGTAGAAGAAATAACATACGGGTGAGAGGCCTCAGAGAAACCTCGGAGCAGGAAGACTTGAGAGGGCTACTTACTCGCCTATTTAATAGAATTCTGGGAAGGCCGCAAGAGGCAAGGATAGTGATGGACAGGGCGCATAGGGCTCTGCGGCCGCGACCGCCGCCGGATGCACCGCCACGAGACGTAGTATGCAGACTCCAAGACTACCAGCTGAAGACGGACATTATGCTGAGGGCACGAGCGGAGAGGTCTTGGAGGTTTGAGGGCCACCTGATAGAGCTATTCAACGACCTGTCTCATCTCACCCTACAGACCCGAAGAGCATTACGCCCTGTGACAGCGTTGCTGCAACAAGAATGCATCCGTTACCGGTGGATGTTCCCGTTCGCCCTCTCAGCAAAAAGGGGCAATACAGAGGCCTTCATCCGCACACCAGAAGACGTCAGACCCTTTTTGGAGGCCCTGGGGCTCCCGGACATACAGGTACAGAACTGGCTTAAATGCCCCCTGAATGAACGGAACACGGGGCTGCCGGTAAGCCGAAGACAGCACACAGATGGGGTGAGTGGAGTGGAATTATCCTTGCTCCCCCATGCCAACCCAGAGGAATAAGCATCGAGGAGCAGGCGGCGGACTGGTAAAAGGACTGCGGCTACCTGGAAAAGGGACATGGACACTGGGACTTTGCCATAGACTGTACCACAAGCCACACCACACACCCTCACATAAATACACACCGACATACGCATAAGCAAATCATACACACATCTCCACACCTTCACGTCCATACACCCTGTCATAAGCCTAAACACAGAAGATACACATCAGCACACATTCTACACTCCCGATGGACACTTCATCACCAACAGCTGGCGGAAATTGTTAGTTGGATCCTGGGAGCAGTTGGGGACTCTGTCGGGAGGGGGGGGGATTTACACGGGGGGAGAGGGGGGATTTCAAGGGGGGGGACGGGTATTGGAGGGGCCACCATGAACAGGGTCAGAGGAGGGAGTGGGGGGGGGAATGGAGGAGAAGGGGCAAAGCAGGCTTGGGGTCAGCACCGAGAGGGGGCTGGGAGCTAGGCAGTAACAAAGAAAGGTCGCACGCAGGAGGGGTGAGGCAGCGACACTTGGCCTCAGTGGTACAGATCGGGGGGGCGGAGGAGGGGGGTGGGAAGGGGAGGAGGGAGGGGGGGAGGAGGGAGAGAGGGGGGTGGGAGCGGGGTGAGTCTCCCAGGGTGATGGCGGGTTGACAGCTGCTCTAATTGAGGAGGGAGCGCCCACCGGCGAAAGGGGTTCCCCTCACCGGGACCGGTGCTGGGTACCTCAAACGGGGGCCGGCTACACGGACACGGGGGGGCGGGGGAGCGGAGAGGGAGGGGGAGTGGAACACTACGCTGCATGATGGGCAGCCATGGGGGGGAGAGAGGTGAACTTCCCATGACTTGCCACATAAGGGGGGGGACTGAGGGTAGAGGGAAGAGCTGACAGAACCTGCTCTCATGGAAAGGGGGGAGGACGGGGACAGGGGGCGTCAGTGGCAGCGACTCCTCGGAGAGGGATACGCTGCCTGAATCCACCAGTGACACATAGGAGAAGGCACGTACACAATAGACATTACCCAAAGGGGCCACCAGGGGGCCGCAGACACTTAACCAGGCACTACCGGGTACAGCTAGATATCTCAGTATACACACATAGAGGACACCACACCCAGACACTCTTAGACCATAAACCAGAACTAGACTAGGGAGGAATAGGAAGGGGTCGCAGACCTAGGATGCAGAGCAATAGGAAAGGCCGCATGGAGGGGGAGGGGGAGACAAAAGGGAGAGAAGGGGAAAGAAGGGATAAGGACGTTCCCACAGGACAGGAGGGACGGATACCAGCCTGTTTCGGACGAACTGACCCGGGACGACATAATCAAGTTTCCATAACCATGGATGGCACACTTAGCCAGGGATACGCCAAAGGGGAAATGTTTTCCCATACTACCACAACTGAGACGCTAATCACTCTGACCTACTAGGACCGAACGCTAGGGCACGGGGACGGATAACCATTGTAGACAAACCGGACACTTCCCCACGGGCGTACTGCCGTATACCTGAGGACAGGTGTAGAGGAGGGACACCCCCCAGACACCTAAGGACTCAGTGGCACATAGCCCCTGTTAGGGTCGTCAAGAGACGACGCAACACTTAGCTGCGGATCAACAGAGGGACCGGGAGGGGGGAGGAGAAGAAGTAGAGCAAACTCAGTCCGAGGGGCTCCCACCTGCCCCACTACTATACTTGGCATCCCCCCATTTATTTATTTTTATTTTTTTCCCCCGCCCCTTGCCGTTCCCCCCCCCCCCACCTGCTGCCACCAAGGAACGCGATCGGAGCAAAGTCCGCTGGCGGGAAGATGCCGCACGGCACACCGCGCACCGGGGGGGGGGGATCCCATAGAGGGGATGGTGATATACACAATGAATGCACGGGGACTTAACTCCCCCCAAAAGAGAGCAAGGGCCCTTAGGGAACTGAGGGCACTGAAAGTGTCAGTAGCTTTCTTTCAGGAGACTCACTTTGTGGAAAGCCAGGCACCCAGATTTTCTAACAGATATTACCAACAGGGATTCTTTGCCAATAACCCATCATCCAAGACCAAGGGAGTGGCGATCCTCTTCTCCACAGAGGCACCCTTCCAGATGGAGGCAGAACAGAAGGAGGGACAGGGAAGATATCTCT
Organism: Pelobates fuscus; assembly: GCF_036172605.1. Taxonomy (NCBI): domain Eukaryota; kingdom Metazoa; phylum Chordata; class Amphibia; order Anura; family Pelobatidae; genus Pelobates; species Pelobates fuscus. Next base: position 370,146,105 of record NC_086318.1, read on the forward strand.
TTCTTAAAGGAATAATTCACCAGACGAAATTCACGTTTGCAAACATATACTTACCGAACAAAGGGCAGAAGATCTTCCTGAAGAAGACACTGGAATCCTTAGAACAATTTGGAGAGGGCATAATAGTGATGGGGGGGACCTAAATGTTCCTCTGGTACCACAACTGGACACATCATCCGGAAAGACGACACTCCCAGACCACATCATACGAGGCGTTAAAACCCTTCTCCATGAACACCAGCTCATGGACTGCTGGCGCACTTTAAACCACAATTCTAGGGATTACACCTACTATTCGACGGCTCACAGCTCCTACTCGCGGCTGGACTACCTCTTCCTGCAACATCGGACACTAGACAGCCTAGTCTCAGCCAGAATAACGCCCATGACGTGGTCGGACCACGCACCGGTGCTCATAACCATTACGCACCCAAGACCCACCCAAAAACAATGGATTTGGAGACTGAACGAAAAGCTCCTTGAGCACCCAACAATACATGCAGACATCCTTGAGAACCTGACGCAGTTCTTTCAGACAAACACCACACAGGGATCCAACCCAGCCACGATATGGGAATCTCATAAATGCCTGATCCGGGGACTACTGATTCAACATGGAGCACGTCAAAAACGGCTCCGGGCGCAAAAGATATTGGATCTTATTGCACACATAGCGGAATTGGAGGACGAACACAAAAGCAAGATGGGTGACGAAGTATACAAACGACTGATGGCGACCAGAGCGGAACTACAATCAAAACTACTGGCGAGGATCCAATTTCTATTCAAGCTAGCCAGGAAATCGTTCTACGAATACGGTAACAAGTGCAGCAGAATGCTTGCCAGAGCCCTGCGAGCCAAACGACAAAAAAGCTTGGTACAAACCATTAGTTACGAAAATGAGACTCACAAGACCCCCAAGACGATAGCAGAAGCCTTCCGGAAATACTATGCTGCGCTCTACCAACTACCATCACGGGGGGGACGGACGGAGGAGGAACTACAGAACGAGCGGAGGAGATGTAGGGAATATGTGTCGCGCCACATTGCCTCCGAACTGCCCACGGAGGTGACGGAGGCACTGGAGGAACACATCACAGTGGAGGAGGTGCTTAGGGCAGTAAAACTAGCCAAAGCGGGAAAGAGCCCAGGGCCGGATGGGTACACAGCAAAATACTACCGGACATATGCGCAAGTCCTGGCTCCACATCTTCCGGAGATGTTCAACTCGATCAGGACAGGGGGGAATTTGGATCCAAACACGCTTATGGCACATGTGGTCGTACTGCCAAAGGAGGGGAAGGACGGGACGGACTGCGCCAGCTACAGGCCGATCTCCCTGTTGAACGCCGACCTGAAACTTTTCACAAAGATTCTGGCGCTCCGCATTCAGCCATATCTGCCGGACCTGATACATCCGGACCAGGTGGGATTTGTGAGAAACCGCGAGGCCGGTGACAACACGGTGAAAGTGATCAACCTGGTGCACGCGGCACAACAGCGAACCACCCCGGCGCTGCTGATATCGACGGATGCGGAAAAGGCGTTCGACAGGGTAGATTGGAACTTCCTGATGGCAACGCTGACGCAAGTGGGCTTCGGACCCCACATGATGTCCTGGATTGGGGCTCTATACAGATGTCCTGCGGCTAAAGTCCTGGTAAATGGCGTATTGTCGCAACCATTTGATATCCGGAATGGGACGCGACAGGGATGCCCCCTGTCGCCCCTGTTATTCATCCTCAGTTTGGAACCGTTCCTGAACGCAATACGAGCCAACACCAGTATAAAGGGCATAGGAGGGACGTGGGGAGAGAGTAAGATCTCGGCGTATGCCGATGATCTCCTCTTCACGATTACGAACCCGCAGCCATCACTCCGGGAGATTATGAAAGAGTTTGAGGAATACCACCTCCTCTCAAATCTAAAAATAAATTACAAAAAATCAGAAATCCTAAATGTAGGTTGCGACCGAAGTACGGTACGGAAAATTCCCCTTTCAATGGTGCGCAGAAGCCCTCGGATACTTGGGGGTACGGATTCCGGAAAAACTATCTGAGATATACAGGCTCAACTTCCTACCGCTCATGGGAAGAATCCAAAGGGACCTTCAACAATGGACGCTACCACATATCACGTGGCTGGGGAGGATAAGTGTTCTGAAAATGAACGCCCTCCCAAGACTCTTATACATCCTACAGACGCTGCCGGTGGACATACCAAGGGAGTTTCTGGTCAAGATACGTCGAACATTCGTCCAATACGTGTGGAACAGGAGGCAAGCACGCCTGAACCACGGGATCCTGACTCGGGACTGCCGGACCTCACTAAATACAGATGGGCGGTGCACCTACAGAGGATAGTGGAGTGGATACAGGCCCCATCGGGGAAGCTCTGGATAGCCATAGAGGGAAGCTTCTCGGACACCCCACTGACGGTGTTTCCATGGATACCAACAGGGGCGAAAGGGACGATACCACGAGATCACCCGACTATCAAGGCCACGATGGCCGTGTGGAAGACACTGGCCCAAAGAGTAACTCTATTGCCGGAGGTGTCCCCACTACACCCTATAGCGGAGAACCCACTATTCCCACCAGCAGCATCGCCGCAGTACTTGACAACGCTGGGACTACCAACGAAGTGTAGACTCCAACATATACTTACAGATAGGGGACTGAAACCCCTAGCGGAACTACCAGCCCCGGAACAACAAAGATTTCTGACCCAGTACCGATACCATCAACTGACAAGCTATGTTAAATCCATTCCGAACCTGAGCTCGGCAAACAGAACATTGACGACATACGAAACATAAGACCAAAAGCCCACACTGGAGAAGGAACCAGACCCAGCTCAGAGTCTGGACTTAACTGACAGATACTAGAAGGGGTAGAGAACAAGGGGCGAGGATTACCCCCTGCAATCCACAGCTATGAATGCAAATAGGTTCCGAAAGGAACAACACACACAGGGAATTGAAACACACCACCAAAGGTGGGCACTCCTGGCCCATCTTACCGAACTGTACACACATGCTGTATAAGCAAGAGAAATAAGCTGTTGGAAGCAAGAAATATTGTGTGAATACTTGTAAAACTCTGTACGTTGGTTACAATAAAACGCTTTAATAACTAAAAACCTGATTATTACATCTCTAGGTGAGGAGGAGGAATGCCTATTTCTAATATAAATTATATGGCATCTCTCTAAAGGGAATAAGGTCAACTGGTGTGCATCAACATATTGGGCAATAAATTCAGTCACATAACCAGATACATCTTCATTTTTTATATCCTCCGATATACCTTTAAGTCTTACAATATTTTGATGAGACCTATCTTCTAGCTGTGTTAATTTGGAATCCATCTCTTTTAAATGATTTCTTAAAACTATATTCTGAGTCTGAAGGTGAGTAACCTCTGAGCTTGTTTTTCAAGTTCACTATTTTGCTCTACTAGTTTAGAATTAAGAATGGATATCTGTTCAATTACTTCCGCTAGATTTTGTTTTAAATCTTTTTTAAGCTTTTTTTGTAAATTCGTTATTGGCTCTGGGGAAGATTCTGGGGGTGATTTCTTTGCTTGAACTTCCTCTGAAGGTCTTCTAAAGAAATTGGGATTTGCTACATTCTGAATTAGGGGAATAGTACACATTAATATGTTTATTTTTTTCAATGTTTCCTGCTGATGGACGTTTTTCTGGATGCACGTTTTGAAGATCAAAGGAGAAAAGAAAAAAATAGAGAAAAAATAAATAAATTAAAAAAAATAAAGAAAAATAATCAATTAATGATATATGAAGTGGGTATCAAATATTTTAACGAGTGTTATAGAACTAGATGGAAAGAGATTAAAAAAAATGTCCAGCAAACGTGGCTTCCTGGCTTCTTTCTTCTCTTAATTCTTCTGCTCTTTATATATATTACTCTGAACCAACCAGCCTGGCAACCAGGAATAGCCTGAGAAATCCAAACATATGAACCAAAACTTGCTTGATCAGGGAGTAAGAGTAAGTTCTTAACAAGCAGTTTGTTCCTCGGGTAGATAACTGCTTACTTTATTCAGGATATTAGCGCTGTGTGTTTCTGCACTTCACGGTCTTGTAAAATATCACTGTCCCATTATAAAGCTTTATCTTGCTCTTTAAATCTTCCTCTAATCTGGTCCCGCAGTCTCACTACTAGACTTTACTCCACTTGGTTTCCCTCTTATTTTCTTTCACTGACGAGTCCTTCCTTTTCCTTCAATTTAATTGGAAGCAATTTTAAAAAGTAGGAGGTTACTGGGAAGACGCTTTAAGAGGTCGCCTCTCCTTGTAGCTTAACTTGTATCAAATATTAGTTCACAAGTATATTTGTTTATTCCTTTTTTTTCTTTTTTTTTTTAAGCGAGGAGGCTAGAGATAATATTCATTTGCTTCTGCCGTTACTAAGGAGCTGTAACTCACTCGCAGACCCTGCAATATATAGCTTTGATGCAAACCGCAATATTATTCCAGCTAGACACATCAAAAGTCAGCTCAGTAGCAAAAACTCACTCGCTCCGGTCAGTTCACCTCTGCCGGCAACCCTCAGGTCCCAGGGCTCAAGACTCCCAGTTGACCCGCCGCCACCTCCGGACCGATCAGGAGTTCGTCCACCACCATCTCCAAACAGTTGCAATATTACAATGGAGGGACAGTATATTTATGCCAGAGTATATAAAAAAACCCTAGCATTCCTTGCGGCTCTCTTACCTCACACCCTCGCTTCTCCCTTCACCACACAGCCACGTCTACGACGGCACATTCCTACGTCATCACCTCTGCTGCTTGAAAAGCAGGGGGATGTGTCTCGGATCTTCATAAGGTACATTGCATTTTTTGTATTGAACAAAATAAAATCCCTTATTTTTACCTTTTCTCCTCTATTGTGTTACAACTTCATAAGCATTGTCCACAACCGAACAAGCCTTTGTTGTGATTTTAAAAATATATACTTTTTTTAAATCTTCTTTTATACAGCTTCTTTCCAGTTTATATTTTATGTTACTAGCACCCCCTTTCCTTGGGTGGATGATAAACGTTTTTAGGGTAAAACATTTATAAGTAAAAGATCCTGAAGCAAAATGGGCCAATATTTAGAATTAATATTGTATTGCCTTATTTTCACTACTTTAACTGTATATTAACGGGATCTACTTTATGTTCTTTCAGATTTTTCATTACCAGTAATTCCTTCATATCTTTCCTCTCTACTTCATGATTGCTGTTATAATTGATTAGCTTCATTTCCCTTCTCTAAAAAGTATTTTTTGTTTATTTTTTCTGCTTGAAATTTAAAAATGTATCTTAAATTTAAAAACAAATTAGCACAACTGGGAGCAAACCTGGTCTCTATAGCCATTCCTTGAATTTGTTAAAAATAATTATCATACCAAATGAAGTTATTTTCTAAAATGAGTTTAATCTTTTTCAGTATTAAATCTATCTATGTTTTTACATATTCCCCAGACTCATTTAAAAAAATATTCCACCACTTCACGTGTTGTATTATGAGGGATGTTACTATAAAAACCACTTACATTGCGCATTACTAGAGTCCAATTATTTTTCCACTCTATATTACTAATTGCGTTCCTCAGTTGTTTGTTTTTTCTTATTAATGGTTGGAGATACAGATCCATGTACTCTGAAAACATGAATGAGCAGTAGACATGTGCAATTCGTTTCGGTCCGAATATGAATTCGGACCAATTTCGGGCATTTCGGACATTCGGGTACTTCCGAATGTCCGAATTGCCGAAGTGCCGAGGTCCCGAAGTTCCGAAATTACAGAATTTCCGAAGTGTCGAAGTGACGAAGTGCCGAAGTTCAGAAGTGCTGAAGTGCCGAAGTTCCGAAGTTGCCGAAGTTCCGAAGTGTCAAAGTTCCGAAGCACAGTATTGCCTAAGTACTAATATACTTACCGAGTGAAAGAAGAAGAATGTTACATTGTATACCATTTTAAATAAAAAGTATACAAACATAGCCAGGATTCACCTGTAAGCATTTGCAACACTTACAACAATCAAATAACATACATTCATATAAAATGTAAGTTACTTGGCCAGTCAATGTAATGACAGGAATGAATAAGTAGATAACTCCCTAATTCCCACGGCATTAGGGAGCTATCTACTAAAAGGCTGAAAGACCTAAATTGGTATTTCAGCCAAATTTACTAATACTAAGTAAAGATTACTTAGTATTAGTAAATTATGCCCCTACTCGCTATACCGTGAGTACGGGCATGTCTATTAAACAGTGAGCAGCCTGTGGCTGCTCACTGTTAAAAAAAAAAAAAAGGTCCCCCTTCCCGAGCCCCCACCCGCGCTTTTAAACTAAAGGGGGGAACAAATGCCCACCCCCGCCCCCACCCCTGAGCGGCGGGTGGGGGCCCTAAATTATAATAAGGGTGGGGACCTAATGTCCTCCCCCCTGGCCCCAACCCCTGAGCGGTGGGTGGGGGCCCTAAATTATAATAAGGGGGGACTTAATGTCCTCCCCCCTGGCCCCTACCCCTTACCTGTCAGTCTCTTCATTTACCTGTCGGAGCACTCTGATTGGATGGCTTAAACCCACCAATCAGAGTGCTCTGAGCCTAATTGCAGGGCGGGGCAAGGTTTTATAAGCCTTCCCCCACCCTGCAGAGCTCAGTCTGTGCGGAGCCCTCCATGGGTGAAGAAGGATTATTATTTTTTGCGCTCGTTTTTTTTCTTTTTTTTTTTAATTGCGTCGGTTATTATGGTTTTTTATTTGGCCTTTTTTGGGGCTGAAAAAAGAAGATTTTAGAAGAAAGAAAACATTGAATGTTAAGGGGGGTAGGTAGGGGTTTGGGGACCCCTAGTCACCTGAGGGGGAGGAAATTTTTTTTAGGGCCCCCACCCGCTCAGGGGTTTGGGGCTGGGGGGGAGGACATTAGGTCCCCCCTTTATTAGTATTTAGGGCCCCCACCCACTGCTCAGGGGTGGGGGCCAGGGGGGAGGACATAAGGCCCCCCGTATTAGTATTTATGGGCCCCCACCCGCCGCTTAGGGGTGGGGGCCAGGGGGGAGGACTTTAGGTCCCCCCCTTTTTAGTATTTAGGGCCGCCACCCGCCGCTCAGGGGTGGGGGCCAGGGGGAGGACATTAGGTCCCCCCTTATTAGTATTTAGGGCCCCCACCCACCGCTCAGGGGTGGGGGCCAGGGGGAGGACATTAGGTCCCCCCCTTATTCCAATTTAGGGCCCCAACCCGCCGCTCAGAGGTGGGGGCCAGGGGGAGGACATTAGATGCCCATCCTTATTAGTATTTAGGGCCCCCACCCACCACTCAGGGGTGGGGGCCAGGGGGGAGGACAATAGGTCCCCCCCATCATTTTACTTAAGGGCCCCCACCATCCAGGGGGCCTATTTTTTTAAACAGTGAGCAGCCACAGGCTGCTCACTGTTTACTAGACATGCGAGTAGGGGCAAAATTTACTAATACTAAGTCATTTTTACTTAGTATTAGTAAATTTGTCTGAAAGACCAATTTAGGTCTTTCAGCCTTTTGGTAGATAACTCCCTAATACCGTGGGAATTAGGGAGTTATCTACTAAGCGGCTGCAATAGAAGTCCTGAAGTGCCGTAGTCCAGAAATTCCGAAGTGTTGAAGTGCCGAAGTTCTGAAGTTCCGATGTGCTGAAGTTCCGAAGTGCCGAAGTTCCGAAGTGCTGAAGAGCCGAAGTTCCGAAGGTGCCGAATTTCCGAAGTGTCGAACTGCCCAAGTGCCGAAGTTCCGAAGTGCTGAAGTGCTGAAGTTCCAAAGTGTTGAAGTGCCGAATTGTCGAAGTCCCGAATTGCAAAAATTCCGAATTTCGGAATGCCGAACCGAACCGAAAATTTTACCCATGCACATGCCTAATGAGCAGCATCAATTCGAAATTTTATAGGTTTCCCTGATGGGTTACATATATCCTTGTGCACTTTAGGTAGGGAATAAAACACTAGGATTTTTGGATCCTTAATATATATCTAAGCATATTTGTTTATTCAAAATTGCTTGTAAAATAACTGTGTTTAAAAAAAAAAGTAAAAATATTTTTTACTCCACCTGTGGGGTTGTAGTGTAATTTCTTATAGGTACGGTCATCATTTAAAATTCTTCACGTTTCTATAGCATATTTATCTTTGGCAATTGAAACAATTCTCCTTCGCTTATCTGCTGGTTTTATAATTTCTTTTGGAAGTTCTTGTTACTCTTGCAAAACCTTTTTATTACTTTGTTTTGCTAAAAATTTTCATCTCCCCATTACCATGGTCTCAAAAGTAATGATCTCGTCTGAGATGATATTTCAAGGGTAAAAAGTAGATTTTTCTGTAAATTATGTATGTTTAAATCTTTGAGTATTCTCCCGAAGAAACTACTTTCTACCGCAGAGTTTTTCATGAAATATTTATTTAAACATAGTTTCCTCTTGAAAATTAGAAGCAAATTTTAACCCCTTCTGTAAAACTTTAATGCGGTCATTATTCAAAATTTTGCCAATGAAATTATAAATCCCTTCTAAACTTATAGTCTCTCTTATTTCCCCAATAAAGATTTCAGATTTAATGATATATGTTTAGAATGTGAAAATTATAATGAAAAGTGTCTTTAAACCATTAAAACGAAGCATATACCTTTATTGGGAGAACCAACTGCCACTATTCTCCATGTTTGGAGAATGCACCGAAAGGGTAACTACTGAGGATGAGAAGATATTGTACAGAAAGAGAAGTTTTTAAAATGTAAGCAGAACAAAATAGAACATTTTACAGAAAGAATATGAAGTTGATCATTTAGAAGAAGCAATCAATTCAATGTCTTCTTTCTTCTTTTCTTTTTTTTCTTCAGCCCCCAAAAAGGGCAAATAAAAATCCATAATACCTGCCGCAACTGTTCTTTGGCTTATAACACTCTGATTGGTACTTTTTTGAAAGCAACCAATCAGAGTGTTATAAGTCAAATTACACAGCATGGGAAAATTCCAAGCCAACCAATCAGAGTGCTGTGACATGTAAATGTAGAGACTTACCTGTCAGTCTCTTCATTTACCTGTCAAAGCACTCTGATTGGTTGGCTGGAATCAGAGAGCTCTAAATCAAATTGCTGGGCGTGGGTAGCATAGGGGGGCATGGTTTTTATTACAAGGAGGTTGCTGGTAGCGCTGCCGGCTCCTTCCTTGCTTTTATTTTTTTGTGCATGCGCAGTGCTATTTTCATCCTAAAGAACAAAAACTAATTTTTTAATTTTAAAATTTTTTTTTTAATGAATTTTGTTCGAAAACGAATGGTTTACGGACGAAATTCGGGATTGACGAATTACATTTCTATTTAGTACGAAATCATTCATACAAAACGAAAATTTCACTGGTGCACATGTCTATCATTTGTTGCTACACAGTCTCCACTTTTATTACCAAGGATATTGCTGCATTATTATGGTTGGAGTACACTGAAGATGCTTATGTGCAAGTTTTAGAGCCACATATAAAGGCTCCATCTCATGTGAGTGTATTGGCTTTAATATTGGACATAGTATAACTCTACGCTGGTCTTTTATTACTTTGTTGCAAGTACATAAAATAAATAGAAAAGAAGGAGTAGTCTATTGAAACCATTGAGGGGCGTCGCCACTTTATCATGTCCCACAGCACATATAAGGAGGGCTAATTTTTATTTTTTTAACATATGTTCATGTAAATGGTCATTTTGAACTATATGATTTAGCACTGACATACTTTTTTTTTTTTATTATTTTTTTTTTTTTCAGGGTTTGGAAGACACTTACATTTTTGTGTAAAATGTCACCATTTAATTTATTAAAGCTAACAGAAAACAAATTTAAAAAAACAACACCTTTTTATATGGGTTATCTAGTGAGACGTATACATACATTACACAAGCAGCCCATTATTTCACACTCCATACACAACACGCCATGCATATTTAAGGGTTAATACGTTAAATGAGAGTGTGACTCCAGGCATGACATCCATGGCAGTATACCATGATACAGATAACGACCATGTGTCAGAAGGGTTAACTTAGCCTCATATTCCTTGTTCAATTATGTAGTGCTTAGTTATCTGAAGTTGTTGTAGTAGAGAATCCACAGGTTCAATAGGGTAGTCACATAAGGGTAGGTTAATTGGAGCAGGAACAAAATATATAAAAATACGTTTTGGGTTTGCATGGGTTTGAGGTGCATTGGCTATAGATCACTAACAAACATTAATGTTAAACCTAGGAAGTATTATTAATTAAAAAGTGTTAAGTGTGTGTGTGTTTAATAAAATATAGAATCATAGAAACATAGAATGTGACGGCAGATAAGAACCATTCGGCCCATCTAGTCTGCCCAATTTTCTAAATACTTTCTTTTTTTTTTTTTTTTAATTCTTTATTTTTGGTATGCAGGGATGTACAACAGTGCCTGTGTAGCCACAACAGCTTTGTCAGGCTCAAGTTACATAAACATATGGTAGTAGTATTGTGGCACGATAAGTATGCATACATTTTTTAGTAAAACAGGTTAAACAATAATGATATACTAAGTCGTGGTAAAGTAAACAGCACGTTTGAGTTTTTAGGTATATCAAGTTAAGTACATGTTAATAAACGTTATAACTGAGCTATACATGCTATTTGAATAAGTATGATACAGTTTTTAAGTTTCAGGCTTATTTGACAGTGTCAGGTGCAGATTTCTCCACACTGCTTAATAGTGACCACCAGGGGGCAGCAAGTCACCGAGCTGGCCAGTTTAAGCTTTCATATAGGCTTAGGCAACTTTTACTGCTATCTATACATGTTCTTAGATAGTAGAACAAAATGGCACGCAATTAAACAGCACATTTTGATTATTATATCATGCTTCATTATCATGCTATACATGAAAAGTGTATTAATGCAAGAACTACGCTGCTAGACAGTAGATTTCAGACTGATCCATTATAAGTTTTGCTTATGAACTTTGAGCTGAAACAAAATGGTTCACATCTGACTGTGGTTTTTCAAAAAATAAATCATAAAGCAACTATCACCATTGTGAGGTAGTGTAAGCATGTGGGTGAAATATGCAAACTATAGCATTAAACTGCTTTGTCCTTTAAATGAAATTATAGCAATAGTAACACAAAAGAAAAAGACATTTATGTGAGAAACATTAAGGGTGGTCGACAGATATACTTGTGCTGGTGTCCGTTTGGGGTCGGCAGTTAGGCAGGGTCTGGGTCTCAACCAATGCCTCTGGTAGGCCACCCCGAGCAGTCCTTTTCTAGTCCAGCTGTAAGGCTTACTTGATGGGGGGGATCTCCGTGAGCTCCATATTCCTCCATCGCTCTCCCTCTCCAACCCAGGTCGGCGTTTCGTGCAGCATGAAGGCTGGTACCTGGTGGTGTCAGGGAGCTCTGTTTGGTGTTGTAGCCTGGGCTATACGTCTCCCTGTGGGGCTGTTGGATTCCTCTTTTGAAAGAGGGTCTCTGCGGGGGAGCTCTGCGAACCGATTTACCCCCTGGAGTCGACCTGTGTTGCAGCCTCTGTATTGGGCGTTTATGGAGTGAAGTCTTGCCTGCTCTCTGCCTGTGTGGGCTAGGTACCTGCGGCTGGGGTGTTTGGCGGTTGCTAATGCTGGATGGAGCCCTGCGCACCTCCTGTCAGGGTACCTGTGGTCTCTACCTCCAAAAGAGGTAGAGACTTAGCTGTTCCACCATCCAGACGGTCTGATGACTCCCTTCCCCGCGGTCTATCCGGTCATGCAAGGCCGGCCGCGAGGGAGTGACTGCCTTTTACACCATCTAGGCAGGAAGTCATCATCAGGACACTCCCCCGGATCGACCTGTCAGTCAATTGCTGCAGGACCAATCAGGACGTCTCGGAGGTGTGGTTACTGCTCTGAACAGGGTATTTAACAGAGCTTCCTTCATTAGCTCATTGCCCTGTCGTGGTTCTAGCTTGTTCTAGTCACTCAGTGCTTGTGTATTCTATTATCCCTTTTGGTTTTGACCCGGCTTGTTTACCTTACTCTGCTTATCTCTGTTACCCTTGATTCGGCTTGTCTCTCGCTTACCTGTCTTCTGTTACCCTCGACCTCGGCTTGTCTTTGACCATTCTATACGGTACTACTTACGTTAGTCCGGCCATTCTAAGGTCCGGTATACGTATCTGGCTACTGTTTGTACTCTGCGTGTTGGATCCCTGTCCCGATCCTGACATTACGACAGGGCCAATGGATCCTGCAAGTACAAACAGTCAGCTGGCTTCTCCTGATCCTAGGTTTGAAGCCATGGATCACAGAATGGATCAGATGGCGCTTGCGCTACAGGCTCTATTATCTCATGCCAATAACCCACCAGAGGAGATACGTAATACCCCTGTTTCTCCTGTCAGTTTAGGTCTAGAGGTAGCCACAGTGGGTGCTTCTTCTCGCATTACCCCCCCAGTACGCTATGGTGGGGCTCCTGAGAAGTGTTGTGGTTTTTTAAACCAAATTAGTATCCACTTTGAATTGCAACCCCGCTCTTATCCTACAGATAGGGCAAAGGTAGGATTTATTATCACCCTACTTATTGAGAAAGCTCTGAGATGGGCCAACCCACTATGGGAGAACGATAACCCATTAGTGTATAACTATAACGCATTTGTAGCTGCTTTTAGAAGAACATTTGATCCTCCAGGTAGAAAGGTTAATGCAGCCAGATTACTGTTGCGCCTGAGACAGGAGAACCGAACACTGGTGGATTATGCACTAGAGTTCAGGTCTCTGGCGTCAGAAGTCAAGTGGAATGAGCAGGCGTATATGGATGTATTTTTGAATGGCCTATCTGAAGTAATCCTTGATGAGGTTGCTACCAGAGAACTCCCTGAGAATTTAGAAGATTTAATTTCGTTCATCTCTCGTATAGATGAACATTTAAGAGAGAGACAGAACACTCGAGAGAGGAACCGGAGACCTTCTTTTAGGTTAGCCCCCGCTTTTCCAAGTCCTGACTCCACGGTATCTTTGCTTCCTGAACCTATGCAGATAGGTTATACCCGCCTCTCTGAGGAGGAAAGACAGTACAGGAGAAGAGAGGGTTTGTGTATGTATTGTGGAGCCAAGGGTCATTTACTCTCGAACTGTCCTAACCGTCCGGGAAACGCTCGCACCTAAGTCTCTCTAGAGGACAAGCCTTGGGTGTTTCTATTTTGTCCTCTACTCCTAATTATAAAGATCACAGGCTTCTGCTACCAGTTTCCTTAACTTGGGAGAAGGAAGTAGTAAGGGCTATGGCATTGATAGATTCCGGTGCTGCTGAGAATTTTATCGACCAAGCCTTTGCTATTAAGAACAATTTCCCATCCCAGCTAAGGGAGACACCCTTGGCCGTTGAGGCCATAGATGGTAGACCACTACTAGACCCTGTTATCTTTCGTGAAACCATACCCATTAGTTTAAATGTTGGTATCCTACACGTGGAGAATTTATCTCTTTTGCTCATTTCATCCCCTTCTGTTCCCATAGTTCTGGGGTACCCATGGTTGAAGAAACATAACCCTATTATCGATTGGGAGTTAGGGGAGATACTCTCGTGGGGCCAGGGTTGCCAGGATAGGTGTTTATGCAAGGTTTCTCCATTAGCTAATGTTAACATACCTGAGACTCCTATTCAGTCCACAGAAAGACAGATACCAGACCTTTACCTAGACTTAAAGGCAGTATTTGACAAGAAGAATGCCGATTCTTTGCCGCCACACAGGCCATTTGATTGTAAAATTAAGCTTCTACCTGGGACTATGCCTCCGAGGGGCCATGTATATCCTTTGTCTGTTCAGGAAAACTTGGTTCTAGAGGAGTATATTCGGGAGAATTTAGAAAAGGGATTCATTAGGAGGTCTTCTTCCCCGGCCGGGGCTGGGTTCTTTTTCGTTAAGAAAAAGGATGGCATGCTGAGACCTTGTATCGATTACCGAGGCTTGAATAAAATAACTGTCAGAAATGCCTATCCTATTCCACTTATTACCGAGTTATTTGATCGTCTTAAGGGCTCCAAAATCTTCACCAAGTTAGATCTCAGAGGGGCATATAATTTGGTGAGAGTCCAGCAGGGACACGAGTGGATGACGGCGTTCAATACTCGGTACGGTCACTATGAATACACAGTTATGCCGTTTGGACTTTGCAATGCTCCTGCAGTATTTCAGGATCTGATTAATGAGGTACTTAGGGAGTTTCAACATGATTGTGTCATTGTCTACCTAGACGACATACTGATACACTCTAGGGAGATTGAGACTCACCATAGACAGGTCAGAGCGGTATTACAGAAACTTCTGCAACATGGTCTATACTGTAAATTGGAAAAATGCAGCTTTGATCAGTCTCAGATAGATTTTCTTGGTTACGTGATTTCTGGGGAAGGTTTTAAGATGGACCCTGACAAACTCCAGTCTATTTTAGATTGGCCATTACCTAAGGGACTCAAGGCTATTCAGAGGTTTATTGGTTTCTCCAATTATTATAGGCGCTTCATTAAGGGTTACTCGTCTATTATTGCGCCCATTACCAATATGACCAAACAGGGGGCAGAAACTAAGACGTGGTCTCCTGAAGCTCTCGCTGCTTTCAAGAGGCTCAAAGAACTTTTTGCTTCTGCTCCAATATTAGTCCATCCTGATACGACTTTGCCGTTTCTACTCGAGGTCGATGCCTCTGAGACAGGAGTAGGTGCGGTTCTGTCACAAAGATTAGCGGTAGATAAACCATTACACCCGTGTGGTTTTTTTTCCAGGAAACTTTCTGGGGCTGAGAGCAGATATGACATCGGAGACAGGGAACTGTTAGCGGTCATTAAAGCCTTAAAGGAGTGGAGACATTTGTTGGAGGGGACCCTACACCCTATTACGATTTTGACAGACCACAAAAACTTGTCATATATTGGGGAGGCTAAGCGCTTATCCTCTAGACAAGCTCTTTGGTCCTTATTCCTGACTCACTTCAATTATGTACTGACTTACAGACCTGGTTCTAAAAACTCTAAAGCCGATGCATTATCTCGCCAATATGAACCTTCTACTGTACCTGAACCAGTTCTTTCTTCTATAGTTCCGAAGTGCAATATCATTGCTAATACGAATCTCAGGATTCATTCTCCATTACTGGCCGAGATCATTAAGTTGCAACATCTCGCACCTAAACAGACCCCTGCGGGTCGTCATTTCGTTCCTCCTGCTTTTCAACTGGAACTTTTACAGTGTTTACATAATAGCAAGATGGCGGGACATCCTGGTATTCGCAAAACTTACGCCTTGATCTCTAAGGACTTCTGGTGGTCTACTTTACGGAGGGATGTTGAGGAGTTCATCGCTGCATGTGAAGTTTGTACTAAAACCAAACAACCCCATACGCTTCCATGTGGACTCCTGCAACCCTTGGAGGTTCCAGAGAAACCATGGTCCTGTTTGGCCATGGACTTTATTGTTGATCTACCTATCTCTAAAAGACAGACTGTTATCCTCACCGTGGTTGACAGGTTTACTAGGATGGCACACTTCATTCCCCTGCCTAAACTTCCGTCTTCTCCCGAATTGGCAGAGATATTCGCCAAGGAGATTTTTCGCCTACATGGGATACCCTCTCAAATTGTATCGGACAGAGGCTCCCAATTTGTTTCCCGCTTTTGGAGGTCCTTCTGCTCTCAACTTGGTATTAAATTAAACTTTTCTTCTGCCTATCATCCTCAGTCTAACGGAGCTGCTGAACGTACCAACCAGAAAATTGAACAATATTTACGATGCTTTGTTTCTGAACACCAGGATGATTGGGTCGGTTTGATTCCTTGGGCGGAGTTTGCACACAACAATCTCATTTGCGATTCTACTCATTCAAGCCCCTTCTTCATGAATTATGGTTTTCATCCGTCTATTCTTCCTTCGGATTCTCCTTCCCAGGGGGTGCCGTCGGTTGATGATCATGTTGCCAATTTGAGGAAGTTGTGGGATCAAACTCGACAAATCCTTGTGCACAACTCTATGTTGGTCAAGAAACACGCTGATAAACGTAGAAGGGCGGCTCCGGTCTTTGTTCCAGGTGATAGGGTATGGCTGAGCACGAGGAACATCCGTTTAAAAGTGCCCTCCATGAAGTTCGCTCCTCGTTATATTGGACCCTACAGGGTGCTGACCCGTATCAATCCGGTTGCGTATCGTTTAGCTCTTCCTAATACCTTACGCATTCCGAACTCGTTTCACGTTTCATTGCTGAAACCACTCATATGTAACAGATTTTCCTCCACAATAGCCCCTCCTCGCTCCGTTCAGGTGGAGGGTCAGGAGGAGTATGAGGTCATCTCTATTATTGATTCTCGAATCTCCCGGGGGAGAGTACAATATCTGGTTGATTGGAAGGGATATGGTCCTGAGGAGAGGAGTTGGGTACCTCAGGAGGATGTTCATGCTCCCCGTCTCCGCAGGGCGTATCACTCTCGCTTCCCATCTCGTCCCGGTTCATTCCGCCCGGTGGGCGTATCTGAGAGGGGGGGTACTGTCAGGGTACCTGTGGTCTCTACCTCCAAAAGAGGTAGAGACTTAGCTGTTCCACCATCCAGACGGTCTGATGACTCCCTTCCCCGCGGTCTATCCGGTCATGCAAGGCCGGCCGCGAGGGAGTGACTGCCTTTTACACCATCTAGGCAGGAAGTCATCATCAGGACACTCCCCCGGATCGACCTGTCAGTCAATTGCTGCAGGACCAATCAGGACGTCTCGGAGGTGTGGTTACTGCTCTGAACAGGATATTTAACAGAGCTTCCTTCATTAGCTCATTGCCCTGTCGTGGTTCTAGCTTGTTCTAGTCACTCAGTGCTTGTGTATTCTATTATCCCTTTTGGTTTTGACCCGGCTTGTTTACCTTACTCTGCTTATCTCTGTTACCCTTGATTCGGCTTGTCTCTCGCTTACCTGTCTTCTGTTACCCTCGACCTCGGCTTGTCTTTGACCATTCTATACGGTACTACTTACGTTAGTCCGGCCATTCTAAGGTCCGGTATATGTATCTGGCTACTGTTTGTAGCCTCCACATTGTTACGCTTCTGTTTCCCAGAGTGTGGGCTGTGGGTTTGTGCTTGAATCTTTGCATGAGGGGGGCCTCGATGTAGTGGAGCTCTGTCTAGGGGTAGCTCCATAGGTGCGGGCGTCTCATGTGGCTTTCGCCGATCCTCCCAGCCTCTCCAATACCGCTGGCACATTTTGTCGAAGTTTAGCTTGAAGCTTGCCGCCCAGTTGCTGTGGTGCAGGTTAGATTGTGCAGGTTTGTCGGCGGCCATTTTAGGGAAGGCCACATGTGTGGCTTTTTCCCTGCTGTTGTCTGATTGCTTTGCCGAGGTGATTAGTCGTCTGGTGGAGGCCGGGATAACCCCCACCGGCCCAGAGGGGGGGAGTACGGGGCGAGGACTGCCCGCTGGGCTGAGTGTCCAGGTCGCCCCCGACGTAGAGACCGGCCGCATCTCCCGCCGGGTCGGCACCAGACCGCAAAAAGGTGGATGTCGCAGCTGTTCTCTTGCACGGGTGGAGGGGATGTAACCCTCCCCGAGGTTGTTCCCGCAGTGCAGGTTGAGGTTATTCATGTTTGTTTAGCGAGGTTTTGGGGTGTTTTACCCCCTTTGGAAGTCTTTTTTCATAGATTTAGGCAGGAGCCCACTCTGCCTGCGACCGTCCAGGATGGCGTCCAAGCCCCGCCCCCCAGCACTGACATACTAAACTATCATTTTGTTCTTGCTGTTGTTTTTCTTATACTCAGCTGAACCTTCTTTATTTTGTGAAAGATTCCTGTCCTAAAGATAAGTATCTGATATTGTGTGAGTCACAATATTACTGGTTGTAATAGCTCTCCACTTTTTTCTAACACACACTTATTAGTAGACCTAGTTTTTGCAATAAAAAAGGAGGAAGTGGTGGTGCTGTCCCCCCTGCCCCTATGAACAAGCCTCCCAGGTCCCCAGGATTAAGATGGTAGCGGTCACGAGGGCATTTTCAGTTAAGTAAAACTACTTACAATATACCCAGCAGCCACGTTATGCTAAGCAGTGATGTTACATCTTTGCAAAATATTCTTAAAATATACCTGGTATCATTGGAGACAACAGAGTAAGTAAGAAAAAAGTGTCTGCATCTCTTAGGTATGCACAGATCTCTGTAAATGTTCCGTTATACTGTGAAGGTCATACTGATGGAGGGTGCAGGGATACATAATGACACACCTTGAAACTCCAGCAGCCTCTGTCTTGTCAAATCTATATATACTTCATGTTCCACATTAGTAAGACCATCCACAAAGAGATCTGTAAATACAAAGCCTTTCATATTTACTTGGCCCCATGCCAAAAGTTGCCAACTCCCCTGAATGTGCAAATATGTTGATATCCGATATAATTATATTTAGGAACGATTAAGTAAATGTACATGTCTTGATTTTTACATCATTCCTATGTATAATGTTGCATTATTTCTTAACCAATTCATGGTAGGAACACAGTTATAATACAGTTAGTGACAACTTACAGGATATAGTGTCATTTATATTTCCCTCTATTGCTAGGTTGCTTACTAGTGAGACAGCCCAATAATAGACCCACCTCTACCTAAGCCATTGGTATACAGTGTTAGTCCTGGTAAATACTGGTCACGATACTTTTATGTTATAGTTATAGGCTCTGTAAGTAGGCTAAAGGTTCAGCTTTAAAACCATAATTCATTCCTTGCAACATTTGTCCTACAACCAGAGCCAGCTAGCATAACGCAGCACAAGTAGCTGCCTTAGGGCACAATGTAAAGATGGCAGACAGGCAAGGATGCACAGAGCTTCCCCTTCTTGCCAGTCTATGCAGTGTGGCCTTGTGGCTCATGGTAGATGATCTTTATTATCCTTGTCCTTGTCTGACAGGCAGTTGCTCATAGCAACTGGAAGGTAATGGGGAACGAGCAGTGGGCATCTTTCCATTAGATCTTCTACTGTGGCCCTCGAAGCTATTCTACAGAGATGTATAAGAAACACTAGGGGTGGAGAGAAATAGTCATAATAAAAGCCACAATGGATAAGAGCCACAAGGGAAATGAGACAAAGGGGGGAGTAAGGAACACAAGAGAGGGCAAAGGGAGCTATAAAATACACTGGTGAATAAAAGAGGATAACAAAATGCACCATCGATTGTGTAATCAAAATTCCTTGCAATGCGTGCCTATGTTGTACAAACATTATTTGTACTACTAGACACATTTTTAGAGAACTAAAAAATAAATCTCTTTTGCATTATTTTTCTTTAGTTCCACTAATTGGGCACTGATTTTATAAGCAAAATTGTGAAAACAAAATGTTTCCCATTGGTCACACAGGGTTTAAATTAGTTTTCCCATCTAAGTTATTGTAAAATCACCTAAAATCTATTTACAGCATTCTTTCCTTCAAAATCACCTCAAGGTGTGTCACAAACACATTGACTTCAGGGCTCATTAAAATAGGTTTTCCCATCTGGCAACTAATTAAAACAAATACAAATGTGACTAAAAAGGGATATGCTTACATACTCCAGGTTTTATTACCGTAGGTAATAATTGATAGGTTCTAGTTGTCTCCCTAGGTGGCTACATTATCGGCATAGGGAACATATCAACAGGACTAGGAAACCCATGTGGATTTGAACCCTACTTCTGTGAGAGACTGATATAGTTCCTTAATTCGCTACATAACTTATAAGCATATATGTGTGTGTAACTATGATGGATTTAATAGGGATCAGTGGCTTGGTATCTCATGTTAATTCTTACGGGTGCTCGATAATCTCCTTGCCGAGTCTGACAAGAGTGATACACTGTGCGTTAGCATTACGATAATAATTCATTCATTCACTAATATGCCCCACACATCATGAGCCTTGCTCAGTATATATGTCTTCATCGGTTCACAATAGTGCTTTAATTTATAGGACAGTTACCCAGGTGGGCTACATCACCGGAACACAGGACACAATGCGGGATCAGCATAACCCCTTGATCACCTATACTACCCATGAGTTTGGATATGTGCATAATGATGACAGGTGCAAGAGTGATCAAGGGCTCTACACCATGTATCGATTCTGTGCTGCTGTTTGACAATTTCTACTCTTGTCAAGTCGAGCATTGAAGGAGACCAGTTCTACGCAATGTGGGATACACTGAATCGCGGTGTTATGATAAGATTCATTCACCCGTCAATATGCCTCACTCATTATGAGTCTCTTTTTAAATATAGACTAACATTGGATTAACATAGCGTTATAGTTTCTTGGATACCTTTTTTTTTTTCCTTGAACCACTGCAAGCACTAGAGACCCCTCCCACACATGTACATCATTGGTAAAATACAGTGTGGTGGTCGGTAATTGAGCTAGCTGGGAACTCACCCATATACACATGCCCCCTATACGATGTTGAGCAAGCAAATTTTGGGATTCGACTGATTGGCTGACACCCGCCACAGGGTGGCCCTGTTCTATCACTCCCCCCCAATTAATTTACAGACCTACTATTGGCTGATATTCATTTCCCCAACATGGATATTTGGATATAAAAAGATATCACTATCATTACAATGTTTTCCCCTGACGCAGGTGCATCTAGTACTGCACCGAAACGCGTGTTGGATGTTTTAGCTTTGGGTGTTTCTCATTGGACACCTCACTTTGCATCACTAATGGTTAGCATGTTGCTCTAATAACTTATTTATTTTTACTTTATTTCTATCCTCCTATGTCTATCTAGTAAGTTTAACAGGGAGAGAGGCTTTGAATAGTTCAATCATTTTTTGCCAGTCTTTTACTGGCATCAGTATTACTAAGTTCCTCTCTTCCTCTATACCATCTATATTTAAGTGGAGATTTGGCAAGTCCTTTCCAATTTATTTGGATTTTTTCATTAAAGGCATTCTCTTACCTGATTTTTAAGTATTGCCTAGCTCCTTCTCCCTTCATTAATATTACCACCATTTGCATTTTCTGGTTTGAATTTCTATATAGAGCCATATCGAATAAAGCTTGTTTTACCATACTTTTACCAGTGATGTGATGGAGGTTCTATCTAGAGTTTTTTCTAGACATAGGAGTTAACCTTATAAGGTTGTTATTCTATTTATTTGATAGCACATTTATACAATCAGTATTTCTTAGCATACTTACTCTACTGAATGCTTTTTATGTCTAGTTAAATTATAAACTACTATTCATATTTCCAGGGAGTGTTGTACATTCACTTTAGGTGCACCTATATACCTGTTTTTGTTTGTTCTCTAAACTAGCTAGGGTTATGCCCTGAGTGACCCCTGGAGTCTCTCACGGATGTCTGGATAATTGTGATAATTTGGACACAGTCACTTTGTATTGTGTCATAAGTGGTTTCCACCTAGTATCCTGTGTTTATATACTTATGAATGTGTACACATAATCGTTTAACCCATTCAGGACCGGACTGTTTTTGCGATGTTTGTACGTTAAGGACCAGAGCTATTTTAACACTTTTGTGGTGTTTGTGTTTAGCTGTAATTTTCCGCTCTCTCATTTACTGTTACGATACAAATTATATATTGTTTTTTTCAGGACAAAAAGGGCTTTCTTTACATACTATTATTTTTATCATGTCATATAATTTAATTTTAAAAAATAGTAAAATATGGTGAAAAAAAACCAAAAACGTGTTTTTTGACTTCTACTTAAAAAATATTTTACTGATCTACAAAATCGAATGAAACAAACTGCTAAATAGATTAAACATTTTGTCCTTAGTTTAAAAACACCCAATGTTTACGTGTTTTTTTGCTTTTATTTGCAAGTTATAGGGCTATAAGTACAAGTAGGAAATTGCGGTTTCAAAATTTACATTTTTCAAATGTATCAATAGTGACATTGTAACACTGTTATGTCATAAATCTCCAAAAAACACCCCACATGTATATATTTTTCTTAAACTAGATAACCCAGGGTATTCATCTAAGAATATTTTGATACTTTCTATGCAGCCATTTTACCACAAACCTTTGTCAAACTTTGCATAGGTAGTTTATTACCCCCCATGTATAGGTGTATTGGGTTGCTTGGGGGCTAAAAGGCCACATTTTGCAGGTGCGCTTATCAGTTTCCCAGCTTGGAATTTTGACATGTAGTCAACCTGCATGCATGTCCTATTTGGGACATTTTTCAAGCCGGCCAATGTATTTTACCCCCATCAAACCATATATTTTTGAAAAGTAGACACCTTAGGGTATTTCACATGGTGGAATTTTTACACTTTCCATGCACTAATTCTACCACCAGGCTTTGTCAAACATTGAGTTAGTAATTTTTTTTCTGTTTTTTTCACACACATTGTACTTTAGGCATGAATTAACAGATCCTGTTATGTGTCACTGCCAAACAACACCCCAATATGTGTTCAGTAACATCTCCCGAGTACAGGGATACCCCCCATGTATAGGTGTTTTGGGTTGTTTGGGGGCTAAAAGGCCACATTTTGCAGGTGCGCATATCAGTTTCCCAGCTCGGAATTTTGACATGTAGTCAACCTGCATGCATGTCCTATTTGGGACATTTTTGAAGCCGGCCAATGTATTTTACCCCCATCAAACCATATATTTTTGAAAAGTAGACACCCTAGAGTATTTCACATGGTGGAATTTTTACACTTTCCATGCACTAATTCTACCACCAGGCTTTGTCAAACATTGAGTTAGTAATTTTATTTCTGTTTTTTTCACACACATTGTACTTTAGGCATGAATTAACAGATCCTGTTATGTGTCACTGCCAAACAACACCCCAATATGTGTTCAGTAACATCTCCCGAGTACAGGGATACCCCCCATGTATATGTGTTTTTGGTTGTTTGGGGGCTAAAAGGCCACATTTTGCAGGTGCGCATATCAGTTTCCCAGCTCGGAATTTTGACATGTAGTCAACCTGCATGCATGTCCTATTTGGGAAATTTTTGAAGCCGGCCAATGTATTTTACCCCCATCAAACCATATATTTTTTGAAAAGTAGACACCCTAGGGTATTTCACATGGTGGAATTTTTACACTTTCCATGCACTAATTCTACCACCAGGCTTTGTCAAACATTGAGTTAGTAAACTTTTTTCAGTTTTTTTCACACACCTTGTACTTTAGGCATGAATTATCAGATCCTGTTATGTGTCACTGCCAAACAACACCCCAATATGTGTTCAGCAAGATCTCCTGAATACAGTGATACCACCCATGCATAGGCTTGTCGGGTTCTTTGGGGGCTAAAAGGCCACGTTTGGCAGGTGCGCTTATCAGTTTCCCAACTTGGAATTTTGACATGTAATCAACCTGCGCCCATGTCCCATTTGAGCCAATGTATTTTACCCCCATCAAACCATATATTTTTGAAAAGTAGACAACCCAGGGCATTTTAAATGGTGGTATTTTAACACTTTTCATGCACTGAATTCTACCACCAGCCTTTGTCAAACTTTTGGATAGTAATCTTTTTTTGTTTCTTTGTCACACACATTGTACTTTAGGCATGAATTAACAGATCCTGTTATGTGTCACTGCCAAACACTGCCCAATATGTTCAGCAACATCTCTTGAGTACAGTGATGCCCCCCATGTATATGGTTGTCGGGTTGTTTGGGGGCCAAAAGGCAACAATCAGAACTTGTACATGTCAGTTTTTCAACTTGATATATAGGTATGCTTGGTCTATCTTCAGTTTGACATATTTTTGTACCCCCCAGTTAATGTTACCATCATGCCAATATGTATAGTATATATTTTTATAAAGTAGACATCAAATGTTATAGAGGATGGGGTGTTTTGACTTCTTTCCCCCAACCATTTTGCCCCCCAAAGAAAGTGTAGTGGTATTTTCTTTATTCTGGTTTTTATGCACACGTCATCTGGTTTTGGACAGCTGGTTATGTGTTACTGCCAGAAAACTTGTTAGGCCAAATGTGCAGGTAGCAAATGTACATTTAGCAGCAATCTTTAAACTGACTCCTGCAAATAGAATCTAAATGGAGATTTGGGGGAAGGAAACTGACTAACAAAAAAATGGCTGCTTTCCAAAGAAACAGAAAATAAAATAAAAATTCAGGAACACTTCTTACAACTGTTCTGTGTGGTACAGCTTGAAACATGTTCCTACACAGAGTCCTGGTTTCGAAGGACAATCAGGACAGTGAAAAGGGGTGTCTGTCCTTTTCCCGTTTTTAAAACAGACCCGGCAACGTTTCTGGGTTTTTTTTTTTCTAGCAGTTGGCGGTAACTTAAAAATAAAATGTCTGGACTCAGCTTGCACCGTTGTTGGAACTTGTCCATCTCCATAAATTGTTAAAGAAATTATTTTCAATTGAAATTGGAGAAAGGTGATTTTCCCTGGATTATTTTTTTTAAAAAGTAAAAATGAGTTGTGGGTTGCTATTTGCATCAGATATATAGCCACCTTTTTATACCATGCTTTGGTTTTTCGTAAAATAAGATACGGCTGCATCAGCTGATCAGCCAAATCAACACCACCCATGTACTTATTATACGCCCTGATGCAAACCGGTTTGGACTCTACTCTGCCCCGGACAGAGACGTCGGACATGCGTTCGTCATGGATGGTGGTGAGCATGTGGACATCCTTCCTGTCCCTAAATTTTAGTGCAAGCACCTCAGCTTTCCGAAGTGCTTTACATTTGCCTTTTTTAATTTTGCATCTATGAGAGATCGTGGAAAGTCTTTGGAATTTTTTCTGGCAGTGCCGCAGGCCAGTGTCTGTAAAGCATAAAGTGTTTTAAATAGACGGACACTACTATAAAAATTATCCACATAAAGGTGGTAACCTTTATTAAACAAGGGGTTTAGTAGGTCCCATACAAGTTTCCCACTTGTCCCCAGGGAGTCAGGACAGTCAGGAGGGTCCAGTTGACCATCTTTCCCCTCATATACACGAAAGGCAAATGTGTATCCGCTTTCGCTCTCACACAGTTTGTACAGTTTAATGCCATACCTAGAGCGCTTTGAGGGGATGTATTGTCTGAACCCTAATCTCCCTTTGTATTTCATTAGAGATTCATCTATGGATAAATTTTGTTGGGGGGTATAAACATCCGAAAATTTGTCCTGAAAATGGTCTAGCAGTGGGCGTATTTTATAAAGCCTATCGTATTGGGGGTGATCTCTAGGGTGACAGAGGGTATTGTCACTGAAATGTAAAAATCTCAGCAGTAACTCGTATCTGGCTCTAGGCATGGTTTGGGAGAATACTGGACTCGGCATTATTGGGTTGGTGCTCCAATATGAGCGAATCGATGGCTTTTTTATAATCCCCATGAGCATTGTAAGAGCCCAGAATTTCTTAAGCTCTGGGACATCTGTGGGATGCCAGTCATGCTCCCTGGCTGTATAGCTACCTGGATTGTTGTCAATAAATTGGGTAGCATACAAGTTAGTATGGGAAGCAATCTCCTCCCAGATGGTATACCCTAAAAATAGTTCTACATACTGCATTGGGGAGAAGCCATCCACATTAACATTAATGCCTGCGTTGGCACTAAAAGGGGGGACGTTGGGCTCGGCTAACTGTGGAGGTACCCAGTCCTCCTCCACATTTGGCATAGCAGAGGAAGCACAGCTTCTTTCTTCAGCCGGCTCACACACAGATGACATGTCGTCTTGACTAGACATGTCAGAAAACTGACCTGGGTCAAAATCTGACGCAGTGTCAGTGGCGTCAGAGTCTGACGCCAAGAAGTCATATGCCTCCTGCAAGTTATACATCCGCTGCATGTTTTACACACGACTAAAACAAATTACAAACACACAAATTTTTTTTTTATACTTTTTTTTTTTTTTTTACTAAAACAGACTAAACAGCAATCCCTAAACTAACTCCTGTCACAAAAATCTAATGGAGATTTGGGGGAAGGAAACTGACTGACTACGACAGACTAAGACAGACTACGACAGACTACGACAGACTACGACAGACTAAGACAGACTAAGACAGACTAAGACAGACTAAGACAGACTAAGACAGACTAAGACAGACTAAGACAGACTAAGACAAATATTTTTAAAACAAATTTAAAGCGGCACTGTCATGCCGAACTTACCTTTCCTCAATCTCTTCCTCTTCTACCCCTCTCTCAGGATCTGTTCTTCTTTTCTTCCTGTCTTCTTTAGTTTTCTTTAAAACCATAAGACAAAGTAGGGACTCTTTGTCTTATGGGATTCCTCCGCTTGACCAGCTCTGACCAGCGGAGGAGCAAAGTGTGCTTCATTTCCGCTGGTCAGAGCAATTTTCCCATGATCCCTAGCTTTCCTCCCTGTTCCCACAATGCTTCCTGTCAGTATTGCCGAACGTCCTGTCACTTAGACAGAATGCCGGCAAAACTGCCGAATTGCATCCTAACAGAATTCTCCATTGGTGTTAGGATGCAATTCGGTACTTTGTTTGTATCGGAATTTCATTCTAATGAATGAAACTCCGATCCTATTCATTGCCGCGGCTGCAACTTGCAGCCGCTTAGTAGATAACTCCCTAATTCCCACGGTATCAGGGAGCTATCTACTAAAAGGCTGAAAGACCTAAATTGGTCTTTCAGCCAAATTTACTAATACTAAGTAAAGATTACTTAGTATTAGTAAATAATATGCCCCTACTCGCTATACCGCGAGTAGGGGCATGTCTAGTAAGCAGTGAGCAGCCTGTGGCTGCTCACTGTAAAAAACAAAAAAAAAAAAAAAAAAACTAATAAACACCCCCCCTCCCCTGCGCGGGGGTTAAAGATTGGGGGGGGGGACCTACTGTCCCCTGTCCCCCCCCGGCCCCCACCCCTGCGCGGTGGGTGGGGGCCCTAATAAAACAATAAGGGGGGGGGACCTACTGTCCTCCCCCCCGGCCCCCACCCCTGCGCGGTGGGTGGGGGCCATAATAAAACAATAAGGGGGGGGACCTACTGTCCTCCCCCCCTGGCCCCCACCCCTGCGCGGTGGGTGGGGGCCCTAATAAAACAATAAAGGGGGGGGACCTATTGTCCTCCCCCCCTGGCCCCCACCCCTGCGCGGTGGGTGGGGGCCCTAATAAAACAATAAGGGGGGGGGGACCTATTGTCCTCCCCCCCTGGCCCCCACCCCTGCGCGGTGGGTGGGGGCCCTAATAAAACAATAAGGGGGGGGGACCTATTGTCCTCCCCCTGGCCCCCACCCCTGAGCGGTGGGTGGGGGCCCTAATAAAACAATAAGGGGGGGGACCTACTGTCCTCCCCCCCGGCCCCCACCCCTGAGCGGTGGGTGGGGGCCCTAATAAAACAATAAGGGGGGGGACCTACTGTCCTCCCCCCCGGCCCCCACCCCTGCGCGGTGGGTGGGGGCCCTAATCAAACAATAAGGGGGGGGGACCTACTGTCCTCCCCCCCTGGCCCCCACCCTTGCGCGGTGGGTGGGGGCCCTAAATGACCCCCCCCCCATCAAGGTGACTAGGGGTCCCAAGCCCCTAGTCACCCCCCACCCAAAACATTCTATCCCCTACCTACCCCCCTCACCCTAAAAATAGTGAGGGGGGAATAAAATAACTAACCTGTAAAAAAAAAAAATTAAACTTACCATTTGACGTCTTCTTTTTTCTAAATTCTTCTTACTTCAGCCCCCCAAAAGGCCAAATAAAAATCCATAAACGCGTCGCACTTTAAAAAAAAAAAAAAAAAAAAAACCGAGCGCAAACAAAAATTAATCCATCTTCACCCATGGAGGGCACGCCGCGTACTGAGCTCCGCAGGGCGGGTCAAGGCTTATAAAGCCTTGCCCCGCCCTGCAATTAGGCTTAGAACACAATGATTGGTTGGTTTAAGCCAATCAGAGTGCTCTGTGTCATTTTACACAGCGTGGGAAAATTCAAAAGAACTTTCCCACGCTGTGTAAAATGACAGATCACTGTGATTGGATGGTTTTCAAGCCATCCAATCACAGTGCTCTGTGTCATTTTACAAGCGTGGGAAAATTCCAAAGAACTTTCCCACGCTTGTAAAATGACACAGAGCAGTGTGATTGGATGGATTTCAAGCCATCCAATCACAGTGCTCTGTGTCATTTTACACAGCGTGGGAAAATTGAACTTTCCCACGCTGTGTAAAATGACACAGAGCACTGTGATTGGATGGTTTGAAATCCATCCAATCACAGTGCTCTGTGTCATTTTACAAGCGTGGGAAAGTTCTTTTGAATTTTCCCACGCTGTGTAAAATGACACAGAGCACTCTGATTGGCTTAAACCAACCAATCATTGTGTTCTAAGCCTAATTGCAGGGCGGGGCAAGGCTTTATAAGCCTTGACCCGCCCTGCGGAGCTCAGTACGCGGCGTGCCCTCCATGGGTGAAGATGGATTAATTTTTGTTTGCGCTCGGTTTTTTTTTTTTTTTTTTTTAAAGTGCGACGGGTTTATGGATTTTTATTTGGCCTTTTGGGGGGCTGAAGTAAGAAGAATTTAGAAAAAAGAAGACGTCAAATGGTAAGTTTAATTTTTTTTTTTTTTACAGGTTAGTTATTTTATTCCCCCCTCACTATTTTTAGGGTGAGGGGGGTAGGTAGGGGATAGAATGTTTTGGGTGGGGGGTGACTAGGGGCTTGGGACCCCTAGTCACCTTGATGGGGGGGGTCATTTAGGGCCCCCACCCACCGCGCAAGGGTGGGGGCCAGGGGGGGAGGACAGTAGGTCCCCCCCCCTTATTGTTTTATTAGGGCCCCCACCCACCGCGCAGGGGTGGGGGCCAGGGGGGGGGACAGTAGGTCCCCCCCCTTATTGTTTTATTAGGGCCCCCACCCACCGCTCAGGGGTGGGGGCCGGGGGGAGGACAGTAGGTCCCCCCCCTTATTGTTTTATTTTGGCCCCCACCCACCGCGCAGGGGTGGGGGCCAGGGGGGGGACAATAGGTCCCCCCCCTTATTGTTTTATTAGGGCCCCCACCCACCGCGCAGGGGTGGGGGCCAGGGCGGGAGGACAATAGGTCCCCCCCCCCTTATTGTTTTATTAGGGCCCCCACCCACCGCGCAGGGGTGGGGGCCGGGGGGACAGTAGGTCCCCCCCTTATTACCATTTTTTTTTTTTTTACAGTGAGCAGCCACAGGCTGCTCACTGTTTAGTGGAGTAGGGGTATTGGGGAGATTTTAATCTCCCTTGTCCTATTATGGGGGTCATATTGACCCCCATAGAGTGAGGGGGGACATGGGGGGCTTAGGAAGTGGCGAGGAGCACTGCTCCCTGCCGCTTCTATAGTTACATATTACAAGGAGGGAGCTGCACGCCGGATACTCAGTGTTAGTTTGTTCATCTGATTTTTTCTATTCATTCATTCGTCTGTCTGATGAATGAATGAATAGATGAAATTCCCGTTCGCATGTCCAGGTGTTTCACTGGGCATGTGCGGGAATCTCACAGTCTGTCTAGTGTGGGTAGATGACGTGTCCCACAGGGACTTCACCTACCCACACAAAGATGGCGGCGCCCTGAATAAAGATCGGGGCAGAAGATAAAGAATTAAAAAGAGGTAATGTGGGGGGCTTAGGGGCATTTGGGGGTGACTAGGGGGTCGATTGGATGTAGTGGAGGCGGGAGGGGGGTTAAAAAAAAAACGGGATTCGGCATGACAGTGCCGCTTTAACCCTTTAAGGGCAAAAAAAAGACAGACAGTACAAATGCACTGCTGAAACAGATCTGGCAGGGAAGGGGTTAAAATGGATTTTTAATTCACTTTAGATACTCTGGAACACTCTGCTGCAACAAACTATCACGATCTCTGTCTCTCTCGCCTCACAAAACGCTACAGAGGAGAGAGGGGCAGAGATCACTGTCAAAGTGAGTGTTTGTAACACCCACTTTGACAGCAGCCAATTGTGAGCGATCGCGGATCGCTCACACACCGTAATTGGCTGTTACTATCTGCCTGGGATGTCTGGCAGATAGTTACAGCATTGTACTGGCAAGAGCGATCTTTGATCGCTTCCTGCAGCCCATTTTCCGCTATGACGGTTCAGGACCGTCAGCGGTCCAAACGCACGTTTTACCGCTGACGGTCCTGAACCGTCATAGCGGTCCTGAAAGGGTTAAAAGGACACTTTTTATTCTTCTATTCTTTGTACTTGTACCCTTTCTGTGCTTTGAAAACAAAAACAAAATAAAGACTGTCAAAAAAAAAATTCTTTAGTAATGCTTAAAGGACCACTCTAGGCACCCAGACCACTTCAGCTTAATGAAGTGGTATGGGTGCCAGGTCCAGCTAGGGTTAACTAATTTTTTTATAAACATAGCAGTTTCAGAGAAACTGCTATGTTTATCAATTAGTTAAGCCTTCCCCTTTTTCCTCTAGTGGCTGTCTCACTGACAGCCGCTAGAGGCGCTTGCGTGATTCTCACTGTGAAAATCACAGTGAGAGCACGCAAGCGTCCATAGGAAAGCATTATGAATGCATTCCTATGTGACCGGCTGAATGCGCGCGCAGCTCTTGCCGCGCGTGCGCATTCAGCCGACGGGGAGGAACGGAAGCGGAGAGGTGGAGGAGAGCTCCCCGCCCAGCGCTGGAAAAAGGTCAGTTTTAACCCTTTTCCCCTTTCCAGAGCCGGGCGGGAGGGGGTCCCTGAGGGTGGGGGCACCCTCAGGGCACTCTAGTGCCAGGAAAACGAGTATGCTTTCCTGGCACTAGAGTGGTCCTTTAACCCCTTAAGGACCAAACTTCTGGAATAAAAGGGAATCATGACGTGTCACACATGTCATGTGTCCTTAAGGGGTTAAAGTAACTAGGCCTCACTAAAAGCTGCAAATGAATATTAAAATAAAATGAGTCTGCATTGAAATATTGTTCCTTTCAGTGCATTGTGCCTTCATCCAGAAACCATTGGTCCAGAGCAGTAATTCCCAACCTTTGTTCAGTTGTGTATCTCTTGGCAGCTTTTTTCATAAATTGTACCCTTCATATTAGCAAAATGGTTTTAATTAAAATAGTTGCTGTTATTTCAGGTTTATACACTTTTCTCTGCCCTATCTCACATATTTTCTCTGCACCAGGCTCCCCTGCTCTTCCTCTGCCCAAGGCTCCACTGCTTCTCCTCTGCGCCAGGCTTTCCTGATTCTCCTTTGCCCCAGGCTTCAATTCTTCTTATCTGGCTTCACTTGCTGTTCCTACATCCCAGGCTTCCCTGCTCCTGCTTTTCCCTAGGCTTCTCCTGCTTCTCCAGGCTCCACCTGCTCCTCCTTAACCCCAGTGTTTGATTGCAAGGGCTTGTTTGCCTTGTTTGCTGGGATGCATGCACATATACACTTACACAGCCACATATATACATACTTACACTGATATACATACACGTTGTGACACACACACTGACACTTTGGCACACACTCACAAATGCACACACATATACATGCACTGCCATACATACTCATAAACACATATAAACACACTGATACAAATAGATACACACACTGGCATGTACACACTCACATATACACACTCACACAGACATATGCACACACTGACACATAGACACATGTGCACACAGATGCACAAACCAAAACATACATCCTCACACACTGACACATACACACACAGACAGACACATACCCACACAGATGCACACACTGACAGATACACACACAGACACACACACATACACATAAAGACACACACGCACACACAGACACACACACAAACGATAGATTTTATATTTTTAGCAACTTTCCTGTTTACATATCTTTTATGTGCATAGGGATGGCTTCCTTGTAGTCCTCGGGCTGGCTTAGTCCGATAGGAATGTGGGTCTGGGGCTGGCACTGTCCCCCACTCCTTTGCATCTTGCTCTTTTCCTCCAAAAATCACACTCAATTCCTCATAGAATCAGCGATATTACAGGGACTCTGGCGGGCTTTTAATGGCCACTGTGCCTGATCAGGCCCCTGTTCAGAAATACCAAAGTCTGTGCCCGTGGTAGTTCTGCTGCTGTTCTTCCAGTATGGTAATTTTTTTTTTGTGTACCCCTGGATGAACTTGTTCATATCCCTGAAGGTATGCATACCTCAGGTTGGGAACCTCTGGTCTAGAGTATGAATTGCACATGGGATTTATGTATCTGCTTTTTTTCCTATTATGTCCTAATATATGTATTTTCTGGTTTTATGTTTACAATAACCATTTAAATGAAGAAATTAAGGCAAGCAATAGATTTCTCAAATTTATTTTCTTGTGATGGGCATTAGTCAAGTCATTTTACTTGTCTACAGAGATGATACAAAACACAAAGTAGCAAGTTGGAAATACTACAACAAATGTTACAGAATCCAACATGGCTGCTACATTAGCATGCCTCATAACATTATGTGCTTCTATTGTTAGATCAGGGATTTCCTCAACAACGGTAAATGTGTAATTGGTTACCTCATCATCAGCCAAGGCTCCTTGGCTGTTACCCAAATCAATTGCTGGGACGACTGGCTTTCCCTCCATAGCTGTGTTTTGTTTAACCCAAGTGATATGGTTTGTGGTCAGTACAAATTTAATGGTCGAATCGCAGCTTGAAGAAGATGTGCTCACAATTCCAATTAAAGTCCAGATCTTCTTCCAACCAAATTGACACACGAGAGAGTCTCCAGAATATACCTAAAACAACAAGATAAAATCAATCCCACTAAAATACTTTATAGGGACACTATAGGCACCCAGACCACTTCAGCTCAATGACGGGGTCTAGGTGCAATTTCCCAGGTCCCTTAACCCTGCAATTTTATCTATTGTAGTTTTTGAAAACTGCAATAACTACATAGCGGGGTTAACCCCACCTCTAGTGGCCGTCTACCAGACAGCCACTAGAGGGACGTCCGGCTGGTTAGGCGACTTTTGGTGCAATGCATAAAGGACATGCAGAGTCAGCCAAGGGGAAGTCCTAATGCGAGCACGGCAAGCACTGCGCATGACCCCCCTGACGGCTAATAGTGGTGGAGAAATGCCTGAACCAGCATTGAGGGACACCTGGAATCAGGTAAGTGACAGAAGGTTTTTTTTAAACCCTTCTGCACCACTGAATGAGGGAAGAGGGGAGGGGGGCACGATAGAGGGAGACACGAGAAGGAGGCACTATAGTGCCAGGAAACCAACTTGTGTTTTTCTAGCACTGTAGTTTCCCCTAAAGGCTTTAACATGAATAATTTGCTTAAATTTAATGTAAATTAACATATATATATATATATATATATATATATATATACACACTTTGTTTTTTTTGTTTTGTTTTTTTTTGTGCTGTGAGTATATGTAAGTTGGCAATGAGCACTTTTTTTCCATAGATTTGGATTTGCAAAAACCATGAGGAAGGTTTGGGTATAGATCGTTAATGTGTAGGAAGGACCATGAAAGTGGGTGGTGTGGGACAGAGAGAAGGGGCTGTAGATCATATCAGAAAACATTGCATATTGAATATATTCATTTGGGTCACTTATATTTAAGTGGTCTTTTAGGGGTTAACTAAGATAATACACAAGTGATGAACTGAGGTTCTTTCATCAACTAACAAGTTGTTTCAACATTTTCTCAATATGAAGCGTTGAGGTTGCAGACTGTACAGTGCCTGTGTGTATGATGTATTTATGTATATCATATGTGTGTGTATACATATATATATATATATATATATATAGAGAGAGAGAGAGAGAGAGAGAGAGAGAGAGAGAGAGAGAGAGAGACTATATACCGTATATATTTGAGTATAAGTCGAGTTTTTCAGCAAATTTTTTGTGCTGAAAAACCCCAACTCGACTTATACTCAAGTCAATGTCTGTATTATGGCAACTTACATTGCCATAATACAGACCAGGACCGCCGGGCTTATTACAAGCCCGGCGGTCCTGTTGGGGGCTGGCAGAGAGCTGTTACTTACCTTTACAACAGCTCCTGTCAGCTCCCTTCTCTCTCCTCCGGTCCAGTCAGCTCCCACTGTAAATCTTGCGAGAGCCGTGGGGTCAGAGTGTTGCCACGGCTTACCGTGGCAACGCTCCGCGCGGCCGCAAGACTTACAGTGGGAGCTGACTGGCCAGAGGAGAGAGAAGGGAGCTGACAGGAG
Organism: Pelobates fuscus; assembly: GCF_036172605.1. Lineage (NCBI taxonomy): Eukaryota > Metazoa > Chordata > Amphibia > Anura > Pelobatidae > Pelobates > Pelobates fuscus. The sequence continues at coordinate 370,180,244 of NC_086318.1, forward strand.
CTGCTGTGAAAGTAAGTAACAGCTTCCTGCCAGCCCCCTCCAACACAGCCCATCCACTGGACCACCAGGGAATGAGAGGCCTCCTCCCTGGCCATGTATCAAGCAGGGAGGGGGGACGAATAAAAATATAAATAAAAAATAAAATAACAATGAAATAAGAAAAATTAAATAATATTAAAATTAAAAAAATATTAATAATATATAAAAAAATTATAATATATTTTTTTTTATATTAAAATAATAATAATTAAAAAAATAATAATAAAAATGTCCACCCCCACCAAGGCTCTGCACCACATAAACACACTGCATTCATACACACACTGCATTCACACACACTCACTGCACTCATACACACACACACTGCATTCATTATATACACACACTGTAAATAAATATTCAATTAATATAATTTTTTGGGGATATAATTTTATTTAGAAATTTACCAGTAGCTGCTGCATTTCCCACCCTAGTCTTATACTCGAGTCAATAAGTTTTCCCATTTTTGGGGGGTAAAATTAGGGGTCTCGACTTCTATTCGGGTCGACTTATACTCGAGTATATACAGTATATTTATTCTCTCTCTCTCTCTCTCTCTCTCTCTCTCTCTCTCTCTCTCTCACTCTCTCTCTCTCTCTCTATATATATATAGTTTGTATTTTATTTATAAATTGTGTGATGGCCTGGGAGTTGATGGCATCTGTGTACATTTGAACATTCTAAACCTATAATGCACTTTGAATCTGATCTGGTGCAACTGAAAATGGTGAATGTTTTTAAATTCCCTATTAAGCTGCTTACTGAACAATTTGATCCTTCAGGTATATAGCCGATATTCCCGCACAGTAGTTCTGGTTTATTGTTATTATTACAGAAGTCTTTAGGGATCACTGCCAACTTTTGCAGTACTGTAGTGAGTGTAGATTCTGTTGGAGAAAAATAAATTATTACTTCTTGTGAATTAATTTAATTCCTACAGTCCTAAATCCATAATTCCTACAAAAACCATACTTAGACAACAATGAAGACATATATATTTCTCTTTTTTATTTTAATCTTTATGATTTAATTCTTTAGGTCCCACAATTCAAATGGTACATTTTGTGGGAAAACCGGCAAAATAACAGTCACATCATTAATTTATTCAATTATAACAGTAATTAGTATTATTTTCCCCCAAAACACATCAAAGCAATTGGTTATGCTACTTGTCTTGACAGTTGCCATGCACAAAAGTATTAATTCATTCTTGCTTTACACATATGTCTATATAAATTCCCAAAGTCAACCAATACTGCAGGCATTGAATTGCTTTGGCGATTTTTTTTGTAATTTTTTTTTTATTTTGTAAAATGAAATCAAAGTATACAAAAGTAAAAAATTTTTTTTAAATCCTATTTTTGTTTTCATTCTTCTTTCCACATCTGTTAGGACAGGGATAAATACTTAAACACTCCAACTATTTATTTCAAAGTTAAACCCATGAAGTCCTTGGGAAGACATCCATGATATCAGTTACACATGTCACGGTTAGCGTACCATTTTCATAACAGATGCTTTACAACCATGACACCACATATTTTCATGAATTAAATCCAAATGGAAAAACTAGGAAAAATAGCTAATCTGGAAAAACTCTCCAGTTTAGCCATAGTCACAATTTTGCTATCTTTGGTACATGCCTGTATAGACTGGTATGCTTCTGAACGACTGACAGCACTCTAGGTATATTGACAAAATTAATGTAAATATAAATATAATAATAATAACCTCTTTCCCGACGCTAGACGGAAATTTTCCTTCATGCTTGTCCTACCGTCAAGGACGCGTAATGGAAAATTTCCGTCATTTACTAAAGTTAACCCCAGAGCAGAGTTAACGTTCCTCCGGTCTGCCTCGATATTCGATGCAGACCGGGAGCACCTGATAGTGCGGTCCCTGCAGCTGTGATCGCTCTGACAGCCTGTCAGAGCGTGCACATGTGCTGCAGGGACTCCTGATCTGCCTCCCTGTGCTTCTGTGGTCAGTGTGAAGTGCAGGGAGACGGATCAGCAATGATGATATTCTCCCAGCAAAAAAAATAATAATAATTAAAGTTAAATCTGATCCCCCCCCTTACACATTTAAAATAAAAATTAACCCCTTCCCTGCCAATTGATCACCGACTACACTAATCAATGGGCAGGGGCTACATTTTACTGTGATCTGATTTTTTTTTTACCCTTGATGGTTAACTTTTATTTATTTTTTTACCCCTCAGGGGTTACATTTATTTTATTAATTAATTAAAAAAATTATATATTTAGCCAGCTGATGTGGGTAAGAGTTATTGGGGTATTGGGGGATTTTGTGTTAGGCTAGCTATGGGTTAACTTTAAAAAAAAGTTTTTTATAAAGATTGAAAAAGTTGTAAAAAGTTTTAAAAAGTTTTTAAATAATGTTTTAGAAAAAATCCCACCCCCTTTACCCAGTCGTAATAAAAATTAACCCCTTCCCTGCCAGTTGATCACTGCCTATAGTGATCAAAATACAATTCATAGTATTATACTGTGATCTGATTTATTTTTATAACCTCTGAGGGTTAACCTTTATTTTTTTATTTTTATTTTTTTAACTGAATCAAGTGTTTAAGTAAAGTAAAATAATATATCACCAGGCAAAGCAGAGCATGCTATGTTATCGACAGCATCAGGCATAAATACCAACTAGCATTTCCTATAATAGTGATTATGACATGGATGGCTTTACACTCTGTTTAATTAAAAAATGCAGCTGCAGTAACCGCTTTTGAGGCTGTCAGAAGGTTCAGTGATGTGTGCCTTAGGTGCCAGTCATTGTGGGATGTCGGGGTCTAGTTATATGGGTGATGTTGGAAGGCATTTTATTCCCATGCACGGGGATAGTCCCTATGAGAAGGTCCTCTGAGTTCCAAAGTCCTGCCAGAGGGCACCTTGGTTGCGAATTGCCGGGTCTCCCGGTCGTCTGCGGCTTGAATGGCACCGCGCTCACACACACCAGTGTTCAAGTGCAGGCTGCGTTATATTAGGGTTGATGCTTGGGTATGCCATCTCTGGGTACTCCCCCTTGGTTGGTCTCTGGCCCCAGTGATAGGGAGCACTGGTTAGGCGTGCTGTGGTGGAGCAGTCATTGAGCCCTCATCTCGGGGTTGCCTCTGCTGTGTGAGTGGAGAGACGAAGTGCAGGTACCGTTTTTCTGTCCTGTCTGCGGTCATTGATCAGGATTGTCTTCCCAACTCTTCTTCCATGTGCCATAGGGGGTTCTCCATGTTTAGGCTAGTGGAGTTGTTATGGCTCCGCCGTCGGCCATTTTAATGGGGTCGCTTGGGAGCCGTTTATCTTCGGCGTTTAGTCGCCCTGTATCTGTGTGCTAACAACATCTTGCCTGGTGGGGACCGGGATAACCCCCGCCGGCCCAGAGGCGGGATAAGCGAGACTGGGAGGACGCCAGCTAAGCTATCATAGTAGCCAGATTGGAACGCGAGGCAGCGGCCGTTCACCCCGCTCTCCTCCTGTGTAGGCTTCAGGCCCCAGGCCCCAGAATGTCTCTCCAAGACCTAGATTCACCCGTTAACAGGTGCTCCAGCTACACTGGGACAAGTCAGGACTCTGTACCCCGAACCTCCAAAGTTCTCATGCAGCACAAGGTGGGTATTTTCCCTAGAATTAGCCTGATTCCTCAGGAGCTCCAGTGACCTGCAGCCTGTCGGAATGGCCGACCGGCCCCGCCCCCCTTTATTTTATTTTTAACCCTTAGGGAATCAATTTATTTATTTAACTAATTAAAATATTTTTAAATGATATATTTTGCTAGCTGGGGTGGGTGGGAGTTATTGGAAATTGGGAAATGTACTGTTAGTGCTGCTTATTGCTAGATAGGGGTTAACGTAAAAAAATGTAAAAGTGTAAAGCAAGTTTTAAGAAAGTTTAAAAAGTTTTACAAATTTTGCAAGTAAAAAAGTTTTAAAAAGTACAAAAATTACTACTACACCTGGAACAAACTAGCGAAAAAATTATCTCACGCTAAGTTTCAAAATATGCCATTTGAAATACCACAGGTGTATTTTTTTTTAAAAATGGTATGCGTTTGTGGGGTAGTTTGAATAACAAACCAGCTAAACTACTCCAAAATTGAACATGGATAGCATTAAACTTCAAAGAAAAAAAAAAAAAACTGAGTGGATGTGTTTCAAATGTGCCCCTTCAACATCCACATATACGTAGCAAAGGTAAATACGGGGTATTCCTATACTCCGACGGTATAACTGAGCAACCTATGAAGTGTTATACTGCCATAGCACATATAAGGTTTGCAAAATACACAGTAGAAGCTCACTGTGTGGGTCAAAAACGCAGAAAAAATGCTTATTACTAATACACTTGGTGCAAAATAGCGAAAAAATTGTCCCACGCTAAGGTTCAAAATATGCCTTTTGAATGACCCCAGGGTGTATTCTTTAATAAATAGTATGTGTTTGTGGGGTAGTTTGAATAACTAACCAGCTAAACTACTTCAAAATGGAACATGGACACAGTTTAAAACTTCAAAGTTAGAAAAAAACTGAATGGCTGCGTCTCAAATGTGCCCCTTTAACATCCACATATACCTGGCAAAGGTACATATGGGGGTATTGTTGTACTCAGACGACATAGCTGAGCAACATATGAAATATTATACAGCCGTAACACACATAGGATTTGCAAAATATACTGTGCAAACTCACTTTGTGTGTCAAAAAGGCAGAAAAAAAATGCTTATTACCTATACACATGGTACAAGCTAGTACAAATATTTCCCCATGCCATGGTTCAAAATATGCCTTTTGAACTACCCTTGGATGTCTTATTTTAAAAATGGTTTGCCTTCATGGGCTAGTTGGAATATATAGCCTGCTAAAATACTCCAAAATGGGACATGGACACAGCATAAAAATTTAAAGTTTGAAAAAAACTGGAATGGCAGTGTCTCAAATGTGCCCCTTCAATGTCCACATATACATGGCAAAGATACATACGGGGGTATTGCTGTACTTAGATGACATAGCTGAGCAACATATGAAGTATTATACAGCCATAGCACACATAAGGTTTGCAAAATATACTGTGCAAACTCACTTTGTATGTCAAAAAGGCAGAACAAAATGCTTATTATCACTACACATGGTAAAAGCTAGTGGAATAATTATCCCATGCCAAGGTTAAAAATATACTTTTTGAAATACCCTGGGATGTCTTCTTTAAGAAATGGTATGCCTTTATGGGGTAGTTGGAATATATAGCCTGCTAAAATACTCCAAATTGGTACACTGACGCATCAAAATACCACAAAAATTCACACTTAAAAACTGGAACTCGTCATGTCTTTTTTACAGCATTGTAACTTTACAAAATAGTGTCTAGGTCATACATTGGGCAAGTTGTTTTACTCAGAAGATATAACTGAGCATAACTTGGGGGATTTTATGACAGTGGCACATATCAAATGTAAGAAATACTCAGCAAAAATGCAACATGTATGTAAAAGTGATATTTTTCCCCCCACACCACAAACATGGAAATAAATTGGTAAAAAAAAAATGGTGACAACTTAAGGCACAATATACACCATATAAGATACCCTGGGGCGCCTGCTTTATCAAATGGAAGCCCTTTGTGGGGTTATTTGAACAGTGAAACAGCTATAATACCCCAAAATGAGACATAGGCTCATCAAATCCAATTAAAATTCTAACTACAGAAAATGAAATAGCCTTGTCTCATATATGGCATTGTAGCTTCACAAATAGTGCCAAAAGCATACAATGGGGGTATCGTTATACTTAGCATATATAGCTGAACATAATATGGGGTTCTATGCTGGAATAGTGCACACCAGCTTTACGAAATACACATTACAAAAACCTTGTTATATGTGTATATGCCAAAATAGAGAAAAAACACAATTTTATTCCAATATTTAGCAGAGATTGGTGAAGAAATGGCTACATAAAAAGTGTAAAATGAACCTTTGGTAAATAGCCTGTGATGTTTACTTTATATAAATATATACTTTTGTGTGGCAATTTTGTTTTCTGTGATGGCTACTAAACCTATAAGACAAACATACCAACTTCTAAAATTGTTTCACATTGAAATTTTATTTTAGTCCTTGTATTTTGGGACCTGTAACTTTCAAAATAAGCTGAAATCCAATACATATTATGTACTCTATAAATCAAGACACATAAATGAATTAATTTTGAATTACTTTTCATACGCTGGAAATATGCACACACTATTATTGCCTAAATTGTTTAAAAAAAAAAATAAAAGTATTTTTTTGATTTTTCAACATTTTTGGCATTTTCTTTTATAATTCATGAGAATTTTCCTATGTATATGTGACATTGAATTAAAGCCCTTTTTGCTCTCTAAAAACTGGTATATAACATGTGTTGGTGCAATAAATGACAGAGATGCAAATTGCGTTTGAACACAAACAGCAAAAAACACAAAAATGGCTTGTGTCCTTAAAGGGACACTATAGCCAACCAGACCACTTCAGCTCAATGAAGTGGTCTGCTTGCCAGGTCCCCCAGCTTTTAACCCACAAGATGTAAACATCCAACCTCTAGTGGCTGTCTTCCAGACAGCCGCTAGAGGCGCTTCTGCGATTTTTCCATAGGAAAGCATTGAGAAAAATTATTTCCTATGGACTGTTTGAATGCGCATGCGGCTCATGCCGCGCATGCGCATTCCACTCCACTCGGGAGCTGACGTCGGAGGGAGAGGAGAGGCTGAGGGAGCCCGGCGCTGGATTAAGGTAAGTAACTGAAGGGGGCCCTGAGAGTGGTGGTGGGGGGGGGGGGGGGGGGATTATAAGGAGTATATAAAGCTGTGTACTTAAAGTGATAAGGGACTGATTTATCCTAACCATTTGCACTCTGCCCACACAGGAGATGGTTTATTTCATCCACAACTCAAGGTCTCATTTATGTCAGGTGAGTATGGGCATGTGATTAGCAATGTAGCACTGAGAAGAGGAAGCAGTGATCTTAAATGGACACTTTAAGCACCAAAACAACTTTAGTTCAATTAATTGGATATGACATATAGATTGTGTCCCCGCCATTTAGGAGTTAAATCATTTTGTTTATGCAGCCAAACATCCATGGAGGAGACATACAAAGCCTCCCTACACACTTACATAAAAATAGCTCAAATTTTTAACCTGCCCTTACTGCACAGTGTGCTTAATTTAGAATGTTGTATCTCCTCTTATGTTAATTAACTGCAAGAGCCTTTTGTTTGTGATTAAAGTTAAATTAACAGTGCAGGAGAGAGAAAGCTTCTGAAGTAAAATTCTGACAGACACACACCCTCACTGATGCATACACTGACATACACTTACTTACAGATACACAGTCATTGTCGCACACACTGTTTAACCAACACACACTTTAACCAAAACACATACATTTACATGCATACACATTCACTCATTCACTGTTCCACTCACTCAGTGTGCTGCAAGATCAGATTGAGCATAAACAATTTTCCATGGAGGCTGCATGATCAAAATGATTTAGCACCTAAAATGGCATAGCAATGGCAGTGGCATGATCTATACACCAAAACCATTTAATTAAAGTAAGGTTGTTTTGGTGCTTAGAGTATCCATAAGTAGGGAATATAGGAAGAACAAGTTTGTATATCTTCCTGCACCCCTGATGTGTTTGTCCCTGTCCCTCTTGGGTCTCACTCCATGATCCCTCTCAAGTATCTGTCCCTGACCCACTTTGCGGTATCTCCCTCCCCACACCTCCTAATCATTTCATTAACTATATTATAAAGTTAGTTATGACAGAGGATCATCGTCTGTCTCCTTTCCTTTTAAAGGAACACTCCAAGCTCTTACAGCTACTACATCCTACTGCAGTGATTATGGTGGTTTGGCATCCTCTCAAGGTAAGTAGTCAAATCATTTAAGAACAGTTTGACAACTTACCTGGGTTTCAGTCAACGCTGTTTTTAGTGCAAGGCTCACAAAACATTTGTATTGGGTGGCACTTTCAGGGGGGCGGCAAAAAAGCTACCCCTAATCGCCTTGCCAGCTTCTTGTCCTGGGGGGCCCAAGAGCTGGCTGGATGGCCACCTTAGGGCCCCCCCAAGGCTGCCATCTACTGACGTAAGAGGCAGGTGGTGAGGGAACTCTCCCTGCTCAGCTCCCTCACGCACCCCGCAGTGATGCCAGAGCCAAAATATGACATCAGAGCTCCCTCACCGCCTCTGATATAAGCCTGCCTTCCCGACTGCCTGCCCGCACCAGTGCCTGCCAGCCCCCAGCAGCCTCAATGGACCCCAGGGAATAATCCACTCAAGCACTCCCACATAGGGAGGCTGGGTGGATTCAACTTTAAAAAACATTTTTTAAAAATTATGAGTGTGTTACTGTGTGTGTGTGTTAGTGAGTGGTAGTGTGTGTCTGTTAGTGAGTGTTTGTGTATCTGTTAATGAGTGTTAGTGTGTGTGTATCTGTTAGTGAGAGTTAGTGAGTGTCTGTTAGAGTGTGTGTGTGTGTGTGTGTGTGTGTGTGTCACTGAGAGTGTATATGTGTTTGTCAGTGAGTGTGTATGTGTATTTGTCAGTGAGAGTGTATACATGTTTGTCAGTGTGTGTGTATCTGTCACTGAGAGTGTGTGTATGAGTGTGTCAGTGTGTGTATGCGTGTCTATCATTGTATGTATGAGTGTTTCCACATGTGTCAGTGTGTGTATCCGTGTCTGTCAGTGTGTGTATGCATGTCTGTCTGTATGTGTGTTTGTCAGTGTGTATCTGTCAGTGAGTATATTTGTGTCCCAATGTGCATGTGTGTCTTGTCAGTGAGTGTGTATGTGTCTGTCGGTGAATGTGTGTCTGCCAGTTAGTGTGTATGTGTGTTTGTCAGTGAATGTGAGTGTGTGTAACTGAGTGAGTGGAACAGTGAATGAGTGAATGTGTATGCATGTAAATGTATGTGTTTTGGTTAAAGTGTGTGTTGGTTAAACAGTGTGTGCGACAATGACTGTGTATCTGTAAGTAAGTGTATGTCAGTGTATGCATCAGTGAGGGTGTGTGTCTGTCAGAATGAGAAATTTGGAAAAGAGGGAGGGCTGCCCAAGTTTTTTCATGCCTAGGGCAGCACAAAACCAGGCTACACCACTGGGTGCAGTACAGGAAGGAGCTCACTGACTGAGAGAGCACTGCTGACACTCTCAGCTAATGCTGGCTCCAAAAGAGGCAGCAGCGGGCACGTGGCGGACATCATTTTTCAATTCCTTAGTCAATCTCTGTGAACTTTTAAACTCTTTCGGCATATACTCATTATTTCAATAAAAAACCTTAATATTACCTTTAACTTGTTCTCTCCAGGTAGCTACCCAGCAATTACTTAAGTGATCAATTTCTAGCACATGGTCCTCAGGGAAACAGACTGGTTGGACCAAGTCATTAAACTGGATCTCGCGGAAGCTCTCCAGTAGAGCAATGTTATGTGTGTCTCTCTCTGAATTGTATTCATTGTGTAGCACTAAACTCTTCACTGGGTAAACACTTCCTTTCACATTAAGGTCCGTTACTCCAACTTCTATCTCCAACTCATTCGCTCTAAAAACAGAATATATAAAAACCAAAATAGTGGCTACCTACTTTTTTCATTATTACTTTAAAAACAAGCTAAACAATGGATAATTAACACATACAATTAATTGACAAAACAAGTTCCAAGTTGTGAGGATATTTATGGGGTGATAAATATTAAAAATTATATTTTCATAAAAATTATCAAAAATTAATTTAATAATTTTTATTATATCAAAAATTTATATATTGGCACTATTCCCCTTGATTGATTTATAGAGTTACCCAATATTTTAACTCCTATAGACCCTGGAGTACGTTTTATTAGAGAATTTGTATTTCACACATTAATCACAAATGAATTATACAAATATAATTCATTGTGACAATAATTAATAATAATAATAATAAGTAACATGCGTGACAATAATCAGTGAATATTTAGGTATACCATATGTATACAATATGGCAACAGTTTAACACAGTTTCAGATAGTTCATAGCAACATTTTTATCCACATAGATGCAAATTTCAACAAGATTTACAACAGGACACTTTCTTTGAAATCAGCTAGGCAATTCTTAACGAAGAATTTTTCGCAGCTTTGAAAATTCCTTTACACAGAACACATCATATCATCCCAGCACAGCTTACAGCAATAAAACTTTCACTGACAGTTTTAAATACACCGAGTTAACTCATTCCCTGCTGCTGCAATTCTCACAGGGAAAATATATTTTATATTACAATTGACAAATAAAATATTTCTCACACCAGATCAGTTAACCATTTCTTCTCATCCAATAACCAATAAGAATAATTCTCACCAGACTGATTAAAGATTACTATCCTAAGTTCGGATGAGTCAATATCTCTGGATAGTAGCTTGATATGCTAAACTTATGCTAAAAATAATATTCACTTATTCCTTCTGCAGTAAGGAAATTGGAATAGTATATTTAATTAGCTAATTATTAGCTAATTATGATTTCTGAGTTAGAAATCTGACCAGCCTTAATCCAGGTATATTTCTGCTTTTAGTAAAATTGATTAATTTAAATTAAATTGAATTAAATAAAACCAGAATTTATTTAGCTTGGAGATATTCCATAAATACTCAATCCCACACAAAGCATTGGTAGAATCATACACAAAAGGTTTTCCATTGCAGTGGAAATTATTTTCTTTGAATTTCTTGCAGTCATTTAAAATGGCTATTGAATGCCAGTCTGGTACGCACGGTTGGATAGCCAAAGCATTAGGGGTTTCGACCTTTACGTGGATATCCTCCTTCCATGTACCAACATTGTAAATTGTTTTCATTTGGAAAATGTTTTTGGGAGTTACATATGGTATGGCCAAGAAATCGCAAATCTCCATGCATTCTGGGTCAATTAAGAAAGATAGGACACTCCCCATCTCACAGGCAAGATTTAATTGCATAGTTTCAATTGTATCTCCACCCACTTGTCAAGCATCGCATGAACAATATCCTTGGATACAAAATACAGAGGTATGCGTCACCCTGCCAATTCAATCATTCCAGTTTGCACTTCACCAAGGAAACAAAGTGTGTGGAATAAGATTGGATCATGCAGAAATAGAAGTTCAACTCAGTGGACTTGGAAATTAACTCTGAATGCAAATTTGTTGTTACAACTGTGTCTTCCACAATAGTTAACACGTCCTGGACAAGTGTTCTTTGCTGTTTTATCACCTGATGAATATCGTCAATGTGCTGATTTAGTGCAAAGAGTTCCATATCCAGATTTTGGACTGAAACAGAGTTAGCTGCAGTCATTCCAGTTGTGACAACTGCACCAACAGCAGTACAAACCAAATTCAACGATTATAGTGGTGAGGAACCTTTTGGGTTGGTTGCTCATCGGAATAGTATTGGATACAAAAGATTTCCGGGCTTGCTCCATGATGTTTCGCACACGGTCCTGTTCTCTTTGGAGGTGCATCAGGTACCAGGCTTGTAACCCAGGAAGTTGTGTCAATGAAATGTTGTACGCCTTCTCAATGGACATCTTGGGGTCCAAGCTGATGAACACACGTTGGGTCAGGATCCTCTGAGTTAAGATGAACCCTGGTGTCTCCTGAATCATGATGCCGGAGGGGGGTCCCATCTCTGCGATCGGATCAGTTCCATAGTTCTTGGCACAGGAGCAGTACGATCCAGAAACACGTCACATACTTCTTGGACATTTTTCAACAGTCACAAATCAGGAACTCGTCTCAGACTTATCTACTAATGATTAAAGGATTGTTAAGCATACAAACTTATAACGGTGTGACATCACTTGGCCTAGGACAACACATTATTTACGATCCTTCAACATTATGCATTCGGCCTATTTACATTTTTATAAATTCATCCCTCACTACATTTCTAACTGACTCTTTGGTAATTTGCCTATAGCAACTAAACAAGCTAGTAACCTGCTTAGAAAAATGTAGTTACTGGATGGTAAGGAAATGGTTAATGACATTAACATACATGAGATCATGGCACATCACAATATTTCACATCATCCGATACCACATGGATCAGGCATTCATCCAGGTTAGTCATTCACTCTTTTGCATCCAAATCCCCATCTATAATCCTTATTTGAGATTTAGGATGACAAGCACGCAACTGGTTAATGTGACCCCACTTTTTAATAAAATCACCATCCTTAGGCATTTTTATCTTACATGCTACTGGGGAAAATGTATCAATTATAACATATGACCCTTTCCAAGAAGGTAAAAATGTATTTTCCTTGACTTGATTTCGCCCAAAGTTATACCGATAGACTTAATCTGTTATTTCATTTTGTATTTTATTTTTTCGTAGTTTTTAAATCGTAATACGTCTTAACTAGAGTTGAGCGGACACCTGGATGTTCGGGCCCGGCGGGTTCGGCCGAACTTTTAAAAAAAATCCGGGTTCGTGATTGAACTTGACCCCAAACTTGAAGCCGAACCCCATTGAAGTCAATGGGGACCCAAACTTTTGGCCACAAAAATGCCTCTAAAAAAGTCCTGGAAAGGGCTAGAGGGCTGCAAAAGGAAGTAAAATTGGGGTAAGAGTAGGACAAGTGCCCTACAAACAAATGTGCATAGGGAAATCACTTAAAATAACATAAACATTTAAATTACAGCTGAGCCATAAAATACCACTAGATGGAATCTTTGATTTTAGCTTTGGAAGAACAAATCAAAATCTAAAGCATGGCTGTCAGGAGGATCACCAGAATTATCAATTTGAAATAGTGTTGGAGTGCAAGGTATTCTCTTTAATTGTTCAAACTGAGCTCAACTCCTGACGCATGGAGAAAAGGCCTTCTCAAGCCTCTGCTGTTGTGTACATAGTTTATACTAAGTGACCCATAGGTTGAGGAGGTGGTGACCGTGGCGGTGTAGGTGGAAGCGGCGGTGGAGGAGGAGGAGGTAGCCAACACTTTTTTATAAATATCTATTTTTTATTTTAATTGCAGTAGCCCCCAAAATATTGGGACATATAAAAAAATAAACATTTGCGGCCTGCGGTGCATTACTTGCAGTCCTGATGCATGGAGACATGCTCAACTCCTGATGCATGAAGAAAAGGCCTTCACAAGCCTCTGCTATGGTGTACATAGTTTATACTAAGTGACCCATAGGTAGAGGAGGCGGTGACCATGGCGATGTAGGTGGAAGCAGCGCTGGAGGAGGAGGAGGACTAGCCAACACTGTATATATATATATATATATATATATATATATATATATTTATATATATATTTGATATTTTTTTTTTTATTTTTTTTAATTCGGGTAGCCCCCAAAATATTGGGACATATAAAAAAAGAAAACTGTTCCGCAGAGCGACTGACCCATGTGTGCTGCATCTGAAACTCCACTATCTCCTGCTGCTGCTCGCACAGTCTCATGAGGCGATGAGCGGGAAGGCCGAAGTTACGCTGCAGCACAGACAGGCGAGCAGCAGCAAGGTGAGAACGCCAAAAGCGCGCACAGACGGCCCGCACTTTCTGCAGAAGCTCTGATATATCTGGGTATACACCGTGGCATCACAAGGGCCACCCAGAACTGGCTCAACTCCAATCAAGACAAGTTCCTGGAGATCACCCAGCTCGTCATGCTAGAACACTTTTTCAATGTGCTCCCAAACAACGCATTCATATGTCAATCCATATCAACTTTCGATGCCACGGGTAACGGGGAATCAGGGTTCGATTCCATACAGGGAACCTGACAAACGGCTACCACATGTAAGGAAGGCAGCAGGCGCGCAAATGACCCACTCCCGACGCGGGAAGGTAGTGACGACAAATAACAATACAGGACTCTTTAGAGGCCCTGTAATTGTAATGAGTCCACTTGAAATCCTTTAACTCTGATCAATTGGAGGGAAGTCTGGTGCAGAGCCACTGACCTGTGCGTGCTGCAGCTGAAACTCCACTATTGCCTGCTGCTGCTCAAACAGTCTCTCCAGCATGTGCAAGGTGGATTTCCACCTTGTGGGCACGTCGCATATGAGGCAGTGAGCGGGAAGGCCCAAGTTACGCTGCAGCGCAGACAAGCGAGCAGCAGCAGGGTGAGAACGCCGAAAGCGCGCACAGCCGCTACAGTGAATGTCACATCCTGTTCCAAGTTGCGGATCAGTCTGGTGATGGCTTCTGGTATCCAGTACTATTTTTACTGAAGCTGCATCAGGGTCCTGGTATGTGGCCGAACAAACGCTGGTGCTCAACACCAGGGGGAGTGCGGTTACCCTGCACCAGACCCTGCTAATCCATTCCACACTGTGACTCTTAACTTCTACATCAGGCATACTGGGTCCAGGTTGTCTGACCGCCGTCCAGACAGTGTCTGGGTCCCGGTCACCGGACTGCGAAACTGCGAATGGCTCGTTAAATCTGTTAAGGTTCTTTTTATCGCTTCAACTGTTACTTGGATAACTGTGGTAATTCTAAAGATAATACATGCCAACAAGTGCTAGGGTACGGCCGCTCCGCTATTGCACCCTGCTCCCTCTTATGCTTTGCTGGTGCCTCTGTGCGATTAGCGTCTCTTCCTCCAAACTGCACACGTCACTCGCATGACCTATGGTTTATGTAAACCTCTGTGCTATCTGGCTACTGAATAGGGATTATGTCCATATAACAGTGCAGATGGCTCAGCAGTCACATGGCATTCAGAGTGGACGGTGCAATCACTTTCACGCCCATCACTCTGAGCTTCTCGTTCACTATCACCATTCTGATCAGCATCAGAATTCTGACAGTGTACAGAACCATGTTTGCTTTCATTCCTATCACCTTGAACCCGATTCCATTCCCCAAGCTTGGCCAAGACAGTCTTTTCAAACTGTTCTGCCCAAGATTGCCATTGTTTAGCAATATCATGAGATGAAGAATCCTGTTCCGCAGGTGTTTTCTCAGATTTGCTCAAGTCTTTCCTCTAAGACTGTTCTGGGAAAATCTGATCTGGTCTGAGAGAAATCCCCGCGATCTTTCTCCTGTGATTTTTCACTTTTCTGCTGATTTTCATCTAACAGAATCTGCTTCATCTGCTGCACATAATTAAGTGTTCTTGCATAGCAAGACCACTTAATGTTATCTCACATATATTATTATTAAGTGTTCTTGCATAGCAAGACCACTTAATGTTATCTCACATATATATTATTATTATTATTATTAAGTGTTCTTGCATAGCAAGACCACTTAATGTTATCTCACATATATATATTATTATAGCCAAATTTGCCACCCTAACTCCTCCCACAGTTTTTACACTACATAGACAAAAATTTAACAAAACGTGCAGATTGTTCCCGATCGGATTGCTATTACTTTGTGGAACGTTTCGCCGAATGGTTCACGGAATATCGTCGTTCTTGTGGCGAAATGTGTCCCATAGGAATGAATGGCAAAGCTAGAGTGGGAGCTGGCAAAAGCTGAAAAATCAGGACATGATTTCTAAACTGCCACCACTCCCTCATTTTCAAGCCCACCTACACAAATCTTATATCAAAACACTATCTCTGCTGTCACTAAAAATTTCCACAGCTAAGCCATAGTCCAGATAGTTTTCACAATATGACCATTTGTTTGCAACTCATGCCGTCCATTGAAACTCCACTCTTGCCAGCTCAAACTTGAAGGGCAAATTCTAAACTGTGACTGTGCCTTCATTGTTAATATTTCAGAGACATACTATGCATCACAATGTAGGTCTGGGTCTTGTGATTCTCACAATATAAAGGTCTTCACTGTAGGATTTATAGTTTATAAAATACAACTGTTTGAAGATGGCAACCGCCAGTGAAGTGAGCAATTTGGAGCAGTTTGTTTTTAACCGCTCTTCTCTGCCCTATTTGAAATCTATTAGTTCCTGTTGACAGTTGGTGGAATGTTCGAGGGATTTGAAAGCTCCTCTCTGCCCTTGCTGTAGAGTGAGTGAACCACACTCCAACCTTTCCACAGTTACTCCAGCCACTCCACCCAGTTACCCCGCCCACTCCAGTTGTAGACTTCTGATGGAGGCAAGAACACTTCACACAATTTCCCCAGAAATTGTAGCTTTTCTAGTTATCCAACATGTTACTCATTCCTTCCAATCTATTTGAGAGATCAGAGTTTTCAAACTGCAGGACATCATATTAAAATTGATTATGGGGATTGGCTATGCCAAACTAGACAAGAAATTTGGTTATTAATTAATGCAATATCGGATAATTCACCTCTAATTAAACATATAAGCAACATAGACGAAGAATCTACGATACAGTCTATTATCCAATCATGTGCATTTTTCATAATGGGTTATACAGTTATGCTAACAGAGCATTATGAGAAAGAACTTAGATTGGATGAATCTCAGAAAAGCCTGATGTTCAAACAAAATCAGTTCAAAACTTTGTCTGCTAAATATGATGTCCTTCAGTTTCTTGTCTAATTTGGCGTAGCCAATCCTCGTAATCAATTTTAATATTCAGATGTTCATGTAAAATACCTAAGGGAGCAAATTTAAGCTCTGTGAACCGTTCCTCATTATCTGATGTATTAGATTTGGCCATATTTCTATGCACTGAATTAATCTCAATACAAAACTCTTATCTATACCAAGACTATCATTGCATGAATTACACAAATAGAAATGCCTCCGAATTTCTGTGTGAAATATAATTTCAACTAATTATTTTCATCGGTCCACCTCCAAATTGTGAGAATATTTATGGGGTGATAAATATTAAAAAATGTATTTTCATAAAAATTATTAACAATTAATGTATTAATTTTTATTATATCAAAAAATGATATATTGGCACTGTTCCCCTTCATTGCTGTAAAGGAACACTGTAGTCACCAGAACAACTACAGCTTATTGAATTTGTTCTGGTGTGTAGAATCATTACCTTCAGGCTTTTTGCTGTAAACACTGTCTTTTCAGAGAAAATGCAGTGTTTACATTACAGCCTAGTGATACCATCACTGGCCACTCCTCAGATGGCTGTTAGAGATCCTTCCTGGGTCATGGCTGCCTAAAATGCATCCAAACATTCAGTGTCTCCTCCCTCTGCATGTAGACACTGAACTTTCCCCATAGAGATTCATTGATTCAATTCAGCTCTATGAGGAGATGTTGATTGGCCAGGGCTGTTTTTGAATCATGCTGGCTCTGCCCCTGATCTGCCTCATTGTCAGTCTCAGCCAATCCTATGGGGAAGCACTGTGATTGGATCAGGCTACCACTTCTGCTGATATCAGCAGACTGCTTGTTCTTCTTGGGCAAACAGCACACAGATCTACAGCTTCTGGCTTGAATACAGTAAGATGTTGCTATATTTATGGAGGCATGAGGGGCCCAGGGGGGGCTAGATGGTGGTATTAACACTATAGGGTCAGGAATACATCTTTGTGTTCTTACCCTATAGTGATCCTTTAAAGCGAAGAGTTACCCACTATTTTAACTCTTAAAAACCTTGGAGTACGTTTTATTAAACAATTTGTATTTCACACATTAATCACAAACGAATTATAAAAATATAATTTATTGTGACAATAATTATTAATAATAATAAGTAACATGCATGACAATAAACAGTAAATATTTAGGTATAACATATGTATACAATATGGCAACAGTTTAACAAAGTTTCAGATAAATAACTACCAACTGAAAGAGTGGGATAGAAAAAAACACTCACTCAAAAGTGAATGGGATTCAATTTCACTCTAGAAGATTACCTCCTAAAGTAAACGTAACAAAGAAAATGGTAATAACCCTTATTAAACTAAAATTAAGCAAAGAATGTATATATAATAGGTATAAAGCTTACCCTGGATAGAAACACCATAGAAAGTTGTGTTAGTGAAAATCACATAAAGGTGAGGAATTAAAAACCTGTTCCTTAATCTCATAGAAAATGTTATATATATATATATCATGTATGTGCACATACGTATAAAGTCCGCTAAAATAAATAGTAGTAAGGCCTCTAAAGAGGACCAAGTAAGACTATAGGGACATCCGATATGTGGACCAATATATAAGAGAAATGGAACATAAGTACAGACTGCTCCGTACAAAAGATGAAAATTAAATAAACCAAGTCGCGCAAAAACTGTAAAATCCGTAAGTAATAAATATAACTGGGATTGTGGTACCTAGCGATAGTAGAAATGCCGATATGGTACTGGAGTTAAACTGTGGTCATTATAAATAGTGTCTTATCAAGATAGCTCACTGGTGGAAAATAAATTCACGAAGAAGCACAAACGGGTGTAGAGCTATGTAGCCGACCCTGCTGTACAGACTCTCTGGGAGGCTATATGTCTCGTTTGGCAATATAAACTATAGGGGAAATCCAATAGTGATATATCCCCTAGTGTGAGACTAAAAGATACATAAAATCCACAGCGGTATATAACAGCAGTACCTTAAATCAAAAAAGCCCCCTCCGAAATTAGTAACTTTAGAGGAAAGGTGACAATATCCTAGAAAACCCTGGGCTTACTATCTAGCCCACAGGCAGGCCATAGATACTAAACTGCTGCTTCAAGGCAGCCTAGCAAATCCCTATAAGCTTATGTAAGCACATACTTGGAAAAAAATTATGAATAAATAAATAAATAATGAAAGAGGACATCCGTCAAACCCAGGTAAAGTAAATGCATCGGCAAAATGCTCGACGCGTGTTTGAGCGTTTACATAGACCTTTGTCAAGAGTTTCAGATAGTTCATAGCAACATTTTTATCCACATAGATGTAAATTTCAACAAGATTTACGACAGGACACTTTCTTCTGAAATCAGCTAGGCAATTCTTAACGAAGAACTTTTCACAGCTTTGAAAATTCCTTTACACAGAACACATCATATCATCCCAGCACAGCTTACAGCAATAAAACTTTCACTGCCAGTTTTAAACACACTGAATTAACTCACTCACTGCTGCCTACAATTCTCAGAGGGAAAATACCTTTTATATTGTAATTGATAAATACAATATTTCTCATACCATATCAGTTAACCATTCCTTCTCATCCAATAACCAATAAGAAAAATTCTCACCAGATTTCCTGATTAAAGATTACTATCCCTAAATTCGGATAAGTCAATATCTCTGGATAATAGCTTAAAGGGAAACTCCAGTGCCAGGAAAACGATCAATTTTCCTGGCACTGGAGGGTCCCTCTCCCTCCCAACCCCCAATCCCCAGTTGCTGAAGGGGTGAAAACCCCTTCAGTGACTTACCAGAGGCAGCGACATGTCCCACGTCGCTGCCTGCTCCTCCCCCGCCGCTCCACCCTCTGCTTACGTCGGCCGGTGGGCGAGACTGATCCCACCCACCGGCCGAGGAGACCTAATGCGCATGCGCGGCAATGCCGCGGCAGTGCTATAGAGCAGGAAGTTCCCTCTAGTGGCTGTCTAATAGACAGCCACTAGGGGAGGACTTAACCCTTGAAGGTAATTATTGCAGTTTAAAAAAATCTGCAATAATTACACTTGCAGGGTTAAGGGTAGTGGGAGTTGGCACCCAGACCACTCCAATGAGCAGAAGTGGTCTGGGTGCCTGGAGTGTCCCTTTAATATGCTAAACTTGGCAAATAACCAGTAAATATATTATTCACTTATTCCTTCTGCAGTAAGGAAATTGGAACAGTATATTTCATTAGCTAATTATGATTTCTAAGTTAGAAATCTGACCAGCCTTTGTCCAGGTATATTTCTGCTTTTAGTAAAAGTTGATTAATTTAAATTAAATTGAATTAAATAAAACCAGCATATTTACCAGCTTTCTTGGTAGAATTTCTTTAGCGTGGAGATATTTCATAAATTGTGTATGCAAGTATGAGTATAGAGAATTGTTGGAAATAGGAAATTTATCAGAGTTCTGATTTTCAAAGTTTCAGTTGGAGAAGATTTTTCAGAGTCCCAGAATTAGTTGGAGTTAGAGTGTTAGGTGTGTCCCTGTCTCCTGCTCCAGATCTCAGATCTCTTCAGCTATTCCTAATTTTTTTAAAAGAAGCTTTCTTACAATTTCTTTACGTCACTGGTTTAAAGTGGCCAATAGAGTAATTTTTTGCAGACCCCATGCAAGGGGTCTACTACACAATCACAGGATCACATACCAATATCCTTCCCCTCCCTGGGGTCCCAGCACGGGAATGAACTCCTTTCCCTTTCTCCCTAAAGCCCGCCAAAAAATCCTCAAGGTCCCCGTGTCAGGATTACAAGTTGATCCAGAACGCAGAACTGTGTCACACCTAGGACTAAGGATATCGTATAACTGGACCTTAGAATGGCCAGACTTAACGAATCCAAGAATAGTCAAAATACTTGCCGAGGTCAGGAACACAGAATCCGACACAACGATGAAGGAAAGCCAAAAGTCAAGGATACCAGAATTCAGTGATGTCAATTCAAAGTCAAAGTCAAATACCAAAAAATCAGGAACGCACTCTCTGATTACCATCAGGATGAAACCACGACAGGGCAATGAGCAAAAGGAGAATTGGGTTTAAATACCCCTCCTGTGGATCCGATTGGCTGTAACTGGCCTTTGACCCCCAAAAGTAATTACCAGGTTTTCATGTGCATGGTTGCTGCTCGGCACAACTTTTCCTGTCTGGACGGTAATGCTGCTCGGCACAACTTTTCCTGTCAGGACGGTAAATGCCATTAACCACATTTTAATGCACGGATGAATACGTGACATTACTCCCCACTTGAAGACCGCCCACAGGGTGGGCAGGACCAGGTTTGAGAGGAAACTTGGCATGAAAAGAACTAATCTTACGGCCAGCATGGATATCAGAAGCCAAAACCCATGAACGGTCAGCAGGTCCATACCCCCTCCAATCAACCAAATACTGTAAGGAACCATGAGAAAACCTGGAATCAATGATGGAGGAGACTTCGTACTCCGCCTGTGCAAAAACAACTGAAGGAGGAGGGGGAACAACCGGACTTGTGTACCGATTCAAAACAAGCGGTGTGAGCAAGGACACATGAAAAGTATTAGGTATACGTAAGGCACTGGATGGCCAGAGAATACGAAACAGGGTTGATTCTCCTAACCACACGAAAAAGACCAAGGAACCTCGGAGCAAACTTCATGCTGGCATCCTTCAACCTGATGTTGTATGAGGATAACCAAACCCGATCACCCACTTAATAAACTGGATTGGCACGCCGCCATTTATCCGCATGAAACTTAAAACGAGAAGCCGCAGTTTCAAGAGCAGAGTGAACCTTAGTCCAGGTATCACGAATAAAGGGAAGGTGATCATCCAGAGTAGGGATAGCCGTATCAGAAAACACAGCAGGGAGAACAGCAGGATGATGAACCATATTGACAAAAAAGGGACTATGGCCAGATGAGTCATAGGTAGCATTATTCCTAGCAAATTCGGCCCAGGGCAATAATTCAGCCCAGTTAGACTGTGTACTATTCACGAAGCAACGTAAATACAGCTCAAGTTATTGGTTAGCTCTTTCAGCCGTACCATTTCAGCCATTTCATCTTTCAGCCGTATCCATTACACCTACTTGTCCCCTTAAGGTTCTTAGGTGCGGAAGTTTTCCGGACGTATAGGACAAGCATCTCTCATGTGTCCTTTTTTGCCACAATATAAGCAAAGACCCTCTTTTCTCCTATACGGTTTCTCTGCCTCAGACAGTCCAGTAACCCCTAACTGCATAGGTTCGGGTTCAGACAGCGTCGGAAGGCCAGAGAGAACAGGTTTGGAGAATCGAGGTGCTAGTGACATAGTCACACATCTAGTTCTGTTTCTAGCAATTTCCCTGGTCCTGAGTCTATTATTGATCTGCATCACATAAGTAATAAAGTCATTTAACCCCTCAAGTAGGTGTTTGGCAGCAATTTCATCAAGAATATTCTCCCTGCCTTTTGGTTCAAACATCAATTTGAATTCAGCAAGGAATTCCTGATAACAATGAGCGATACTCATGAGCGATTTCCCATAATGGATTAGCCCAAGTTAAGGCCTTACCTTTAAGTTGGTTCATCAGATACCCAATCTTAGCTCTCTCTGAAGGAAATGAGCCAGGTGAGGCCTCAAAGTGGTACTCAGTCTCATTGAGAAATCCCCTACATTCCTGGATATTACCAGAAATATGCGGGGGAGGAGATAAGATCGTAGGTGCCTTATATTCTTTAGGTGGAGGTACATTAGGCAGCGGTGACATAATCTGAGAAGCCTGAGGTTGTAAATGAGCCGTCCTAGTAAGGAGCGTGCTAAAAGCCTAGGCAAATTAATCCATATGGTGATCATTCTCCTCTAGCTTTCTCTCGCAAGCTGCTATGTGCTGACACAATTCTGCAGGATCTATGGCCATGTTGTAATGTCAGGATAACAAGTTGATCCAGCACGCAGAACTGTGTCACACCTAGGACTAAGGATAACGTAACACCGGACCTTAGAATGGCCGGACTTAACAAATCCAAGAATAGTCAAAATGCTTGCTGAGGTCAGGAACACAGAATCAGACACAGCGATGAGGGAAAGCCAAAAGTCAAGGATACCAGAATTCACTCATTAATTACTTCCCTTGCGGTTTCACACCTATGTTGTGATTGCGAATGTTTTGATTAATTGGTGTGAACGTTCTAATGAGGCACCGGGGAGGTCCTCATTCATCAGATGAACGAGTCGGGAAACAATCCACAAATAAATACTCTTCCTGGTGGCGTTTGTCTGTACGAATGGCGGCCACCCAGGGAAGCACTTACTAATTGTTTCCCTTGCGGTTTGCGGTTTTGACACTTATGTTGCGGGGTGTGAACATTATAACCTAACAATATAAATGAGGTATTGGGATGGTCCCCGTTCGGGAGGTGAATGAATTCCCTTTGTGGAAGCACTCCGAATTGTTGAGCGGGCACAATAAACGAACATACAGGGGAAACACATGTTAAAGAGAAGGGAGTTTCCTGAACAGGCAGTGGTTCCGCCACAGGTGTGTCTTTCCTACAGGCTATCATCTAGACTTTGGTCAATAGATGGCGTAGTAACACCACAAGAAATTCTCGTCAGGAATTCCAACTACCACGTTGTATAAGGGGTTACCTGAATTTCATTAACGTCACAAATCCTAATCTTTATAGTACCCTTCCTTAAAAAATGTGTCATTCTTCAAAGGATTTTCTTTAGACTGACTGGGTTTTGGGCCATAAAAATGGATTTTGACACGTCTAGCCTTGGTTTCACCTTCTTTAATAATGGAGCTCTGTATCAATTCTTTAACTTTAAAAAGTAAAATTAATTACTTTTAGTGTTATCTGTTTCTTGTAATCCTGCGTTTGGTTCTTGTGTGAAACTATGTGTGTAGCACTTAATAATGTGAGCGCATGTGATATATACATGTTTTTGTACACACATTCAACTTATATTAGTTTAATAATATGACATTTCTTCATTGATATTCAACCATGAATATTCAATATTATTAACATAGGTACTATTTATATATGATTAAACATAATTATAGTTAGTCTATATGTGGACAGATAGATAGATAGATAGATAGATAGATAGATAGATGTGTGTGTTTCTGGGCTGTTTCACGGATGGCGTGAAACATTACATTGGCCACATTCCTTTGTTTAGGTTTTTGAATGAACAGAGTTACAAAGAAGTAAAAATGTGTCTGTCTTTGAATTTTTGTTACAAAATTGAGAATTAACCTCTGCTTAATGGTGACTTACAATCTAAATGTTTAATTTCTGTCTTAACACAAAATGTCTGCCAGTGGAAATACCCTGACAAAGTCATTACAGCTGACAGTCTACAAAATAATATTTATCTGTTATTTACTATGTGATGTCAGGCAAGGATGGACCATGGATTGACAGGCCAAAGCTTTTATTCTAGAACATACGGGGATGTTTTTGACAATTTTGAAGTAAAAGGAATGATAGAACATACTGGAATACCATAACATATGATTCTTGCTCAAAGTTTTATGAATCTTTTTTTCATACATTGTATTTCTATTATTATTATTATTATTATTATTGGCTTTTATATAGCAGCATATTCCTCAGCTCTTTACAATATTTATAAGTTGTATACAAACTAGAAAATTAGATTTTATGACAAGATGGGTTATATTCTAATCTGGTGATTGAATTATCATTTATTGCCAACTTGTAGTCTAGCTAATAACCCTGTTTGTGTACTTCACCAGCAAATTAGCTCTTTAAAGTGGCACTTGCGCATTACTTACTTATGTACAAAGCACTGAGCTGAACACACAATCCAGAAATCACTTATAATGGTTCCTGAGCAGAGAGTCATTGTGCTAAGTTCCACCGACACCTGCCAAGGGAACTCCCCCGGTGATGCATCAGCCTGACTGGATGAGAAGATCATATCCATCCGGGTTCCACAACCTACAGAGATAGCATTCCCATTTGATTATTTATTTTCCCAAAATTCATTCTAATAATCTTGCTAATAATGTTTTTATTTTATTCTTTTTTGGTTGTTTTCATCTGACGCCACATCTGATTTAAGATAAAGATGAATATTGACTATTGGACTGCTCGTAATTACGGTGAACATGTGGTAATTTGTGCCTTTGCACAGTTTTCATTCGAAATATATGCACAGATGCTAAAGGGACACCCTGACACCATATCAACTTCATCTCAATGAAGTTGTTATGGTTTGAGGAGGTTCTGAGCTCTGACTTACCTAAAGGGGTTTAACCCCAAAGTAACCAAGCTGATGCTTAATTGCTCTGCCCCTGCACTTCGCCTCAATGTCCATGACTTCAATCAGAAAAACTCAGCCCCAGTGGCACTTATAGATTGGGAGTAATGTCAGCTGACGCTCTTATCAGTAGCTTACCATTTTAAAAAAAAAGCGTAAAAGGTACATATCTTTTTCTTACATTTTTCACAATAGGGAGACAGGGGCGGACTGACAACTCACAAGGCCCTCGGGCAATAGGAGACCAAGGACCCCCTTCTGGTGCAAAGTATTTTTCCCCTGTGTTTGCTGGTGACATCACAAGCAGCATCCCCCACATTTGTTTTCAATCATACAAGTCCATACAAGTAGCCTGCAAACGTTTGTAGGCGACTTGTGGGGTTCAGTGTGTGGGATGCTGCTTGTGATGTGTTCCTGTATGTCAACGTGTTGTGTAAAATTTTTGCCTTTTACCTATTGTACTGCACTGCAGAATATGTTTGTACTATATAGATGGTTGTAATTATGGTGTGTGTGTGTGAGTGTTTGTGTAAGGAGGCTGTATGCAGTATTGCAATGGTAGGAATGCTGCTTGTGATAACTGTAGGGAGGCTTTGTGTAGGGAGGCTGCATGTTGTTTTCCATGTGTGGGGATGCTGCTTGTGGGATTGTGTGCATACAGTGAGGCTTCTGGTGATTTTAAGTGTGTTAATGAGTCTGTTTGCAGTGTAGTATGTGAGTTGAGACAGCTGGTTGTGTTGCAGTGTGTGTGGTAGGGGCTGTAGTAGGTGTCTGGGGTTTACTAGGGCTGTAATGTGTGTTTGTATGGATAATAGATATTAAAGGGACTCTCCAGTGCAATGCCGCGCATGCACATTAGACCTCCCCATAGGAAAGCATTTAATGCTTTCAAATGGGGATTTCAGCAACGCTAGAGGTCCTAACATAGCATGAGGACGTCCAGCGATGTTATAGCACACTTTTCGTGTTCTATGAACACGGAAGTGTCCTCTAGTGGCTGAGGTCTTAACCCTTTAAGGTAAATATTGCAGTTTATGAAAACTGCAATCATTACACTTGCAGGGTTAAGGGTAGTGGGAGTTGCCAACCAGACCACTCCAATGGGCAGAAATGGTCTGGGTGCCTGGAGTGTCCCTTTAAGGCTGTGTGTGTGGATAGTAGCTGCAGTGTGTGCGTGTGGGGATATGGGCTCTAGTAGGTGCAGGGGGGCATAGGGACCGTAGTAGGTGCATGGGGAGATAGTGGCTGTAGAGAATGGAAGAGTGATAGGTGGTATACTGGGTACAGGAAGGTACAGGGGCTGTAGTGGGTCCAGTGAGGGCTGTGATGGGTGTAGGGATGGATAGGGGTTGAGGTGGGTGAATGGGGCATTAGGGCTGAGGTGAGTGATGGGGGAGATGGGTGCTGAGGTGGGTGGAGGGGGGCATGGGAAATGAAGTGGGCACTGATGTGAGTTAAGGGGGAGATGGGTGCTGAGGTGGGTGCTGAGGTGGAGGGGGCATGGGAGATGAGGTGGGTGGAGGGGACATGGTGGCTGAGGTGGAGGGGGCATGGGAGATGAAGTGGGTGCTGAGGTGGGTGGAGGGGGCATGGGAGATGAAGTGGCTGCTGAGGTGGGTGGAGGGGACATGGGAGATGAAGTGGGTGCTAAGGTGGGTGGAGGGGGCATGGGGCTGAGGTGGAGTGGCATGAGAGATGAAGTGGGTGCTGAGGTGGGTGGAGAGAGGATGGGGCTGATGTGGAGGGGGCATGGGAGATGAAATGGGTGCTGAGGTGGGTGGAGGGGCATGGGAGATGAAGTGGCTGCTGAGGTGGGTGGAGGGGACATGGGAGATGAAGTGGGTGCTAAGTTGGGTGGAGGGGGCATGGGGCTGAGGTGGAGTGGCATGAGAGATGAAGTGGGTGCTGAGGTGGGTGGAGGGGGCATGGGGCTGATGTGGAGGGGGCATGGGAGATGAAGTGGGTGCTGAGGTGGGTGGAGGGGGCATGGTGCTGAGGTGGAGGGGGCATGGGAGATGAAGTGGGTGCTGAGGTGGGTGGAGGGGGCATGGGAGATGAAGTGGGTGCTGAGGTGGGTGGAGGGGGCATGGGAGATGAAGTGGGTGCTGAGGTGGGTGGAGGGGGCATGGTGCTGAGGTGGAGGGGGCATGGGAGATAAAGTGGGTGCTGAGGTGGGTGGAGGGGGCATGGAGATGAAGTGGGTGCTGAGGTGGGTGGAGGGGGCATGGGAGATGAAGTGGGTGCTGTGATGGGTGGAGGTGGCATGGGAGATGAAGTGGGTGCTGTGGTGGGTGGAGGGGGCATGGGAGATGAAGTGGGTGCTGTGGTGGGTGGAGGGGCATGGGAGATGAAGTGGGTGCTGTGGTGGGTGGAGGGGGAGATGGGAGATTTACATACCTGCTGACTGTGCCAGGCTGCTCACTCAGTATATTCTGCAGGAGGAGAGGAGGAGGCAGGAAATGATGTCACTTCCCCTCTCCTGGGCTCCGCCTCCTCCCCTCACACGCTCCGCACAGCATGGGGCTGAGGTGGAGTGGCATGAGAGATGAAGTGGGTGCTGAGGTGGGTGGAGAGAGGATGGGGCTGATGTGGAGGGGGCATGGGAGATGAAATGGGTGCTGAGGTGGGTGGAGGGGCATGGGAGATGAAGTGGCTGCTGAGGTGGGTGGAGGGGACATGGGAGATGAAGTGGGTGCTAAGTTGGGTGGAGGGGGCATGGGGCTGAGGTGGAGTGGCATGAGAGATGAAGTGGGTGCTGAGGTGGGTGGAGGGGGCATGGGGCTGATGTGGAGGGGGCATGGGAGATGAAGTGGGTGCTGAGGTGGGTGGAGGGGGCATGGTGCTGAGGTGGAGGGGGCATGGGAGATGAAGTGGGTGCTGAGGTGGGTGGAGGGGGCATGGGAGATGAAGTGGGTGCTGAGGTGGGTGGAGGGGGCATGGGAGATGAAGTGGGTGCTGAGGTGGGTGGAGGGGGCATGGTGCTGAGGTGGAGGGGGCATGAGAGATAAAGTGGGTGCTGAGGTGGGTGGAGGGGGCATGGAGATGAAGTGGGTGCTGAGGTGGATGGAGGGGGCATGGGAGATGAAGTGGGTGCTGTGATGGGTGGAGGGGGCATGGGAGATGAAGTGGGTGCTGTGGTGGGTGGAGGGGGCATGGGAGATGAAGTGGGGGCTGTGGTGGGTGGAGGGGCATGGGAGATGAAGTGGGTGCTGTGGTGGGTGGAGGGGGAGATGGGAGATTTACATACCTGCTGACTGTGCCAGGCTGCTCACTCAGTATATTCTGCAGGAGGAGAGGAGAGGAGGAGGCAGGAAATGATGTCACTTCCCCTCTCCTGGGCTCCGCCTCCTCCCCTCACATGCTCCGCACAGAGAGGATAGAGGAGACCTGGCAAGAGCAAGATTGCTGCCAGGTCTCATGAGGTGAGGGGACACATATCATGTTAAATGGTGCCTCTCTGGCTGGGGAGATCTCTGAACTCCCCAGCCAGAGAGAGCATGACTGTTCAGGCAGCCGGGCCCCTGACTGCCTCGGGCCCTCGGTCCATGACCGATCTGCCCGAGTGGTCAGTCCGTCCCTGTAGGGAGATATGTTGAGAGCGTCAGTTGACACTATCAACCTATCAACGGTGCCCGGTCTCAGGCTTCCTGATCAAAGCCTCAGACTTAGGATATGTAGAAAATCAATTTTCACCCTTCAAAACAGCATCAATTGTTCTAGGTACATTTGCATGGAGTTTTGTAAGGAACTTGGCATGTAGGTTGTTTCAAACATCTTGCAGAACTAACATGAATAGGCAGCCTCAATTACTTCTGTCTCTTCATGTAATCCCAGAAAGACGTGATGATGTTGAGATCAGGCCAGGGGAGATCTCCTCAGTCAGTAGGAAGGTTGCAGGGGTCCATGATAACACAGAGGGCCCCTGCCACCTATCTCCTTGCAATTTAATTCTCTCATTCAATGTGAGACAAGGCAGCATATCTGCTATCACTGCCAGGTCTCCTCTCTTTCATTGCACAGTGAGGATGGGAGGCGGGGGAGGAAGTCACATCACACCCCCTGCTGTCATCTCACATGGAGAACTCATAGCATGCATGCATGGTGAGAAGAAGCAGCAACCTGACAGACACACAGATCCCTCTCAGGTACTGCTTGAATAAGCTGGAGGGAGGAAAGAAAATTGGGCTGGTGCAGGTAAGTGGGCTAGGGGTGAAAAGGACAGAAATATGTTGGATGAAGGGGTAAGACACACAGAAGTGTTTTGTAGAGACATGTGGAGTTGACGGGTGAGACACAATGAATGGGGTGGGTAAACAAATGTGTGAGATGGAAGACCGTATGGAAATATGGGTGACAGCAAAGACATTAGTGTGGTGTTTGGGAAGGAGACGTGTGATGTGAAGCAGAGTGGGAGAATGAAGGGGGCAGAAGTGGGCCAGATGGGTGACAAGTGGTGTTAGAGAGTCACAAAATGGGAGACAAGGGGTGACAGATAAAAGAGGGAGATAATGGAAAGACACATATACAGATTTGTGAAGAATGAGAGAGATATATAAACTCAGAAGGCGGTTGGAGAGTGAAAACAAAACACTTGCAGCAAACAAATACACACATGCTGACACTGATTTCAAATGCCCTCCTTTTTCACAGAGATCCAAGACTTGTACAGAAAGAATGTTACTCCTAACTCATCATGCTACATCCTTGGTCATGACTAAACATATTAGACTTATGCAAGGTAAATAAGTGTAGTTCTTCCTGAACACTTAAGCAGAAAAAAATAAAAATAAAGTTAGGTCGTCAGAATTTATTTGCCACTGTTATGCTTGGCCTAAAAATAATTTGGGAAGGACAGTCAGCCAGCAAGAACAGCAGGATAAATGCTGCTTATGACTGTGCTGACATGCAAATACAGCTACAATAGTGCCTGGCCTCATGCCTTCGCAATATCAGCTATTTTTGCAATGACAGCTCTGAGGTGACAAAAGTCAGAGAACCTGATTTTAGAATGATTGGTTATGATCTTTTGCCTTTTAATCCTTTAAGGAGCAGGCGTTATTTTAAGTTGAAATATTGGATTTATCCAATAACCAAAGGATTACCTACTCACCCCTTCTACCCTGATAACAACAAAGTGTTCTTACACATCTAGACTGTAGAGTCACTGACCGACCTTCAGTGGCAGCAGGAGTCATTTAATTGAAAAATGTAGTTTTTTCTACCTCTCCAAACACTTTTGGTAGAAGCTGATGGTGGGTACTGTTAAGGTAGATGAACAAGTGGACGACCATAAGCACCACAACCATATTTCTAAATTAGTGAAGTGGGTGTACGTGGCACTGTCAATAGCAGCTAGGCAAGAGGAATGTTTTAATTCATTTATTTATTTTCAGGAAAAAAATAAATGTAAAAAAATTCACTAAATGATGAGAGTTGTTACACTGTTCCTATGTAATCTGGCTCTGTCGACTACTGGCACTAACCTCACCATCCACCTTGCTTTGCCTCAGGGTGATGGTAGTAGCAGAGGAGGTAGTGCTGGTAGTAGGTTGTAACTATGGCACAGAATTAGATACAGCACCAGTGGACCTGCTGCCAGCCTGGTACTTTCTTGTTCTGTCTCTTCCCTCAATAAATACAGACTTGTGGTACCTTTGCAGATGTTGCTTCATACTGGTACTCGCTCGCTACCCACTTCCTTGCAGCACAATCTGCACTTTGTTTTTTTCTTGTCATACTGTCATTCATAGTTCTATGTTTTAATTATTAAGCAGTTTTTCAATCTGTTGAATGTCACACACTCATATATTATTTTTTGAATTGTGATTTTGTTTGAGATTATTGTGTAATGTGTATGTTATTTGCTGCACTTAATCTCAATACAATTGCTAATAAACTCACTATTTGCAATACGCAATTTAGCCTTCTTGGAGCCAATCAACGTGATTCCAGAACTTTGCTTCTTTTACACAATACATTAGCCCCCACTCTTTGTCTTGCATCTGCTGAAGATGCAGATGGATTTGCATCGGTGGTAGTGGATGTTGTTGCAAAAGTAGACTGTACACTAGCACTTGATTGATTAATTCTAACGGAAATATTGATTGCGTTGGTACAGAAGATGTTGATGGTGGTGGTGATAGTAACAGTGGCAATGGTTGAGCTCCTTGTGCCAGTGATAGTAGGTGCAGCTCATGTCTCAACTTTTTACCTGTGATGAGACGATTCTAAAGCAGATACAGATGGACTTGGATATGGTGGACAAGATGCAGGAGGCAAATGTACACTAGCTGCCAGAGGAAATACTGGTTTACTGTCTATCCTCTCCACAGACTCCTTTTCTAAATCCTCTGGCTTATCATACTCATAGTTGTGTAGCTCCTGGGCCAGAGGTATAAGTGCTATGTGTGCAGTGGAGGTGGAAATAGAATTATCATCACTGGATTCATCACTGCCACCACACTAGATATTGGGGACACTACATTGGTACTATACATGAAGCCCTCACTAAAGAGAGCTTGAGGTTCTGAAGACCCCCACAATGTACACTCTTGTGTGCTCTCCCTTAGGTTTTTCTTGAAGGACACCAAAAGGAAATAATGCTTGGACTTTCTATGGTATAAAGAGCTGTAGTGTCAGTAGAATTGGCAGCACAAGTTATTGCAGCATGAAAAGGATGAGTAAAAACATTTACTGAATTGGACATAACAGACATGCTGCTAACCACACTATCCTGAGGCTGAATACTACCAATAGTGGTGTCAGCAGACCTTATGGCCAAGTAAGAGGTGTTCCAACTCTCAAAAGCCATAGCACTACTGCTGATTGGTGGATTAGGGAACATGAACCCTTCCTCTGCCATCCCTCAATTTTGCCTTGTGATTAGTACATGACATTGATGACAGTGTATTGTGTAAACCAACACAACTTTATTTAGCAAAAATGTGTGCTTGTTTTGCAAAACGGGTTAGTGCTTGGTGAATTTACTGCTGTTACTTGCAGAGCACACTGGACTGAACACTAAGCACAAAATAAATACATAAGATTTTCTTTCTCCAGACAGTTAACAAAAAAGTAAATACTATTGGTAAGTTGGTCTATCAATGACAAAATGCCTCCCAATCTTCTGACTCCCTCTCTAAGTTGTTTCAAGTGCTTCAGGTAGTCGCTGCTAGAATGATACAGCAGCAAGCTAAACCTAGTTTCACACTCAAATCTATGATCCAGGCTATCACCCACCACAACACAGACCACAGATCACTATTGGTCTGTCTCCCTCACTAGATGAAGTCAAAGTGTCTAGAAGAATCTTTCTTGGAAATATAGATACTTTATTGCTGCTCTTTTTTTTCTAACTTTTTTGAGCCACTTCATTTGATCTGTGAGTAAAATCAACATTTATTGGCTGTGCCCTAGCCATTAAACATTTTGTTTCCTACTGCTTGATTGTACAAGAAATCCTGCCTACATGATTTGCCATACCTCTTGTCCCATCATGGCAAATTAGGCTGCTTATTTGCTCCCATCCAAAAACAAACAAACAACCTCTTCTCCTTTAGATCTCCCTTTTTCTGATGCCAGGAATGGTACTCAGAATCAAGAAACGAACATGTTCGGGTTCATGAAAGTCAGTTTCTCCTGATATTCTGGTATGTGGCAGTTTGGGAATTGGAATTTTGGCTAATCACCTGATCTGCCAAATTACTTCCAAATTACAGTTCAGTCCAAAAAAAATCTCTAAAAGCTATACACAAATATTGGATCATGTTAGCAACTGATCTGAGTCTTCCTACAGTAAAAATCCACCTTTGATTAGTTACAATAGCGTAAGGCATATCAAATTCAAATTAATTTTGTAAAATCGAACCACTGGTTATATTATTAAAGGGACACTCCACTGCCCGAATACTAAATAAATAAAAATCAGTGTTTAGTATATACACCCAAATAAAAACTTTCATACATTTAATTGTGCATTTTTTCATTGGAGTTATATCTAAAAACCACTGGTAAAAACTGTAGATCTCTTGTCTGCATCATTTGCAAGCCATCCCCTTCTAATCCTGCCCATACTTTCTGTGGCTGTCCAATCACAGACTTCTCAATGCAGCGCAATGAGAAGTCTTTGCAAGGCAGGTGCACTGGGCAATTGCTGCCTCTTGAGTTCAGTGCAAATAAGCTAACCAAACCAGGAAGTAACAGGACCAGTTGTCTGCCTGAAAAGCCAGGAAAGTGTAACCAAGTTAATTTATAAAAGTATCAATTTCTATTGAAATCTGCACTATTTCCAAAATGAAAAACGAGGACACACTCTTCACAAATAAAGCTTTTCAAGCTAAAGTGCTTTAGGGGTCTGAACTGTCCCTTTAATATCAGCCTGAATATCAGTCAGAAAATCAGGATGCTTCAAATGTTTACCTGTGTAATACAGTCATATGACCATAGGTGCCAATTTTGTCTATACTCTTTTCTTTGGGGGATATTACTCCTGTATACCTTTGTTACATTTTGGAATTATTAGTTCTCATGTTCTTTTTGCAATATTTGCTATTGCAGTTACAGTACAATATGTATTTCTATTTTACTTTATTACTATTTAGCCATGAATTGTTCATTTTTTTCACGTAACCTTGTTATATATCTATTGCAATGACACATATATAAAGTGCCTATATTTTTTTATTTTTACATCTATTCAGTCTTTAACTTTTATTCTTCAGCACTGTGGTTATTATTATAGCTATGGGATGCACTCTCTAATGCAAGGGTGGCCAGAAGATATATCCTTAACTGTTGTACAATTCCCATGATACTATTCCAGCTAAGGATCTACCATTTGACTATCCTTGCAGGGTTATATTCTGACAGTGTCTGGGTCTTTGAATGTGTGCAGTGTTGGTGTTGAGGTACAGGGGTGTGTGTATGCAGGGGCGGGCTGGGCTGGGGGGCAGGGAGGCAATTGCCCCCCAGGCCGCCCTAAATTTTTTTAAGACCGGCCACTGCAGGGCCGGCTCTTTAAATGCTGCAGCCGTCTGAGCACTCTGTTAAGAGCCTCAGGCGGCTGCAGCACAGCTTCTCTCCTCCCCTCCCCTCCCCTCCCCTGTAGTGTGGCCGAGTTCCTCTCTGGTCCGCGGTGTCCGGACGGAGTGATGGGAAGGTGCACACTCAGTGTGCACTTCCTGTCAGTCCGGCCGGTTACAGGAAACAGAAACTCCTGTTCCGCGCGGAGTTTCAGAGAGGAGCTCGACCAAGCTACAGGGAAGGGGAGGGGGAGTAAGAAGAAGAAGGGGAGGGGGAGTAAGAAGACGAAGGGGAGGGGGAGTAAGAAGAAGAAGGGGAGGGGTAAGAAGAAGAGGGGAGGTAAGAAGAAGGGGTGGGGTAAGAAGAAGAAGGGGGGTTAAGAAGAAGAGGGGGGTTAAGAAGAAGAGGGGGTTAAGAAGAAGAGGGGAGGTAAGAAGAAGGCATGGGGTAAGAAGAAGGGGGAGTAAGAAGAACAAGGAGGGGTAAGAAGAACAGGTGGGGGGAGTAAGAAGAAAAAGGGGGGTAAGAAGAACAAGGAGGGGTAAGAAGAACAAGGAGGGGAGTAAGAAGAACAAGGGGGGAGTAAGAAGAACAAGGGGGGAGTAAGGAGAACAAGGGGGAGTAAGAAGAACAAGGGGGGGAGTAAGAAGAACAAGGGGGGAGTAAGAAGAACAAGGGGGGGAGTAAGAAGAACAAGGGGGGGAGTAAGAAGAACAAGGGGGGATGAGAAGAGCACAGGGAGGGTGGGTGAGTGTGAGAAGAGACTGTTAGGGGAGGGTGGGGGAGAGCACTAAGGGACAGAACAGACAGCTCTATAGGACAGGGGGCAAGACAGGGAGCTGTTTCACACTACGCGCACACAATGCATCCCTACACACACAGAAACACAACATGCTTCCCTTACACACAGAGAAACGGACAATGCATCCATTACACACACACAATGCAACCCTTACACACAAAGACAATGCATCCTTTGCACACATACACAGAAACACACAATGCAAACCCTTACACACACATGCAAACACACACTGCTTTTCTTACATACACACAGAAACACAATGCATCTCTTACACACACTCAATGCATACACATACAGACACACACCTTGCATCCCTTATGCATACAAACACAGATTCACACAATGCATCCCTTACACACAACTAGAAACACACAATACATCCCTTTTACACAAATACACACTGCTTCCACTACACACAAACACACTGCATCACCTACACAAACTGGTATACACTACATACCATAAGCATACATATTTTATCCTCTACACACTCCACTCCCTGTGAGCGAACTCATGGGTGGGTGGAACATATAAGTGGACTTATGAGTGGGCCTTATGGGCATACTCACCGTCAGGCCCTGGGGCTCAGACCTTGAGCTGTGTAAGAGGCCCCCCCAAAATGGAGCTGCTTCCAATTCTCCCAGAACATTGAATTTTGTGACCACAGTTGCAAACAGCCTCCAGAGATCCTGTTCTACACCAGACCAGTGGAGCCAAACTGCAGCCCATCATCATCCTCATCTGGTTGTAAGTAGTAATTTACCTCACATTAAAGGGACACTATAGTCCCCAGAACCACTTCAGCTTAATGAAGTGGTTCTGGTGTCTATAGCCGGTCCCGCTTTTTAATGTAAACACAAACACTGTGTGCAGCACTGGCGTTAGTTCATATGGCAGATCATATGGGTGGGGCATTGTGATGTCACATGGGGGGCCACAGGAGGGGAGTGCACTGATTGCACTGCACTCTCCTCCTGCCCAGACCCGTCTTTACCGCAGTGCAAGTGCCCTTTGTCCCTAATTTACAGTGGCTCAGACTCACAGCAAGCAGTGCCTGGAGCCCTTTACAGAGACGGGAACAAAGAGGTTCTGCGGCAGCTGGCCGTCCTGCAAGCATTACATTAACCAGCTGTTCCCCATGCAGCCACAGGTGGCGCTGTGCTGGGAGAATGTGATTACTCTTCACTTCCTCCCAGCCTACAGAGCAGCGCATGGGAGAGAGAGAGGAGGAGGCACGATTTAATCTTACAACAAATCCAGTAAGCAAATCTTTATAAATTTAGGGTATTCAGCTCTGTTTCCACAGTTTATTGGTGTTAACTCTGATGTCTGTATTAATATTGAGGGATTTCTAAGTAGTAACATCAGTGTGTGTCAGCAAGGCCAGCCGTTGGGGTGTGCAAGCTGTGCGGTCACGCAGGGTGCCATGACAACAGAGGCAGGGCCAGATTAAGAGCCCAGAGGGCCTGGAGCTGACAATTATGATGGGCCTAATTACAGAATCTTATCGACCAAAAACACTAAAACATACCTCCCAAGCGTCATGTATCTGATGGAGATGGCGTTGGAGGGAAACTCAAAGGATGCAGCTATATGAAAACACATACTCTATGCCAATATCTCTCTAATTTATGCTTTCATCTTTCAAGTAAATCCAGAACCCCTAACAGCAGTGTCCAGTGAAGCAGGAAGTCAAAGGGAAGGGTAAAAGGGTGTGCCACTGACGCAAATCACGTGACCAGACCTGCCAAAAGGGGTGAACATGCCCAAAAAGGGGGCATGTCTGTCCAAAGAATTGGAAGGCCAGCCTGGCATGAATGCTGTCCAACTAAGGGCATACTATGCAGGCAGCACCCAGAGCTTGACATAAATGCATCAAATGATGCGCCTACCCCACGCTTTCTAAGGACTGTCCCCTAGCACTCACATGTGCACTTGTCTCCTTATCATCTTATTAGCAGGCAGACGTTCCTGGTATATAGTCTGGGACAGAGTAAAGGTGAGTGTAGTGAGTGTAGAAGAAAGAGGATATGTCACAGTGCTAGAGAAACCAAAGTCTGCATTACCTAATTACCTAATTTTATTGTCAGCCAGTCCATACAAGTTTTGTTGCCATACATCCCTCTTTAACAAACTTTTAGGGACACTATAGTCACCATAACAACTACAGATAATTGTATTTGTTCTGGTAAGTAGAATCATTCCCTTTAGGCTTTTTGCAGTAAACAATGTCTTTTCAGAGAAAATAACTCCACTGGCCACTCCTTAGATGGCGGCTAGAGGTGCTTCCTGGGGCAGTACTGCCTAGTGTGCAGCACTGCCATTCAGTGTCTCCACCCTCTGCATTCAGACACTGAACTTTCCTCATAGAGATGCATTGATTCAATTTATCTTTATGAGGAGATGCTGATTGGCCAGGGCTATGTTTGACTTGTGCTGGCTCTGCCCCTGATCTGCCTAGTTGACAGTCTCAGCCAATCCTACAGGGAAGCATTGCAATTTGCTCAGACCACCACTTCTGATGTTGTCAGCAGACAGAGTCAGTTCAGAGGCAGAGCCAGCAGCTGCAGACTACAGAATACAAGTAAGATTTTACTATATTTAGGGAGGCAAGAAGGGGCCAGGGGGGCTAGATGGTGTTTTTTACATTATAGGGTCAGAAATACATGATTGTGTTCCTTACCCTATAGTGTTCCTTTAAGCAAGAGTATGTGAAGAGTAGTTAGGGTTTCCACCTTTCTTGGAAAAAAAATACCAGCCTTAATCATTTGTATAATTAATTAGTTATGCGTGACATCACATGATGTAAATCACAAGGAGTGACATAAGAGAAAATTCAGTAAAATCACCAAAAAACTACTCACAGTTTGATTCTGCTGTATAGAGGAATTGCTCCCAGTGTCTCCCTGTCTCCCAGTCTCGCAAGTCACCCAGTGTCTCAGTGTCCCTATGTATCACAGTGTCAGTGTCCCCATGTAGCCCAGTCCCCTAATCTCCCAGTGTCTGTGTCCCCATTTCTCCCATTGTCCCCATGTCTCAGTGTGTCACTAGGATACTAGGGGACACAATGAGACATGGGGACACAGTCACCTGGGGACACAGAGACCTGGGGACACATGGAGGCACATGTGAATACAGACATGGGGGCAGAGACATGGGGACACAGAGACATGGGGACACTGAAACATTTGGGGAAATTAAGACACTAGGGACACTGAGAGACATGGGAACACAGACAGTGGGAGACTAGGGGACACTGGGAGACTAGGGGATACTGGGACACTATGGACACTATGACTGGGAGACAGACACTTGGGGACACTAGGAGACATGGGGACACTTGTGGACATAGACATGGGAGACATGGGGACACTGGAAGACATTTGGACACAGACACTGGGAGACTTGTGGACACTGGGAGACATGGGGACACTGAGGACACTGGCTGGGAGACATGGGGACACTGGGAGACATAGGGACTCTGAGTCAATAGGGACACAGAGATATGGGGACACAGAGACTGGGAGACTAGGGGAAACTGAGAGCCATGGGGACACTGGCTGGGGGACATGGGGACACTGTGTCCCTAGAATCTCTGTGTCCCAATGTCTCAGCTTCTCCCAATGTCCCTATGTCTCATTGTCCCCATGTGTCTCAGCGTCCCCATGTCTCACAGTGCCCCCTAGTGTCTCAGTGTCACCATGTTTTCCAGTGTCCCCAAGTATCTCAGTGTCCCCAGGTCTCCCAGTGTCCCCTAGTGTATGTGTCCCCATGTGTCCTCTAGTGTCTTAGTGTCCCCATGTCTCCCTGCAGCCTTTCACCCTATCCCTCACTTACCTGAGCTGTAGAGCTGCTGTCTGGACTCTCTGTGCTGTGTAGCTGCTCCCCCACGGATCAATGAGTAGTAGTGAGAGGCAGGCTGTAACTTCCTATCCCTGCCTCTCTCCACACACAGTGACCCCTACTGGCCGGTGCTGGTATTGCAGAGTAATGTCCATTTATACTAAGAAAATGACCTGCATTTGTATTGCCGGTATTACTGCAATACCGGCTGTGCCAGGCAGCCTCAAATACCGACTGTGCCATTAAAATACCAGCCAGGTGGCAAACCTAAGAGTAGTGTGTAAGAAAAAAAAAAAAAAGTAAAAAAAAAAAAATTTTTTTTTTTTTTTAAATGGGCCTATTCCATGGGCCTGGGCCTGGAGCTGCAGCTCCATCAGCCCCTATGTTAATCCGGCCCTGAACAGAGGCGCCCGGCGGCCAACACAGCTCACAAATTGGGGACACCAGCATATTCAATTTAAACGATTCGCTGGTGGTCCACTGCTGCGCACAAGCAGTAGGTGCAGTCAGATTATATCCTCTCCCTTGTGGTTCCGGCGCTCAGTTAGTGAGTCAGAGCACAGGCTCAGAGATTCTCAGCCTGCGCTCTGACAACATTGAAAGTCAGAGCCGTGAAGGAGCGGGTATTAGCATAACATCAATATCCGTTATAAAACCCAGGAAAAGGTGGGCATGGATGGTGAACTGATTTGGTGGTGCAATGGGCCACTTGACTGGTTTTGCCCCCCAGGCCTAAGGCTGCCAGCCCTCCCCTGTGTGTGTGTATTGTTGACATTTAAATACAAGGGTGTAGTTTGGGCATAGTGCTGGTGCTTGCATACATTGCTTTGTTTGTGTGTAGTGCAGGCATTTGAATACAGTGGCGAGTTTATATGTTGAGTTGGAGCTTGAATGCACCTGTGCATTTGTTTGTTGTGTTTGATTGCATGGGTGTGTTTGTGTGTACTGTTTAGTTTTGAATCCAAGATTGTATGCATTCACTGCCACATACATATACATACACACACATCGGTAGTGCCTCTCATTCTCCTCCCAGTCACCTTCTGTGTCTTTTCCAAGACCCAATCCATTAATTTCAACCCTACTTCAGTAATGAATGATAACAGATAATGAATGATAATAGATAACTACTCACCAGTGGTGACAGCTGGACATGTGCACAGCCAAAAAATGTTTTTGTTTTGTTCCAGTTCATTCGCTTTCTAATTTCTGCTTATCTGAAATTCAGAATTTATAGATTCCGAACGAAATTCAAAGAATTTCTGAACCAAAACAAAATGTGGATGCCATTGTTCCCAATAATTCAAAGGATACCATATTAGGCCACTCTTTATCAGATAGCTCCCTATTTTTCTATCCTTAAAGGATCACTATAGGGTCAGGAACACAAACATGTATTCCTGACCCTATAGTGTTAAAACCACCATCTAGCCCCCCTGGGCCCCTCATGCCTCCATAAATAAAGCAACATCTTACTGTATTCAAGCCAGAAGCTGTAACTCTGCATGCTGTCTGCCTAAACAACAAAAAAACAAGCAGTCTGCTGACATCATCAGAAGTGGTAGCCTGATCCAATCACAATGCTTTCCCATAGGATTGGCTAAGACTGACAAAGAGGCAGATCGGGGCAGAGCCAGCATGATTCAAACACAGTCCTGGCCAATCAGCATCTCCTCATAGAGCTGAATTGAATCAATGAATCTCTATGAGGAAAGTCCAGTATCTACATGCAGAGGGAGGAGACACTGAATGTTTGGATGCATTTTAGGCAGCCATGACCCAGGAAGGATCTCTAACAGCCATCTGAGGAGTGGCCAGTGAAGGTATCACTAGGCTGTAATGTAAACACTGCATTTTCTATGAAAAGACAGTGTTTACAGCAAAAACCCTGTAGGTAATGATTCTACTCACCAGAACAAATTCAACTAGAAAAGCTACAATTTCTGGGGAAATTGTGAAGTGTTCTTGCCTCCACCAGTAGTCTACAACTGGAGTGGGCGGAGTAACTGTTATTATTTATTTATATAGCACATTTAATTGCAATGTTGTTGCCCAAAGTGCTTCACAGTTACATTAAAACATCCATTTATAAAAACATTAGCAGGTGTAAAAGGCTTTGTCTGCTGCAGCCTGGCACATGTCAGAGTATTTTTGCGGTTGTCATCTTCAAACGGTCATATTTTTAAAACTATAAATCCTACAGTGAAGAGCTTTATAATGTGAGAATCACAAGACCCAGACCTACATTTTTTTTTTTGTAATTCTTTCTTTTATTGAGAGGTTAATGCATCGTACAAAATGAGGAAGGTATACTGTGAAACATGCATCTTGTCAATAATAAGAACCTAGCCATTACACATACAATAACACATGAAATATGAAAAACAGGATATGCCAACAAAAGTGTTAAACAAAAGTTGTATTGCAAGAAAGTTCGCCTCTTGTAGAGAGTTGGAAGGCAAAAGACATTCGTTTTCTCGTATCGTTTCCGTGTAAATTAACCCCTCTTTGGGAATTTTAGTACATGACTAGATGTAGGTAGGTCAGCTTACCCACGGTAAATATGATTTGCTATGAAAAACAATGAAACGCAACAAGTAATGAGTTGTTTGGGAGTTTGCTGTATGTTGATCTCTATGTGGTGTATGCATGATACGGTGTATGTTCCTATAGATCCGCAATGTTGTGCTGACCGGGTGTCTGCAAGGGTTTTGCCGGGGGTCACCACCTTATGTTGCAAGTGCTTCTGTCTGTTATATTAGTGTGCGAGTATTTCCATTGTGTGGAAAGCAACGAAGTCGGCTGTGTGAGTTCTGTATTTGGATATGTGCCATAGGGATGGGGAATAGTGTTTGGTGCCTACAGGCGCTCGTATTTACCCCTTACCTATGGGGGTAGCGGGGGGTTGGGGGGAGTTGTTAGAGAACATGCATTATCAAAACTGCAGATAACCATTAAACTGTTTTTAAACTTGAGTTACTGTCCATTATGTTGTGGTTTCCTCCGTGCCCTCATCTTTTAGTTAAGTGCACAGGGTTGGTGCTTCTGGTGCAGAGTCTATGTTACCGAGTCCTGGACCCTAGGTGGCACGAAGGGTGTTACATTTGCGACGTCCCACCGGTGGGTGTTTGAGTGTCCTGCTGGAGCTTCCGTGTCCCTCTCGAGGCCAAGTGCTGCAAGGAAGTTAGGGGCGTCCGATGGTGATGCTGCTGTGTGCATCTTCCCGTCCTTGAGGACTATTAGCATGCGTGATGCGGACCAGCGGTAAGGCACCCCAGCTTCTTGTAGCTTCCCAGTTATGGGTTGCATGGCCTTTCTCCACAGCAACGTGGATCGGGTGACATCTTGGAAGAAAGTGAGGTGGTGATTCTCAAAGTCCATGGGGGCCTTGTCTTGGAGGGCTTTCATGAGCCTTTGTTTGTCCATGAAGGATTGGCATTTCAGTATAATGTCTCTCGGTGTGCTTGATGGGGTTCGTGGTGACCTGTTGACCCTATATGCCCCATCCATCTGGAGCAGTTTGGCCTGTTTGGTGGGTAGGACTGAAGATGCCAGCCGTCTTAGAAAGTGTGGCAATTCCTCTGTGGTCACTGTGTCAGAGACTCCTCGGATTTTAATATTTAGTCTCCTGCTCCTGTCATCTAGGGTGTCCACTCTGTGGGTCAGGAAGTTGTGCGAGGTTTGTAGTTGTTTCACCGTGTCTCCCAGGGTTGCCAGACCTTGCTTGAGGTCATTTACATCTTCCTCATTGGCCTGAATGCGGTCCGTGACTGCTTGGACCTCTGTTTTTACTAAGGCGATGTCTGCATCAAACAGTAGCCTGATTCTGTCATAGAGGTCTGATATATCCTGCTTGGTGGCAGGTGTCTGCTTGTGGGTCTCACCTGTTGCGGACTCAGTGGTGGGTTGCGTGGTTTCAGGCCTGTATTCTGTTTCGCTCCCATCCCCCTCCTCAGAGGCTTCTCTCTTAGCTGAGGTAGCGGAGTGCTCAGCTGGCCTAGACCTCGTGCATTTGAGGAGTGCCCCGATGTCTCTAGCCTCCTGTGGTGGCGCCAATTGTGATTTCTGATTTTTCCGACCCATAGTTGTGGTATTGGTGTCGTTAAGGTAGGGGGTGAAATATTCGCTCCAGTCCGCCAGGGGCTCGCCGTAAAATGGCGCGGCCATCAGGCATCCAGGCCTAGACCTCCGTCGGGTCCCACGGGATGGCGCGGGAGTCGTTCCGAACTGAAAGGGCATGAACGGGATCAGTGGGGATTCCCCTACTCGTGGCAAGGACTGTTTGTCGGTTAGTAGCTGGTAGTTTCGCAGTTTCGATCGATTTAGGCAGTTTTTGCACGGAGCAGTAAAGTATGGCGTCTGAGCTGTAGCTGTGCCAGGCCCCGCCCCCCCCGACCTACATTTTGATGTATAGTATGTCTCTGAGATATTAAAAATAAAGGCACAGTCGCAGTTTAGAAATTGCCCTTCAAATGTGAGCTTTGCAGAGTGGAGTTTCAATGAATGTCAATGGAAGGCGTGAGTTGCAAACAAATGGTCATATTGTGAAAACTATCAGGACTATGGCTTAGCCGTGGACATTTCTAGTGGCAGCAGGGATAGCTGAACGTTTTGATATAAGATTTGTGTGAGGGAGTGGTGGCAGTTTAGAAATCATGTCCTGATTTTTCAGCTTTTGCCAGCTCCCACTCTAGCTTTGCCATTCATTCCTATGGGACAAATTTCGCCACAAGAACGACAATATTCCGTGAACCATTCTGCGAAACGTTCCACAAAGTAATAGCAATCCGATCGGGAACAATCTGCACGTTTTGGTATATTTTTGTCTATGTAGTTTAAAAACTGTGGGAGGAGTTAGGGTGGCAAATTTGGCTATAATAAGAATAATAATAATAATAATATATATGTGAGATAACATTAAGTGGTCTTGCTATGCAAGAACACTTAATACGCTGTAGTTGTTCTGGTGACTATAGTGTCCCTTTACAAAAGTAATCGCTCATAAGGGTACCATATTAATTATGGCAAATCCACATAAGGATACCAAATTAGGGAGATATCTACTAAAAAACTGAAAGGTTAAAATAAAAAAAAAGTATTTTTTCTAAATTTTGCAGTTTCAGTTGCTTAGTACTAGATTTGAAGTTCTTAATTTGGTAACCTTATTTATGTCAATGCCCATGCACCTCCCATACATAACACACACAGAATACACACTACACAATACAACACAGCCCACATACATACAGATACAACTCTGCAAAGAAGCAGTAAACAACCATACATGATAAAAGCAGAATGCAGCAACATACACACAGTGGCTTCTCCAGTATTCATATCTAGGGGGGAGTGGTGTGGGGGGCCAATACGGG
Source organism: Pelobates fuscus (assembly GCF_036172605.1). Lineage (NCBI taxonomy): Eukaryota > Metazoa > Chordata > Amphibia > Anura > Pelobatidae > Pelobates > Pelobates fuscus. The sequence goes on from NC_086318.1 coordinate 370,224,140, forward strand.
TGCAAATATAACAAAGTATATATATATATACACACACACACACACACATATATTGGGTTGGCAAAATTCAGAGTAGGGTTTGAGGAGTCAATAACTTTTTCATTAATGAACCAATTTCAATGGTATCACATGCAATGAATGCTTAACATATGGAGATTTGTTTGATTAGGTACAGAAGATGACATCTTTTAAATCGACTCCATTTGCTGCCTTGCAAAGTCTGGCTCTTTCGATTGCTATGTTTATAAACAGGCTCTAGCACTCAAAATTCTGCACAAATATTCTCCTTGAGCTGCTCCAGTGTACGCAGTCTGTTCTCATACACCTGCTCTTTCAGATATCTCTACAGGAAGTAATTGAGAGCTTACATATTTTTAATTGTTTTTCCTTATCTAATAACACAAAATGAATCTCCCAAGACTCGGTTATAATATGTACCTGCAACAAAAAAAAAAAAACTGAACTACAAATAAGTTATTTACCTTACCTGTCAAATCCTACTCTGAATTTTGGCCCATCCTGTATATACATATCCACACACTTGGAAAACAATCATAAATAATGACATTTAGATATATTTTTTTATATCACCTTTGTGAAATATGCAACCAAGTCTATCTGCTTGGTGAGAGAGCACTGAGCGCAAGAGAGTCATTCGGAGCTACTACTACTACCCGAATGAATAGGCAATTAAATCCGTGCTCCCTTGCGGCAGTCTGCAAGGAGTTAAAAAAAAAAAAAAGAATAGACAGTGTTTCAAATGAGGAGGCTCATGGGGGGAGCACAGTATATTCTAGGGCACCATGCATACACCCCCTCCCTCCCCCCCAGAGACACTACTGCAAACACATGTTAATTAATAAAAAAAACAACAAAATAAAAAAAAAAACAGGACCAGCATGCTAAAACCTTTCGTTTGGAACAGTGTTGCTAAAATGTAGCCTACCCCTGTAATTTACCACATTAATAAAGACTAATTACATGCATATCCCTATGTAATTTCACATAATTGTCTTCCTTATGATTAAATGTCCAGTACTAACAAGTCTTTTATTTTCTAATTTCCTTTTTTTGATATCCAGTTTTGCCTAATTTTTCTCTTCAATTACAAGTCAATTTGTCCTTGTTATTGTTGTAGTATTATTGTGTCTATAGACCTGGAGGATATAGCAAGATGCACTAGGCAAAAGTTTCTCAGAGCAGGTGGTTTTGATGCAAAGGGTTTTTGGGTGTCATCCCTAAAGGTAAGGAGATGAGAGGGCAGGGAGTAGGGGGGATAGCTTGAAAGCTGCAGTTTTGGGAGAGTATTACACCCATTTCACCCCCTTTATGATCCATGAGACGGTGGGTGTGGGACAAGAGAAACCCTTCATTACATGAGGCAGAGGTAGCAAGGCCTGGTTTGGAGAGCCATGATTCTGTGAGTGCTTGGAAGGTGAGAGAAAGTGATATGAACAGCTCATGAACAAATGTGAATGACTTACCACTAAATGTTCTTTCAGCATGTGTCCATAGAAGAATCAGGGTATAATACAATTCCATCCATCTCATTCTCAAAAAATAAAAATCTAATTTACTAGCCAATTATAAGCACTGCGTGGAGATGAAGCCAAAAGCCTGTAGCCTCTATAGTAAAGGGAAATAATATAGATGTTTTCTATAACACTGACTAGAATTAACTGGTACACATGCAGTGACTGTTATATGATAGGATAGAATGTTCATTATGACATCATCGCAGCGCTATAAATAGTCTACTTCCATACTGTGACATCAGCAACCAACAGGCAGAATAACAATTCTTGGAAACGTGAAGAGTTTTAAGGGCCACGTACTAACCAGCTGGAATTGGGAAAAAAAAAAAAAGTATAAAAATTAACAATCTGGGAGGAAATATTATTTTCTTATATTGTCTTATTTGCTAGAGATATAGATAGATAGATATGCATTTTATTATAGCCTTTTATTTTTTCTGCTGTATCCTCTAGGACAGGGGTAGGCAACCTACGGCACTAGTGCCATGCACGGCACTCGAGGTGTCTTTGCACGGCACTCAAGGCTGCTAGAGCCAAACAGGCTCTGGCCTGTCAGGAGTCCCAGTAAAACTTTAGATATCGGCTAATCCGAAAAGGTGGTGAAGGACAATCCTCAATTTATGCATTGCAGCACGTAGAGGTAGTGATCTCAGATCACTTCCTCCCAGCACTTGTGAATAGGAAGCCACACTGTAGTAGAGCAGCTCGCAGTTGCTGTTGCAGCTCCTGTCCTTGACATGTACCTGGCCGGACTAGTCCCCACTGGAACCCAGGGAAGTCACCCACACTGCTAGATATACACAGAAATGCAGAATAACCCTCCCCTCATACAAATAATACGGACAGCCCACACACAAACATACACACAATCCGCACAAACGAAACACCACTAACAATCCACATACATGCACACAAAATCACATGCAATACCCCAAACAGCCCCCACACACTACCAAACACACACTGTGACATGTCCATCCACACACACACAATTCGACAAGCAGCACCCATACACAGCTTACATTCATATGTATCATACACAATACCATAAACTACTCATGAACATAAACAATATAATAGCTTATATACGCAGGGCCTTCTTTAACGCGGGGCAAACTGAGCAGCTGCACCGTGAGCCCTGCTGGCCTCAACTATTTCTAACCCTCTGGCTGGTAATCTGCACACTAAGGAGGCCCACCGGGTGGCCCATGCACAAAGGACCACCCGCTGGGCTTCTGTCAGCAGGGACCCGGTCACACGCTGAGGTTCTTTAACAGCGCGAGCGGGCCCCTTGCTTTTCGGCAGCAGGCTGGGAGGAAGTGACTGCCCACAAAGAGAGGAGCGCGCAGGAAAGAAGAGTAGGCAGATTGGAGGGGGGCTGGCCAAGAGCTCTAGACCCCAACTCCCAACGCCTTCAGCCACCAGCAGGAAAGGTAGGAAACTGGAGGGTGAGTTTTAAAGTGTATGTCTGTGTCAGTATGTCAGTGTGTGTGTGTGTGTCAGTATGTTTGTGTGTGTGTCATATCTGTGTGTGTCAGTATGTTTGTGTGTCAGTATGTCTTTGTGTGTCAGCATGTCTGTGTGTCAGTATGTGTCAGTATGTCTTTGTGTGTGTCAGTATGTCTGTGTGTGTGTCAGTATATCTGTGACAGTATATCTGTGTGTGTGTCAGTATGTTTGTATGGCAGCATGTCTGTGTGTATGTCAGTATGTCTCTGTGTGTGTCAGTATATCTGTGTGTGTGTGTGTGTGTGTGTGTGCTTGCAATTATGCCAACACCACATACAAACATATTCCACAAAAACAAATCAATGCATTTCTGGAGTTACACGACAGATGGGGATCTACCTTTTAATCACCCGTGCAACAGGGAGACCGCCAAGAATTCTTGCACCTCTCTACTTTAGGTCCGCCACTGTGTTGAGGTGGAGGACGTGATTGCATGCCTGGGAAGGGGGGACAGGGTCCAGGGGGCGCTAAGCAAATGCTTTGCCCAGGGTCCAGTCATTATTAAAGACAGCCCTGCATATATACGTACAAATACAATGATACAAAGCAATTACAGTAAAAATAACACAAGCAGAATACGGCAGCATACACACCTCGATTTATAAAAAAATAGGACTGGCACGCTACGGGACATCACAATCCTATATCGGCACAGTGCTGCTAAAAGGTTGCCTACCCCTGCTCTAGGAGAATGTATCAGGGGGTGTAGCTGATTAGTATTATATTAACCTTGGTGTAGCTGATTAGTATTATATTAACCTTGGTAGCAGAGGGAGAGTGCTGTTTTCTCTATGGCAGTGGTTCCCAACCCAGTCCTCAAGTCCCCCCTAACAGTCCAGGATTTAGGGATTACCCAGTTGTGTCTAAGGCATCTCTCTACTCCCTGATCCGCAGGGTGCTGCTACACAGCACAGAGAGTCCAGACAGCAACTTCCACCCTTCAGAGAAAGCCTACAGCTCAGGAAAGTGAGGGATGGGGTAAAGGCTGGGGACACTGAGACACTAGGGGACACTATGAGACATGGGGCACAGGGAGACCTCTGGGGACACTGAGACACTTGGGGACACAGGTTCACAGACACACATGGGGACACTGAAACATTGGGAGTCCGGTATGCAGAGATATACGCTTACCCTTGCAAATAAACACAGACCAAGGTGACCAGATAAGGAACCACCTGGCCTGTGAGTCTGTGCAGGATATTGCTCCAAGTCGCAGTTCAAGCAAAGACACAAGCAGGAGAATCATCAAGGATAAGCCAAAAGTCAGAGGGTGCCAGAAGTCAGGATAAACAAGGGTAAACCAAAGTCAGAGGATGCCAGAGGTAAGGACACACGATAAGAATAAGCCAAGGTCAGGAGCCAACTGGAGAACACTGAATCATGATCACAAACACAGGAATCAGAGTCAATGAACTGACACTGCCCTCAGGGAGAGGCAGTGTCTTATACCTGGCTAATTGGGCATCAGCTTCAGGTGGGCTGAGATTGATAGGAGCAGCTCCAGGTAAAATCCAGCCCCCTAGTGCTGCAGACAAGGCAGTATAGGACATCAGGCAGAAACATGAACTGAATTGTGGCCCAGAGACAAGACATCAGGACTAAGGCTGCATGAGTCCAGAGTTCATATTCCCTTTTTTGCACCTGTGGAATGGCCACGCCTGGCCATCTGAATGGCACGGTGCCAATCGTGACATCTCCGTGTCCACATGTCTTTCAGTGTCCTCTAGTGACATGGGGACACTGAGGGACACTGTGAGACATAGGGACACTGTGATACATAGTCTGTGTCCCCCAGTGTCCCCAAGTATCTGTGTCCCCTAGTGACATTGGGACACTGTGAGACATGGGGCACTGAGACACTGTGATACATAGTCTGTGTCCCCCAGTGTCCCCAAGTATCTGTGTCCCCTAGTGACATGGGGACACTGACACTAGGGGACACTGGGTAACATGGGGACACTGGGAGAAACTGGGAGCAATCCATCTATACAGCAGAATCAAACTAAGTAATTTTGGGGTGATTTCACAGAATTTCCTCTGTCACTTCTTGTGATTTACATCATGTGATGTCACACATACATAAGTAGTTATGCAAATTAGTAAGGCCTGTATTTTTTTTCCAAGAAAGGTGGTGACCCTAACTACTCATCACATACTCTTGCTTAACTATGGAAACTTAAGAGGGATATATGGAAACTAAACTTGTGTGGACTAGCTGAAATGAAATTAGTCAAGGTAATGCTGACTTTGGTCTCTCTAACACTAAGGCATGTTCCCTTTCTTCTACACTCACTACATCCACCTTTTCTCTGTCTCAGACGGTATACCAGGAGCTTCTGCCTGCTAGTAAGGTACGGAGACAAGTGGATATGTGAGTGCTAGGGGACAGTTCTTAGAAAGCATGGAGTGAGTGCATTTATGACAAGCTCAGGATGCTGTTGGCCAGCATGCATGATTGGCAGGCAGCCTGCCATACATTCATGCCAGGCTAGCCTTTCAATTCTTTGGGCAGACACACATCCTTTTTGGGCATATGCAGCCATTTCGGAAGTTCTGGTTACATGATCCGCATCAGTGGCCCACCCTTTTACACTGTTCATTGACTTTCTCCTTCATTGGACACTGCTGTTAGGGGGTATGGATTTACTTGAAAGATGAAAGCATGAATTAGAGAGAGATTAGCATATTTTAAGAGAATCTGAGTTTTTTTTATAGCTGCATCCTATGAGTTTCCCTCCAGCAACATTGCCACCAGATACATAACGCTTGAGAGGTATGACTGTTTTAGTGTTTTTGATCGATAAGATTCTGTACTTAGGCCCCTCAATTGTCAGCACCAGGCCCACTGGGATCTTAATCTGGCCCTGCTTTAGACACAACAGGGTAATCCCTAAATCCTGAACTGTTAGGGGGTACTTGCGGACTGGGTTGGTATCCCCTGCTCTATAGTATCCTTATATTCTGTGATCTCAGATTTGCTTTTCATTTTCTGACACTAGCCCATCCTCCTTTTCTTTGTCATTTCACATTAGGTTCTGACCACCCTTGGTAGGGGCTCAAAATTCACGCCAGTTTATGGATTACATGGTTTATCTTTCCTACATATATCCTGTGTTAGTGACTAATTAGTACATGCACATAAACCCTTCTGGACATAATTGACTAATCCCCTATACTTCGTTAAGAATTAATTAAACCTGTCACTAGGTTTTTAACATTGGTTTAGGGCAGGCATAGACAACCTTTGGCACTCCAGGTATTTTGGACTATACCTCCCATGATCTTTTGCCAGCATTATAGGTGTAAGAGTATTATGGGGGATGTAGTCAACAACATCTGGAGTGACAAAGGTTGCCTGCGCCTGGTTTAGGGTCTTTGAATCATCATAATCCTCTTTTATGAATTCTTTTTTTATATAGTTATTTTCCTGTGTGTCACATTTTAGGTTAAGTGTTCCTTGATTAAATAAAGATTAATTTATTATGTTTCCACATGTAAAAGTATTCATGAAAAGGACACCCTCTTCTCACCTTATCTGGTGAGCTGTTTCTTTTCTTTCTTCTACTAAGTCTCCTATTTAGTCATGTCCCAGTATTAGAGGGGTCTACTATACACAATAGTAAGAAGGATCCCTTTTAGGGATCCTCTTTTTGGTATCCTTCTCTATGAGAAGCCTTGGATAAGAAGACAAAGAGTAGGCTGCCTAGTGTACAAAGTTACCAGAGGTGGAGCGGGCATTTGCACGGAGTCTCAACGCTGGAAAAAAGATAAGACCCTTTTTGAAAAACTTTGTTTAGGGGGTCCTGAATCTAAATAGTGAGAAAAACACTATAGCCTCTGAAATACTTGTCTGCACTTCTAACGCTATAGTGTTCTCTTTAATGTGTTGTAAAAAGATAAGGCATAAAAATATCTAAAAATAATTAAGTGAAATAAAAAGTACATTTTCACATTTTGGAACATGCCTTAGCTATATATTTTCTTACTAATAAAGTCTTGTTCTATAGGTTTTATATTTTACACATGGTATAGACTGAATTTATTTTAAATTGCATGTACTTTATTACCAAAACTATACTGAAATGGACACTCAGCTTAATGTAGTGGTTTTGGTGCTTAAATGCTGTCTCTGCACTGTGTCATATGCAAGCATGGCTTTTGTCAGTCAGTGGGCTTTTAGTGGCTGTCAATCAAAAAGCCACTGGAAGTACATCCTAGTGAAAACTGTCAAAAAAAATTGCAGTCCTCATGTTGAACATGGTTCGTTCTCGCCATAGAAAAGCATTTGATTGTTCAAAAACATCGATCTTGAAGGAGGACCAGTGTGTGGTGCAAGGTGAATTAGAGTGGAATATATACAATATACATACAAAAGATAGAGCTAATTGGAATAAAATATGCAATGAATCTGTGAAGATAACAAATGAGAGGAAATAGTGCAATATTGTCTGAATAAAAAAATGCTATGGCCAGTAGGGTTAAGAGTATCACACACAAGTGGGGAGCCATTCACGTAATATGGCTCGGATGGTAAGCGCAAATGGACACTTTAAGGATGTCCAACTCCTTTCTCCTTCCGATCCTCTGTGAGCAGCTTTCGGGATATCATAAGTGGAATGGGATGTCAAAAGCCCTATGATGGAACAGTGTCACTGAGTTAACAAGCCAAAAGGCGTACCAGACCACCCACCAAGAGGCATATTGGTTTGTTGCTCCTCTTTTAAACTCAAGTTATAGATCCTGAGATCACTGAAAAAGTGAGTACTGCGAGCGGAGTGCAGCCTCCCCTCGCAGCTGCCCGCGGGATCCCGACAATACCCCCCCCTCGAAGACCGCCCGGAGGGCGGGAAGCAGAAAGCTTCAAAGGAAACCGGGCATGAAAGGAGCGGACCAAAGAGGGAGCGTGCAGATCAGAGCACGAAACCCAAGACCGCTCCTCAGGGCCGTACCCCTTCCAATCCACCAGATATTGCAGCCGCTCCTAGAAACACGAGAGTCGAGAAGGGCGGCCACTTCGTACACATCACTAGAGACAGTGCGAGGGGAAACGGGCCGTCCGAGGGGACGAGAGAACCGGTTACACAGCAAGGGCTTCAAAAGCGAGACGTGAAACGTGTTCAGTATATGCATGGAAGGAGGCAGGTCAAGGAAGTAGGAAACGGGGTTAACCCTACGTAACACCTTGTAGGGACTAAGAAATCTGGGAGCAAATTTCATCGAGGGAACCTTGAGACGGAGGTTCCTGGAGGACAACCATACCCTATCATCATAAGAAGGGGCCGCAACCCTACGGCGATCAGCGAACCTCTTCTGAGCAGCTGCTGAACGAGACAGCGCAACATGGACCTGATCCCACATCTTCCGCAAAGAGGCGAGGTGCTGGTCCAAGGCGGGCATTCCCTTGTCGGAGAACGCACCGGGAAGGACAGAAGGCCGAAACCCATAAGCAACCTCAAAAGGACTTAAGCCAGTAGACGAATGAGACACCGTATTCCTAGCAAATTCAGCCCACGGAAGGAGGTGAGACCAGTCGTCCTGGTGCGCATTAGTGAAGCAGCGCAGATACAATTCCACAGACTGATTAGCACGTTCAGCTGCACCATTAGATTGCGGGTGATAGGAGGAAGTGAACGACAAGGAGACCCCCATCTCAGCACAAAAGCCCCTCCAAAACCGAGAGACAAATTGAGGGCCCCTGTCAGATACGATATCCTGAGGTACCCCATGCAAGCGGAACACTTCTTTGGCAAACACCTGAGCTAGCTGAACCGCAGAAGGCAGTTTCTTAAGCGGAATAAAGTGCGCCATTTTAGAGAACCTATCCGTCACAGTCAATATCACTGTCTGACCGTCAGAAAGAGGAAGGTCTACAATGAAATCCATGGATAAGTGGGTCCATGGTTTCTTGGGTATAGATAGAGGCATCAGTAGACCCTGGGGTCTCACATTAGGGGACTTACACTGCGTACAGACCCGACAAGCCTGTACAAAACCCACTACGTCTCGCTTAAGTGAAGGCCACCAGAACTGTTGAAGGAGGCCCTTATAGGTTTTGGTAACCCCCGAATGACCGGCAGTTTTGGCGGTGTGAAATAAAGTTAACAACTTTTTTCTGTCATTTGCTTTGACGTATAGTTTGCCAACCGGCGTCTCAGGGGGTGCTTGGGTTTGGTATGCCTTAATGCTATCAAGGAAAGGAGACGAAACAACCAAACGGGTAGCAGCTATTATCTGAGACGCAGGTACAATAGGTTCAGGAGTCGGGTTAACATATTTTAATGGTTCATGCTGTCGAGAGATAGCGTCAGCTTTGGCATTACGGCAACCAGGTCTATAGGTAATAACATATTGGAAGCGTGAAAGAAATAGAGACCATCTAGCCTGCCGGGCAGATAACCTTCTAGCATCAGCTATATAGGAGAGGTTCTTATGATCTGTTATAACCATTATTTTGTGCCTAGAACCCTCTAATAAGTACCTCCATTCCTTAAAAGCTAACACAATAGCTAATAGTTCCCTGTTCCCAACATCATAATTATTTTCTGGATCAGACAACCTTTTAGAAAAATAACAACAGGGATGGAGGGGTTTGTCATACGACAACCTCTGTGACAGTACTGCTCCCACACCCGACTCAGAAGCGTCTACTTTCATAACAAAGGGAAGAGAAGGATTAGGGTGGTGCAGCACTGGAGCAGAGGCAAATGCTTTCTTGAGAGTTTCAAAGGCTTTAAGGGCTTCAGGAGTCCAAACCCTAGGGTGTAGACCTTTTTTAGTCAGCTTCGTTATAGGAGAGATAAGTGGTGAAAAGTTTTTTATAAATTTCCTATAATAGTTGACAAATCCTATAAATCGCTGGATAGCCTTCAGTCCTTGGGGAAGTGGCCAGGACAGTATGGCTTCCAATTTAGCAGGATCCATACTGAAACCCTGTTCAGTAATTATATATCCTAGGAATTGCACAGAGGTCTGATCGAATAAACATTTTTCCAACTTACAGTAGAGTCCGTTCTGTAATAACCTTTTGAGCACCATCCTAACATGGTTATGGTGTGACTTCAAATCAGGAGAATACACAAGTATGTTGTCAAGGTACACCACGGCACAGACATGCAACAGATCCCTAAGGACATCATTTATAAGGTCCTGAAACACAGCAGGAGCATTACACAGTCCAAAAGGCATGACCAGATATTCGTAATGCCCACTGTGCGTATTGAACGCTGTCTTCCACTCGTCATTCTCCTTTATACGGACAAGGTTATAACCCCCCCTGAGGTCTAATTTAGTGAAGAACTTAGAACCTTTCACACGATCAAACAACTCAGTGATGAGGGGGATAGGGTAGGCGTTTTTATTCGTTATATTATTCAGACCCCTGTAGTCTATACATGGCCTTAAGTCGCCCTCCTTCTTTGCCACAAAAAAGAAACCAGCACCAGCAGGAGAGGAGGACCTTCTAATAAAACCTTTACTTAAGGATTCCCGTATGTACTGCTCCATGATCTGGTTTTCTTTCTCAGAAAGAGGGTAGACCTTACCCCTAGGAGGCATAGTACCCGGTAACAGGTTTATGGCACAGTCATACTCACGATGTGGAGGTAGCTTATCTGCCTCCCTTTTTTTCAAAAACCAATGCAAGGTCTGCATATACAGAAGGGACAGAAACAGAAAGTGGTTTAGCCGTGGGCACATTGAGTGAACAAACAGGACGTACATGAGCCATACAGTCTCGTTGACAAGATTCCCCCCAGGAGAGTATATCCAAACAACCCCAATCAAGTACAGGGTTGTGTTTAACTAACCAGGGAAAACCCAGAACAATGGAGGCAGTAGGGGAGTCAATTATTTGGAAGGTTAACCTTTCCTTGTGCAAAGCACCCACAGACATAACGATTTCTTGGGTTTAATGGGTTAACAGAGGTTTCTCAAGCGGTCTACCATCTATGGCCTCAACGGCCAAGGGTGTGGCCTTTTGGATCAGAGTCAAGGTTGCGGTTTTGGCAAAGTTCTCATCCATAAGGTTGTCTGCCCCACCTGAATTGATCAAGGCTTTAGTTGTTATAGTGGTTTTATTGACCAAAAGAGAAACCGTAATAAACGGTCTGGAGATGGACACATGAGGGGACAAAGTCATAACACCCGAGGCCGACCCCTCTCTAGGCCTTAGATGCTGTAGTTTCCCTGTACCTTAGGGCAGGCATTACAGTGGTGCCCCCTCTTTCCACAATAAAGGCATAATCCCTCCCTTCTACGGTACGCTCTTTCAGCCTCAGTTAACCCCGTAGCACCCAATTGCATGGGTTCAGGGGATGGTGGCCTAGGAGCGGGTAATGCTAGTAATGCAGTACTGAGTAGAGCAGGTAACACCCGTGTATCCAGCCGTCTTTGACTACGCCTCTCTCTAATACGGTTATCAATAAGAATCATATAGTCCATAACATCATCCAGAAGAACAGGCAATTCTCTGGATGCTATTTCATCCAGTATGTAAGCGGACAAACCCTCCTGAAAGGCTGTTACGAGGGCGTCATTGTTCCAAACCACTTCAGCTGCTAGAGTGCGGAATTCGATAGTGTAATCCGCTACAGATCTATTACCCTGTCGGACCCTAAGCAGAGCTTTGCCAGCAGAAGCAACCCTACCGGGTTGATCAAACGTGCATTTGAAAGCTGTCAGAAAATCTGCAAAGGACATAGGAGACGTATTCTCCCACATGGGGTTGGCCCATGCTAAAGCTCTCCCTGACAAGTGGTTTATTAAAAAGGCTATTTTAGATCTGTCAGTGGGGTAGGAACGTGGATTCATCACCAAATGGATGTCGATTTGGTTGAGGAAACCACGACACAATGCTGGGTCACCGCTGTAGCGCTGTGGCGGCATAAAATATGCACTACATGAGCAGGAACGGGTACTGGAGTGGGAATGGGTTCGGGCACAGCAGCAGCAGCCTCCGGAACGGCAGGCTGCAAGAGTGCAGTACGAGCCAGTATGGTTTGCAAAGCTTGAGCAAACTGATCCATACGGTGGTCTGTCAGCAGGTTACATTATGGCCCTGTTGTAATGTCACGATTCGGGGAACCCAACACGCTAACACACACACACACACAGAAAAGGTGCAGTACCGGACCATAGAGTGGCCGGGCTAAGCACACACAGAATAGTCAGGAGACAAGCCAAGTAAGGGGAACCAGAAGACAGAATAACGAGAAACAAGCCGAGGTCAAAGGGTAGGAGAAAGGGGGGCGGAGCCAACTGCCGAACAGACAGGTCGCATCCACAGTGAGCTCCCGACGAAATCGACCTAAAAGACCCCAAAATACCCGAAATATCACCCCCCAAAAGCGGACCAGCCACTCAAGAAGGCAGCGGTTATGGGCAGGAAGAGTAAGAATCCTAAGCCAGATCCACCCCGACAGGGCACCAGCATAGGAGATCTGTGGCGGTGAGCGCATGGCGCCCCAGAGCCTGTCATGGCCGCCTACATGGACGGCTTTGAAGATTCCGACGACTTGCTCTCTGAGCCGGACGAGATCTGCTTGCCCACGATGCGGGCACCGGAGAAACCTACCGTAAAACCTGCTACGCAGCCCGACACAGCTCCGGTCACAAAATCGGAAATGAAGGAGCTGCTGGCAGAACTCCGTCGGAACTTTCAGGAGGACGTGGCGGACATGCGGAGGGACATAAAAGGCCTCACCGACCGCGTGGCAACCGTGGAGCACAACTCCCACACGCATACCAGGCAGATAGCCTCACTCCAATAGGAGACGAAACTGATGCAACAACAACAAATAAAGGTGGAACAGGCAATGGCAGCAATGGAAGACTCCAGACGCGCCCAGAACCTCAAGGTCAGAGGCATAGCTGAATCAGTCCCTGAAGCTGAACTCCTCCACCTTGTGAGGCGTCTGGTGAGCACAATACTGCCGCCAAAGCAGGCCAAAGGAGTGGGCCTCGAGGGCATATTTAGGATCCTTAAACCACCAACGGCCCCACCAGCAGCAACCAGGGACTTAATCATCAAATTCCAGAAGCGACAGGACAAAGAAACCATACTGGCCGCAATCCGTAACACCGCGCCGATCGTCTTTGAGGACATGACATTATCAATTTACTCTGACCTATCAAGGGGAACTATGGCCTGGCGCTCTACCCTTAAGCCTTTCACCACCCTGCTCCGCGAGCGCGACGTCCAATACAGATGGCGCTCACCCTGTAAACTCCAAGTGCTGCATGGAGAGGCCACGCACCTAGTAGTGGACTTACAGGAGGCTGAAGCCCTCCTCCCCACCCTGGGCCTTCCAGTGGATGCCATGCGGCGACATCGCACGACCCACAAGCCACACAAGTGGAATCCTGCTACCTCCGAACCCTTTGTTCCAGGCGGACCCACCCGCACTACGCAGACTGTAACCACCACCTGACTCCTTCAGAAGGGGACTGCCAAACCTCTATGGCTGCTCATGATATGGCTGCCTTATTTTTCGCATTTTCCTATCTCTTCTATCCTAATTACTGCTTTCAGATAGCATTTTAATTATGTACTCTGTAAAAAGTATTACGATTTAAGCGAGGGACGCACCCGCCACAAAGGCTCCAGTATGCACCACAAGTCATGCCCTAGATTATGCAAGCGCAGCCCCATTGCATATTTATACCGAGTCTATAAGCCACCGCTCAACTACACACCAGCGCAGACAAAGGTAGTGTGATAGCGTATCGGACTCCGCACAGTAAACCAAACACCTATACGAGCCGATATCTGCAGACTCACATTTTTTTTTTCTTTTCTTTTTTCTTAGTTTTTCATAAGCCTAGTCCGACCAGTTTAGTAAATTATACCCATAGTGGACCCACGACGTGTTTAGCGAGACAAGTGTGTTGACCTTATTCTGGCCCGTGCACTGGACAAGCGAGACCGCTCTGTATTCTGTAGGGCTATAGACCTTATTTTGTTGTTAAATTGTTATTAACCTGTTTTACCTTCTCGACTAACCTATTCTTCAAGTAATACATACTTAAAAATGTGCCGATACCCTTATGCCATAGACGCTCAATTAATGTGTCTTAGTTTCTATTGTATAACTAAAAATGTACTGTATTCATATCTGCCACGTTACGACTGCTTGTGACTGCTATTGTGGCTGATCAAGCCGATTGTTATACAATGCACAACAAAAATAAAAAATTCAAAAAATAAAAAAGGGTAGGAGAAAGTCACAAAGTCAGATTAACAAGCCAGAGAGTACGTAACCAGAAAACACAAGTCCAGTATCAATACTAGCAAGCAAAGACCACAACAGGGCAGGGAGGAACAGGAAAGGTAAGTATTTAAACCATCAGGTTAATTCTGATTGGATAATTTCCAATCAGAATTAACAATCACACGTGGGAGATATCTAAACCTCCCACTGTGATTGAGGCACTGTGCCTTTAACGCCGGGTCAGGTGACTGACCCTGGCGTGTCATATCTTGGGCGGTCTCCCAGCGTGCAGCGTCATGCATGTTGCCACTGGGGGACGTGGAGGAATCCGAGGCTGGAGGGATGCCGCTCGCCGAGCCCACGTGGAGGAGGGGACCGCGGACGGCTGGAGGGTGAGTACTGCGAGCGGAGTGCAGCCTCCCCTCGCAGCCGCCCGCGGGATCCCGACAAAAGGAAGAGGGAAGGAACGGCACCTGCGGACTTATTTATTCTTCATCTTTATTTTAACTTTTGTAGTTGTGATAAACGATGATTTATAGATGTACACAATATAAAGAGGAAAATATATACACTAGTAGAATAAAAAAAAAAAAATACATTTAGAAATGGCAGACAGCAGGTGATTTGAAGAAATTAGGGTTTTTGTTTATTTATTTTTCATTTTATTCTTTTTCTTCTTCTTCTGAGAAAAGACTCACAAGTTAAATAACACAGACCACATGTTTGAGGTGTTAATTAATATACACTTAAGATGAAACTGACAGATATGTTTATCAACAAACTAATGAGGGATTAAGAGAGTTATGAAGCATTATACAAGTAAAGGAAAAGGTGAAAATGATGTGGGAAAAAAGAAAAGAGCACGGTGAAGTTAAAAATTAATACATTTTATGGAATGGTTTACTTACTAGAATAAAAGTAGGGGTACGAAGTAGGTTGTTAGAAAAGTATTCAATGAGGGCTTAGTAGGTAATTTTGACAGTTGCAGGAGAGGAGTCATGGAGGGTGGGGGGAAAAAAACCTGCTAACCGTTTAATAGATATGCTTTCTTGAAGAAGCGAGCTTTCAATGATTTTTTGAATAAGTGGAGACTGGGTGAAAGTCTTACGGAGAAGGGAAGGGAGTTCCACAGAGGAGGTACAGCCCTGGAGAAAATTTGGAGGCGACCATTAGAGGTGGGAGTATGGACAGAGGATATACAAAAGTCTTTGGCAGACAGATATATAATATAATATAATATATAAAAATTATAATATTGGGGGGCGGAGCCTGACCGTCGAACTAAGCAGAAGCAGGGGACACGAGCTCCTGCTTAACAGGCAGGAAAAAAGGCATAATCGAGGGCTAAATTGCCCAATGACCCACCAGGGTGCATCACCCACGTCGGGGGTGCACACCTGAACAAAACGAGACCTTTTTGAAGCCCGTAGGAGCTAGAAAAGCGGGACACCAAGTGCGGCCTACAGAAGCCGGAGACGGGGAGAGGCGGCCGCTCTCTCAGACACCGGATCCCCTAAGCAACTAAGCAGGTCTCCAACCCCCCCCTTTTGGACTGGTGGGGGATATCCCGGTCCCCACTGGACAGACAGACCAGGCAAGCTGATCAGTCCTCTGGCTCAGGAACTCAAAATCGGAAGAAGCACGAGTCAGGCGGAGCGCGTCCAAGATGGCTGCTCGTCATAGTCCACAGAGGGGAGCCACGAGCAACCATATACAGCCTTCCTCCCTAGAGGCCCTCGACAGGCTCTCCTCAGCCTTCTACGAGCTGCAGTGCAGCAGGTGTATGCCCAACCTTAGAGTGGCACAGGCGGTGGCCATTTGGATCCGGACGATGGCCCGCCGACGCCATTATGGTGCCCCACTGCAGGCATTCCAAACAAGCACCGACAAGCACACCAGGCAGCTGCAATGAAGCCGCGAAAGACACAGCCGGCATACTTCAAGCCACAGAGCAACTCGAGTCAACAAACCTCCCTGAGCAGCACCAGAACACCGCGGGCGAGAAACCGGCAGGACACTAAGAACAGGTCCCAACCAGATTGCTCCCCAGCATATTAGCACTCACAAGAGCAGCTGGGACCGCCTTCAAGCTCCACTATGCCACAAATCCTGTCTCTATCTGGGCCTTTGTACCCGATGACTGTCCTGCTGCACCAACGCTCAGTGGAACCACTAAGAGGCATTGGCTGAATGGGGGCCTGGATCCTCTACCGGCTGAGTGTTACATATTGCCTGATTTTTGTCCCTTTATAACTACTGTCTATCACATTCTCTATTCTAACACTCTGCTTTTTCTAGCCACCTCTAGTTAGATTAATTTACCTGTATGACTTAATAACTGATTATTCCTCCATGGGCCTCTGGGGTGTTATAACCTTATAATGTGTCTCAGTTACGCAATCTGATTGTGGCATCGCAAGAAACTGTTAACTGTCTATACATGCACAAGAAAAATAAAGAATTAAAAAAAATAAAAAATAAAAATAATAATATTGAACAGATAAAAAAAAATAACCAAACTATTTTACTTGGAAAATAATAATAAAGGGAAATCAGATATCATAGTATGATGCGCTTACAAAAGCGTAGTTAGAGGCCACTTGATGGGGATCGCAGCCAGGATGAAAAAGAAAGAAGGACCCCCACTTTTAGAGCTATATATAGTGCTAAATGAATATAAGAAACAGAATAAAATAACACCTTCTATAGAAATAGCAAAGAAAGTATCAGAAATAGAACAGAACATAAATGTACAATTATCCAATAAAATAGAAAAAAGTGTTTTCAATCTAAATGGTACCAAAAAGGCAATAAGGTTGAAGCACTTATGACTAGCAAGTTGAAAAAGGCAAAAAATAAATTAGTGATATCTAGAATTAGGGATAAAGATACACACATAATGGCCCCAGAACAAATCGGTGAAGCATTTAAAAAATTCTATTAGACATGTGCAATTCGTTTCAGTGCCGAATTGCAGAGGTCCCGAAGTTCCGAATTTCCGAAGTGCCGAAGTTCCGAATCACAGTATTGCCTAAGTACTAATATACTTACCCAGTGAAAGAAGAAGAATGTTACATTGTAAACAATTTTAAATAAAAAGTATACAAACATAGCCAGGATTCAGCTGTAAGCATTTGCAACACTTACAACAATCAAGTAACATACATTCATATAAAATGTAAGTTACTTGGCCAGTCAATGTAATGACAGGAATGAATAAGTAGATAACTCCCTAATTCCCACGGTATTAGGGAGCAATCTACTAAAAGGATGAAAGACCTAAATTGGTCTTTCAGCCAAATTTACTAATACTAAGTAAAGATTACTTAGTATTAGTAAATTATGCCCCTACTCGCTATACCGCGAGTAGGGGCATGTCTATTTTGTAAAAAAAAAAATAAGGTCCCCCTGGCCCCCACCCCTGAGCGGCGGGTGAGGGCCTTAATGTAAAATAATAGGGGTAAGGACCTATTGTCCTCCCCCCGTGCCCCCACCCCTGAGCAGCGGATGGGGGCCCTAAATCAGAATAAGGGGGGACCTAATGTCCTCCCCCTGGCCCCCCCCCTGAGTGGTTGGTGGGGGCCCTAATGTAAAATAATGGGAGGACACCTATTGTCCTCCCCCTGACCCCCACCCCTGAACAGTGGGTGGGGACCCTACAGTAAAATAAGGGGGGGGACCTAATGTCCTCCCCCTGGCCCCCACCCCTCAGCGGCGGGTGGGGGCCCTAAATTGGAATAAGGGGGGGACCTAGTGTCCTCCCCCTGGCTCCCACCTCTCAGCGGCAGGTGGGAGCCCTAAAAACAATGTCCCCCCAGGTGACTAGGGGTCCCCAAACTTACCATTCAAAGGGCAAATAAAAAAACATAATACCCAACGCAATTATTAAAAAAAAAAAAAACGAGCGCAACAATGTTTCCCACGCTGTGTAATTAGACTCATAACTCTCTGATTGGTGGATTAAGTAACCAATCAGAGAGTTCTGAGTCAAATTACACAGCGTGGGAAAATTCCAAAGAACTTTCCCTCGCTGTGTAAAATGACACAGAGCACTCTGATTGGTAGATTTCAAACCAACCAATCAGAGTGCTGTGACAGGTAAATGTAGAGACTTACCTGTCAATCTCTTCATTTACCTGTCAGAGCACTCTGATTGGATGGCTTAAACCCACCAATCAGAGTGCTCTGAGCCTAATTGCAGGGCGGGGCAAGGCTTTATAAACCTTCCCCTGCCCTGCAGAGCTCAGTCTGCGCGGAGCCCTCCATGGGTGAAGAAGGATTATTTTTTTTGCGCTCGTTTTTTTTTTTTTATATAATTGCGTTGGTTATTATGGTTTTTTATTTGCCCTTTTTGGGGGCTGAAAAAAAAGATTTTAGAAGAAAGAAAACTTTGAATGGTAAGTTTTATTTATTTTTTTACAGGTACTTAGTTAAAGGTCCCCCCCTCATTAGTTTTTAGGGTGAGGGGGGTGTCACGAACGCACCCTACTCCAAGAGTGTGCGTGACGTAGTTGTGGTGGTGAAAGGGTTAAAGTACACTATTTGTCTTCACTAGACCGGAAATAATGACAAAATCCCCCCTTTTTAACACCACCCTCACTTAAGTACAATATTTAAGGAATTACAAAAATACTAACTAGTCTCTTCAGGTAACGTGATTCTTAACCAGACAAAGGCAGAACTTAATAAATGAATGTTTATTATGAACAAAAAATAGTCACAGTGCATATAACAATATATGATAAACAAGTTATTTACACCAACAACAGATAAAAACAAAAAGGATAAAATACAGAAGTCCTAATTACTCACTGTAGCGGAGTAGCAGTATAATCACGGTATCTCTGCTGGTAGTCAGGAAAAAACAGGTAAAACACAGGCAGCGTAATAATAATCCCTCTTCCCCAAGGACTAGACGACACACAGTCTGGGAGCCAACTGTCAACTGTCAACTGTGGGGGTCCCAGCTTCAAAAGATGTAACCCCTGTTGACCTCAGCAATAACATCTCTGTAATTTGTGCCATTTACTACACAAATTACATTAAAGGATAATATTCCAAGGGTGTAATAATAAATTATACACCCTTGCCGTGACAGGGGGTAGGTAGGGGGATAATTGTTATTGGGGGGAGGGGGTGACTAGGGGTTTGGGGACCCCTAGTCACCTGGGGGGTACACACATTTATTTTAGGGCCCCCACCCGCCGCTCAGGGGTTGGGGCCAGAGGGGAGGACCTTAGGTCCCCCCCTTATTAATATTTAGGGCCCCCACCCGCCGCTCAGGGGTGGGGGTCAGGGGGAGGACAATAGGTGTCCCCCCTTATTAGTATTTAGGGCCCCCACCCGCCGCTCAGGGGTGGGGGCCAGGGGGGGAGGACAATAGGTGTCCCCCCCATCATTTTACTTTAGGGCCCCCACCCGCCGCTCAGGGGTGGGGGCCGGGGGGTGCACTGTTTTTTTTTTGTTTTGTTTTTTTAAACAGTGAGCAGTCAAATACTGCTCACTGTTTACTAGACATGACCCTACTTGCGGTATAGCGAGTAGGGGCAAAATTTACTAATGCTAAGTAATTTTTACTTAGTATTAGTAAATTTGGCTGAAAGACCGAACCGAAATTAAAATTTTCCCCATGCACATGCCTATTCTATAGAGATCTATATAATCTACCACAGGATATATTTGGTAATGATGAAAAAATCAAAAATTTCTTTGAAAATATAAAAATTCCCCAAATTCTACCCGACCAATTAGAAGTAATAAACCAACCTATATCAGAAACAGAAGTTATTAAAGCAATAGATAAACTTAAAGAAAGAACTGCCCCAGGCCCAGATGGCTTGACGAATAAACTTTATAAAATATGAAAGATCACTTAAAAAAAAGAACTCTCAAATGTTTTTAATTACATGATAAATACAGGAAAATGCCCTGGTGAGTTATTGAGAGCAAATATCGTTCCAATTCCAAAACCAGATAAAGATCCAGAACTGTTAAGTAATTTCAGACCAATTTCATTGATAAACACAGACATCAAAATATTCTCGGTGATTCTTGCGGATCGACTGAAAGTTGTCATACCATATTATTAACAACAAAGGTTGTTTTATTCCAAGTCGGTCATCAGATAACAATATCCGGAAAGTAATAGACATTTTGGAGGCAACGGAGACTAAAGGGAACCCACTCATGCTCATATCAATAGACGCAGAGAAGGCGTTTGATAGGATAGGCCTATATGTCAGCCACATTAAAACAATTTTCATTTACAGGCCCAATTCTAAAAGCAGTATCTGCTCTCTATGACTCTCCACAGGCAAATTTTTACATCAACAACAGGACAAGGCAGAGATGCCATCTATCCCCATTGTTTATATATATATATACATATATATATATATATATATATATATGTTTATATATATATATATATATATATATATATATAATTTTATATTTAGAACCTTTAGCCATTTCTATAAGACAAAATAAAAAAATTATAGGCTATAGATATATGTTGGGGCAGATTAAATTAAATATCTATGCGGATGATGTACTACTGATCCTTGAAGAGCCAGAGACCTCTATTCCGGAAGTGTTAAAAACGATAAATAGCTACTCTAGAGTATCGGGTTATAAAATAAATTTCGATAATCCAGAAGACATAGCCAAGAACATGTGTAAGAGACCAGTTAATAATCTTATGAAAGATTTTGGACTACCAAAGGAATTTTTTTTATTTTTTTTTAAAACATGGGTATAACTATGACATCAGAGGTAAACAAAAGTTAATAGAAGCTGATTTCTTACCCTTATTAAAACAAACTAATAAGCTTGGTTGCTTCATCTAAGTGCTGCTTCTACATAATTCATTTTCTGCACTTTCAGAGTGTAATGGTGTTATGGAGAGAGGCATTGAGGGTAGTGGTGTTGTGGAGAGAGGCACTGAGGCTAGTGGTATTGTGGAGACAGGCTCAGGCACTGAGGCTAGTGGTGTTGTGGAGACAGACTCAGGCACTGAGACTAGTGGTGTTGTGGAGACAGGCTCAGTGTAGCGTTACTTACCTTATCCAGGGGCCGGCCGCGGTCCTCTCTTCGAGCCGCGCGCAGTCCTGCTGCTGCACGAGCCGCGCGCGGCTCATCCGACGGCTTCAATAGGAAGGCGGGCAGTGACCGCGAGAAGCGGTCATGTGTCCCGCCTAAATCTAAGAGTGCGCCGCGGGTCTCGGGTGCGCTCTTAAAGAGACCGTGGGAGCCTAAATTGTCAAAAGGCTCCCATTGGCCCCTGTCATGCCACACTCCCCATACACTTACCTTTTGGGGGTGTGGATATGAAAGGAGCCAATCACATTAGTTTAGAAGCTATTTAAACTTACCTCTCCCTTTACTCCCTGCCCTATCGTGGTTTCTGTTTCAGTTCCCTTTAGCGCTTGTTGTGTTCAGTTGTGTTCCTTTGTATTGACCTTGGCTTTGTTTCTGACTACGTTATCTCTTTATCCTTATCTGTTCTGTTTGCCGGCTTGCTGTTTACTGTGTACCAGACCCCGGCTAGTCCTAGTTTACGCTGTCTCTTTGTGCCCTAGACCTCGGATCGCTCCTGACTCTGTACTCCTCTCATATACGTCGAGTCTGGCCATTCTAAGGTCCGGTAGACGTATCTCCCCTCTGTGTTGTCTTTTGTTGAGTTGAATCCTGCGTGTTGGGGTATATTTTCGTTACACTCAGGTACTGAGGGTAGTAGTGTTGTGGAGACAGGCTTGGAGACTATGGTGAGGCCTAATAGAAAGCAGTTGTTGTTGGGGTATTCCATCATAAGAGGTGTGGAGATGGACAATGGTTGTCTTGTGAGGTGTCTTCTACTGCTCACAGAGACAGGAGACGTGTCTGTAATATTGTTAAGCGAGCAAAGCAGGAAGGGGAATTGGATGTACTTGTCCATCTAGGGACAAATGACTTGGCTTGCAATGAGGTTTCAGAGGTTAAGGAAGTTTTTAGTGTTTTTGCCAATGACATACGGCAGGTTGCTTCCACACTGTCATTCTCTGAAGTTCTGCCTGTGCATAACACTCAGAACGACAGGAGGATGCGTATTAGGGACTTTAACTTGTGGCTTGGTGAATGGTGTCGGGAGCAAGAATTTGGCTTTATTTCTCATGGTAGCTCTGTTTGGAATGGATATAAACTGTACAAAAAAGATGGTTTGCATCTTTCTCAAATGGGAACAAATGTTCTCAGTGAGCAGTTCAGGGGTTTTGCTAGGATGTATTTAGACTTGGAGGGGGGGGGGGCAAAAGGGTGCTAAAACATCAATCCAATTGTCCCCCAAAACAAAGACAGAAGGTGCCTGTAGCAAGTGTGTTAAAAAATGTTACGCTTAGAATCATGTCTACAAATGCTTGCAGTTTAGGGAATAAGATCCATGAACTTGTGGCAATAATGGCAGCTGATAGTGTAGATTTAGTCGCTGTTACTGAGACATTGTATAATGAGAAAAATGACTGGGACATAGCAATACCAGGGTTCTCTTTATATAGAAAAGACAGGGAAGGCAAGAAAGGGGAGGGGTGGCCCTGTATGTGATGGATAGCATAAAATCTACCCTAATAAAAGTTAGTGAGGTGAACATAGAGTCCGTTTGGGTTACGTTAGAATTTGGTAATCACACAGTAACTCGTGTAGGTGTGATTTATAGGCCCCCAGGACAAATTGAAGAGTTAGATAATCTACTAGTTGAGGAAATAGCTAAAATGATAATGAAGGGGGAAGTTATCATCATGGGTGACTTTAATCTTCCTGATGTGAATTGGAAAACAAAAATAGCTGCTTGTGCCAGGAGCACACATATTCTAAACTCCCTACTGGGATTGTCTCTAAAACAAGTCGTTGAGGAGCCAACTCGTAAAGAGGCCATACTAGATTTAGTGTTAACAAATGGAGATTTGGTATCAGATATTACTGTAGGTGAAAGTTTAGGATCCAGTGATCACCAGTCAGTGTGGTTTAATATAAGAACAGTGACTGAGTCACACCACACAAAAACTAAAGTTTTAGACTTTAGAAAAACAGACTTTTCTAAAATTAGAAAAAGTGTAAAGGAGTCATTATCAGACTGGAGCAATTTAAATGGAGTCCAAGAGAAATGGGATTATTTAAAAGTCGCACTACTGAAGGCAACAGAAAATTGCATTAGGCTTGTCAGTAAAAGCAAAAAAATCAAGAAACCACTGTGGTACTCCACAGATGTGGCCAAAATAGTAAAAAACAAAAAGTTAGCTTTTAGTAATAATAATAAAAACCCAGAGTGAGGAAGACAGAATGATCTATAAGATTAGGCAGAAAGAGGTTAAGCAAGTTATAAGAGACTCCAAATTACACACAGAAGAGAAAATAGCACAGTCAGTAAAAAAGGGGGACAAAACTTTTTTTAGATACATAAATGAGAAAAGAAAAGTAAAACAAGGATTAGTTAGATTAAAAACAAAAGAAGGAAGGCATGTAGACAGGGGTGGACTGAGAACCCTATATTCAAGGGCCCCCTTACAGACCCCACCCATGCTCCACAGCAAGCGCCGCCCTTGTCCCGCCTCCAGCCACACCCTACACAATCTTTAGGCACAAGGAACAAAAGTGCAATTATCCCTTCGAGGCCCCTAGTAGAGACTACAATTGAGGGCTAATGGGCCATGGAGTGGGGTCTTTCTAGCAGAGGCCATCTCAGCGTCCATTAGATAGCCTCTACTGGAAACAGTCGCCTCCAGGCCCCAGTAGAGATTACAATTGACAGCTACTGGGCCATGGAGTAGGGCTCATTCTAGCAGAGGCTATCTCAGTGTCCTTTAGAGAGTGTGTTAGAAATAATCTCCTCCAGGCCCCATTAGAGACTACAATGGAGTATAATGGGGCCTGCAGGGGGGTCTCTCCAACACTCTGGTTCCTATTCACAATATAGCAACACAACATAGCTCGCTTATACCTAGGCCAAGTTGGCTCCTCTTACCTTAATTACTGTTGCTGGCTGCGGCTGGCAGGCTGTGGCTTGCTGGCTACTGATGGCAGGCTGTGGGCTTGCTGGCTGCGGCTGGCAGGCTGTGGCTTGCTGGCTGGGGCTGGCAGGCTGTGGCTTGCTGGCTACGACTGGCAGGCTGTGGGCTTGCTGGCTGTAAGCCTGTGGCTTGCTGTAGGCCTGTGGGCTGGCTACTGGCCTGTGCCTGGCTGCTGACCTGGCTGGCCAATGGGTTGACTGGCTAGCTACTGGCCAGCCTGTGGGCTGGCTGGTCTGTAGGCTGGCTGGCTGGCTACTGGGGCACTTGTAGATTATTTAAAGAAATAATCCATGCACAATAACCACTACTGCTCTGTGTAGTGGTTATGGTGCCAGGAGGGCCAGGACCCCCTCCCAGAGTAAGTAGTCAAACCGTTTAAGAACAGTTTGACAACTTACCTGGGGTCTGCTGGGATATTGGGCTGTAGTAGGGTATAGGAGCAGTGGTGCAATGTGTGCAGGGTGCAGTGTGAAAAGTTCAGTGTGTGTGTGGGGGGTGTAGTGTGTGAATGTGTAGGGTGTGTGGTGCAATGTCTGTATGAGGGGGCTGTGTATGTGTGTGGCAATGTTAGTATGGGGGGCTGTGTATTGGGGTCTGTGTGTGTATGGGTGGGCAGTGTATGTGTGTGTGTGAGGCAATGTGTGTAAATGTGTGTGTGGGGGCAGTGTGTGAATGTGTATGGTGTGTGTGTGGGGGCAGTGTGTTTATGGGGCTTGAGTTCACTCTCACCACTCTGACCACCAGGAATCCCTGGTGGTCACAGTGTTGAGAGTGAACTCTAGCCCGTAGCTCCAGGGCTAGAGTTAACTCTCGCGAGAGCCGGAGCGTGGCAACGCTCTGTGCTCACGCAAGAAAGACCCAGAGGAGCTGCAGGCTGAGCTCCCGGGTCCTCTCTTCCTCCCTCCCCTGCTGGCTGCCCGCACGGTGCCTGCGGACTGGGGAGAGAGATCGGCCGGCAGGGGAGGGGCAATTGCGCCGTTGCCCCCTGGATCCACCAGTGATATATACAGCCCCACTTTGTGCCTTTTTGTCTCCCCCCAGTCCCTCTGTATGGTTCTTTCTCCCCCTCACTGCTCCTCTGTGTCCATGTCTCCCCTCTCCTTCCCAGTCTCTCTTACCCCTCTACCTATTTCTCCCCCTCCCCTTGTGTGTCTTTCTCCTTTCTCCCTGTGTCTCTCTCTTACCTTGTGTCTCTTTCTCCCCCACATCTCTCTTCTTCTCTGTCTCTTTCTCCCCCCTCCACCATCTCTCTATTCCCCCTCTTTCTCCCCCTGTGTCTCATTCTTCCCCGTCTGTCTCTCTCTCTCCCCCTCTGTCTCTTTCTCCCTCCTCCCCCTGCGTCTCTCTCTATTCTCCCACTGTCTGTTTCTCGCCTCTTCTCCTGCCTCTATCTATTCCCCCCTCTGTTTTATTCCCCCCTATCTATTCCCCCTCTCTGTTTTTTCCCCCCATCTACTCCCCCTCTCTGTTTTATTCCCCCCTATCTACTACCCCTCTCTGTTTTATTCCCCCCTATCTATTCCCCCTCTCTGTTTAATTCCCCCATCAATTCTCCCTCTCTGTTTTATTCCCCCCATCAATTCCCCCTCTCTGTTTTATTCCCCCCGTTTTATTCCCCCATCTATTCCCCCTCTCTGTTTTATCCCCCATCTATTCCCCCTCTCTGTTTTATTCCTCCCTATCTATTACCCCTCTCTGTTTTATTCCCCCCTATCTATCCCCCCTCTCTGTTTAATTCCCCCTATCTATTCCCCCTCTTTGTTTAATTCCCCCCCATCTATTCCCCCTCTCTGTTTTATTCCCCCATCTATTCCCCCTCTCTGTTTTATTCCCCCTATCAATTCCCCCTCTCTGTTTTATTCCCCCGTTTTATTCCCCCCTATCTATTCCCCCTCTCTGTTTTATTCCCCCACCCCTATCTATTCCCCCTCTCTGTTTTATTCCCCCATCTATTCCCCCTCTGTTTTATCCCCCCTATCTATTCCCCCTCTCTGTTTTATTCCCCCATCCCCCTATTTTATTCCCCCCTCCCCCTGTTTTATTGCCCCCCTTCCCCTGTTTTATCCCCCCTATCTATTCCCCCTCCCCCTGTTGTATTCCCCCTCCTCTTTTAATCCCCCTCTCTGTTTTATCCCCCCTCTCCACCCCTGTTTTATTGTCCCCCCTGTTTTATCCCCCCGTTTTATTGCCCCCTCCCCGTTTTATTCCCCCCCTGTTTTATTGCCCCCTCCCGCTTTTTTATCCCCCCGTTTTATTGCCCCCCTCCCTCTGTTTTATTCCCCCTCTGTTTTATTTTCCCCCTCCCATTTTATTCCCCCCCATATCTATTCCCCCTCTCTGTTTTATTCCCCCCTCTCCCCCCCTGTTTTATTGCCCCCTCCTCCCCTATTTTATCCCCCTGTTTTATTGCCCCCTCACCCTGTTTTATTCCCCCCTCACCCTGTTTTATTCCCCCTCCACCTGTTTTATCCCCCCTCCCCCTGTTTTATCCCCCTCCCCCTGTTTTACCCCCCCTATTTTATTGCCCCCTCCCTGTTTTATCCCCCCCCTGTTTTATTGCCCCCCCTGTTTTATTGCCCCCCTGTTTTATTCACCCCCTCCCCGTTTGATTCCCCCTCCCCATGTTTTATTCCCCCCTCCCCATGTTTTATTGCCCCTCTCCCCCTGTTTTATCCCCCATGTTTTATTGCCCCTCCCCCCTGTTTTATTGCCCCCTCCTCCCCTATTTTATCCCCCCTGTTTTATTGCCCCCCTCACCCTGTTTTATTCCCCCCTCACCCTGTTTTATTCCCCCCTCCCCCTGTTTTATCCCCTCTCCCCCTGTTATATCCCCCCCTCCCCCTGTTTTATCCCCCCTGTTTTATTGCCCCCTCCCTGTTTTATCCCCCCTGTTTTATTGCCCCCCTCTCCCTGTTTTATTGTCCCCCTGTTTTATTCACCCCCTCCCCGTTTGATTCCCCCTCCCCATGTTTTATTCCCCCCTCCCCATGTTTTATTGCCCCTCTCCCCCTGTTTTATCCCCCATGTTTTATTGCCCCCCTCCCCCTGTTTTATTGCCCCCCCTGTTTTATTCCCCCCCTGTTTTATTCCCCCTCCCCATGTTTTATTGCCCCTCTCCCCCTGTTTTATCCCCCATGTTTTATTGCCACCCTCCCCCTGTTTTATCCCCCCTGTTTTATTGCCCCCTCTCCTGTTTTATCCCCCCCCCCTGTTTTATCCTACCCCTCCATTTACCAGAAGTCTGAGGGGGCCGGCCGCGTTATACGCTGGAGCCGCCGGGCGGTCCGGCGGCATTCCTGTTCTGGCTGTCACTGACGCTGAGGACGGGAGGAGGGAGGAGCATGTGTCTCTCTCACTCATGCTCCTTTGCGGTTCCCACAATTCCCAGCACAGGATGCTGTGCTGGGAATTGTGGGAACCGCAAAAGAGTATGAGTGAGAGAGACACATGCTCCTCCCGTCCTCAGCGTCAGTGACAGCCAGAACAGGAATGCCGCCGGACCGCCCGGCGGCTCCAGCCTATAACGCTGCCGCCCCCCTCAGAGTGTGTGCCACCGGACCGGCCACCCGGTGGCACCCTGATGCCGCGGCCCCGGTGGGCCAATCCAGTCCTGCCGCCAGGCCCCCTGATGGCGACCTTGGCGGCAGGCCCCCCTCCCGGCCGGGCTCTCGGACCATGTCCGAAGTGCCCAACCGGTCAGTCCACCCCTGCATGTAGAAGAGGATAAAGGTCTAGCTGACTGCCTCAATGAATATTTTTGTTCGGTATTTACAGATGAAAATGAAGGAAAGGGACCTCAGTTAAGAAAAAGGATAAATGAGTCATTTATTACACGTGAGTTTACATAGGAAGAGGTTCTATTTCAACTGTCAAAAGTAAAGACAAATAAGTCAATGGGACCTGATGGAATACACCCAAAGCTATTAAAAGAGCTTAGTGGTGTACTAGCAAAACCATTAACACATTTATTTAACCAATCATTGTTAACAGGAGCAGTCCCAGAAGATTGGAAGTTATCGAATGTTGTGCCCATTCACAAGAAAGGTAATAGGGAGGAGTCGGGCAACTATAGGCCAGTAAACCTTACTTCAGTAGTGGGGAAAGTGATGGAAACCATGTTAAAGGATAGGATTGTTGAACATCTAAAAACACATGGATTTCAAGATCAGAGACAACATGGGTTTACTTCAGGTAGATCATGCCAAACTAATATTATTGATTTTTTTGATTGGATAACTAAAATTATAGATCAGGGTGGTGCAGTAGACATTGATTACCTAGATTTCAGTAAGGCTTTTGACACTGTTGCACATAGAAGGCTTATCAATAAACTGCAATATTTAAGTTTGGATTCCAATATTGTTGAATGGGTAAGGCAGTGGCTGAGTGACAGGCAACAGAGGGTTGTAGTCAATGGAATATATTCGAAGCTTGGGTTTGTCAACAGTGGGGTACCTCAGGGATCTGTACTTGGACCCATTCTCTTTAATATTTTTATTAGTGATATTGCAGAAGGTCTTGATGGTAAGGTATGTCTTTTTGCTGATGATACTAAGATATGTAACAGGGTTGATGTTCCAGGAGGGATAAGCCAAATGGCAAATGATTTAGGTAAACTAGAAAAATAATCAGAGTTGTGGCAACTGACATTTAATGTGGATAAGTGCAAGATAATGCATCTTGGATGTAAAAATCCAAGGGCAGAGTACAGAATATTTGATAGAGTCCTAACCTCAACATCTGAGGAAAGGGATTTAGGGGTGATTATTTCTGATGACTTAAAGGAACACTATAGTCACCTAAATTACTTTAGCTAAATAAAGCAGTTTTAGTGTATAGATCATTCCCCTGCAATTTCACTGCTTAATTCTCTGTCATTTAGGAGTTAAATCACTTTGTTTCTGTTTATGCAGCCCTAGCCACACCTCCGCTGACTATGATTGACAGAGCCTGCATGAAAAAAAAACTGGTTTCACTTTCAAACAGATGTAATTTACCTTAAATAATTGTATCTCAATCTCTAAATTGAACTTTAATCACATACAGGAGGCTCTTGTAGGGTCTAGCAAGCTATTAACATAGCAGGGGATACGAAAATCTTAATTAAACAGAACTTGCAATAAAGAAAGCCTAAATAGGGCTCTCTTTACAGGAAGTTTTTATGGAAGGCTGTGCAAGTCACATGCAGGGAGGTGTGACTAGGGTTCATAAACAAAGGGATTTAACTCCTGAATGGCAGAGGATTGAGCAGTGAGGCTGCAGGGGCATGTTCTCTACACAAGCTAAAGTTGTTCAGGTGACTATAGTGTCCCTTTAAAGTTAGGCAGATAATGTAATAGTGCAGCAGGAAATGCTAGCAGAATGCTTGGTTCTATAGGGAAAGGTATTAGCAGTAGAAAGAAGGAAGTGCTCATGCCATTGTACAGAACACTGGTGAAACCTCACTTGGAGTATTGTAAGCAGTACTGGAGACCGCATCTTCAGAAGGATATTGATGCCTTAGAGAGAGTTCAGAGAAGGGCTACTTAACTGGTTGATGGATTGCAGGATAAAACTTACCAGGAAAGGTTAAAGGATCTTAACATGTATAGCTTGGAGGAAAGACGAGACAGGGGGGATATGATAGAAACATTTAAATACATAAAGGGAATCAACACAGTAAAGGAGGAGACTATATTTAAAAGAAGATAAACTACCACAACAAGAGGCAATAGTCTTAAATTAGAGGAGCAAAGGTTTAAAAATAATATCAGGAAGTATTACTTTACTGAGAGGGTAGTGGATGCATGGAATAGTCTTCCAGCTGAAGTGGTAGAGATTAACACAGTAAAGGAGTTTAAGCATGTGTGGGATAGGCATAAGGCTATCCTAACTATAAGATAAGGCCAGGGACTAATGAAAGTATTTAGAAAATTGGGCAGACTAGATGGACCGAATTGTTCTTATCTGCCGTCACATTCTATGTATCTGTGTTTCTATGTTTCTATAAAAATCTACGGGACTGGAGTGGATGGGATTCTCAAGGTCGGGCAGAATCAATATACTAAGGGCATGTATTCTTACATTATTTTAAGTGCTTAGATGTTTCAGTTAACAACATCTTTACAACAATTTTAAACAAGAGATATATAAGAAAATAATTGATGTTTTCCAGGTGGAAATTGAATTAATGTATTATGAAATAATCACATGCAATGTGCAAATATAAAGTAACATTAATTTGCATATAGCCACCCTTATCATCTAATTGCAGTGCAAATACTAGATGATGTAGGTAAACCTGGTCATTTTACGAAACTGGAATGTGTAATTACATGTAACAACTGGACTCATTTTACAATGGGAATCAAATAGGTAAAAAAACATTGTGATGGACATATTTATCATGTTAAGCTAATAAATTACTAGTCTAAATTCTAAGCCTTAGGCATTAACCAAAATTCAGTGAATACATGGACACAGCAACATTGATATATATATATATAAACCATATAGAGTATTGAAAAAAACTTTTACTATGCAAATGAACATTCAATATCATATAGATCTCCTGACCAGAACAAACAAACGTTGTAAAAAAAATATATAATACACTATGTTGGAAAATTGTTACATATAATTTACATATTTTTCTAGCTTGTTCCTCTTTTTTTCCTTTTCATTCTCTTTGAGAGTAGGAATGTATGTCCTTTTATGGCTTGATTGTTGGATGTTATGGTTATACGTACAACTAAATAAAAAGAAGAATAAAAGAGATCCTGGGAATAGAATCAAAGAAAAAGGTAACTTTTCTGAAGAAAACAATTAGTATGTTAACCCCTTAAGGACGGAGCCAAATGTACACGTTGTGAACGAAACAAAATGTAAACAAAACCTGGCATTTGCGCTATATGTATGTCCAATCGTAATTCACCTCTTTCATATTAAATGCACCCCCCTTATTATATTTCATTTTATTCAGGGGAAACCGGGCTTTCATTTAATATCAAATATTTAGCTATGAAACATAATTTAATATGAAAGAAATATAAAAAAAATGGGAGAAAATAAGATTTTCTTTTATTTTTTTAGTTCTACATGACATTTTACCTGTCAATGTCATAATACTGTTTGCTTTTACTGCAATAAAATACACATATTTGTATTCAGCAAAGTCTCACGTGTAAAACAGTACCCGCTATGTACAGGTTTTATGGTGTTTTGGGAAGTTACAGGGTCAAATATAGCGTGTTACATTTGAAATTGAAATTCGCCAGATTGGTTACGTTGCCTTTGAGACTGTATAGTAGCCCAGGAAATAAATTTACACCCATAATGGCATACCATTTGCAATAGTAGACAACCCAAGGTATTGCAAATGGGGTATGTCCAGTCTTTTTTAGTAGCCATTTGGTCACAAACACTGGCCAAAGTTAGCGTTAGTATTTGTTTGTGTGTGAAAAATGCAAAAAAACGCCAATTTTGGCCAGTGTTTGTGACTAAGTGGCTACTAAAAAAGACTGGACATACCCCATTTGCAATACCTTGGGTTGTCTACTATTGCAAATAGTATGCCATCATAGGGGTAATTTTCATTCTTGGGCTACCATAGGCAGGGCCGGTGCTAGGATTTTTAGTTACACAGGCGAAGATGCATTTTGGCGCCCCCAACCCTCATTAAAAAAAAAATGCATCTTCACCTGTGTGTCTTTCCTCCCAAGCCACAGGCACACAGGCATAATTTTTCAGTCACACAGTCAAAGTCATACAGGTACACTGTCATACAAAGACAGAAATAATCATACAGAGACATACAGACACATACAGTCAGAGACATACAAGCAGAGATATACATGCATACAGAGACATGCAGGCATATAAAGACATACATGCATACAGAGGCATACCGTCATACAGACACATACAGAGGCATACCGTCATACAGACACATACATACAGAAACATGCATACAAAGACATACAGGCATACAGAGACACACACATACGTACATACAGAGACATAAAGGCATACAGTTACATACATGCATACAGAGACATATATACAGACATTCAGAGACAAACATACATCCAGTTACATACATGCATACAGAGACATACAGAAACATACGTACAAGACATACAGACACATACATACAGAGGCATACTGTCATACAGATACATACATACAGACAGGCTTACAGAAAAATACATACTCACACACACACACACACTCACAGACACATACTCGAACACACACACACTGACAGACACACATACTCACATGCACACACACTGACAGACACACACACACACACACACTGACAGACACACACACACTCACTGACACACACACACACACACACACACTCACTGACACACACACACTGACAGACACACACACACTCACTGACAGACACACACACACTCACACACACTCACTGACAGACACACACACACTCACTCACACACACACACACTGACAGACACACACAAACTCACAGACACATACTCGAACACACACACACTGACATACACACTCACACTCACATGCACACACACATACACACACAGTAATTAATTATCTAAATTAAATTTACATTTCCCACCCAGCCTCCCTACCTGGAGTGCTGGCGTGGGTCTTTCATTGGTGGTCCAGTGGGGCTGCTGGGAGGCGTGCGGCTGAAGTGGATTAGGAGGCGGCGAGGGAGCTCTCTGATCTCTCTGACCGGCTCCCTCGCAGGCTGTTTTCTGATGCCGCGGGAGCCGGAATATGACGTCATATTCCGGCTCCCGCGGCATCAGAAAACAGCCTGCGAGGGAGCCGGTCAGAGAGATCAGAGAGCTCCCTCGCCGCCTCCTAATGAACTTCAGCGCCGCTCCGGGGATCCAGGAGGTGACCAGGCAGGAGGGAGCACTTCCCTCCTGCCGGTCACTGGAATTTTGCGCCCCCAGAGCCGGTGCGCCCTAAGGCGGCCGCCTGTGCCGCCTTATGGACGCGCCGGCCCTGACCATAGGGTCATAAAGGCAACGTAAGCAATATGGCGAATTTTAATGTGAAAAAAATGAAACACAAGCCTTATATTTGACGCTGTAATTTTTGAAAACACCATAACACCTGTACATGAGGGGTACTGTTGTACTCGGGAGACTTCGCTGAACACAAATATTTGTGTTTCAAAACAGTAAAAAGTATTGCAGCAATAATATCGTCCGTGTAAGTGCTGTTTGTGCGTGAAAAATGCAAAAAAAATGTTTGTTTCGTAGGAATGCATTCGTACGGAAAAAAAATTGTTTAGTCAGAACCGAAATTCGTCCATTTTTCCATTCGTTTTTGAAGGAAATTAATTTGTTTTTTTTCCATATCGGATAAACCCATTCGTTCATTCGGCACAATTTAATTGAACCAAATGAATTTAATATAAAAATTATTAAATACCGAATAGCCTTAAATTAACAAAGTCAAACCATTAATTTCAAATTTCGTACATTGATCACAACATGGCATTGAACAATGTTCTATTTCCCTGATTTTACGCCACAAACTCCTGAAATAACTCCCAAACCGCCAAATGCCCAAACGCTATCAATCGCATGAAAATGTATTGGCACTATTAGTAAACTCCCGAACACTCACTATACGCATTCATATGCATTGCTTTTTGCTTAGTCTCTTGGGCTCATGAATCATCATGCTGCACTGACAGGTTGGAATTGGCAACACAATATCATTTTAGAAAGGAGTAGGAAAGTAGCCAATTTTATGGCAGGACAGGAGGCTTCATATTTGCTTTACCTTCTTTACTGAAACCTCCAGCAGCAAAGAAACAGTTAACAGAACTTTTCAAAACAACCAATCAGAACAAAGCAACAGTAGTATAAAACCCCTAAGCAGGCTCTTCCACTTCCTCTTTCTTTGCTGCTGCCTCCAGGTGAGCACTCACCAACTCAGAGTTGTCTCTGCTCTGGGTTGTTTTTTTATCCTACATTCTGCTTGCTTATTTGAACAGTCTGTTTAATCAGTCTATTTCATAGGTTTGTTTAAGCAGTTTAATTGCTGGATTTATTTAGGCAGGTTTCTTGCTGTATTTATTTTAACAGTTTGTCTGCTGTGTTTATCTAGGCAGTCTATTGCTGGCTTTCTCTAGGCAGTCTATTGCTGGCTTTCTCTAGGCAGTCTATTGCTGGCTTTCTCTAGGCAGTCTATTGCTGGCTTTCTCTAGGCAGTCTATTGCTGGCTTTCTCTAGGCAGTCTATTGCTGGCTTTCTCTAGGCAGTCTATTGCTGGCTTTCTCTAGGCAGTCTATTGCTGTGTTTAGCTAGGCAGTCTATTGCTGGCTTTCTCTAGGCAGTCTATTGCTGGCTTTCTCTAGGCAGTCTATTGCTGGCTTTCTCTAGGCAGTCTATTGCTGTGTTTAGCTAGGCAGTCTATTGCTGTGTTTAGCTAGGCAGTCTATTGCTGTGTTTAGCTAGGCAGTCTATTCTGTGTTATTTCCTATACCACTCCATGCTATGTAGCATGCAGTTTTCTCTCTCTGCTGTATGGGGACTGGATGTCCCTGCTTTAATGCTTTTACTCTGCCTGTATTCTGTTTCCCCTCCCTGGGTCCCCCTGCTGGGCTCTGTCACCCATACCCTTTCTCCCTTATTCCCCACCTGCTCCCCGCGGCCCCTGGCCGCTTGCTGAGCAACTTTTTCAACCGTGGCAGTGCCGCGCTAGTCCTTTTGTGGCTGCGGCGGCCATTTTGTTGGAGCCGCGGTGGCCATTTTGTTGGAGCCGCATGGGCTCCATGCATCACATACAGCCCGGTCTCACCCACCGAGCTGGCCTGCTGGCCATGTGGCCAGCCTTCCCTCTCCCTATACAAGGGGAGATAGCCCAATTTTTCGGCTATCCCCCTACTTACTGTGCCTGTCTCACATGCTGCATATGTGAACAGATCCTGGATAGCACTCTCTCAGCTCACACTGCAGCTTACTATGATGTCTGATGCAATGTGACTAGGTTCTCTATCCTAGCAGTAAACTTGCCACACCTTTTGCTACTAAGGAGAATTTTAGATTTAAAGGGGTATTACTGCTCAAATAAATATCTTTGTTTAAAAATCATTGTGTAACAAGACTATGCCACATGTGATATATGCTACTCAAGCCTTTCTCTCAACAAACATTATATGGTCTGTTTTCAGCACCTAGCTCCCCTGCCAAGGTTTTGCTGCCCATCCTGCAAGGGGCTTAAAATTTTCCACTATACATACACTTCAATGTATCCTAATATTATTATGCCTGTGTGGTCTGTAGCTGTGCATCAGCTTCTAGCTGTATGGACCCTTCTACCCCTCAGGGGGGCTAACCGACCCCACATACAGTCCTGTCATAACCGTAATGAGAGTGACCCCCTCTCGCTGACCGCACTACTGGGTGTGCAGTCCTCTTTGATACCACCCTGAGGGTGACCCCCTCTTACCTACAGCTCTGCTGGATCTGCAATGCCCGGTTATGGTTATATGAGGGTGATCCCCTCCTGCCATCTGCACTGCTGGACTGGCAATGTCTGGCTACTTTTATTTTACAGCTAACCACTACGGCACTACTGTACCTACAGTGTCCGATTATGTTCAGGCTGAGGGTGACCCCCTCCCCTGCTGGCCTATACTGCATAGTATGCTTGTGCTTGTTGGGTGACCCCCTCTTGCACGCTGGGTGACCCCCAGCTGGCCGCACCAGATCTCACTCAGACAGTGTTACCTCTATGGCAGTTATGCAATCCCGTCTGAAGGCCAACCACTACGGCACTACTGTACCTACAGTGTCCAATTATATTCAGACTGAGGGTGACCCCCTCCTCTGTTGGCCTATACTGCATAATATGCTTGTGCTTGTTGGGTGACCCCCTCTTGCACGCTGGGTGACCCCCAGCTGGCCGCACCAGGTATCACTCAGACAGTGTTACCTCTATGGCAGTTATGCAATCACGTCTGAAGGCCAACCACTACGGCACTACTGTACCTACAGTGTCCGATTATGTTCAGACTGAGGGTGACCCCCTCCCCTGCTGGCCTATACTGCATAATATGCTTGTGCTTGTTGGGTGACCCCCTCTTGCATGCTGGGTGACCCCCAGCTGGCCTCACCAGGTATCACTCCAACAGTGTTACCTCTATGACAGTTATGCAATCACGACTAAAGGACAAATCTCCCGTGCCCAAAAGGTCACTTGTCCTGTCTTCATGCCACCCCGCTGACTTCACTGCCAGAAACCATCGGTACCCTACAGGGGACACTCCACCGCCCATCCTAGACGCTACACTGAGCACCCCTGGTACACGTTGGCTAACGGATGGATTCATCTAGAGGATCAGTCTTCATGACAGGGTCCGGAAAGGTCCCCGCAGACATCTGATACAGGGTTTGCACTCTATCCGGGACTAACCACTGGATGTCGATGACACACGGACACAGATGTTTCCTCGGGACAAATGGCGCGTTACAGCTTGGAAAGCGAATAATACTAAATTCCCTTTTGGAATGTACCTATATGACTTGTAGGTATCGCCTAGTTGGTTTCTACCCCTGAGAGCCCCAAAACGGGATCAAGGTTACAGAACCTTGGACCGTTCCATGAGCAATACGCATGACCAAAAGAGGCGTCCATTCCGAAGTTGCCATGCTTGACGAAGTGTGTGGCGGAGTGGACTCCCGCCCCATCCCCATCCTACATGCTCCCAATGCATATGTCGCCTGTGGACACTTTGAGACGGAAGGCACTCATTCCCTCAGAGCTGCTCGGCGTGGATGATTGGTTCTCTCCCTCGACTTGACATGCGAGAAACCCATATGGATTTTGCCATCAACATAGACATATTGAATCTGACTCACTCCCAGTCAACCCAGTTTCTTGTCTTTCATAGGATATTCGGTCCAGGCATGCTCCGCCACCCGAGGACCAGGATGTCTGTCTTCAAGGAAAATGCCAGGCATATGCTCCGCAACCTGCGGGTCACACTTAGGGGCCCAAACCGGTCGATTGACCAGTTGTTATTCGCCATCGAGGCCATACCTCCAGGATCCGGTACTATCAGCCACTCCAACATGACACTTTCTCGGGTCCTCGACCTGGTATGGCCGAATCATGTGACCTTCGGACGAAGACCATCTAAAACTTAATTGATGACTCCGACATAGGGGGACCTGTCCTACCTAGGAGTTTCGGACCCCAACCAACTTCGGCCTGGACTCTGGAGTCCAAAGGAGGAACCTCTTCACACCAACTGCATGGAACTACCTGCAGGTTTGTTCAACGTTTACAGCTTTCCCAGGGGAAGTGGTACTGCTCGCTACCTTCCGGCCTGGACTTATCACTGGTTGCCCACTTGGGACTGCAGTCGGATCTCACGTAGGATCGCTATCTATAGCGTCTGGACAAGTATTCGTCATTTGTGACAATGTCTGCGGGACGAGACACTCATGTGGCGGACGGCTTCATCCGACCATGGAGAGACCCCAATGATTGGTTGCCTTACCCTCCGGGATCTCGACTACTGGCATGATTAAATTCGGTGCGAACTGCCATACGGAGTGGTTCTCCAGCTGGCTGCTGGACCCTCAGCAAGGCGAGGGACGCGTTTTCCAAGCTTGGTCTCCTTTGGGGCGTACGCATC
The DNA here is from genome assembly GCF_036172605.1 of Pelobates fuscus. Taxonomy (NCBI): domain Eukaryota; kingdom Metazoa; phylum Chordata; class Amphibia; order Anura; family Pelobatidae; genus Pelobates; species Pelobates fuscus. The sequence continues at coordinate 370,262,070 of NC_086318.1, forward strand.
CTGTTTACTTCTGGCTTTGCTTCAGACCGAATTCCTGTGAATGTCGTTTCGCCTGGCCACATCACTTCAGAGGAGTCCTCCGTGCTTTCCCCTTTTGCTGGAGTTTGCCATGGGAAGGCAATCTACGACTCCCTGTCTCCAGGTCCTGTGTGGGATCCACAGGGGTAGCCTGCCATGACTGTTGTCTGGAGAGATGTTGGGTCCCTATGGCTGTCCCCATTGTCTGGCTGAGTTGCCCTCTCAGGGTAGGATCGTATGGGGCCATTCACGTCCTATGTCAGCTAGAGGACGACTCATGTGCGTTTTCGCAAGATTCTGGCATTGGTAAGGATCTTGTGGTCTGCAGTCTACCAAGAGGAGTATACCGTACAGGAGCCCTATCTCTTGCTATTCCTCAAGTCTAGTGGTATCGTGTGTTCTGCATTTCCTTGAGGAATGACCTGATGACAAGGACTTGCCTTGCGCCAGTTTTCCGCTTACGGTTTTCCCCAGTACATCTTGTATTTCATGGCGTTCTGACGTCATGGTATCGACGTAGTGTCTTCTTCCTTCTTGCCGTTCAGTACATCGGTTTCTGCTCCACACATTTCATTTCTATTCGTCCTCTGTGTTGTACCCCTATTCTCCGGATAGGCCACGGCTCTGTTGACAGGTTGTACACGACCATGTAGATCCAGGATCTGGTTCTTTCCTCCGTCTACTCATGGACAGCTGTTGATTTCTGCGTATGGACGTTTTGAACTGTTTCTGCATTTTCTATACACCGCTGCTTGGTTTAGGGAATGGGTTTTCCATTCTCCTTTCATTTCAGTCCTCTGTCATATTGCTTCTGGTTCTACTATTTGGGAGTTAAAATTGCAAATATGAAGCCTCTTGTCCTGCCATAAAATTAGGGATTATTCTAGCCTCGGTGAGGGAATAATCTAAATTTTATTAAAGACAGGAGGCCAATATTTCCCCCCCTTTTCTTACGTTCCCTCCCTGGATTTGGGTCTTATAATTAATTGGGGATATTGTTATGTTTTGTGAATGCATTGTTTTACATAATAAAGGTTATTTCTAGACTTGGGCATTCGTATTCGTACGAATGGATTTTCGTACGAAAATATGCATTTTCGGTCATTCTTCCGAATACCGAATTACGAAAGGCTATACAAACTAAAGAACGAACAAACGAATAGCCGTTTGCCGAAAATCTTTCGTTTGTTCGTTCATTCGGCTTTTTGAATTATACTCTGGGTGAATTTACATTTTAGCACCTCTGTGTAATGTATTGCAATGCAAACTACCGAACGAGAGCATACTACCGAATTCAAACTACCGAATTCAAACTACCGAATTCAAACTACCGAACGCACAAACCATTCGTGCTTTTTCATTGCTTTACATGGGGATGGTAGAAAAACGAATGAACTAATGAACTAATGAATGAACTGATTTGCCTCAATTCGTGTATTAGTTCATTCGGATGCCTTCTTGTATGAATCAAAAAGGAGGGGTATGGGAGTGAGCTGATTTTCATTTATCTAATCAGCTCACTCCTTTGACATGATGCTGTAGGGGCTTATCCAATGGTGAGTGCTTTATCGTGGATTTAAAAAATAACTAAACAGCAGTATAAAAGCAGGCAGTGGATCTTTCTATGCCCTTCTTTGACTGAGTTTTGTTGTTGACACACTGTGCTTCTGTGCTGTGTTAGCCTCATTGCTTGTCTTAGAGATTTTCTGTGAGTGAGTCTTGGTGTGCCTACCAGTTCTCACTTGTTGAATTTGAGTCTATTGCTGAGAATTTTTTATTTTATTTTAGTGCTTTTTGAGAGCTGTGCTGCTGTCAGTGTGCCACACGGTGCCTGGCTGGCACTGCCAGTGCCTGCCTTCCCCCCCGCTTGCTTACTGCCTACAGCAACCAGGTATTACTTTTTAAATCTTTTTAAATCTGTTTATTTTTATTTAATCAAAATTAATTAGCTTAAATTGATTTAGATTTAGAGTAAAGGTAGAATCAGTCCAGTACTTTAGCGTAGTGGGCCTGAGGGCTTCTGCCCTAGGGGTAGACTAGCTTGTTAGCCTAGAAGAAAAGAAATCTAGTTTATCTGTTAATTATTTTTAGCAGCAAAGTGGATTTTTGTTAAATTGATTTTACAGAGGTGCTGCGTCATTTTGCAGGCAGTCAGTATAAAAGTTAAGTAATATTTTTTTATTCAGTTAATAGAATTAGCTTCAGTTTTAATTAAAACATTTTATTAAGTTGATAGAATTATCTTCAGTTTAGACTATATATTTGTTGTAGTACAGTCTCTTTGTGCTTTGTTAGAACAGAAAACACACTAGTCAATCAAACAGTCTATTTTTTGTTTTACATTTTTCACACTTTTAGTGTCATTTTCTTTTTGTGCTCACATCAGCATCAGCAGTGAAGTTAACTGTTCTGACTGCTGTTGTGAAGAAATTCCTTTTTTCATTAACTGATTTTTATTAGTTCAGTTAGTGTGTTTGTTTAACAGCAATCAGTGAAGCTAACTGGTTGCTGTTTTTATTTGGTTCATTTTAGTTTCTGATTGACTGTGTGACTGTCCTAACCTAAGCTTCAAGGTAGCTGTAGTAAACCTTTTATTATTTTATTTTTCTAATATTAGTAAATTTTTTCATACGCTGTTTTTTGCAGTAGTCGAGCAGGGAGCACTTGTTGTTGGCAGACAGTGCAGTTTTGTATAGTTCCTCAGAAAGCACTAGAGTGAAGAAATCTGCCTCAGTACTAGTGTCTCTATTTTTTTTTTTTTTTATCTGTGTTGATCTGTATATTAGCATAGCACCAAACTTCAAATAATCCTTTTTAATAAAAATATAAACGTTATTTTAAAAACACCACATAGTACATACATTACATTATCTCTTTCTTTTCTTTTCTTCAACTTCTTTTCTTTTCTTTTCTTACTATTTTAAAATTCTAAATGGATCCTCTTAAACGTTCATCCACTAGTAAAGTGAGGGAGGGTCAGTCAGCCACCACCACCACCAATACCACCGCCACCACCACAAGTAGTGGTAGTTTGAGTACGCAGCCTATGCGTCAGCCTAAGCGGTCAAGGAGTGCTGCTATGTCAGACTCACCACCTAGGAGGCCAAAGTCTGGTCAAGGAAAGGCAGTGGCACCAATAGCAGGCAGCAGTGCAGCAAGGCCCAGAATTGCAAGTCTTTTCTATGGCAAAGGGAAACCAGCAGGGCTTTTAAGGGTGAGCACTATGGCTACTAATACTAAAAACACAACTGGTAGTAGGAGTAGCCCAATAAGTAAGAGGAAGCGTGTTTTTCCCCAAGCATCTTCCAATACCACAAGCAGGCCTGTGAGTCGTGCTGCTAAGAAGCGTCCTTCTTGTACACGGAGGCTGTTTCCTAATCCCCCTCTCAAGACCACCACTTCCACCACCACCAGTGCTGCGCCTGCTTCTACCACTGACAGCGGCACCTCAGCACAGGAGTTGTTGCCATTGCCAATGCTACCCAGTGCTCCTAGTCCTATTATTCCTGGAGGTGATATCAGTCTTACCCCCAACCTTGCAGGAATTGCATTTAGTCTGGCTGATGAAGAGCTTGACTATGAGCCTGAGAATGAGGATGAGATAGTAGAGGAAAGTCAGAATTCTTCAGGGAGCAGTCCAACCTTTTCTCCTGCTACAAGTGCACATTTTTCCCCTTCCTCTCCACTTTCTCCAATAGTAGCACCTGCTACTTCAACCATTAGCAGACCACCACCACCACCACCACCACCACCACCACCACCACCACCACCACCACCCCCACCACCAATTATTACACCACCATTAGCAGCAGAATCCCGAAGGGCAAGTGCCAATGTTTTGCGCCGCAGCAAAGTTTGGGATCACTTTGAAAGTGTTGGAGATGGGCGCTTTGCAAAGTGCAAACTTTGTGGGAAGGAAGTTAGCAGGGGGAGAGTGTTGGGTCATCTCACCAGTGCAGGGATGAACCATCACCTTCGCAGCCATCACAAGGCTGTGTTATTGAGGGAAGAGGCAGAAAGTACTAGGGCAGGCAGCATAGCTTCTACTATTACAGTGTCCAGTACCATGGCAGCTAGGAGTGACATGGGAGGTGTTGCAGAGCCAAGAGCTACTGGTGCTGCCAGCCAACAACCAAGACTGGTTGGAGCATCACAATGCGTCCAGCCCACCCTGGAACAATTTGGGGGATTCCACTCCAGGGCTATGTCTAAACAGCAGGCCAATAAAATTACGCGACTTATTGGCCAGTTAATTGCTGTTGGGGGTGCTTCATTTTCTATGATAGAAGGGCAGCCTTTCAAACAGTTGATGGAGGCTGTGGCTCCACAATATCATCTTCCCTCACGCTCCACTTTCAGCAGGAGGATAGTCCCTTCACTTTACCGGTCCTGTGTTGGAGTAGTTAAAAGGGAGCTTTCGAAGGCTGCTGGTCAGTCTGTGCATTTTACCACAGATTTGTGGAGTGCACCAAGTGGCCAGCATGCCTTCCTTTCCCTGACAGCACACTGGTGGGAGCCTGGTGTGTCTCAGGAAGCTGCTGCTGCAACTTCAGCAGCAGTGTCTAGCAGAAAGGGAGGTGTATCTGATCAGCTGGGCTATCGCTCTTTCCTTCTCCATGCTGAAGTGATGGATGAAAAACACACTTCAGATAACATTCTGCAGGCAGTAAGGAGGATGGTGTCTCTTTGGGTTGGAGCGGAGGCAGGCACCAATGTAGAAGTGGGCTTTGTGGTTACTGATGGAGCTACAAATATGGTGAAAGCTCTGCGTGATGGTAACCTTGTTGGTGTGCGCTGTGCAGCGCACATTATCCATCTAGTAGTAAAGTCAGCAATCCCAGAAGGTAATAACAGAGTTTCCAGTGTGATTGAAAGGTGCAGGAGGATTGCTGGGCACTTCCACCGCAGTGTGAAGGCTAGCCAACTGTTGAGGCAGGAACAAGAGAAGGCAGGTCTTCCCACACACTGTCTACGACAAGATGTCAGTACACGGTGGAACTCTACTGTAGAGATGCTGGAGAGGATTTTAGAGCAGCAGAGGGCAATCCATAGTCTGTCATCAGACCAGTACATTGGTATTGGTTCTCCACTAGGTAGAGACGATTGGACAGTGATTGCTCAGCTAGTGGCAGTCCTGAAACCCTTCAGGGATGCCACTGAAAATTTAAGCTTGAACACTGCCAATCTGGGACAGGTAATCCCTGTTTTCACCCATCTAGGGAGCAAGATGGGTGTCTTCCTTGAACGCCAAGAGGTTGTTCAAGGTGATCCTTTACATCCTGATGTAGTAACTCTGGTCAGGAGGCTGAAGGATCAGCTTAAAGTTCGCCTACGTGAGCGATTGGATAATTCTCCTGAACTGATGCTAGCTTGCCTGTGTGATCCAAGGATTAAGGGAAAGCTTGCACTCAGATCCAATAACTTAACAAATTGGAGGGAGAAACTGATCCAGAGGGTGTGTGACTGGCAGCAAAAGAGGGGAATGCTGTATGAGGGAGTAGTTCAGCAGGAGGCTGAGATGTCGGCCACTTCTTGCAGAAGCAGTGGCACTACCACCACCACCACACAACTGAGTGGAGCAGCTGCATTTTGGGAAGAGTTGCTTGAGGATATAGTTGGACCCACTGAGAGTGCTAGCAGCAGACAGGAGAGCACTGCCTCAGAAATGGTCAGAGCGTACCTCTCTGAACCTCCTTTGCCCCATAATGTCGACCCTCTTAGCTATTGGGATGAGAAGAAGAGTGTGTGGCCTGCACTCTCATTGGTTGCGCAGGAGCTGCTTTCATGTCCGCCAACCACTGTCCCAAGTGAGCGTGTGTTTTCGGTAACCGGTAATATACTGAATCCACAGCGCTCACAAATGTCACCTCATCTCATGGAGCAGATTGCCTTTCTTAAATTTAATCTGCCTAAATTGGGGTACCCTGCTCTACACTTTGACTGTAATTGAGCTTAGGGTTTCTCAAATTTCTTTCTAGTTATATGGTTGTGTAGTGGATGATGTGTATGGTTGTGTAGTGGATGATGTGTATGGTTGTGTAGTGGATGATGTGTGTGGTTGTGTAGTGGATGATGTGTGTGGTTGTGTAGTGGATGATGTGTGTGGTTGTGTAGTGGATGATGTGTATGGTTGTGTAGTGGATGATGTGTGTGGTTGTGTAGTGGATGATGTGTGTGGTTGTGTAGTGGATGATGTGTGTGTGGTTGTGTAGTGGATGATGTGTATGGTTGTGTAGTGGATGATGTGTATGGTTGTTTAGTGGATGATGTGTATGGTTGTGTAGTGGATGATGTGTGTGGTTGTGTAGTGGATGATGTGTGTTGTTGTGTAGTGGATGCTGTTTGTCTGTTTGATGTGTGTGTGTGTGTGTGTGTGTGTGTTGGATGTGTGACAAATGCTGCTGGGATTATTTTTTTTTAATGTAGAATTTGTATAATTAAAAAAAAAAAAGTATTTCCCCCTCCTTGCCTCTTAACTGTAGCCTGTAGTTGGGGCAGCAAAGAGGAGCCCAGCAGACTCCCTCCACGTTCTCCCTCCTGCCAGCCACTGCTCTATGCGAGCCCAGCATGCTCTGCGTACTCCCTTAGCTACTGAGCTCTTGTTCCTGATCCTGCTTCCCTCTACAGAAGGAAGAGGTTCACCCACTAGAACCTGGTCATAAGTCCAGGGTGGATAGCAGACAGAGTGATTCCAGCCCAGCAGCGGCGGTTCATGAAGTCAGCGGTACTCATGGTGTCTACGGTGTTGATGGTCCTTTGGTGAGCGCTAGGAGCAACGTTTTTGGGGAGGGGGGCAGTAATGTATTGTGGAGGGGACAGTAATGTATTGGGGAGGGGGGCAGTAATGTATTTGGGGAAGGGGGCAGTAATGTATTGGGGAGGGGAGTAATGTATTTGGGGAGGGGGGCAGTAATGTATTGGGGAGGGTGCAGTTATGTATTGGGGAGGGTGCAGTTATGTATTGGGGAGGGGGGGCAGTAATGTATTTGGGGAAGGGGGCAGTAATGTATTGGGGAGGGGAGTAATGTATTTGGGGAGGGGGGCAGTAATGTATTGGGGAGGGGGCAGTAATGTATTGGGGAGGGGGCAGTAATGTATTGGGGAGGGGGGGCAGTAATGTATTTGGGGAAGGGGGCAGTAATGTATTGGGGAGGGGAGTAATGTATTTGGGGAGGGGGGCAGTAATGTATTGGGGAGGGGAGTAATGTATTTGGGGAGGGGGGCAGTAATGTATTGGGGAGGGGGCAGTAATGTATTGGGGAGGGGGGGCAGTAATGTATTTGGGGAAGGGGGCAGTAATGTATTGGGGAGGGTGCAGTTATGTATTTGGGGAGGGGCAGTAATGTATTGGGGAGGGTGCAGTAATGTATTGGGGAGGGGAGTAATGTATTTGGGGAGGGGGGCAGTAATGTATTGGGGAGGGTGCAGTTATGTATTTGGGGAGGGGCAGTAATGTATTGGGGAGGGTGCAGTAATGTATTGGGGAGGGGAGTAATGTATTGGGGAGGGGGCAGTAATGTATTGGGGAGGGGAGTAATGTATTGGGGAGGGGGCAGTAATGTATTGGGGAGGGGGGGCAGTAATGTATTTGGGGAAGGGGGCAGTAATGTATTGGGGAGGGGGCAGTAATGTATTGGGGAGGGGGGGCAGTAATGTATTTGGGGAAGGGGGCAGTAATGTATTGGGGAGGGTGCAGTTATGTATTTGGGGAGGGGCAGTAATGTATTGGGGAGGGTGCAGTAATGTATTGGGGAGGGGAGTAATGTATTTGGGGAGGGGGGCAGTAATGTATTGGGGAGGGTGCAGTTATGTATTTGGGGAGGGGCAGTAATGTATTGGGGAGGGTGCAGTAATGTATTGGGGAGGGTGCAGTAATGTATTGGGGAGGGGGGCAGTAATGTATTGGGGAGGGTGCAGTTATGTATTTGGGGAGGGGCAGTAATGTATTGGGGAGGGTGCAGTAATGTATTGGGGAGGGTGCAGTAATGTATTGGGGAGGGGGGGCAGTAATGTATTTGGGGAAGGGGGCAGTAATGTATTGGGGAGGGGAGTAATGTATTGGGGAGGGGGCAGTAATGTATTGGGGAGGGGGGGCAGTAATGTATTTGGGGAAGGGGGCAGTAATGTATTGGGGAGGGGGGGCAGTAATGTATTTGGGGAAGGGGGCAGTAATGTATTGGGGAGGGGAGTAATGTATTGGGGAGGGGGCAGTAATGTATTGGGGAGGGGGGGCAGTAATGTATTTGGGGAAGGGGGCAGTAATGTATTGGGGAGGGGGCAGTAATGTATTGGGGAGGGGGGGCAGTAATGTATTTGGGGAAGGGGGCAGTAATGTATTGGGGAGGGGAGTAATGTATTTTGGGAGGGGGGGCAGTAATGTATTGGGGAGGGGGGGCAGTAATGTATTGGGGAGGGCAGTAATGTATTTGGTGAGGGGCAGTAATGTATTTGGGGAGGGGGGCAGTAATGTATTGGGGAGGGGGCAGTAATGTATTGGGGAGGGGGGGCAGTAATGTATTTGGGGAAGGGGGCAGTAATGTATTGGGGAGGGGGGGCAGTAATGTATTTGGGGAAGGGGGCAGTAATGTATTGGGGAGGGGAGTAATGTATTGGGGAGGGGGCAGTAATGTATTGGGGAGGGGGGGCAGTAATGTATTTGGGGAAGGGGGCAGTAATGTATTGGGGAGGGGGCAGTAATGTATTGGGGAGGGGGGGCAGTAATGTATTTGGGGAAGGGGGCAGTAATGTATTGGGGAGGGGAGTAATGTATTTTGGGAGGGGGGGCAGTAATGTATTGGGGAGGGGGGGCAGTAATGTATTGGGGAGGGCAGTAATGTATTTGGTGAGGGGCAGTAATGTATTTGGGGAGGGGGGCAGTAATGTATTGGGGAGGGGGCAGTAATGTATTGGGGAGGGTGCAGTTATGTATTTGGGGAGGGGCAGTAATGTATTGGGGAGGGTGCAGTAATGTATTGGGGAGGGGGCAGTAATGTATTGGGGAGGGAGGGCAGTAATATATTGGGGGGCAGTAATGTATTGGGGAGGGGAACAAGGGGGTCAGCAATGTATTAGGGGAGGGGGGTCAGCAGTATATTAGAGCAGGGGGGTGACAGCAGTATATTAGGGGGAGGGGGGCCAGCAGTGTATTGGATAGGGGGAGGGGGGATGAGAAAGATCTGACTTGGGAATTTGAGATGAGGCAATGATTACATTTTTTACATTGATATTTGTGGCCCAATTAATATTTTATATCTATGGGTTAATCTCATAAGAGCAGACATTAGACTGTGAGAGTAGGACCTGCCAAAGATTGGGTACATTGACGTTGTGGCAGGCTTATGCAATGTATGATCATATAATGTAACTAAATCCCCATTATTTTTATTTGCCTAGATTAGGTGTTTTTAAAAAAACTTTTAAAAACTAATAAAATCTGTCAACATTGAAGTTGCTGTTTAGTAGATAGGAGAGTGCGCTGGATCTTGTGTATTGTTTATTGTATAATATGGCCCCCAGCAGCACTCCATTTAAGCATGTTCAGGTGAGTGCAACCGTCCCCCATGTTTCATATATATATATATATATATATTTGGGAGTCTAGCCAACTCCTTGGTTTTGCACCCCTCCCTGTTACAGGTGCCTCATCTCATGTCCCTATTTAGCCTTGTACTGCAGGGAGTCTCAGATGGAATTTTTTCCCAAGTTAGTTTGTTAATCTCATTAGAGCAGACATTAGACTGTTAGAGTAGGACCTGCCAAAGATGGGGTACATTGACGTTGTGGCAGGCTTATGCAATGTATGATCATATAATGTAACTAAACCACCATTATTTTTATTTGCCTAGATTAGGTGTTTTTAAAAAAAACTTTTACAAACTAATAAAATCTGTCAACATTGAAGTTCCTGTTTAGTGGATAGGAGAGTGCGCTGGATCTTGTGTATTGTTTATTGTATGTATTGTAATGTGCACACTTCCTTTAAGTCCCGCCGGAAACTGGAACCTGAAATTGAAGTTCCAGTACCGCGTTGCGCGCTGAACACCGGCCCGCGCTTCAAGACAGGTAAGTAAATATGGTATATCGGCGTATAACACGCACACATCATTTCCCACCTATATTCAGGGAGAAAAAGTGCGTGTTATATGCCGATAAATACGGTATATTTTTCGTTCAAGTTTGTTTGTGTGTGTGTATATGTAATGTATATGTATATGTATATGTATATGTATATGTGTATATATATATATATATATATATATATATATATATATACACACACACCATTAAAGAAAAGAGGAGTCAGAAGTTGTAATCTAATATTTTTTTTTATTAGAAAAGCAAGTGGGAGAAGCAACGAAGCAGAGAAAGCCCAGGTTGTTAGGAGCAGTCCTGGGAGGATATAGTGCAGAGGAGAATAACCAATGTATATTCAGGGGAAGGATAGGGAAAACCAGGAGAAAATTGAGAATATAACAACCTATAATGAACAGCGTCAGTTGTGTTCACATTGTGGATGATAATGAGAAATAAACATCTGAGTGCATTATTCCCGCAGATATCTATTCATCATCATCATCCCTTCTGGGAAGACCCTGCGCACGTTGTTCACGAACTAGGCTATCTACATCAGCAAGGGTTATGCCCAAATTATGGGCAGCTTGCGCGCGCATTAAAATGCACTCTTCCTCCCTCATTTCCATGAAGCGCTGACCATTTTGCTGCAAGCAAACCATTGCTGATGTAAATTGCCTAACGCCCTCATTCAAAATGCTTGACATGGAGCGTACCTCGGTTACCACATTCTGCAAAAGTTCTCGCAGATATTCCCTATCCTGCTGTATGGACGTGTCCGGTTCAGCTTGACGAGCCGGGCTCGTCGCATACAGCGCAGCCATCGTTGGAGGAAGTTGCGGCAACTGTTCTTCGGCCACTGATGTCTCTGAATCAGGATCCACTGCTGTTAGGGTAATGGTACCCTCCTCTTGCAGGGGGAGAGTACCATCAGAACCTATAAGGGAAAACAGAGAAAGAACATTGTTAGCATGTGTCATATGTTGCAATGCTTACTATTATCTGTACAACAATATTATTTAAACTTGGAAATAAGATATATGCAGTCATGCTATTAATTTAATATTATGTCTATGTATAGTTATGCATCTTTGTCCCCCCTAGCCCTTTTTCAGTCTATTTGTGGCCTCTCAACGCATTTCTTTGTGCCCACCTCCCTTTCCTTCGAATCTCACTACATGTATCGTGTCCGAGCGTCCCCAGGTAGAGAATCTCCTGTTTCTTCTGCATGACAGGAAGTTGAGTGCAACAATCAGCTTCCTGTCATGCAAAAGAAACAGGAGATTCTCTACCTGGGGACACTCGGACACGATACATGTAGTGAGATTAGAAGGAAAGGGAGGTGGGCACAAAGAAATGCGTTGAGAGGCCAAGTAGATGGTACAGAAGATCATCCACGTGGTACACTCAGCCACAGTACATAAAGTTAACAGAAGGAGAGGAGCGATGTGCGCCCCCCCACCCCTGCTGGTCACCCAGACATTGAGCCCCCTGGCCAGTGCGCCCTAGGTAGACGGCTAGTTTGCCTAGCGGTCGACCCGGCCCTGATTGTTACATAAACTAGTATGCATGTAAAGAAAATGTGTACAGTTAAAGCATTTTTTACTTACGCTCAGCAGTGGATCCCTGTTCCTGGACACCAGTGGCCGGCTGTTGGAGGGAAACCACACTCATACGTGGTGAAGGAACATCGACAAGTTGCGGATGGTCTGAAATACATGTATGTGATAAATTAACTTCATATACAGTAAAATCATACGTGTGTGTGTATGTTTAAATGCACGCACACACACACACATATATAACATTCATCTTACAATGCTATGCAAATACTTACCAGAGGAAAGTGAAGCCAGGCGCATTTCCAGGGAGACAGGAGGTGAACCTGCTGCCCTGCTCTCCATGGAGACCACATCTCCTGCAGTTCCTGGTGCCTCTTCAGGGGATTGAGGGGCTTGCACTGATGGCATAGAAAACACAAATTGGAGGGTTAACACAAGAAAACTGATATATGTACATTTTGACTGACAAATATGAATTTAAAGGAGCACTATAGGCACCCAGACCACTTCAGCTCAATGAAGTGGTCTGGATGCCAGGTCCCTCTAGTTTAAAGCCTGCAGCTGAAAACATAGCAGTTCTAGAGAAACTGCTGTTTCACTGAGGGTTAATCCAGCCTCTAGTGCCTGTCTCACTGACAGCCACTAGAGGCGTTTCTGCGATTCTCACTGTGAAAATTACAGTGAGAAGATGCTGGAAGTCCATAGGATAGCATTGAGTAATGCTTTCCTGTGGGCGGTTTGAATGCGTGCACGGCTCTTGCTGCGCATTCGGAGCTGACGTCGGCAGAGAGAGGAGTGTTCCCCAGCGCCGAGGGAGCCCGGTGCTGGAGAAAGGTAAGTGGCTGAAGTGGGAAGGGCACCACGAGAGTGGGGGGGACCTAATTACCCTATAGTGCCAGGAAAACGAGTTTCTTTTATTGGCACTATAGTGGTCCTTTAACAACATACCTTCAGATGTTTCAGTGCCAGTTGTCCCCTCAATCCCAAGGATGTTGTCTCTTCCCAGGAACTGCAGGAGCTCCTCTTCATAGGGCAGCAGGTTCGGTTCTTTGTCTTGTGAACCACCTCCTGTCTTCCTGGAGGCGGCTGCTGCCTTCACCTTCCTCTTCACCATCCGCCTGATGTCGTAGTAACTGCAATGACATGTGTGATTGATTAATTACTTTAATATGTTTCTATATATATGTATACCGACATGTTTAAAGGGATACTATAGGCACCCAGAACAATTCTGCACATTGAAGTGGTCTGGGTTCAGTGTCCCAATTATTGCAACTGCAATAATTATCTTTAGGGGTTAACTCCACCTCTTGTGGATGTCTGATGGATGTGTCGCGCGCATGCACAGTACACCCATCCGATTGCTATATCTGAATGGTAGTACTTTGTGTGCTGTCATTCTCATTATCCCTGCACTGACTGAGTACTACCATTTTCATTATCCATGCACTGACAGTCAGTGCAGGAATAAATGAGAATGACAGAACGCAGTCAGTGCAGGGATAATGAGAATGGTAGTACTTTGTGTGCTGTAATTCTCATTATCCCTGCACTGACTAAGTACTACCATTCCCATTATCCCTGCACTGACTGAGTGAGTACTACCATTTTCATTATCCCTGCACTGACTGTCAGTGCAGGGATAATGAGAATGTTAGTACTTTGTGTGCTGTCATTCTCATTATCCCTGCACTAAGTCATACTGTTACAAATTGCTATTTGTAACTGGCCCTTTAAATGATAAATTGCCCTGCTTCCCTGGATTGTGTAGAAGCCTATTTGCCAGCCTCCTTCCTCATGACTATGGCCCCTGGAAGATTGTGCCCCTGAAAACTTATGGACTTTTATTGGGTGTGTATGGCCCTTTAAGAACCGTCTGGGGGACATATTGTGACTTTGCTGAACAATGTCCCTTTAAGACTATGTCCCCAGACCTGTAAAATAACTTGCCCCTGGCTTTCCCCCACTTGGTTCAGTAAATATGGCTTACTGAACCAAGTATTACACAGGCAGACCACCCAGAAGCTAAAGTGTGCAGGCAATTTACCTCCCAGGCTGTGAGGTTACTGCAGGTTAATTGCACGTGGCGGCGGCCATCTTGGTTTCCTCGAATGCGGTCAGCGGTGTATGCTAAAGATTCTGTGGAACTGAAATCGGCTACACATTTTGCCGAACACCGCTGACCCTTACCTTCTCCCATACTGAACTTGCAGCTCCAGAGACTAAGTCCCGTTCGAAATGGGACTTAGTCGTTTTTTCGCATGAAATTGACCGACCGCACAGCCCAAATCTATGGAACTGTTTTGGGCAGGAAATTGTGCTTGCGGTCGGTCATAAAGGGACCTCCAGCTAACTTTTGATCCACTGGGGGGATTTGGCTGATTTTTGGAAGTGTTTATGTTTGATGTATGCTGAGTCTGACTGTCAGTGCAGGGATAATGAGAATGGTAGTACTTTGTGTGCTGTCATTCTCATTATCCCTGCACTGACTTAAGTACTACCATTCCCATTATCCCTGCACTGACTAAGTACTACCATTCCCATTATCCCTGCACTGACTGAGTGAGTACTACCATTTTCATTATCCCTGCACTGACTGTCAGTACTACCATTCTCATTATCCCTGCACTGACTAAGTACTACCATCCTCATTATCCCTGCACTGACTAAGTACTACCATCCTCATTATCCCTGCACTGACAGTCAGTGCAGGAATAAATGAGAATGACAGAACGCAGTCAGTGCAGGGATAATGAGAATGGTAGTACTTAAGTCAGTGCAGGGATAATGAGAATGACAGCACACAAAGTACTACCATTCTCATTATCCCTGCACTGACAGTCAGTGCATGGATAATGAGAATGAAGGAACACGAAGTACTATCATTCTCATTATCCCTGCACTGACAGTCAGTGCATGGATAATGAAAATGGTAGTACTCAGTCAGTGCAGGGATAATGGGAATGGTAGTACTTAGTCAGTGCAGGGATAATGAGAATGGCAGCACACAAAGTACTACCATTCTCATTATCCCTACACTGACTGAGTACTACCATTCTCATTATCCCTACACTGACTGAGTACTACCATTCTCATTATCCCTGCACTGACTGAGTACTACCATCCTCATTATCCCTGCACTGACTGAGTACTACCATCCTCATTATCCCTGCACTGACAGTCAGTGCAGGAATAAATGAGAATGACAGAACGCAGTCAGTGCAGGGATAATGAGAATGGTAGTACTTTGTGTGCTGTAATTCTCATTATCCCTGCACTGACTAAGTACTACCATTCCCATTATCCCTGCACTGACTGAGTGAGTACTACCATTTTCATTATCCCTGCACTGACAGTCAGATAATGAGAATGGTAGTACTTTGTGTGCTGTCATTCTCATTATCCCTGCACTGACTGCGTTCTGTCATTCTCATTTATTCCTGCACTGACTGTCAGTGCAGGGATAATGAGGATGGTAGTACTCAGTCAGTGCAGGGATATTGACGATGGTAGTACTCAGTCAGTGCAGGGATAATGAGAATGTTAGTACTTTGTGTGCTGTCATTCTCATTATCCCTGCACTAAGTCATACTGTTACAAATTGCTATTTGTAACTGGCCCTTTAAATGATAAATTGCCCTGCTTCCCTGGATTGTGTAGAAGCCTATTTGCCAGCCTCCTTCCTCATGACTATGGCCCCTGGAAGATTGTGCCCCTGAAAACTTATGGACTTTTATTGGGTGTGTATGGCCCTTTAAGAACCGTCTGGGGGACATATTGTGACTTTGCTGAACAATGTCCCTTTAAGACTATGTCCCCAGACCTGTAAAATAACTTGCCCCTGGCTTTCTCCCACTTGGTTCAGTAAATAGGGCTTACTGAACCAAGTACCACACAGGCAGACCACCCAGAAGTTAAAGTGTGCAGGCAATTTACCTCCCAGGCTGTGAGGTTACTGCAGGTTAATTGCACGTGGCGGCGGCCATCTTGGTTTCCTCAAATGCGGTCAGCGGTGTATGCTAAAGATTCTGTGGAACTGAAATCGGCTACACATTCTGCCGAACACCGCTGACCCTTACCTTCTCCCATACGGAACTTGCAGCTCCAGAGACTAAGTCCCGTTCGAAATGGGACTTAGTCGTTTTTTCGCATGAAATTGACCGACCGCACAGCCCAAATCTATGGAACTGTTTTGGGCAGGAAATTGTGCTTGCGGTCGGTCATAAAGGACTTCCAGCTAACTTTTGATCCACTGGGGGGATTTGGAAGGGTTTATGTTTGATGTATGCTGAGTCTGACTGTCAGTGCAGGGATAATGAGAATGGTAGTACTTTGTGTGCTGTCATTCTCATTATCCCTGCACTGACTTAAGTACTACCATTCCCATTATCCCTGCACTGACTAAGTACTACCATTCCCATTATCCCTGCACTGACTGAGTACTAACATTTTCATGTTTTTTTCCCTCTATGTGCTTAAGTGACCCAACCCTCACTTTTAAAAGACTTAAAAGCATAGCTGCCACTGGTGGGGGTGGGGGTGTAGCAAAAGCACATGGAGGAAAAAAAAAGTTTTAAAAAACATGGCATAAAGAAAATTATTTTTAGGAATATAAGTGCACTTACCGTTTCTTCACCACCTCCTGGGTGCGGTTGTTCCCTCCAACAGTGTTCACCGATGCCGCAATCTTCCTCCACATTTTGTTTTTTCTTGCTCTAGAAGTATTTTTGGCTGCTCCCCCAAATATACATTGGTAGTACTGGCAAAGCTTGTTTACCAGTACTTTATTCTCCTCTGCACCAAAGCTGTCAGCATATTTACTCTTCCTCCCAGGACATGCTACTTTTAAAATCCTTGGCTCTCTCTGCTTCTTCTTGCTTCTCCCACTTGCTTCTCCTTGATCTTGGCCAGAAGGGCCAATGCCCCCCTCCACTATATCCATAGCTGAATCACTAGAGGAGCTGGAGGAGGACATGACCACTTCTGGCAAGGTCCCAATAAAAATGACTAAAATGGCTGACACAGGGTAGTGGGCTGGCTGAGCTCCAAAATGGCTGAATGGCTGGCCTATAGAAAATCTGGATAGATTTTGCATTGAAGTTGATACTTTTATTTTTTACAGTTTTGTCTGGCAGTATGTAAAAGCCCATTTAATTGGCTCCTACTTTCCCACTCTCTGCTAAAATGATACTGTGTTGCCAGTACCACCTGTCAGGGAAGCATGACTCATGTCTGAAGCCAAAAAAAACCTAGACACTAGACAGTACACCCCTATAGTTGAACTAGATGACCTATTGACACAGTAAGATGTAGGTATCCCTATGCTAAGCAATGAAGCATTACTGATGCAGGTTATTAACAATCATTAACAATCAATATTGAAAGAATATAATATAACCAACGACACAGAGTTAGTAGAGCTTAATTCAGTAACTTAACTCAGTATATGCCGTAGTGTTGATGACGGCAAACACCAGAATATCATCCCCGGCCGTTACCGGTCTCTATTTCCTGAACGCATAACGCTTCCAAAAATTTTACTAATCTTCGTCCACCCATCTCACCACCTAACCACATAATCCTCTGATCATCTAAATGTCTATGGTGTCCTCCATGGTATATATATGTAGTCAGTCACTCATGTTGTGTAACTAATCTATAATCTGTAACCATTACAAAGTTGACAGGGTAGGATCTTGTGAACCTAAAGCCGTAAACTTATGTTTTTGTGAATATGTTTCCTTGCGCAATCACACTGGATGTATATGCTGTACTGGATTATATATTTGATGTATGTTCCCCTTTTTTCCTCCTTCTTCCCTTCTGTACCCCCCTACTGAAAATCTAGATAAAATACAAGTTGAAAAAAAAAACTAAGCAAAAGCAAAGCAATGCATTGCATTTGCAATGTCATTCGCCATGCGAATGACTATAGTAAGTGGTGTTCGGTAGTTTACTAATAGAGCCAATTCATTTTCATGCGAATGGCAGCGTTCGTACATTTGAACATTCGGGAGTTTTAGGCGTAAATTAAACGAAATTACGAAATACACTACAGCATTCAATGCCATGTTGTTAGAGAAATGTATGTTCCCCTTTTTTCCTCCTTCTTCCCTTCTGTACCCCCCTACTGAAAATCTCAATAAAATACACGTTGAAAAGAAAAACTAAGCAAAAGCAAAGCAATGCATTGCATTTGCAATGTCATTCGCCATGCGAATGACTATAGTAAGTGGTGTTCGGTAGTTTACTAATAGAGCCAATTCATTTTCATGCGAATGGCAGCGTTCGTACATTTGAACATTCGGGAGTTTTAGGCGTAAATTAAACGAAATTACGAAATACACTACAGCATTCAATGCCATGTTGTTAGAGAAATGTATGTTCCCCTTTTTTCCTCCTTCTTCCCTTCTGTACCCCCCTACTGAAAATCTCAATAAAATACACGTTGAAAAGAAAAACTAAGCAAAAGCAAAGCAATGCATTGCATTTGCAATGTCATTCGCCATGCGAATGACTATAGTAAGTGGTGTTCGGTAGTTTACTAATAGAGCCAATTCATTTTCATGCGAATGGCAGCGTTCGTACATTTGAACATTCGGGAGTTTTAGGCGTAAATTAAACGAAATTACGAAATACAGCATTCAATGCCATGTTGTTAGAGAAATGTTCAACATTTGAAACGAATGGTTTTACTGAGTTCGGTTGAAGCTATTCGGTATTTAGGGATTAGGGAACATAGTGTTATGAATATGAATGAATTCATTTGGTTCAATTAAATGAACAAGCCGAATGAACGAACGAGTTTATCCGAAACGAAAATACTAACGAATATCGTACGAAAACGAATGAAAGAATTGACGAATTTCGGTTCTGACTAAACTACTTTATTTTTCGTACGAATACATTCGTACGAAACGAAAAGTTCTGAAATGCCCAAGTCTAGTTATTTCTATTATTTAGTGATTGTCTGTGTGCATTTCTATTCATCATGTTTGTGTTGTAATTATGTTTCGTCCATGCCTTTTAGTTTAGGTACATACTAGGTCTTCATAAGATCTGTAGACTTTGTTTATTCATCAGGTATTATAATGTGCAAGTGATATTGTATGGATATGACATCTTGCCTTGACAGTTTACTTTCACGATGTTTTCCTTTTTCTTGCAGTGTAATCTATTTTCTCTCTGGGCTTGACGATTAATTCTCTGGATGTGTCTGCTACAAGGCGGATTTGTTGGTTTCCTTGCTCTCCTGCTCGACCTCATCAAAGAACGAGGAAGTGGAAGAGCCTGCTTAGGGGTTTTATACTACTGTTGCTTTGTTCTGATTGGTTGTTTTGAAAAGTTCTGCTAACTGTTTCTTTGCTGCTGGAGGTTTCAGTAAAGAAGGTAAAGCAAATATTCGCCTCCTGTCTTTAATAAAATTTAGATTATTCCCTCACCGAGGCTAGAATAATCCCTAATTAAATAGGCCTATACAAAATTGCTATTCTAAGTATATTTTTTTCTCACATGTCCTAGTATGATGTAAGATATATGGATACAAAAAGGTTCCCACTAATCTAATTTTTACACGACACAAGGATAGGGCAGATCACAGCACCTAGAGGTCCCACAAAGTAGGTGGATCCTCCAAGGGGTAACCTATACCCAAACAAAAATTGGTCATAATATTGAAGTTAGGCATTACCCCAACTTGTTATTTTCCTTACTCATTAGTTTAAGGCATACATGACAAAGCCACATGCGCTGCATGGTTTCTGGGGTACCTCTTAGTGAAATTGGTGTGACATACTGAAATACTTTCATGAAACTAACACGGATTTGGGCCAACAAACCATTTCCTAATAAAAGAGATATATAGCTATTTAATTTTTGTTTTCCAAACGGAAATTAAATTAATATGTAAGGAAATAGGCACATGCAATATACAAATATAAAGTAACTTGAATTTCCATATAGCCACCCTTAACCTCTAATTGCAGTGTAAATACTAGATGATGTAGGTAAACCTGGGCAGTTTACTAGACTGGAATGTGTAATTACATGTAACAACTGGACTCATTTTACAATGGGAATCAAAAAGGGAAAATATAATAATAGACATATTAGTCATGTAAAGCTAATAAATTACTAGTCTAAGTTCCAAACATTAGGCACTAACCAAGATTCAGTGAATTCATGGACACGCCAACATTGATATATATATATGTAAACCATATATAGTATTGAAATAAACTTTTACTATGCAAATGAATATTCAATATCATATAGATCTCCTGAACAGAACAAACAAAGTTGTAGAAAAATAATACATTATGTTGGAAAATTGTTACATATAATTTATATCTTTTTCTGGCTTGTTCTTGTGTTTTTCCTTTTCTTTCTCTTTGAGAGAAGGAATGTATGTCATTTTATGACTTGATTGTTGTATGTTATAGTTATACGTACAATCAATTTAAAAAAAGAATAAAAGAGATCCTGGGAATAAAATCAAAGAAAAAGGTAACTTTTCTGTTGAAAAAAATCAGTATGTTAAGCCACGCCTACTCTCTTATTTATGCAAATGATTAAGTTCACATTTAAGAATATTTTACTCTAGAAATTGCTGTCATTTCAATTCTATTTTTTTTAAAAAAATTGATAGATATTGCAGTAATCATCTACAATATAAATCAAGGTTTAATAAAACTGATTTTTTGGAAAATGGAATATTAAATTATGATGTCACTTTAACCTTAATGCTTGTCTATTAACCAGGCATATTATTGACATGCAAGGTCATGTTGTGATTATAGCTCTATTGCTTATTGTTTAACAGCTTTTTCTATAGTAAGAAAAAGCTTTTATTTGTTCCAAAAATAGAATAGATATTTTAACATTTTACTTTCCATATCATTTTCTGTACATTGCTTTAATTGCTTGGATGTTTCATTTCACATAGTTAAAAGATATATAGAATTTCTCACACACTCATGGATAGTGTCCACATACAGTACTGTATAAATCTCAATTCGAAAAGTGATTGTGATAAAAAGTGAAATGACTTCCCTTAGCAATATAGGATATGCCCGAAGATTTCCTCCTATCTTCAATTCAACATGTGTATGGTATAGGGCTATTCCAAGCTAGGGAAATAAGAAATATATGGCATAGTGCAATACTGTATATATTATAATTGGATATATGAGCAAGTGACAAATGCTCACTCACACTTTGACATCCCAAGAAGTGCCTTCAGAAATATACTTGGTGTGTCTTCTTTGCTTCAAATACTTGGTAAATGTGAGTCTCACATAAAAAACAAAGTGCAAAAAAATAGATTGGATGACTGTATGAGTAAAGAGTAAAAAAAGCATTTATTACTTACATCAAAGTAAATAAAAGCAGGTAAATCAGTCCAACGCATTTCTTCCCTGTTAGGGACTTCCTCAGGGACAATCTTTAACAAAGATGATGAATAAAAATACATACAAACCTAGTTACAAACATCCCCTAATATATACCACCCCCAATCAGTCCCAATGATGGTTCTGCAGATGATTCCACTTCTCTTCAGCTGTTTTCCATTCAAATTTGAGTTACTTCCGGGTTTCGTGTATCCTGTGCGGTCACGTGACTTCCGTGATGACGTCATGAGTTCCAGCTATGCGTTCCACCTTCATTTCGGCTGTCACTCATAATGACAGGCTGAGATGTTGAAAAAAAGTCCAAAAAAGACTGTTTGTGAATAGAAATACAAATGGGGGGAGGGAACAAAAGGGAATGGCAAAGAGGTTAAAGAGATATTGCTAATTTGAAGGTTTTTTGAATAATCTTTATTTATAAAAGACAAAACAGGTTAAAGAGATATTAAAGTTTTTTTTTTAAATCAACTTTATTTATAAAAGACAAAACAAACACACCAATAACCTGTGTTTCTTACATTGATATATTTATATGTCAGTGTGCATGAATGCCTAACTCCATACTGCATAAGGCAGCATGCACACTGCATAATGTAATATGCACAAGCCAAGATATTCCAAATAATGCCATAAATGCATTAAAAAATGATTCTGCAAAAAATAAATGTATATTAAAAAATAATAATAATAAAAGATGTGTAATAATAAAACATGGTAGATTTTCTACCTATCAAGTAATTTAAGAAATGTTGTATTGTATGGTATTCACTTTATTTTACACCATAACTACTTTTCCTTTAACAATGTTTTTTACCTTCAACAAACTGGCACGGCCATGGGGACCAGGTTTGCCCCCAGCTATGCCAACATATACATGAGAGATTGGGAGACCAACTCCGTGTGGAGGGGGCATGGCTGGGTTGCAAACCTGGTCCTTTGGAAGCGTTTCATAGACGACGTTATCCTAATTTGGAAGGGAACCCAGAGTGAACTAGAAAAGTTCTTGAATTACATTAACATTAATAACTATAATTTAAAGTTCACACATACATTTGACACCAGAAGCATAAATTTTCTGGACATTACATTCTATATCAAAAACAATAAGGTTCAATCGAAGTGCTACTTCAAAGAGACAGAAGGGAACAGTTTTATTCACAAAAAGAGTTGCCATCATGAACATTGGCTAAATTCTATACCTAAAAGCCAACTAATCCGAATTAAAAGAAACTGTACCAATAATTATGATTATCAGGAACAAGCTAAACATTTATGTAATAAACTCATGTCCAAAAAATATGAAAGAAGTGTATTAGACAAGGAAATTAAGGAGACAGGAAGACTAGACAGAAAGGATCTAATTAAAAAGAAGAAAAGAGTCAAAGACAAGGGAGAAAATTTCAAATATGCATTTATCACGCAGTATAATACCCAACATCGAAAAATTAAAAATATTCTAAATAAGCACTGGGGAATGTTGCTTAAAGATCCGATTTTAGGAGAGACATTACCCAAACAGCCACTTTTGATTTTTAGGAAAGCAAAAAATTTGAAAAGCTTATTGGCTCCTAGCTATGCTTTAAAAAATAAACATGAAAATAAGAAAGGTGAAATAAAGGGTTTTAGCTCATGCAATCATTGTAAAGCCTGTTCGACACAGAGGCTTCTGAAAGCAACACATTTTAGAAGTTCGGTTACAGGTAGGGAATTTAACATCAAGACCAACATAAACCGTGATAGTAAAAATGTAATATACTTGCTACACTGCCCCTGTGGAAAGCAATACGTGGGACGCACGTGTAGAAAACTTAAAGAACGAATCCTGGAACATAAAAATAATATTAGAAAAAAATATGATAAACACTCAGTTCCCATGCATTGTAACTCATGTCCTAATTTTAGTTGGAAACATTTCCACTATATAGGTTTAGAAACAATTAATAATCATTGGAGGGGTGGCAATCTCATTAAAAGATTGGCACAGCGAGAATCGTATTGGATCAATATATTAAAAACCCTTCAACCAGGAGGACTAAATGCAGATATAGATCTGTGGTGCTTCTTAGAGTAATCCTTTTTTCCTCTGCTCTCTTTTCTTTTTCTTTTGTTCTCTATGGGTGGTGTATATTGTCATATATCCCTCTATATGTTTTTTGGTATTGAACAAGCCAAGAATCTATTCTATTTTTTCTTACCATCAAATATAGAGGAACGTTTCCTCTCAAAATTATAAATACTTGGTCTTCTAGTGGCATTAGATATGCCTTAATTTTAAAATTAGATGTTATAGATAGAAAATCTACCATGTTTTATTATTACACATCTTTTATTATTATTATTTTTTAATATACATTTATTTTTTGCAGAATCATTTTTTAATGCATTTATGGCATTATTTGGAATATCTTGGCTTGTGCATATTACATTATGCAGTGTGCATGCTGCCTTATGCAGTATGGAGTTAGGCATTCATGCACACTGACATATAAATATATCACTGTAAGAAACACAGGTTATTGGTGTGTTTGTTTTGTCTTTTATAAATAAAGTTGATTTAAAAAAAAAAACTTTAATATCTCTTTAACCTGTTTTGTCTTTTATAAATAAAGATTATTCAAAAAACCTTCAAATTAGCAATATCTCTTTAACCTCTTTGCCATTCCCTTTTGTACACTCCCCCCATTTGTATTTCTATTCAGAAACAGTCTTTTTTGGACTTTTTTTCAACATCTCAGCCTGTCATTATGAGTGACAGCCGAAATGAAGGTGGAACGCATAGCTGGAACGCATGACGTCATCACGGAAGTCACGTGACCGCACAGGATACACGAAACCCGGAAGTAACTCAAATTTGAATGGAAAACAGCTGAAGAGAAGTGGAATCATCTGCAGAACCATCATTGGGACTGATTGGGGGTGGTATATATTAGGGGATGTTTGTAACTATGTTTGTATGTATTTTTATTCATCATCTTTGTTAAAGATTGTCCCTGAGGAAGTCCCTAACAGGGAAGAAACGCGTTGGACTGATTTACCTGCTTTTATTTACTTTGATGTAAGTAATAAATGCTTTTTTTACTCTTTACTCATACAGTCATCCAATCTATTTTTTTGCACTTTGTTTTTTATGTGAGACTCACATGTACCAAGTATTTGAAGCAAAGAAGACACACCAAGTATATTTCTGAAGGCACTTCTTGGGATGTCAAAGTGTGAGTGAGCATTTGTCACTTGCTCATATATCCAATTATAATATATACAGTATTGCACTATGCCATATATTTCTTATTTCCCTAGCTTGGAATAGCCCTATACCATACACAAGTTCACATAGTTGTCAACTAGATTTGGGCACCTCCGAAATTTTTGTTTCGTATGAATGCATTTGTACGGAAAAAAATTGGTTTTGTCAGAAGAGAAATCTGTCCATTTTCCATTCATTTTCGATGGAAATTCATTCATTCATTAGGTGCGATTTAATTGAACCAGATGAATTTAACATAAAAATCAGTTCCCTCAATACCGAATAGCCTAAAATTAACAAAGTCAAACCATTAATTTCAAATTTCGTACATTGATCACAGCATGGCATTGAACAATGTTCTATTTCCCTGATTTTACGCCACAAACTCCTGAAATAACTCCCAAACCGCCAAATGCCCAAACGCTATCAATAGCATGAAAATGTATTGGCACTATTAGTAAACTCCCGAACACTCACTATACGCATTCGTATGCATTGCTTTTTGCTTAGTCTCTTGGGCTCATGAATCATCATGCTGCACTGACAGGTTGGAATTGGCAACACAATATCATTTTAGAAAGGAGTAGGAAAGTAGCCAATTAAATAGGCCTATACAAAATTGCTATTCTAAGTATATTTTTTTTCTCACATGTCCTAGTATGATGTAAGATATATGGATACAAAAAGGTTCCCACTAATCTAATTTTTATACGACACAAGGATAGGGCAGATCACAGCACCTAGAGGTCCCACAAAGTAGGTGGATCCTCCAAGGGGTAACCTATACCCAAACAAAAATTGGTCATAATATTGAAGTTAGGCATTACCCCAACTTGTTATTTTCCTTACTCATTAGTTTAAGGCATACATGACAAAGCCACATGCGCTGCATGGTTTCTGGGGTACCTCTTAGTGAAATTGGTGTGACATACTGAAAAACTTTCATGAAACTAACACGGATTTGGGCCAACAAACCATTTCCTAATAAAAGAGATATATAGCTATTTAATTTTTGTTTTCCAAACGGAAATTAAATTAATATGTAAGGAAATAGGCACATGCAATATACAAATATAAAGTAACTTGAATTTCCATATAGCCACCCTTAACCTCTAATTGCAGTGTAAATACTAGATGATGTAGGTAAACCTGGGCAGTTTACTAGACTGGAATGTGTAATTACATGTAACAACTGGACTCATTTTACAATGGGAATCAAAAAGGGAAAATATAATAATAGACATATTAGTCATGTAAAGCTAATAAATTACTTGTCTAAGTTCCAAACATTAGGCACTAACCAAGATTCAGTGAATTCATGGACATGCCAACATTGATATATATATGTAAACCATATATAGTATTGAAATAAACTTTTACTATGCAAATGAATATTCAATATCATATAGATCTCCTGACCAGAACAAAGTTGTAGAAAAATAATACATTATGTTGGAAAATTGTTACATATAATTTATATCTTTTTCTGGCTTGTTCTTGTGTTTTTCCTTTTCTTTCTCTTTGAGAGAAGGAATGTATGTCATTTTATGACTTGATTGTTGTATGTTATAGTTATACGTACAAATCAATTTACAAAAAGAATAAAAGAGATCCTGGGAATAAAATCAAAGAAAAAGGTAACTTTTCTGTTGAAAAAAATCAGTATGTTAAGCCACGCCTACTCTGTTATTTATGCAAATGATTAAGTTCACATTTAAGAATATTTTACTCTAGAAATTGCTGTCATGTCATTTCAATTCTATTTTTGTAAACAAATTTGATAGATATTGCAGTAATCATCTACAATGTAAATCAAGGTTTAATAAAACAGATTTTTTGGAAAATGGAATATTAAATTATGATGTCACTTTAACCTTGATGCTTGTCTATTAACCAGGCATATTATGGACATGCAAGCTCCTGTTGTGATTATAGCTCTATTGCTTATTGTTTAACAGCTTTTTCTATAGTAAGAAAAAGCCTTTATTTGTTCCAAAAATAGAATAGATATTTAAAAATTTTACTTTCCATATCATTTTCTCTACATTGCTTTAATTGCTTGGATGTTTCAGTTCACATAGTTAAAAGATATATAGAATTTCTCACACACTCATGGATAGTG
Organism: Pelobates fuscus; assembly: GCF_036172605.1. NCBI lineage: Eukaryota > Metazoa > Chordata > Amphibia > Anura > Pelobatidae > Pelobates > Pelobates fuscus. Next base: position 370,288,494 of record NC_086318.1, read on the forward strand.
TCCACATACAGTGCTGTATAAATCTCAAATCGAAAAGTGATTGTGATAAAAAGTGAAATGACTTCCCTTAGCAATATAGGATATGCCCGAAGATTTCCTCCTATCTTCAATTCAACATGTGTATGGTATAGGGCTATTCCAAGCTAGGGAAATAAGAAATATATGGCATAGTGCAATACTGTATATATTATAATTGGATATATGAGCAAGTGACAAATGCTCACTCACACTTTGACATCCCAAGAAGTGCCTTCAGAAATATACTTGGTGTGTCTTCTTTGCTTCAAATACTTGGTAAATGTGAGTCTCACATAAAAAACAAAGTGCAAAAAAATAGATTGGATGACTGTATGAGTAAAGAGTAAAAAAAGCATTTATTACTTACATCAAAGTAAATAAAAGCAGGTAAATCAGTCCAACGCATTTCTTCCCTGTTAGGGACTTCCTCAGGGACAATCTTTAACAAAGATGATGAATAAAAATACATACAAACCTAGTTACAAACATCCCCTAATATATACCACCCCCAATCAGTCCCAATGATGGTTCTGCAGATGATTCCACTTCTCTTCAGCTGTTTTCCATTCAAATTTGAGTTACTTCCGGGTTTCGTGTATCCTGTGCGGTCACGTGAGTTCCAGCTATGCGTTCCACCTTCATTTCGGCTGTCACTCATAATGACAGGCTGAGATGTTGAAAAAAAGTCCAAAAAAGACTGTTTGTGAATAGAAATACAAATGGGGGGAGGGAACAAAAGGGAATGGCAAAGAGGTTAAAGAGATATTGCTAATTTGAAGGTTTTTTGAATAATCTTTATTTATAAAAGACAAAACAGGTTAAAGAGATATTAAAGTTTTTTTTTTAAATCAACTTTATTTATAAAAGACAAAACAAACACACCAATAACCTGTGTTTCTTACATTGATATATTTATATGTCAGTGTGCATGAATGCCTAACTCCATACTGCATAAGGCAGCATGCACACTGCATAATGTAATATGCACAAGCCAAGATATTCCAAATAATGCCATAAATGCATTAAAAAATGATTCTGCAAAAAATAAATGTATATTAAAAAATAATAATAATAAAAGATGTGTAATAATAAAACATGGTAGATTTTCTACCTATCAAGTAATTTAAGAAATGTTGTATTGTATGGTATTCACTTTATTTTACACCATAACTACTTTTCCTTTAACAATGTTTTTTACCTTCAACAAACTGGCACGGCCATGGGGACCAGGTTTGCCCCCAGCTATGCCAACATATACATGAGAGATTGGGAGACCAACTCCGTGTGGAGGGGGCATGGCTGGGTTGCAAACCTGGTCCTTTGGAAGCGTTTCATAGACGACGTTATCCTAATTTGGAAGGGAACCCAGAGTGAACTAGAAAAGTTCTTGAATTACATTAACATTAATAACTATAATTTAAAGTTCACACATACATTTGACACCAGAAGCATAAATTTTCTGGACATTACATTCTATATCAAAAACAATAAGGTTCAATCGAAGTGCTACTTCAAAGAGACAGAAGGGAACAGTTTTATTCACAAAAAGAGTTGCCATCATGAACATTGGCTAAATTCTATACCTAAAAGCCAACTAATCCGAATTAAAAGAAACTGTACCAATAATTATGATTATCAGGAACAAGCTAAACATTTATGTAATAAACTCATGTCCAAAAAATATGAAAGAAGTGTATTAGACAAGGAAATTAAGGAGACAGGAAGACTAGACAGAAAGGATCTAATTAAAAAGAAGAAAAGAGTCAAAGACAAGGGAGAAAATTTCAAATATGCATTTATCACGCAGTATAATACCCAACATCGAAAAATTAAAAATATTCTAAATAAGCACTGGGGAATGTTGCTTAAAGATCCGATTTTAGGAGAGACATTACCCAAACAGCCACTTTTGATTTTTAGGAAAGCAAAAAATTTGAAAAGCTTATTGGCTCCTAGCTATGCTTTAAAAAATAAACATGAAAATAAGAAAGGTGAAATAAAGGGTTTTAGCTCATGCAATCATTGTAAAGCCTGTTCGACACAGAGGCTTCTGAAAGCAACACATTTTAGAAGTTCGGTTACAGGTAGGGAATTTAACATCAAGACCAACATAAACCGTGATAGTAAAAATGTAATATACTTGCTACACTGCCCCTGTGGAAAGCAATACGTGGGACGCACGTGTAGAAAACTTAAAGAACGAATCCTGGAACATAAAAATAATATTAGAAAAAAATATGATAAACACTCAGTTCCCATGCATTGTAACTCATGTCCTAATTTTAGTTGGAAACATTTCCACTATATAGGTTTAGAAACAATTAATAATCATTGGAGGGGTGGCAATCTCATTAAAAGATTGGCACAGCGAGAATCGTATTGGATCAATATATTAAAAACCCTTCAACCAGGAGGACTAAATGCAGATATAGATCTGTGGTGCTTCTTAGAGTAATCCTTTTTTCCTCTGCTCTCTTTTCTTTTTCTTTTGTTCTCTATGGGTGGTGTATATTGTCATATATCCCTCTATATGTTTTTGGTATTGAACAAGCCAAGAATCTATTCTATTTTTTCTTACCATCAAATATAGAGGAACGTTTCCTCTCAAAATTATAAATACTTGGTCTTCTAGTGGCATTAGATATGCCTTAATTTTAAAATTAGATGTTATAGATAGAAAATCTACCATGTTTTATTATTACACATCTTTTATTATTATTATTTTTTAATATACATTTATTTTTTGCAGAATCATTTTTTAATGCATTTATGGCATTATTTGGAATATCTTGGCTTGTGCATATTACATTATGCAGTGTGCATGCTGCCTTATGCAGTATGGAGTTAGGCATTCATGCACACTGACATATAAATATATCACTGTAAGAAACACAGGTTATTGGTGTGTTTGTTTTGTCTTTTATAAATAAAGTTGATTTTAAAAAAAAACTTTAATATCTCTTTAACCTGTTTTGTCTTTTATAAATAAAGATTATTCAAAAAACCTTCAAATTAGCAATATCTCTTTAACCTGTTTTGTCTTTTATAAATAAAGATTATTCAAAAAACCTTCAAATTAGCAATATCTCTTTAACCTCTTTGCCATTCCCTTTTGTACACTCCCCCCATTTGTATTTCTATTCAGAAACAGTCTTTTTTGGACTTTTTTTCAACATCTCAGCCTGTCATTATGAGTGACAGCCGAAATGAAGGTGGAACGCATAGCTGGAACGCATGACGTCATCACGGAAGTCACGTGACCGCACAGGATACACGAAACCCGGAAGTAACTCAAATTTTAATGGAAAACAGCTGAAGAGAAGTGGAATCATCTGCAGAACCATCATTGGGACTGATTGGGGGTGGTATATATTAGGGGATGTTTGTAACTATGTTTGTATGTATTTTTATTCATCATCTTTGTTAAAGATTGTCCCTGAGGAAGTCCCTAACAGGGAAGAAACGCGTTGGACTGATTTACCTGCTTTTATTTACTTTGATGTAAGTAATAAATGCTTTTTTTACTCTTTACTCATACAGTCATCCAATCTATTTTTGTGCACTTTGTTTTTTATGTGAGACTCACATTTACCAAGTATTTGAAGCAAAGAAGACACACCAAGTATATTTCTGAAGGCACTTCTTGGGATGTCAAAGTGTGAGTGAGCATTTGTCACTTGCTCATATATCCAATTATAATATATACAGTATTGCACTATGCCATATATTTCTTATTTCCCTAGCTTGGAATAGCCCTATACCATACACAAGTTCACATAGTTGTCAACTAGATTTGGGCACCTCCGAAATTTTTGTTTCGTATGAATGCATTTGTACGGAAAAAAATTGGTTTTGTCAGAAGAGAAATCTGTCCATTTTCCATTCATTTTCGATGGAAATTCATTCATTCATTAGGCGCGATTTAATTGAACCAGATGAATTTAACATAAAAATCAGTTCCCTCAATACCGAATAGCCTAAAATTAACAAAGTCAAACCATTAATTTCAAATTTCGTACATTGATCACAACCTGGCATTGAGCAATGTTCTATTTCCCTGATTTTACGCCACAAACTCCTGAAATAACTCCCAAACCGCCAAATGCCCAAACGCTATCAATAGCATGAAAATGTATTGGCACTATTAGTAAACTCCCGAACACTCACTATACGCATTCGTATGCATTGCTTTTTGCTTAGTCTCTTGGGCTCATGAATCATCATGCTGCACTGACAGGTTGGAATTGGCAACACAATATCATTTTAGAAAGGAGTAGGAAAGTAGACAATTAAATAGGCCTATACAAAATTGCTATTCTAAGTATATTTTTTTTCTCACATGTCCTAGTATGATGTAAGATATATGGATACAAAAAGGTTCCCACTAATCTAATTTTTATACGACACAAGGATAGGGCAGATCACAGCACCTAGAGGTCCCACAAAGTAGGTGGATCCTCCAAGGGGTAACCTATACCCAAACAAAAATTGGTCATAATATTGAAGTTAGGCATTACCCCAACTTGTTATTTTCCTTACTCATTAGTTTAAGGCATACATGACAAAGCCACATGCGCTGCATGGTTTCTGGGGTACCTCTTAGTGAAATTGGTGTGACATACTGAAAAACTTTCATGAAACTAACACGGATTTGGGCCAACAAACCATTTCCTAATAAAAGAGATATATAGCTATTTAATTTTTGTTTTCCAAACGGAAATTAAATTAATATGTAAGGAAATAGGCACATGCAATATACAAATATAAAGTAACTTGAATTTCCATATAGCCACCCTTAACCTCTAATTGCAGTGTAAATACTAGATGATGTAGGTAAACCTGGGCAGTTTACTAGACTGGAATGTGTAATTACATGTAACAACTGGACTCATTTTACAATGGGAATCAAAAAGGGAAAATATAATAATAGACATATTAGTCATGTAAAGCTAATAAATTACTTGTCTAAGTTCCAAACATTAGGCACTAACCAAGATTCAGTGAATTCATGGACATGCCAACATTGATATATATATGTAAACCATATATAGTATTGAAATAAACTTTTACTATGCAAATGAATATTCAATATCATATAGATCTCCTGACCAGAACAAAGTTGTAGAAAAATAATACATTATGTTGGAAAATTGTTACATATAATTTATATCTTTTTCTGGCTTGTTCTTGTGTTTTTCCTTTTCTTTCTCTTTGAGAGAAGGAATGTATGTCATTTTATGACTTGATTGTTGTATGTTAAAGTTATACGTACAAATCAATTTAAAAAAAGAATAAAAGAGATCCTGGGAATAAAATCAAAGAAAAAGGTAACTTTTCTGTTGAAAAAAATCAGTATGTTAAGCCACGCCTACTCTGTTATTTATGCAAATGATTAAGTTCACATTTAAGAATATTTTACTCTAGAAATTGCTGTCATGTCATTTCAATTCTATTTTTGTAAACAAATTTGATAGATATTGCAGTAATCATCTACAATGTAAATCAAGGTTTAATAAAACTGATTTTTTGGAAAATGGAATATTAAATTATGATGTCACTTTAACCTTGATGCTTGTCTATTAACCAGGCATATTATGGACATGCAAGCTCCTGTTGTGATTATAGCTCTATTGCTTATTGTTTAACAGCTTTTTCTATAGTAAGAAAAAGCCTTTATTTGTTCCAAAAATAGAATAGATATTTAAAAATTTTACTTTCCATATCATTTTCTCTACATTGCTTTAATTGCTTGGATGTTTCAGTTCACATAGTTAAAAGATATATAGAATTTCTCACACACTCATGGATAGTGTCCACATACAGTGCTGTATAAATCTCAAATCGAAAAGTGATTGTGATAAAAAGTGAAATGACTTCCCTTAGCAATATAGGATATGCCCGAAGATTTCCTCCTATCTTCAATTCAACATGTGTATGGTATAGGGCTATTCCAAGCTAGGGAAATAAGAAATATATGGCATAGTGCAATACTGTATATATTATAATTGGATATATGAGCAAGTGACAAATGCTCACTCACACTTTGACATCCCAAGAAGTGCCTTCAGAAATATACTTGGTGTGTCTTCTTTGCTTCAAATACTTGGTAAATGTGAGTCTCACATAAAAAACAAAGTGCAAAAAAATAGATTGGATGACTGTATGAGTAAAGAGTAAAAAAAGCATTTATTACTTACATCAAAGTAAATAAAAGCAGGTAAATCAGTCCAACGCATTTCTTCCCTGTTAGGGACTTCCTCAGGGACAATCTTTAACAAAGATGATGAATAAAAATACATACAAACCTAGTTACAAACATCCCCTAATATATACCACCCCCAATCAGTCCCAATGATGGTTCTGCAGATGATTCCACTTCTCTTCAGCTGTTTTCCATTCAAATTTGAGTTACTTCCGGGTTTCGTGTATCCTGTGCGGTCACGTGAGTTCCAGCTATGCGTTCCACCTTCATTTCGGCTGTCACTCATAATGACAGGCTGAGATGTTGAAAAAAAGTCCAAAAAAGACTGTTTGTGAATAGAAATACAAATGGGGGGAGGGAACAAAAGGGAATGGCAAAGAGGTTAAAGAGATATTGCTAATTTGAAGGTTTTTTGAATAATCTTTATTTATAAAAGACAAAACAGGTTAAAGAGATATTAAAGTTTTTTTTTTAAATCAACTTTATTTATAAAAGACAAAACAAACACACCAATAACCTGTGTTTCTTACATTGATATATTTATATGTCAGTGTGCATGAATGCCTAACTCCATACTGCATAAGGCAGCATGCACACTGCATAATGTAATATGCACAAGCCAAGATATTCCAAATAATGCCATAAATGCATTAAAAAATGATTCTGCAAAAAATAAATGTATATTAAAAAATAATAATAATAAAAGATGTGTAATAATAAAACATGGTAGATTTTCTACCTATCAAGTAATTTAAGAAATGTTGTATTGTATGGTATTCACTTTATTTTACACCATAACTACTTTTCCTTTAACAATGTTTTTTACCTTCAACAAACTGGCACGGCCATGGGGACCAGGTTTGCCCCCAGCTATGCCAACATATACATGAGAGATTGGGAGACCAACTCCGTGTGGAGGGGGCATGGCTGGGTTGCAAACCTGGTCCTTTGGAAGCGTTTCATAGACGACGTTATCCTAATTTGGAAGGGAACCCAGAGTGAACTAGAAAAGTTCTTGAATTACATTAACATTAATAACTATAATTTAAAGTTCACACATACATTTGACACCAGAAGCATAAATTTTCTGGACATTACATTCTATATCAAAAACAATAAGGTTCAATCGAAGTGCTACTTCAAAGAGACAGAAGGGAACAGTTTTATTCACAAAAAGAGTTGCCATCATGAACATTGGCTAAATTCTATACCTAAAAGCCAACTAATCCGAATTAAAAGAAACTGTACCAATAATTATGATTATCAGGAACAAGCTAAACATTTATGTAATAAACTCATGTCCAAAAAATATGAAAGAAGTGTATTAGACAAGGAAATTAAGGAGACAGGAAGACTAGACAGAAAGGATCTAATTAAAAAGAAGAAAAGAGTCAAAGACAAGGGAGAAAATTTCAAATATGCATTTATCACGCAGTATAATACCCAACATCGAAAAATTAAAAATATTCTAAATAAGCACTGGGGAATGTTGCTTAAAGATCCGATTTTAGGAGAGACATTACCCAAACAGCCACTTTTGATTTTTAGGAAAGCAAAAAATTTGAAAAGCTTATTGGCTCCTAGCTATGCTTTAAAAAATAAACATGAAAATAAGAAAGGTGAAATAAAGGGTTTTAGCTCATGCAATCATTGTAAAGCCTGTTCGACACAGAGGCTTCTGAAAGCAACACATTTTAGAAGTTCGGTTACAGGTAGGGAATTTAACATCAAGACCAACATAAACCGTGATAGTAAAAATGTAATATACTTGCTACACTGCCCCTGTGGAAAGCAATACGTGGGACGCACGTGTAGAAAACTTAAAGAACGAATCCTGGAACATAAAAATAATATTAGAAAAAAATATGATAAACACTCAGTTCCCATGCATTGTAACTCATGTCCTAATTTTAGTTGGAAACATTTCCACTATATAGGTTTAGAAACAATTAATAATCATTGGAGGGGTGGCAATCTCATTAAAAGATTGGCACAGCGAGAATCGTATTGGATCAATATATTAAAAACCCTTCAACCAGGAGGACTAAATGCAGATATAGATCTGTGGTGCTTCTTAGAGTAATCCTTTTTTCCTCTGCTCTCTTTTCTTTTTCTTTTGTTCTCTATGGGTGGTGTATATTGTCATATATCCCTCTATATGTTTTTTGGTATTGAACAAGCCAAGAATCTATTCTATTTTTTCTTACCATCAAATATAGAGGAACGTTTCCTCTCAAAATTATAAATACTTGGTCTTCTAGTGGCATTAGATATGCCTTAATTTTAAAATTAGATGTTATAGATAGAAAATCTACCATGTTTTATTATTACACATCTTTTATTATTATTATTTTTTAATATACATTTATTTTTTGCAGAATCATTTTTTAATGCATTTATGGCATTATCTGGAATATCTTGGCTTGTGCATATTACATTATGCAGTGTGCATGCTGCCTTATGCAGTATGGAGTTAGGCATTCATGCACACTGACATATAAATATATCACTGTAAGAAACACAGGTTATTGGTGTGTTTGTTTTGTCTTTTATAAATAAAGTTGATTTAAAAAAAAAACTTTAATATCTCTTTAACCTGTTTTGTCTTTTATAAATAAAGATTATTCAAAAAACCTTCAAATTAGCAATATCTCTTTAACCTCTTTGCCATTCCCTTTTGTACACTCCCCCATTTGTATTTCTATTCAGAAACAGTCTTTTTTGGACTTTTTTTCAACATCTCAGCCTGTCATTATGAGTGACAGCCGAAATGAAGGTGGAACGCATAGCTGGAACGCATGACGTCATCACGGAAGTCACGTGACCGCACAGGATACACGAAACCCGGAAGTAACTCAAATTTGAATGGAAAACAGCTGAAGAGAAGTGGAATCATCTGCAGAACCATCATTGGGACTGATTGGGGGTGGTATATATTAGGGGATGTTTGTAACTATGTTTGTATGTATTTTTATTCATCATCTTTGTTAAAGATTGTCCCTGAGGAAGTCCCTAACAGGGAAGAAACGCGTTGGACTGATTTACCTGCTTTTATTTACTTTGATGTAAGTAATAAATGCTTTTTTTACTCTTTACTCATACAGTCATCCAATCTATTTTTTTGCACTTTGTTTTTTATGTGAGACTCACATTTACCAAGTATTTGAAGCAAAGAAGACACACCAAGTATATTTCTGAAGGCACTTCTTGGGATGTCAAAGTGTGAGTGAGCATTTGTCACTTGCTCATATATCCAATTATAATATATACAGTATTGCACTATGCCATATATTTCTTATTTCCCTAGCTTGGAATAGCCCTATACCATACACAAGTTCACATATTTGTCAACTAGATTTGGGCACCTCCGAAATTTTTGTTTCGTATGAATGCATTTGTACGGAAAAAAATTGGTTTTGTCAGAAGAGAAATCTGTCCATTTTCCATTCATTTTCGATGGAAATTCATTCATTCATTAGGCGCGATTTAATTGAACCAGATGAATTTAACATAAAAATCAGTTCCCTCAATACCGAATAGCCTTAAATTAACAAAGTCAAACCATTAATTTCAAATTTCGTACATTGATCACAACATGGCATTGAACAATGTTCTATTTCCCTGATTTTACGCCACAAACTCCTGAAATAACTCCCAAACCGCCAAATGCCCAAACGCTATCAATAGCATGAAAATGTATTGGCACTATTAGTAAACTCCCGAACACTCACTGTACGCATTGCTTTTTGCTTAGTCTCTTGGGCTCATGAATCATCATGCTGCACTGACAGGTTGGAATTGGCAACACAATATCATTTTAGAAAGGAGTAGGAAAGTAGCCAATTAAATAGGCCTATACAAAATTGCTATTCTAAGTATATTTTTTTCTCACATGTCCTAGTATGATGTAAAATATATGGATACAAAAATGTTCCCACTAATCTAATTTTTATACGACACAAGGATAGGGCAGATCACAGCACCTATAGGTCCCACAAAGTAGGTGGATCCTCCAATGGGTAACCTATACCCAAACAAAAATTTGTCATAATATTGAAGTTAGGCATTACCCCAACTTGTTATTTTCCTTACTCATTAGTTTAAGGCATACATGACAAAGCCACATGCGCTGCATGGTTTCTTGGGTACCTCTTAGTGAAATTGGTGTGACATACTGAAATACTTTCATGAAACTAACACGGATTTTGGCCAACAAACCATTTCCTAATAAAAGAGATATATAGCTATTTAATTTTTGTTTTCCAAACGGAAATTAAATTAATATGTAAGGAAATAAGCACATGCAATATACAAATATAAAGTAACTTGAATTTCCATATAGCCACCCTTAACCTCTAATTGCAGTGTAAATACTAGATGATGTAGGTAAACCTGGGCAGTTTACTAGACTGGAATGTGTAATTACATGTAACAACTGGACTCATTTTACAATGGGAATCAAAAAGGGAAAATATTTTAATAGACATATTAGTCATGTAAAGCTAATAAATTACTAGTCTAAGTTCCAAACATTAGGCACTAACCAAGATTCAGTGAATTCATGGACACACCAACATTGATATATATATATGTAAACCATATATAGTATTGAAATAAACTTTTACTATGCAAATGAATATTCAATATCATATAGATCTCCTGACCAGAACAAACAAAGTTGTAGAAAAATAATACATTATGTTGGAAAATTGTTACATATAATTTATATCTTTTTCTGGCTTGTTCTTGTGTTTTTCCTTTTCTTTCTCTTTGAGAGAAGGAATGTATGTCATTTTATGACTTGATTGTTGTATGTTATAGTTATACGTACAAATCAATTTAAAAAAAGAATAAAAGAGATCCTGGGAATAAAATCAAAGAAAAAGGTAACTTTTCTGTTGAAAAAAAAATCAGTATGTTAAGCCACGCCTACTCTGTCATTTATGCAAATGATTAAGTTCACATTTAAGAATATTTTACTCTAGAAATTGCTGTCATGTCATTTCAATTCTATTTTTGTAAACAAATTTGATAGATATTGCAGTAATCATCTACAATGTAAATCAAGGTTTAATAAAACTGATTTTTTGGAAAATGGAATATTAAATTATGATGTCACTTTAACCTTAATGCTTGTCTATTAACCAGGCATATTATTGACATGCAAGGTTCTGTTGTGATTATAGCTATATTGCTTATTGTTTAACAGCTTTTTCTATAGTAAGAAAAAGCTTTTATTTGTTCCAAAAATAGAATAGATATTTTACAATTTTACTTTCCATATCATTTTCTGTACATTGCTTTAATTGCTTGGATGTTTCAGTTCACATAGTTGTCATCTAGATTTGGGCACCTCCGAAATTTTTGTTTCGTATGAATGCATTTGTACGGAAAAAAATTGGTTTTGTCAGAAGAGAAATCTGTCCATTTTTCCATTCATTTTCGATGGAAATTCATTCATTCATTAGGCGCGATTTAATTGAACCAGATGAATTTAACATAAAAATCAGTTCCCTCAATACCGAATAGCCTTAAATTAACAAAGTCAAACCATTAATTTCAAATTTCGTACATTGATCACAACATGGCATTGAACAATGTTCTATTTCCCTGATTTTACGCCACAAACTCCTGAAATAACTCCCAAATGCCCAAACGCTATCAATAGCATGAAAATGTATTGGCACTATTAGTAAACTCCCGAACACTCACTATACGCATTCGTATGCATTGCTTTTTGCTTAGTCTCTTGGGCTCATGAATCATCATGCTGCACTGACAGGTTGGAATTGGCAACACAATATCATTTTAGAAAGGAGCAGGAAAGTAGCCAATTAAATAGGCCTATACAAAATTGCTATTCTAAGTATATTTTTTTTCTCACATGTCCTAGTATGATGTAAAATATATGGATACAAAAATGTTCCCACTAATCTAATTTTTACACGACACAAGGATAGGGCAGATCACAGCACCTAGAGGTCCCACAAAGTAGGTGGATCCTCCAATGGGTAACCTATACCCAAACAAAAATTGGTCATAATATTAAAGTTAGGCATTACCCCAACTTGTTATTTTCCTTACTCATTAGTTTAAGGCATACATGACAAAGCCACATGCGCTGCATGGTTTCTGGGGTACCTCTTAGTGAAATTGGTGTGACATACTGAAATACTTTCATGAAACTAACACGGATTTGGGCCAACAAACCATTTCCTAATAAAAGAGATATATAGCTATTTAATTTTTGTTTTCCAAACGGAAATTAAATTAATATGTAAGGAAATAAGCACATGCAATATACAAATATAAAGTAACTTGAATTTCCATATAGCCACCCTTAACCTCTAATTGCAGTGTAAATACTAGATGATGTAGGTAAACCTGGGCAGTTTACTAGACTGGAATGTGTAATTACATGTAACAACTGGACTCATTTTACAATGGGAATCAAAAAGGGAAAATATTGTAATAGACATATTAGTCATGTAAAGCTAATAAATTACTAGTCTAAGTTCCAAACATTAGGCACTAACCAAGATTCAGTGAATTCATGGACACACCAACATTGATATATATATATGTAAACCATATATAGTATTGAAATAAACTTTTACTATGCAAATGAATATTCACTATCATATAGATCTCCTGACCAGAACAAACAAAGTTGTAGAAAAATAATACATTATGTTGGAAAATTGTTACATATAATTTATATCTTTTTCTGGCTTGTTCTTGTGTTTTTCCTTTTCTTTCTCTTTGAGAGAAGGAATGTATGTCATTTTATGACTTGATTGTTGTATGTTATAGTTATACGTACAAATCAATTTAAAAAAAGAATAAAAGAGATCCTGGGAATAAAATCAAAGAAAAAGGTAACTTTTCTGTTGAAAAAAATCAGTATGTTAAGCCACGCCTACTCTGTCATTTATGCAAATGATTAAGTTCACATTTAAGAATATTTTACTCTAGAAATTGCTGTCATGTCATTTCAATTCTATTTTTGTAAACAAATTTGATAGATATTGCAGTAATCATCTACAATGTAAATCAAGGTTTAATAAAACTGATTTTTTGGAAAATGGAATATTAAATTATGATGTCACTTTAACCTTAATGCTTGTCTATTAACCAGGCATATTATTGACATGCAAGGTTCTGTTGTGATTATAGCTATATTGCTTATTGTTTAACAGCTTTTTCTATAGTAAGAAAAAGCTTTTATTTGTTCCAAAAATAGAATAGATATTTTACAATTTTACTTTCCATATAATTTTCTGTACATTGCTTTAATTGCTTGGATGTTTCAGTTCACATAGTTGTCATCTAGATTTGGGCACCTCCGAAATTTTTGTTTCGTATGAATGCATTTGTACGGAAAAAAATTGGTTTTGTCAGAAGAGAAATCTGTCCATTTTTCTATTCATTTTCGATGGAAATTCATTCATTCATTAGGCGCGATTTAATTGAACCAGATGAATTTAACATAAAAATCAGTTCCCTCAATACCGAATAGCCTTAAATTAACAAAATCAAACCATTAATTTCAAATTTCGTACATTGATCACAACATGGCATTGAACTATGTTCTATTTCCCTGATTTTACGCCACAAACTCCTGAAATAACTCCCAAATGCCCAAACGCTATCAATCGCATGAAAATGTATTGGCACTATTAGTAAACTCCCGAACACTCACTACACGCATTCGTATGCATTGCTTTTTGCTTAGTCTCTTGGGCTCATGAATCATCATGCTGCACTGACAGGTTGGAATTGGCAACACAATATCATTTTAGAAAGGAGTAGGAAAGTAGCCAATTAAATAGGCCTATACAAAATTGCTATTCTAAGTATATTTTTTTTTCTCACATGTCCTAGTATGATTTAAAATATATGGATACAAAAAGGTTCCCACTAATCTAATTTTTACACGACACAAGGATAGGGCAGATCACAGCACCTAGAGGTCCCACAAAGTAGGTGGATCCTCCAAGGGGTAACCTATACCCAAACAAAAATTGGTCATAATATTGAAGTTAGGCATTACCCCAACTTGTTATTTTCCTTACTCATTAGTTTAAGGCATACATGACAAAGCCACATGCGCTGCATGGTATCTGGGGTAAATCTTAGTGAAATTGGTGTGACATACTGAAATACTTTCATGAAACTAACACGGATTTGGGCCAACAAACCATTTCCTAATAAAAGAGATATATAGCTATTTAATTTTTGTTTTCCAAACGGAAATTAAATTAATATGTAAGGAAATAGGCACATGCAATATACAAATATAAAGTAACTTGAATTTCCATATAGCCACCCTTAACCTCTAATTGCAGTGTAAATACTAGATGATGTAGGTAAACCTGGGCAGTTTACTAGACTGGAATGTGTAATTACATGTAACAACTGGACTCATTTTACAATGGGAATCAAAAAGGGAAAATATTGTAATAGACATACTAGTCATGTAAAGCTAATAAATTACTAGTCTAAGTTCCAAACATTAGGCACTAACCAAGATTCAGTGAATTCATGGACACACCAACATTGATATATATATGTAAACCATATATAGTATTGAAATAAACTTTTACTATGCAAATGAATATTCAATATCATATAGATCTCCTGACCAGAACAAACAAAGTTGTAGAAAAATAATACATTATGTTGGAAAATTGTTACATATAATTTATATCTTTTTCTGGCTTGTTCTTGTGTTTTTCCTTTTCTTTCTCTTTGAGAGAAGGAATGTATGTCATTTTATGACTTGATTGTTGTATGTTATAGTTATACGTACAAATCAATTTAAAAAAAGAATAAAAGAGATCCTGGGAATAAAATCAAAGAAAAAGGTAACTTTTCTGTTGAAAAAAATCAGTATGTTAAGCCACGCCCACTCTGTTATTTATGCAAATTATTTAGTTCACATTTAAGAATATTTTACTCTAGAAATTGCTGTCATGTCATTTCAATTCTATTTTTGTAAAAAAATTTGATAGATATTGCAGTAATCATCTACAATGTAAATCAAGGTTTAATAAAACTGATTTTTTGGAAAATGGAATATTAAATTATGATGTCACTTTAACCTTAATGCTTGTCTATTAACCAGGCATATTATTGACATGCAAGGTCCTGTTGTGATTATAGCTCTATTGCTTATTGTTTAACAGCTTTTTTTATTGTAAGAAAAAGCATTTATTTGTTCCAAAAATAGAATTGATATTTTACAATTTTACTTTCCATATCATTTTCTGTACATTGCTTTAATTGCATGGATGTTTCGGTTCAAATAGTTGTCAACTAGATTTGGGCACCTCCGAAATTTTTGTTTCGTATGAATGCATTTGTACGGAAAAAAATTGGTTTTGTCAGAAGAGAAATCTGTCCATTTTTCCATTCATTTTCGATGGAAATTCATTCATTCATTAGGCGCGATTTAATTGAACCAGATGAATTTAACATAAAAATCAGTTCCCTCAATACCGAATAGCCTTAAATTAACAAAGTCAAACCATTAATTTCAAATTTCGTACATTGATCACAACATGGCATTGAACAATGTTATATTTCCCTGATTTTACGCCACAAACTCCTGAAATAACTCCCAAACCGCCAAATGCCCAAACGCTATCAATAGCATGAAAATGTATTGGCACTATTAGTAAACTCCCGAACACTCACTATACGCATTCGTATGCATTGCTTTTTGCTTAGTCTCTTGGGCTCATGAATCATCATGCTGCACTGACAGGTTGGAATTGGCAACACAATATCATTTTAGAAAGGAGCAGGAAAGTAGCTAATTAAATAGGCCTATACAAAATTGCTATTCTAAGTATATTTTTTTCTCACATGTCCTAGTATGATGTAAGATATATGGATACAAAAAGGTTCCCACTAATCTAATTTTTATACGACACAAGGATAGGGCAGATCCCAGCACCTAGAGGTCCCACAAAGTATGTGGATCCTCCAAGGAGTAACCTATACCCAAACAAAAATTGGTCATAATATTGAAGTTAGGCATTACCCCAACTTGTTATTTTCCTTACTCATTAGTTTAAGGCATACATGACAAAGCCACATGCGCTGCATGGTTTCTGGGGTACCTCTTAGTGAAATTGGTGTGACATACTGAAAAACTTTCATGAAACTAACACGGATTTGGGCCAACAAACCATTTCCTAATAAAAGAGATATATAGCTATTTAATTTTTGTTTTCCAAACGGAAATTAAATTACTATGTAAGGAAATAGGCACATGCAATATACAAATATAAAGTAACTTGAATTTCCATATAGCCACCCTTAACCTCGAATTGCAGTGTAAATACTAGATGATGTAGGTAAACCTGGGCAGTTTACTAGACTGGAATGTGTAATTACATGTAACAACTGGACTCATTTTACAATGGGAATCAAAAAGGGAAAATATAATAATAGACATATTAGTCATGTAAAGCTAATAAATTACTAGTCTAAGTTCCAAACATTAGGCACTAACCAAGATTCAGTGAATTCATGGACACACCAACATTGATATATATATGTAAACCATATATAGTATTGAAATAAACTTTTACTATGCAAATGAATATTCAATATCATATAGATCTCCTGACCAGAACAAACAAAGTTGTAGAAAAATAATACATTATGTTGGAAAATTGTTACATATAATTTATATCTTTTTCTGGCTTGTTCTTGTGTTTTTCCTTTTCTTTCTCTTTGAGAGAAGGAATGTATGTCATTTTATGACTTGATTGTTGTATGTTATAGTTATACGTACAAATCAATTTAAAAAAAGATTAAAAGAGATCCTGGGAATAAAATCAAAGAAAAAGGTAACTTTTCTGTTGAAAAAAATCAGTATGTTAAGCCACGCCTACTCTGTTATTTATGCAAATGATTAAGTTCACATTTAAGAATATTTTACTCTAGAAATTGCTGTCATGTCATTTCAATTCTATTTTTGTAAAAAATTTTGATAGATATTGCAGTAATCACCTAACATGTAAATCAAGGTTTAATAAAACTGATTTTTTGGAAAATGGAATATTAAATTATGATGTCACTTTAACCTTAATGCTTGTCTATTAACCAGGCATATTATGGACATGCAAGCTCCTGTTGTGATTATAGCTCTATTGCTTATTGTTTAACATCTTTTTCTATAGTAAGAAAAAGCCTTTATTTGTTCCAAAAATAGAATAGATATTTTAAAATTTTACTTTCCATATCATTTTCTGTACATTGCTTTAATTGCTTGGATGTTTCAGTTCATGCTGCACTGACAGGTTGGAATTGGCAACACAATATCATTTTAGAAAGGAGTAGGAAAGTAGCCAATTAAATAGGCCTATACAAAATTGCTATTCTAATTATATTGTTTTTCTCACATGTCCTAGTTAGTATGATGTAAGATATATGGATACAAAAAGGTTCCCACTAATCTAATTTTTATACGACACAAGGATAGGGCAGATCCCAGCACCTAGAGGTCCCACAAAGTACGTGAATCCTCCAAGGGGTAACCTATACCCAAACAAAAATTGGTCATAATATTGAAGTTAGGCATTACCCCAACTTGTTATTTTCCTTACTCATTAGTTTAAGGCATACATGACAAAGCCACATGCGCTGCATGGTTTCTGGGGTACCTCTTAGTGAAATTGGTGTGACATACTGAAAAACTTTCATGAAACTAACACGGATTTGGGCCAACAAACCATTTCCTAATAAAAGAGATATATAGCTATTTAATTTTTGTTTTCCAAACGGAAATTAAATTAATATGTAAGGAAATAGGCACATGCAATATACAAATATAAAGTAACTTGAATTTCAATATAGCCACCCTTAACCTCTAATTGCAGTGTAAATACTAGATGATGTAGGTAAACCTGGGCAGTTTACTAGACTGGAATGTGTAATTACATGTAACAACTGGACTCATTTTACAATGGGAATCAAAAAGGGAAAATATAATAATAGACATATTAGTCATGTAAAGCTAATAAATTACTAGTCTAAGTTCCAAACATTAGGCACTAACCAAGATTCAGTGAATTCATGGACACGCCAACATTGATATATATATGTAAACCATATATAGTATTGAAATAAACTTTTACTATGCAAATGAATATTCAATATCATATAGATCTCCTGACCAGAACATACAAAGTTGTAGAAAAATAATACATTATGTTGGAAAATTGTTACATATAATTTATATATTTTTCTGGCTTGTTCTTGTGTTTTTCCTTTTCTTTCTCTTTGAGAGAAGGAATGTATGTCATTTTATGACTTGATTGTTGTATGTTATAGTTATACGTACAAATCAATTTAAAAAAAGAATAAAAGAGATCCTGAGAATAAAATCAAAGAAAAAGGTAACTTTTCTGTTGAAAAAAAATCAGTATGTTAAGCCACGCCTACTCTGTTATTTATGCAAATGATTAAGTTCACATTTAAGAATATTTTACTCTAGAAATTGCTGTCATGTCATTTCAATTCTATTTAAAAAATTTTTTTTATAGATATTGCAGTAATCATCTACAATGTAAATCAAGGTTTAATAAAACTGATTTTTTGGAAAATGGAATATTAAATTATGATGTCACTTTAACCTTGATGCTTGTCTATTAACCAGGCATATTATGGACATGCAAGTTCCTGTTGTGATTATAGCTCTATTGCTTATTGTTTAACAGCTTTTTCTATAGTAAGAAAAAGCCTTTATTTGTTCCAAAAATAGAATAGATATTTTAAAATTTTACTTTCCATATCTTTTTCTGTACATTGCTTTAATTGCTTGGATGTTTCAGTTCACATAGTTGTCAACTAGATTTGGGCACCTCCGAAATTTTTGTTTCGTATGAATGCATTTGTACGGAAAAAAATTGGTTTTGTCAGAAGAGAAATCTGTCCATTTTTCAATTCATTTCCGATGGAAATTAATTCATTCATTAGGCGCGATTTAATTGAACCAGATGAATTTAACATAAAAATCAGTAACCTCAATACCGAATAGCCTTAAATTAACAAAGTCAAACCATTAATTTCAAATTTCGTACATTGATCACAACATGGCATTGAACAATGTTCTATTTCCCTGATTTTACGCCACAAACTCCTGAAATAACTCCCAAACCGCCAAATGCCCAAACGCTATCAATAGCATGAAAATGTATTGGCACTATTAGTAAACTCCCGAACACTCACTATACGCATTCGTATGCATTGCTTTTTGCTTAGTCTCTTGGGCTCATGAATCATCATGCTGCACTGAGAGGTTGGAATTGGCAACACAATATCATTTTAGAAAGGAGAAGGAAAGTAGCCAATTAAATAGGCCTATACAAAATTGCTATTCTAAGTATATTTTTTTTCTCACATGTCCTAGTATGATGTAAGATATATGGATGCAAAAAGGTTCCCACTAATCAAATTTTTATGCGACACAAGGATAGGGCAGATCACAGCACCTAGAGGTGCCACAAAGTAGGTGGATCCTCCAAGGGGTAACCGATACCCAAACAAAAATTGGTCATAATATTGAAGTTAGGCATTACCCCAACTTGTTATTTTCCTTACTCATTAGTTTAAGGCATACATGACAAAGCCACATGCGCTGCATGGTTTCTGGGGTACCTCTTAGTGAAATTGGTGTGACATACTGAAATACTTTCATGAAACTAACACGGATTTGGGCGAACAAACCATTTCCTAATAAAAGAGATATATAGCTATTTAATTTTTGTTTTCCAAACGGAAATTAAATTAATATGTAAGGAAATAGGCACATGCAATATACAAATATAAAGTAACTTGAATTTCCATATAGCCACCCTTAACCTCTAATTGCAGTGTAAATACTAGATGATGTAGGTAGACCTGGGCAGTTTACTAGACTGGAATGTGTAATTACATGTAACAACTGGACTCATTTTACAATGGGAATCAAAAAGGGAAAATATTGTAAGAGACATATTAGTCATGTAAAGCTAATAAATTACTAGTCTAAGTTCCAAACATTAGGCACTAACCAAGATTCAGTGAATTCATGGACACACCAACATTGATATATATATATGTAAACCATATATAGTATTGAAATAAACTTTTACTATGCAAATGAATATTCACTATCATATAGATCTCCTGACCAGAACAAACAAAGTTGTAGAAAAATAATACATTATGTTGGAAAATTGTTACATATAATTTATATCTTTTTCTGGCTTGTTCTTGTGTTTTTCCTTTTCTTTCTCTTTGAGAGAAGGAATGTATGTCATTTTATGACTTGATTGTTGTATGTTATAGTTATACGTACAAATCAATTTAAAAAAAGAATAAAAGAGATCCTGGGAATAAAATCAAAGAAAAAGGTAACTTTTCTGTTGAAAAAAATCAGTATGTTAAGCCACGCCCTCTCTGTTATTTATGCAAATGATTAAGTTCACATTTAAGAATATTTTACTCTAGAAATTGCTGTCATGTCATTTCAATTCTATTTTTGTAAACAAATTTGATAGATATTGCAGTAATCATCTACAATGTAAATCAAGGTTTAATAAAACTGATTTTTTGGAAAATGGAATATTAAATTATGATGTCACTTTAACCTTAATGCTTGTCTATTAACCAGGCATATTATTGACATGCAAGGTTCTGTTGTGATTATAGCTCTATTGCTTATTGTTTAACAGCTTTTTCTATAGTAAGAAAAAGCCTTTATTTGTTCCAAAAATAGAATAGATATTTTACAATTTTACTTTCCATATCATTTTCTGTACATTGCTTTAATTGCATGGATGTTTCGGTTCAAATAGTTGTCAACTAGATTTGGGCACCTCCGAAATTTTTGTTTCGTATGAATGCATTTGTACGGAAAAAAATTGGTTTTGTCAGAAGAGAAATCTGTCCATTTTTACATTCATTTTCGATGGAAATTCATTCATTCATTATGCGCGATTTAATTGAACCAGATGAATTTAACATAAAAATCAGTTCCCTCAATACCGAATAGCCTTAAATTAACAAAGTCAAACAATTAATTTCAAATTTCGTACATTGATCACAACATGGCATTGAACAATGTTCTATTTCCCTGATTTTACGCCACAAACTCCTGAAATAACTCCCAAACCGCCAAATGCCCAAACGCTATCAATAGCATCAAAATGTATTGGCACTATTAGTAAACTCCCGAACACTCACTATACGCATTCGTATGCATTACTTTTTGCTTAGTCTCTTGGGCTCATGAACCATCATGCTGCACTGACAGGTTGGAATTGGCAACACAATATCATTTTAGAAAGGAGTAGGAAAGTAGCCAATTAAATAGGCCTATACAAAATTGCTATTCTAAGTATATTTTTATTTCTCACATGTCCTAGTATGATGTAAAATATATGGATACAAAAAGGTTCCCACTAATCTAATTTTTACACGACACAAGGATAGAGCAGATCACAGCACCTAAAGGTCCCACAAAGTAGGTGGATCCTCCAAGGAGTAACCTATACCCAAACAAAAATTGGTCATAATATTGAAGTTAGGCATTACCCCAACTTGTTATTTTCCTTACTCATTAGTTTAAGGCATACATGACAAAGCCACATGCGCTGCATGGTTTCTGGGGTACCTCTTAGTGAAATTGGTGTGACATACTGAAATACTTTCATGAAACTAACACGGATTTGGGCCAACAAACCATTTCCTAATAAAAGAGATATATAGCTATTTAATTTTTGTTTTCCAAACGGAAATTAAATTAATATGTAAGGAAATAGGCACATGCAATATACAAATATAAAGTAACTTGAATTTCCATATAGCCACCCTTAACCTCTAATTGCAGTGTAAATACTAGATGATGTAGGTAGACCTGGGCAGTTTACTAGACTGGAATGTGTAATTACATGTAACAACTGGACTCATTTTACAATGGGAATCAAAAAGGGAAAATATTGTAATAGACATATTAGTCATGTAAAGCTAATAAATTACTAGTCTAAGTTCCAAACATTAGGCACTAACCAAGATTCAGTGAATTCATGGACATACCAACATTGATATATATATATGTAAACCATATATAGTATTGAAATAAACTTTTACTATGCAAATGAATATTCACTATCATATAGATCTCCTGACCAGAACAAACAAAGTTGTAGAAAAATAATACATTATGTTGGAAAATTGTTACATATAATTTATATCTTTTTCTGGCTTGTTCTTGTGTTTTTCCTTTTCTTTCTCTTTGAGAGAAGGAATGTATGTCATTTTATGACTTGATTGTTGTATGTTAAAGTTATACGTACAAATCAATTTAAAAAAAGAATAAAAGAGATCCTGGGAATAAAATCAAAGAAAAAGGTAACTTTTCTGTTGAAAAAAATCAGTATGTTAAGCCACGCCTACTCTGTTATTTATGCAAATGATTAAGTTCACATTTAAGAATATTTTACTCTAGAAATTGCTGTCATGTCATTTCAATTCTATTTTTGTAAACAAATTTGATAGATATTGCAGTAATCATCTACAATGTAAATCAAGGTTTAATAAAACTGATTTTTTGGAAAATGGAATATTAAATTATGATGTCACTTTAACCTTAATGCTTGTCTATGAACCAGGCATATTATTGACATGCAAGGTCCTGTTGTGATTATAGCTCTATTGCTTATTGTTTAACAGCTTTTTCTATTGTAAGAAAAAGCCTTTATTTGTTCCAAAAATAGAATAGATATTTTACAATTTTACTTTCCATATCATTTTCTATACATTGCTTTAATTGCATGGATGTTTCGGTTCAAATAGTTGTCAACTAGATTTGGGCACCTCCGAAATATTTGTTTCGTATGAATGCATTTGTACGGAAAAAAATTGGTTTTGTCAGAAGAGAAATCTGTCCATTTTTCCATTCATTTCCGATGGAAATTAATTCATTCATTAGGCGCGATTTAATTGAACCAGATGAATTTAACATAAAAATCAGTTCCCTCAATACCGAATAGCCTTAAATTAACAAAGTCAAACCATTAATTTCAAATTTCGTACAGTGATCACAACATGGCATTGAACAATGTTATATTTCCCTGATTTTACGCCACAAACTCCTGAAATAACTCCCAAACCGCCAAATGCCCAAACGCTATCAATAGCATGAAAATGTATTGGCACTATTAGTAAACTCCCGAACACTCACTATACGCATTCGTATGCATTGCTTTTTGCTTAGTCTCTTGGGCTCATGAATCATCATGCTGCACTGACAGGTTGGAATTTGCAACACAATATAATTTTAGAAAGGAGTAGGAAAGTAGCCAATTAAATAGGCCTATACAAAATTGCTATTCTAAGTATATTTTTTTTCTCACATGTCCTAGTATGATGTAAGATATATGGATACAAAAAGGTTCCCACTAATCAAATTTTTATACGACACAAGGATAGGGCAGATCACAGCACCTAGAGGTCCCACAAAGTAGGTGGATCCTCCAAGGGGTAACCTATACCCAAACAAAAATTGGTCATAATATTGAAGTTTGGCATTACCCCAACTTGTTATTTTCCTTACTCATTAGTTTAAGGCATACATGACAAAGCCACATGCGCTGCATGGTTTCTGGGGTACCTCTTAGTGAAATTGGTGTGACATACTGAAATACTTTCATGAAACTAACACGGATTTGGGCCAACAAACCATTTCCTAATAAAAGAGATATATAGCTATTTAATTTTTGTTTTCCAAACGGAAATTAAATTAATATGTAAGGAAATAAGCACATGCAATATACAAATATAAAGTAACTTGAATTTCCATAAAGCCACCCTTAACCTCTAATTGCAGTGTAAATACTAGATGATGTAGGTAAACCTGGGCAGTTTACTAGACTGGAATGTGTAATTACATGTAACAACTGGACTCATTTTACAATGGGAATCAAAAAGGGAAAATATTGTAATAGACATATTAGTCATGTAAAGCTAATAAATTACTAGTCTAAGTTCCAAACATTAGGCACTAACCAAGATTCAGTGAATTCATGGACACACCAACATTGATATATATATATATGTAAACCATATATAGTATTGAAATAAACTTTTACTATGCAAATGAATATTCACTATCATATAGATCTCCTGACCAGAACAAACAAAGTTGTAGAAAAATAATACATTATGTTGGAAAATTGTTACATATAATTTATATCTTTTTCTGGCTTGTTCTTGTGTTTTTCCTTTTCTTTCTCTTTGAGAGAAGGAATGTATGTCATTTTATGACTTGATTGTTGTATGTTATAGTTATACGTACAAATCAATTTAAAAAAAGAATAAAAGAGATCCTGGGAATAAAATCAAAGAAAAAGGTAACTTTTCTGTTGAAAAAAATCAGTATGTTAAGCCACGCCTACTCTGTTATTTATGCAAATTATTTAGTTCACATTTAAGAATATTTTACTCTAGAAATTGCTGTCATGTCATTTCAATTCTATTTTTGTAAAAAATTTTGATAGATATTGCAGTAATCATCTACAATGTAAATCAAGGTTTAATAAAACTGATTTTTTGGAAAATGGAATATTAAATTATGATGTCACTTTAACCTTAATGCTTGTCTATTAACCAGGCATATTATTGACATGCAAGGTCCTGTTGTGATTATAGCTCTATTGCTTATTGTTTAACAGCTTTTTCTATTGTAAGAAAAAGCATTTATTTGTTCCAAAAATAGAATAGATATTTTACAATTTTACTTTCCATATCATTTTCTGTACATTGCTTTAATTGCATGGATGTTTCGGTTCAAATAGTTGTCAACTAGATTTGGGCACCTCCGAAATTTTTGTTTCGTATGAATGCATTTGTACGGAAAAAAATTGGTTTTGTCAGAAGAGAAATCTGTCCATTTTTCCATTCATTTTCGATGGAAATTCATTCATTCATTAGGCGCGATTTAAATGAACCAGATGAATTTAACATAAAAATCAGTTCCCTCAATACCGAATAGCCTTAAATTAACAAAGTCAAACCATTAATTTCAAATTTCGTACATTGATCACAACATGGCATTGAACAATGTTCTATTTCCCTGATTTTACGCCACAAACTCCTGAAATAACTCCCAAACCGCCAAATGCCCAAACGCTATCAATAGCATGAAAATGTATTGGCACTATTAGTAAACTCCCGAACACTCACTATACGCATTCGTATACATTGCTTTTTGCTTAGTCTCTTGGGCTCATGAATCATCATGCTGCACTGACAGGTTGGAATTGGCAACACAATATCATTTTAAAAAGGAGCAGGAAAGTAGCCAATTAAATAGGCCTATACAAAATTGCTATTCGAAGTATATTTTTTTCTCACATGTCCTAGTATGATGTAAAATATATGGATACAAAAATGTTCCCACTAATCTAATTTTTACACGACACAAGGATAGGGCAGATCACAGCACCTAGAGGTCCCACAAAGTAGGTGGATCCTCCAATGGGTAACCTATACCCAAACAAAAATTGGTCATAATATTGAAGTTAGGCATTACCCCAACTTGTTATTTTCCTTACTCATTAGTTTAAGGCATACATGACAAAGCCACATGCGCTGCATGGTTTCTGGGGTACCTCTTAGTGAAATTGGTGTGACATACTGAAATACTTTCATGAAACTAACACGGATTTGGGCCAACAAACCATTTCCTAATAAAAGAGATATATAGCTATTTAATTTTTGTTTTCCAAATGGAAATTAAATTAATATGTAAGGAAATAAGCACATGCAATATACAAATATAAAGTAACTTGAATTTCCATATAGCCACCCTTAACCTCTAATTGCAGTGTAAATACTAGATGATGTAGGTAAACCTGGGCAGTTTACTAGACTGGAATGTGTAATTACATGTAACAACTGGACTCATTTTACAATGGGAATCAAAAAGGGAAAATATTGTAATAGACATATTAGTCATGTAAAGCTAATAAATTACTAGTCTAAGTTCCAAACATTAGGCACTAACCAAGATTCAGTGAATTCATGGACACACCAACATTGATATATATATATGTAAACCATATATAGTATTGAAATAAACTTTTACTATGCAAATGAATATTCACTATCATATAGATCTCCTGACCAGAACAAACAAAGTTGTAGAAAAATAATACATTATGTTGGAAAATTGTTACATATAATTTATATCTTTTTCTGGCTTGTTCTTGTGTTTTTCCTTTTCTTTCTCTTTGAGAGAAGGAATGTATGTCATTTTATGACTTGATTGTTGTATGTTATAGTTATACGTACAAATCAATTTAAAAAAAGAATAAAAGAGATCCTGGGAATAAAATCAAAGAAAAAGGTAACTTTTCTGTTGAAAAAAATCAGTATGTTAAGCCACGCCTACTCTGTTATTTATGCAAATTATTTAGTTCACATTTAAGAATATTTTACTCTAGAAATTGCTGTCATGTCATTTCAATTCTATTTTTGTAAAAAATTTTGATAGATATTGCAGTAATCATCTACAATGTAAATCAAGGTTTAATAAAACTGATTTTTTGGAAAATGGAATATTAAATTATGATGTCACTTTAACCTTAATGCTTGTCTATTAACCAGGCATATTATTGACATGCAAGGTCCTGTTGTGATTATAGCTCTATTGCTTATTGTTTAACAGCTTTTTCTATTGTAAGAAAAAGCATTTATTTGTTCCAAAAATAGAATAGATATTTTACAATTTTACTTTCCATATCATTTTCTGTACATTGCTTTAATTGCATGGATGTTTCGGTTCAAATAGTTGTCAACTAGATTTGGGCACCTCCGAAATTTTTGTTTCGTATGAATGCATTTGTACGGAAAAAAATTGGTTTTGTCAGAAGAGAAATCTGTCCATTTTTCCATTCATTTTCGATGGAAATTCATTCATTCATTAGGCGCGATTTAAATGAACCAGATGAATTTAACATAAAAATCAGTTCCCTCAATACCGAATAGCCTTAAATTAACAAAGTCAAACCATTAATTTCAAATTTCGTACATTGATCACAACATGGCATTGAACAATGTTCTATTTCCCTGATTTTACGCCACAAACTCCTGAAATAACTCCCAAACCGCCAAATGCCCAAACGCTATCAATAGCATGAAAATGTATTGGCACTATTAGTAAACTCCCGAACACTCACTATACGCATTCGTATACATTGCTTTTTGCTTAGTCTCTTGGGCTCATGAATCATCATGCTGCACTGACAGGTTGGAATTGGCAACACAATATCATTTTAAAAAGGAGCAGGAAAGTAGCCAATTAAATAGGCCTATACAAAATTGCTATTCGAAGTATATTTTTTTCTCACATGTCCTAGTATGATGTAAAATATATGGATACAAAAATGATCCCACTAATCTAATTTTTACACGACACAAGGATAGGGCAGATCACAGCACCTAGAGGTCCCACAAAGTAGGTGGATCCTCCAATGGGTAACCTATACCCAAACAAAAATTGGTCATAATATTGAAGTTAGGCATTACCCCAACTTGTTATTTTCCTTACTCATTAGTTTAAGGCATACATGACAAAGCCACATGCGCTGCATGGTTTCTGGGGTACCTCTTAGTGAAATTGGTGTGACATACTGAAAAACTTTCATGAAACTAACACGGATTTGGGCCAACAAACCATTTCCTAATAAAAGAGATATATAGCTATTTAATTTTTGTTTTCCAAACGGAAATTAAATTAATATGTAAGGAAATAAGGACATGCAATATACAAATATAAAGTAACTTGAATTTCCATATAGCCACCCTTAACCTCTAATTGCAGTGTAAATACTAGATGATGTAGGTAAACCTGGGCAGTTTACTAGACTGGAATGTGTAATTACATGTAACAACTGGACTCATTTTACAATGGGAATCAAAAAGGGAAAATATTGTAATAGACATATTAGTCATGTAAAGCTAATAAATTACTAGTCTAAGTTCCAAACATTAGGCACTAACCAAGATTCAGTGAATTCATGGACACACCAACATTGATATATATATATATATGTAAACCATATATAGTATTGAAATAAACTTTTACTATGCAAATGAATATTCAATATCATATAGATCTCCTGACCAGAACAAACAAAGTTGTAGAAAAATAATACATTATGTTGGAAAATTGTTACATATAATTTATATCTTTTTCTGGCTTGTTCTTGTGTTTTTCCTTTTCTTTCTCTTTGAGAGAAGGAATGTATGTCATTTTATGACTTGATTGTTGTATGTTATAGTCATACGTACAAATCAATTTAAAAAAAGAATAAAAGAGATCCTGGGAATAAAATCAAAGAAAAAGGTAACTTTTCTGTTGAAAAAAATCAGTATGTTAAGCCACGCCTACTCTGTTATTTATGCAAATGATTAAGTTCACATTTAAGAATATTTTACTCTAGAAATTGCTGTCATGTCATTTCAATTCTATTTTTGTAAACAAATTTGATAGATATTGCAGTAATCATCTACAATGTAAATCAAGGTTTAATAAAACTGATTTTTTGGAAAATGGAATATTAAATTATGATGTCACTTTAACCTTAATGCTTGTCTATTAACCAGGCATATTATTGACATGCAAGGTTCTGTTGTGATTATAGCTCTATTGCTTATTGTTTAACAGCTTTTTCTATAGTAAGAAAAAGCCTTTATTTGTTCCAAAAATAGAATAGATATTTTACAATTTTACTTTCCATATAATTTTCTGTACATTGCTTTAATTGCATGGATGTTTTGGTTCAAATAGTTGTCAACTAGATTTGGGCACCTCCGAAATTTTTGTTTCGTATGAATGCATTTGTACGGAAAAAAATTGGTTTTGTCAGAAGAGAAATCTGTCCATTTTTACATTCAATTTCGATGGAAATTCATTCATTCATTATGCGCGATTTAATTGAACCAGATGAATTTAACATAAAAATCAGTTCCCTCAATACCGAATAGCCTTAAATTAACAAAGTCAAACAATTAATTTCAAATTTCGTACATTGATCACAACATGGCATTGAACAATGTTCTATTTCCCTGATTTTACGCCACAAACTCCTGAAATAACTCCCAAACCGCCAAATGCCCAAACGCTATCAATAGCATCAAAATGTATTGGCACTATTAGTAAACTCCCGAACACTCACTATACGCATTCGTATGCATTACTTTTTGCTTAGTCTCTTGGGCTCATGAACCATCATGCTGCACTGACAGGTTGGAATTGGCAACACAATATCATTTTAGAAAGGAGTAGGAAAGTAGCCAATTAAATAGGCCTATACAAAATTGCTATTCTAAGTATATTTTTATTTCTCACATGTCCTAGTATGATGTAAAATATATGGATACAAAAAGGTTCCCACTAATCTAATTTTTACACGACACAAGGATAGAGCAGATCACAGCACCTAAAAGTCCCACAAAGTAGGTGGATCCTCCAATGAGTAACCTATACCCAAACAAAAATTGGTCATAATATTGAAGTTAGGCATTACCCCAACTTGTTATTTTCCTTACTCATTAGTTTAAGGCATACATGACAAAGCCACATGCGCTGCATGGTTTCTGGGGTACCTCTTAGTGAAATTGGTGTGACATACTGAAATACTTTCATGAAACTAACACGGATTTGGGCCAACAAACCATTTCCTAATAAAAGAGATATATAGCTATTTAATTTTTGTTTTCCAAACGGAAATTAAATTAATATGTAAGGAAATAGGCACATGCAATATACAAATATAAAGTAACTTGAATTTCCATATAGCCACCCTTAACCTCTAATTGCAGTGTAAATACTAGATGATGTAGGTAGACCTGGGCAGTTTACTAGACTGGAATGTGTAATTACATGTAACAACTGGACTCATTTTACAATGGGAATCAAAAAGGGAAAATATTGTAATAGACATATTAGTCATGTAAAGCTAATAAATTACTAGTCTAAGTTCCAAACAT
This sequence comes from Pelobates fuscus, assembly GCF_036172605.1. Lineage (NCBI taxonomy): Eukaryota > Metazoa > Chordata > Amphibia > Anura > Pelobatidae > Pelobates > Pelobates fuscus. The sequence goes on from NC_086318.1 coordinate 370,318,768, forward strand.
TAGGCACTAACCAAGATTCAGTGAATTCATGGACATACCAACATTGATATATATATGTAAACCATATATAGTATTGAAATAAACTTTTACTATGCAAATGAATATTCACTATCATATAGATCTCCTGACCAGAACAAACAAAGTTGTAGAAAAATAATACATTATGTTGGAAAATTGTTACATATAATTTATATCTTTTTCTGGCTTGTTCTTGTGTTTTTCCTTTTCTTTCTCTTTGAGAGAAGGAATGTATGTCATTTTATGACTTGATTGTTGTATGTTAAAGTTATACGTACAAATCAATTTAAAAAAAGAATAAAAGAGATCCTGGGAATAAAATCAAAGAAAAAGGTAACTTTTCTGTTGAAAAAAATCAGTATGTTAAGCCACGCCTACTCTGTTATTTATGCAAATGATTAAGTTCACATTTAAGAATATTTTACTCTAGAAATTGCTGTCATGTCATTTCAATTCTATTTTTGTAAACAAATTTGATAGATATTGCAGTAATCATCTACAATGTAAATCAAGGTTTAATAAAACTGATTTTTTGGAAAATGGAATATTAAATTATGATGTCACTTTAACCTTAATGCTTGTCTATTAACCAGGCATATTATTGACATGCAAGGTTCTGTTGTGATTATAGCTCTATTGCTTATTGTTTAACAGCTTTTTCTATAGTAAGAAAAAGCCTTTATTTAGTCCAAAAATAGAATAGATATTTTACAATTTTACTTTCCATATCATTTTCTGTACATTGCTTTAATTGCATGGATGTTTAGGTTCAAATAGTTGTCAACTAGATTTGGGCACCTCCGAAATTTTTGTTTCGTATGAATGCATTTGTACGGAAAAAAATTGGTTTTGTCAGAAGAGAAATCTGTCCATTTTTCCATTCATTTTCGATGGAAATTCATTCATTCATTAGGCGCGATTTAATTGAACCAGATGAATATAACATAAAAATCAGTTCCCTCAATACCGAATAGCCTTAAATTAACAAAGTCAAACCATTAATTTCAAATTTCGTACATTGATCACAACATGGCATTGAACAATGTTCTATTTCCCTGATTTTACGCCACAAACTCCTGAAATAACTCCCAAACCGCCAAATGCCCAAACGCTATCAATAGCATCAAAATGTATTGGCACTATTAGTAAACTCCCGAACACTCACTATACGCATTCGTATGCATTACTTTTTGCTTAGTCTCTTGGGCTCATGAACCATCATGCTGCACTGACAGGTTGGAATTGGCAACACAATATCATTTTAGAAAGGAGTAGGAAAGTAGCCAATTAAATAGGCCTATACAAAATTGCTATTCTAAGTATATTTTTATTTCTCACATGTCCTAGTATGATGTAAAATATATGGATACAAAAAGGTTCCCACTAATCTAATTTTTACACGACACAAGGATAGAGCAGATCACAGCACCTAAAGGTCCCACAAAGTAGGTGGATCCTCCAAAGAGTAACCTATACCCAAACAAAAATTGGTCATAATATTGAAGTTAGGCATTACCCCAACTTGTTATTTTCCTTACTCATTAGTTTAAGGCATACATAACAAAGCCACATGCGCTGCATGGTTTCTGGGGTACCTCTTAGTGAAATTGGTGTGACATACTGAAATACTTTCATGAAACTAACACGGATTTGGGCCAACAAACCATTTCCTAATAAAAGAGATATATAGCTATTTAATTTTTGTTTTCCAAACGGAAATTAAATTAATATGTAAGGAAATAGGCACATGCAATATACAAATATAAAGTAACTTGAATTTCCATATAGCCACCCTTAACCTCTAATTGCAGTGTAAATACTAGATGATGTAGGTAGACCTGGGCAGTTTACTAGACTGGAATGTGTAATTACATGTAACAACTGGACTCATTTTACAATGGGAATCAAAAAGGGAAAATATTGTAATAGACATATTAGTCATGTAAAGCTAATAAATTACTAGTCTAAGTTCCAAACATTAGGCACTAACCAAGATTCAGTGAATTCATGGACATACCAACATTGATATATATATGTAAACCATATATAGTATTGAAATAAACTTTTACTATGCAAATGAATATTCACTATCATATAGATCTCCTGACCAGAACAAACAAAGTTGTAGAAAAATAATACATTATGTTGGAAAATTGTTACATATAATTTATATCTTTTTCTGGCTTGTTCTTGTGTTTTTCCTTTTCTTTCTCTTTGAGAGAAGGAATGTATGTCATTTTATGACTTGATTGTTGTATGTTAAAGTTATACGTACAAATCAATTTAAAAAAAGAATAAAAGAGATCCTGGGAATAAAATCAAAGAAAAAGGTAACTTTTCTGTTGAAAAAAATCAGTATGTTAAGCCACGCCTACTCTGTTATTTATGCAAATGATTAAGTTCACATTTAAGAATATTTTACTCTAGAAATTGCTGTCATGTCATTTCAATTCTATTTTTGTAAACAAATTTGATAGATATTGCAGTAATCATCTACAATGTAAATCAAGGTTTAATAAAACTGATTTTTTGGAAAATGGAATATTAAATTATGATGTCACTTTAACCTTAATGCTTGTCTATGAACCAGGCATATTATTGACATGCAAGGTCCTGTTGTGATTATAGCTCTATTGCTTATTGTTTAACAGCTTTTTCTATTGTAAGAAAAAGCCTTTATTTGTTCCAAAAATAGAATAGATATTTTAAAATTTTACTTTCCATATCATTTTCTGTACATTGCTTTAATTGCTTGGATGTTTCAGTTCATGCTGCACTGACAGGTTGGAATTGGCAACACAATATCATTTTAGAAAGGAGCAGGAAAGTAGCCAATTAAATAGGCCTATACAAAATTGGTATTCTAAGTATATTTTTTTTCTCACATGTCCTAGTATGATGTAAGATATAGGGATACAAAAAGGTTCCCACTAATCTAATTTTTATACGACACAAGGATAGGGCAGATCACAGCACCTAGAGATCCCACAAAGTAGGTGGATCCTCCAAGGGGTAACCTATACCCAAACAAAAATTGGCCATTATATTGAAGTTAGGCATTACCCCAACTTGTTATTTTCCTTACTCATTAGTTTAAGGCATACATGACAAAGCCACATGCGCTGCATGGTTTCTGGGGTACCTCTTAGTGAAATTGGTGTGACATACTGAAAAACTTTCATGAAACTAACACGGATTTGGGCCAACAAACCATTTCCTAATAAAAGAGATATATAGCTATTTAATTTTTGTTTTCCAAACGGAAATTAAATTAATATGTAAGGAAATAAGGACATGCAATATACAAATATAAAGTAACTTGAATTTCCATATAGCCACCCTTAACCTCTAATTGCAGTGTAAATACTAGATGATGTAGGTAAACCTGGGCAGTTTACTAGACTGGAATGTGTAATTACATGTAACAACTGGACTCATTTTACAATGGGAATCAAAAAGGGAAAATATTGTAATAGACATATTAGTCATGTAAAGCTAATAAATTACTAGTCTAAGTTCCAAACATTAGGCACTAACCAAGATTCAGTGAATTCATGGACACACCAACATTGATATATATATATATATGTAAACCATATATAGTATTGAAATAAACTTTTACTATGCAAATGAATATTCAATATCATATAGATCTCCTGACCAGAACAAACAAAGTTGTAGAAAAATAATACATTATGTTGGAAAATTGTTACATATAATTTATATCTTTTTCTGGCTTGTTCTTGTGTTTTTCCTTTTCTTTCTCTTTGAGAGAAGGAATGTATGTCATTTTATGACTTGATTGTTGTATGTTATAGTCATACGTACAAATCAATTTAAAAAAAGAATAAAAGAGATCCTGGGAATAAAATCAAAGAAAAAGGTAACTTTTCTGTTGAAAAAAATCAGTATGTTAAGCCACGCCTACTCTGTTATTTATGCAAATGATTAAGTTCACATTTAAGAATATTTTACTCTAGAAATTGCTGTCATGTCATTTCAATTCTATTTTTGTAAACAAATTTGATAGATATTGCAGTAATCATCTACAATGTAAATCAAGGTTTAATAAAACTGATTTTTTGGAAAATGGAATATTAAATTATGATGTCACTTTAACCTTAATGCTTGTCTATTAACCAGGCATATTATTGACATGCAAGGTTCTGTTGAGATTATAGCTCTATTGCTTATTGTTTAACAGCTTTTTCTATAGTAAGAAAAAGCCTTTATTTGTTCCAAAAATAGAATAGATATTTTACAATTTTACTTTCCATATCATTTTCTATACATTGCTTTAATTGCATGGATGTTTCGGTTCAAATAGTTGTCAACTAGATTTGGGCACCTCCGAAATTTTTGTTTCGTATGAATGCATTTGTACGGAAAAAAATTGGTTTTGTCAGAAGAGAAATCTGTCCATTTTTCCATTCATTTCCGATGGAAATTAATTCATTCATTAGGCGCGATTTAATTGAACCAGATGAATTTAACATAAAAATCAGTTCCCTCAATACCGAATAGCCTTAAATTAACAAAGTCAAACCATTAATTTCAAATTTCGTACAGTGATCACAACATGGCATTGAACAATGTTATATTTCCCTGATTTTACGCCACAAACTCCTGAAATAACTCCCAAACCGCCAAATGCCCAAACGCTATCAATAGCATGAAAATGTATTGGCACTATTAGTAAACTCCCGAACACTCACTATACGCATTCGTATGCATTGCTTTTTGCTTAGTCTCTTGGGCTCATGAATCATCATGCTGCACTGACAGGTTGGAATTTGCAACACAATATAATTTTAGAAAGGAGTAGGAAAGTAGCCAATTAAATAGGCCTATACAAAATTGCTATTCTAAGTATATTTTTTTTCTCACATGTCCTAGTATGATGTAAGATATATGGATACAAAAAGGTTCCCACTAATCAAATTTTTATACGACACAAGGATAGGGCAGATCACAGCACCTAGAGGTCCCACAAAGTAGGTGGATCCTCCAAGGGGTAACCTATACCCAAACAAAAATTGGTCATAATATTGAAGTTTGGCATTACCCCAACTTGTTATTTTCCTTACTCATTAGTTTAAGGCATACATGACAAAGCCACATGCGCTGCATGGTTTCTGGGGTACCTCTTAGTGAAATTGGTGTGACATACTGAAATACTTTCATGAAACTAACACGGATTTGGGCCAACAAACCATTTCCTAATAAAAGAGATATATAGCTATTTAATTTTTGTTTTCCAAACGGAAATTAAATTAATATGTAAGGAAATAAGCACATGCAATATACAAATATAAAGTAACTTGAATTTCCATAAAGCCACCCTTAACCTCTAATTGCAGTGTAAATACTAGATGATGTAGGTAAACCTGGGCAGTTTACTAGACTGGAATGTGTAATTACATGTAACAACTGGACTCATTTTACAATGGGAATCAAAAAGGGAAAATATTGTAATAGACATATTAGTCATGTAAAGCTAATAAATTACTAGTCTAAGTTCCAAACATTAGGCACTAACCAAGATTCAGTGAATTCATGGACACACCAACATTGATATATATATATATGTAAACCATATATAGTATTGAAATAAACTTTTACTATGCAAATGAATATTCACTATCATATAGATCTCCTGACCAGAACAAACAAAGTTGTAGAAAAATAATACATTATGTTGGAAAATTGTTACATATAATTTATATCTTTTTCTGGCTTGTTCTTGTGTTTTTCCTTTTCTTTCTCTTTGAGAGAAGGAATGTATGTCATTTTATGACTTGATTGTTGTATGTTATAGTTATACGTACAAATCAATTTAAAAAAAGAATAAAAGAGATCCTGGGAATAAAATCAAAGAAAAAGGTAACTTTTCTGTTGAAAAAAATCAGTATGTTAAGCCACGCCTACTCTGTTATTTATGCAAATTATTTAGTTCACATTTAAGAATATTTTACTCTAGAAATTGCTGTCATGTCATTTCAATTCTATTTTTGTAAAAAATTTTGATAGATATTGCAGTAATCATCTACAATGTAAATCAAGGTTTAATAAAACTGATTTTTTGGAAAATGGAATATTAAATTATGATGTCACTTTAACCTTAATGCTTGTCTATTAACCAGGCATATTATTGACATGCAAGGTCCTGTTGTGATTATAGCTCTATTGCTTATTGTTTAACAGCTTTTTCTATTGTAAGAAAAAGCATTTATTTGTTCCAAAAATAGAATAGATATTTTACAATTTTACTTTCCATATCATTTTCTGTACATTGCTTTAATTGCATGGATGTTTCGGTTCAAATAGTTGTCAACTAGATTTGGGCACCTCCGAAATTTTTGTTTCGTATGAATGCATTTGTACGGAAAAAAATTGGTTTTGTCAGAAGAGAAATCTGTCCATTTTTCCATTCATTTTCGATGGAAATTCATTCATTCATTAGGCGCGATTTAAATGAACCAGATGAATTTAACATAAAAATCAGTTCCCTCAATACCGAATAGCCTTAAATTAACAAAGTCAAACCATTAATTTCAAATTTCGTACATTGATCACAACATGGCATTGAACAATGTTCTATTTCCCTGATTTTACGCCACAAACTCCTGAAATAACTCCCAAACCGCCAAATGCCCAAACGCTATCAATAGCATGAAAATGTATTGGCACTATTAGTAAACTCCCGAACACTCACTATACGCATTCGTATACATTGCTTTTTGCTTAGTCTCTTGGGCTCATGAATCATCATGCTGCACTGACAGGTTGGAATTGGCAACACAATATCATTTTAAAAAGGAGCAGGAAAGTAGCCAATTAAATAGGCCTATACAAAATTGCTATTCGAAGTATATTTTTTTCTCACATGTCCTAGTATGATGTAAAATATATGGATACAAAAATGTTCCCACTAATCTAATTTTTACACGACACAAGGATAGGGCAGATCACAGCACCTAGAGGTCCCACAAAGTAGGTGGATCCTCCAATGGGTAACCTATACCCAAACAAAAATTGGTCATAATATTGAAGTTAGGCATTACCCCAACTTGTTATTTTCCTTACTCATTAGTTTAAGGCATACATGACAAAGCCACATGCGCTGCATGGTTTCTGGGGTACCTCTTAGTGAAATTGGTGTGACATACTGAAATACTTTCATGAAACTAACACGGATTTGGGCCAACAAACCATTTCCTAATAAAAGAGATATATAGCTATTTAATTTTTGTTTTCCAAACGGAAATTAAATTAATATGTAAGGAAATAAGCACATGCAATATACAAATATAAAGTAACTTGAATTTCCATATAGCCACCCTTAACCTCTAATTGCAGTGTAAATACTAGATGATGTAGGTAAACCTGGGCAGTTTACTAGACTGGAATGTGTAATTACATGTAACAACTGGACTCATTTTACAATGGGAATCAAAAAGGGAAAATATTGTAATAGACATATTAGTCATGTAAAGCTAATAAATTACTAGTCTAAGTTCCAAACATTAGGCACTAACCAAGATTCAGTGAATTCATGGACACACCAACATTGATATATATATATGTAAACCATATATAGTATTGAAATAAACTTTTACTATGCAAATGAATATTCACTATCATATAGATCTCCTGACCAGAACAAACAAAGTTGTAGAAAAATAATACATTATGTTGGAAAATTGTTACATATAATTTATATCTTTTTCTGGCTTGTTCTTGTGTTTTTCCTTTTCTTTCTCTTTGAGAGAAGGAATGTATGTCATTTTATGACTTGATTGTTGTATGTTATAGTTATACGTACAAATCAATTTAAAAAAAGAATAAAAGAGATCCTGGGAATAAAATCAAAGAAAAAGGTAACTTTTCTGTTGAAAAAAATCAGTATGTTAAGCCACGCCTACTCTGTTATTTATGCAAATTATTTAGTTCACATTTAAGAATATTTTACTCTAGAAATTGCTGTCATGTCATTTCAATTCTATTTTTGTAAAAAATTTTGATAGATATTGCAGTAATCATCTACAATGTAAATCAAGGTTTAATAAAACTGATTTTTTGGAAAATGGAATATTAAATTATGATGTCACTTTAACCTTAATGCTTGTCTATTAACCAGGCATATTATTGACATGCAAGGTCCTGTTGTGATTATAGCTCTATTGCTTATTGTTTAACAGCTTTTTCTATTGTAAGAAAAAGCATTTATTTGTTCCAAAAATAGAATAGATATTTTACAATTTTACTTTCCATATCATTTTCTGTAAATTGCTTTAATTGCATGGATGTTTCGGTTCAAATAGTTGTCAACTAGATTTGGGCACCTCCGAAATTTTTGTTTCGTATGAATGCATTTGTACGGAAAAAAATTGGTTTTGTCAGAAGAGAAATCTGTCCATTTTTCCATTCATTTTCGATGGAAATTCATTCATTCATTAGGCGCGATTTAAATGAACCAGATGAATTTAACATAAAAATCAGTTCCCTCAATACCGAATAGCCTTAAATTAACAAAGTCAAACCATTAATTTCAAATTTCGTACAGTGATCACAACATGGCATTGAACAATGTTATATTTCCCTGATTTTACGCCACAAACTCCTGAAATAACTCCCAAACCGCCAAATGCCCAAACGCTATCAATAGCATGAAAATGTATTGGCACTATTAGTAAACTCCCGAACACTCACTATACGCATTCGTATACATTGCTTTTTGCTTAGTCTCTTGGGCTCATGAATCATCATGCTGCACTGACAGGTTGGAATTGGCAACACAATATCATTTTAAAAAGGAGCAGGAAAGTAGCCAATTAAATAGGCCTATACAAAATTGCTATTCGAAGTATATTTTTTTCTCACATGTCCTAGTATGATGTAAAATATATGGATACAAAAATGATCCCACTAATCTAATTTTTACACGACACAAGGATAGGGCAGATCACAGCACCTAGAGGTCCCACAAAGTAGGTGGATCCTCCAATGGGTAACCTATACCCAAACAAAAATTGGTCATAATATTGAAGTTAGGCATTACCCCAACTTGTTATTTTCCTTACTCATTAGTTTAAGGCATACATGACAAAGCCACATGCGCTGCATGGTTTCTGGGGTACCTCTTAGTGAAATTGGTGTGACATACTGAAAAACTTTCATGAAACTAACACGGATTTGGGCCAACAAACCATTTCCTAATAAAAGAGATATATAGCTATTTAATTTTTGTTTTCCAAACGGAAATTAAATTAATATGTAAGGAAATAAGGACATGCAATATACAAATATAAAGTAACTTGAATTTCCATATAGCCACCCTTAACCTCTAATTGCAGTGTAAATACTAGATGATGTAGGTAAACCTGGGCAGTTTACTAGACTGGAATGTGTAATTACATGTAACAACTGGACTCATTTTACAATGGGAATCAAAAAGGGAAAATATTGTAATAGACATATTAGTCATGTAAAGCTAATAAATTACTAGTCTAAGTTCCAAACATTAGGCACTAACCAAGATTCAGTGAATTCATGGACACACCAACATTGATATATATATATATATGTAAACCATATATAGTATTGAAATAAACTTTTACTATGCAAATGAATATTCAATATCATATAGATCTCCTGACCAGAACAAACAAAGTTGTAGAAAAATAATACATTATGTTGGAAAATTGTTACATATAATTTATATCTTTTTCTGGCTTGTTCTTGTGTTTTTCCTTTTCTTTCTCTTTGAGAGAAGGAATGTATGTCATTTTATGACTTGATTGTTGTATGTTATAGTCATACGTACAAATCAATTTAAAAAAAGAATAAAAGAGATCCTGGGAATAAAATCAAAGAAAAAGGTAACTTTTCTGTTGAAAAAAATCAGTATGTTAAGCCACGCCTACTCTGTTATTTATGCAAATGATTAAGTTCACATTTAAGAATATTTTACTCTAGAAATTGCTGTCATGTCATTTCAATTCTATTTTTGTAAACAAATTTGATAGATATTGCAGTAATCATCTACAATGTAAATCAAGGTTTAATAAAACTGATTTTTTGGAAAATGGAATATTAAATTATGATGTCACTTTAACCTTAATGCTTGTCTATTAACCAGGCATATTATTGACATGCAAGGTTCTGTTGTGATTATAGCTCTATTGCTTATTGTTTAACAGCTTTTTCTATAGTAAGAAAAAGCCTTTATTTGTTCCAAAAATAGAATAGATATTTTACAATTTTACTTTCCATATAATTTTCTGTACATTGCTTTAATTGCATGGATGTTTTGGTTCAAATAGTTGTCAACTAGATTTGGGCACCTCCGAAATTTTTGTTTCGTATGAATGCATTTGTACGGAAAAAAATTGGTTTTGTCAGAAGACAAATCTGTCCATTTTTACATTCAATTTCGATGGAAATTCATTCATTCATTATGCGCGATTTAATTGAACCAGATGAATTTAACATAAAAATCAGTTCCCTCAATACCGAATAGCCTTAAATTAACAAAGTCAAACAATTAATTTCAAATTTCGTACATTGATCACAACATGGCATTGAACAATGTTCTATTTCCCTGATTTTACGCCACAAACTCCTGAAATAACTCCCAAACCGCCAAATGCCCAAACGCTATCAATAGCATCAAAATGTATTGGCACTATTAGTAAACTCCCGAACACTCACTATACGCATTCGTATGCATTACTTTTTGCTTAGTCTCTTGGGCTCATGAACCATCATGCTGCACTGACAGGTTGGAATTGGCAACACAATATCATTTTAGAAAGGAGTAGGAAAGTAGCCAATTAAATAGGCCTATACAAAATTGCTATTCTAAGTATATTTTTATTTCTCACATGTCCTAGTATGATGTAAAATATATGGATACAAAAAGGTTCCCACTAATCTAATTTTTACACGACACAAGGATAGAGCAGATCACAGCACCTAAAGGTCCCACAAAGTAGGTGGATCCTCCAATGAGTAACCTATACCCAAACAAAAATTGGTCATAATATTGAAGTTAGGCATTACCCCAACTTGTTATTTTCCTTACTCATTAGTTTAAGGCATACATGACAAAGCCACATGCGCTGCATGGTTTCTGGGGTACCTCTTAGTGAAATTGGTGTGACATACTGAAATACTTTCATGAAACTAACACGGATTTGGGCCAACAAACCATTTCCTAATAAAAGAGATATATAGCTATTTAATTTTTGTTTTCCAAACGGAAATTAAATTAATATGTAAGGAAATAGGCACATGCAATATACAAATATAAAGTAACTTGAATTTCCATATAGCCACCCTTAACCTCTAATTGCAGTGTAAATACTAGATGATGTAGGTAGACCTGGGCAGTTTACTAGACTGGAATGTGTAATTACATGTAACAACTGGACTCATTTTACAATGGGAATCAAAAAGGGAAAATATTGTAATAGACATATTAGTCATGTAAAGCTAATAAATTACTAGTCTAAGTTCCAAACATTAGGCACTAACCAAGATTCAGTGAATTCATGGACATACCAACATTGATATATATATGTAAACCATATATAGTATTGAAATAAACTTTTACTATGCAAATGAATATTCACTATCATATAGATCTCCTGACCAGAACAAACAAAGTTGTAGAAAAATAATACATTATGTTGGAAAATTGTTACATATAATTTATATCTTTTTCTGGCTTGTTCTTGTGTTTTTCCTTTTCTTTCTCTTTGAGAGAAGGAATGTATGTCATTTTATGACTTGATTGTTGTATGTTAAAGTTATACGTACAAATCAATTTAAAAAAAGAATAAAAGAGATCCTGGGAATAAAATCAAAGAAAAAGGTAACTTTTCTGTTGAAAAAAATCAGTATGTTAAGCCACGCCTACTCTGTTATTTATGCAAATGATTAAGTTCACATTTAAGAATATTTTACTCTAGAAATTGCTGTCATGTCATTTCAATTCTATTTTTGTAAACAAATTTGATAGATATTGCAGTAATCATCTACAATGTAAATCAAGGTTTAATAAAACTGATTTTTTGGAAAATGGAATATTAAATTATGATGTCACTTTAACCTTAATGCTTGTCTATTAACCAGGCATATTATTGACATGCAAGGTTCTGTTGTGATTATAGCTCTATTGCTTATTGTTTAACAGCTTTTTCTATAGTAAGAAAAAGCCTTTATTTAGTCCAAAAATAGAATAGATATTTTACAATTTTACTTTCCATATCATTTTCTGTACATTGCTTTAATTGCATGGATGTTTAGGTTCAAATAGTTGTCAACTAGATTTGGGCACCTCCGAAATTTTTGTTTCGTATGAATGCATTTGTACGGAAAAAAATTGGTTTTGTCAGAAGAGAAATCTGTCCATTTTTCCATTCATTTTCGATGGAAATTCATTCATTCATTAGGCGCGATTTAATTGAACCAGATGAATTTAACATAAAAATCAGTTCCCTCAATACCGAATAGCCTTAAATTAACAAAGTCAAACCATTAATTTCAAATTTCGTACATTGATCACAACATGGCATTGAACAATGTTCTATTTCCCTGATTTTACGCCACAAACTCCTGAAATAACTCCCAAACCGCCAAATGCCCAAACGCTATCAATAGCATCAAAATGTATTGGCACTATTAGTAAACTCCCGAACACTCACTATACGCATTCGTATGCATTACTTTTTGCTTAGTCTCTTGGGCTCATGAACCATCATGCTGCACTGACAGGTTGGAATTGGCAACACAATATCATTTTAGAAAGGAGTAGGAAAGTAGCCAATTAAATAGGCCTATACAAAATTGCTATTCTAAGTATATTTTTATTTCTCACATGTCCTAGTATGATGTAAAATATATGGATACAAAAAGGTTCCCACTAATCTAATTTTTACACGACACAAGGATAGAGCAGATCACAGCACCTAAAGGTCCCACAAAGTAGGTGGATCCTCCAAGGAGTAACCTATACCCAAACAAAAATTGGTCATAATATTGAAGTTAGGCATTACCCCAACTTGTTATTTTCCTTACTCATTAGTTTAAGGCATACATAACAAAGCCACATGCGCTGCATGGTTTCTGGGGTACCTCTTAGTGAAATTGGTGTGACATACTGAAATACTTTCATGAAACTAACATGGATTTGGGCCAACAAACCATTTCCTAATAAAAGAGATATATAGCTATTTAATTTTTGTTTTCCAAACGGAAATTAAATTAATATGTAAGGAAATAGGCACATGCAATATACAAATATAAAGTAACTTGAATTTCCATATAGCCACCCTTAACCTCTAATTGCAGTGTAAATACTAGATGATGTAGGTAGACCTGGGCAGTTTACTAGACTGGAATGTGTAATTACATGTAACAACTGGACTCATTTTACAATGGGAATCAAAAAGGGAAAATATTGTAATAGACATATTAGTCATGTAAAGCTAATAAATTACTAGTCTAAGTTCCAAACATTAGGCACTAACCAAGATTCAGTGAATTCATGGACATACCAACATTGATATATATATGTAAACCATATATAGTATTGAAATAAACTTTTACTATGCAAATGAATATTCACTATCATATAGATCTCCTGACCAGAACAAACAAAGTTGTAGAAAAATAATACATTATGTTGGAAAATTGTTACATATAATTTATATCTTTTTCTGGCTTGTTCTTGTGTTTTTCCTTTTCTTTCTCTTTGAGAGAAGGAATGTATGTCATTTTATGACTTGATTGTTGTATGTTAAAGTTATACGTACAAATCAATTTAAAAAAAGAATAAAAGAGATCCTGGGAATAAAATCAAAGAAAAAGGTAACTTTTCTGTTGAAAAAAATCAGTATGTTAAGCCACGCCTACTCTGTTATTTATGCAAATGATTAAGTTCACATTTAAGAATATTTTACTCTAGAAATTGCTGTCATGTCATTTCAATTCTATTTTTGTAAACAAATTTGATAGATATTGCAGTAATCATCTACAATGTAAATCAAGGTTTAATAAAACTGATTTTTTGGAAAATGGAATATTAAATTATGATGTCACTTTAACCTTAATGCTTGTCTATTAACCAGGCATATTATTGGCATGCAAGGTCCTGTTGTGATTATAGCTCTATTGCTTATTGTTTAACAGCTTTTTCTATTGTAAGAAAAAGCCTTTATTTGTTCCAAAAATAGAATAGATATTTTAAAATTTTACTTTCCATATCATTTTCTGTACATTGCTTTAATTGCTTGGATGTTTCAGTTCATGCTGCACTGACAGGTTGGAATTGGCAACACAATATCATTTTAGAAAGGAGCAGGAAAGTAGCCAATTAAATAGGCCTATACAAAATTGGTATTCTAAGTATATTTTTTTCTCACATGTCCTAGTATGATGTAAGATATAGGGATACAAAAAGGTTCCCACTAATCTAATTTTTATACGACACAAGGATAGGGCAGATCACAGCACCTAGAGATCCCACAAAGTAGGTGGATCCTCCAAGGGGTAACCTATACCCAAACAAAAATTGGCCATTATATTGAAGTTAGGCATTACCCCAACTTGTTATTTTCCTTACTCATTAGTTTAAGGCATACATGACAAAGCCACATGCGCTGCATGGTTTCTGGGGTACCTCTTAGTGAAATTGGTGTGACATACTGAAAAACTTTCATGAAACTAACACGGATTTGGGCCAACAAACCATTTCCTAATAAAAGAGATATATAGCTATTTAATTTTTGTTTTCCAAACGGAAATTAAATTAATATGTAAGGAAATAAGGACATGCAATATACAAATATAAAGTAACTTGAATTTCCATATAGCCACCCTTAACCTCTAATTGCAGTGTAAATACTAGATGATGTAGGTAAACCTGGGCAGTTTACTAGACTGGAATGTGTAATTACATGTAACAACTGGACTCATTTTACAATGGGAATCAAAAAGGGAAAATATTGTAATAGACATATTAGTCATGTAAAGCTAATAAATTACTAGTCTAAGTTCCAAACATTAGGCACTAACCAAGATTCAGTGAATTCATGGACACACCAACATTGATATATATATATATATGTAAACCATATATAGTATTGAAATAAACTTTTACTATGCAAATGAATATTCAATATCATATAGATCTCCTGACCAGAACAAACAAAGTTGTAGAAAAATAATACATTATGTTGGAAAATTGTTACATATAATTTATATCTTTTTCTGGCTTGTTCTTGTGTTTTTCCTTTTCTTTCTCTTTGAGAGAAGGAATGTATGTCATTTTATGACTTGATTGTTGTATGTTATAGTCATACGTACAAATCAATTTAAAAAAAGAATAAAAGAGATCCTGGGAATAAAATCAAAGAAAAAGGTAACTTTTCTGTTGAAAAAAATCAGTATGTTAAGCCACGCCTACTCTGTTATTTATGCAAATGATTAAGTTCACATTTAAGAATATTTTACTCTAGAAATTGCTGTCATGTCATTTCAATTCTATTTTTGTAAACAAATTTGATAGATATTGCAGTAATCATCTACAATGTAAATCAAGGTTTAATAAAACTGATTTTTTGGAAAATGGAATATTAAATTATGATGTCACTTTAACCTTAATGCTTGTCTATTAACCAGGCATATTATTGACATGCAAGGTTCTGTTGAGATTATAGCTCTATTGCTTATTGTTTAACAGCTTTTTCTATAGTAAGAAAAAGCCTTTATTTGTTCCAAAAATAGAATAGATATTTTACAATTTTACTTTCCATATCATTTTCTATACATTGCTTTAATTGCATGGATGTTTCGGTTCAAATAGTTGTCAACTAGATTTGGGCACCTCCGAAATTTTTGTTTCGTATGAATGCATTTGTACGGAAAAAAATTGGTTTTGTCAGAAGAGAAATCTGTCCATTTTTCCATTCATTTCCGATGGAAATTAATTCATTCATTAGGCGCGATTTAATTGAACCAGATGAATTTAACATAAAAATCAGTTCCCTCAATACCGAATAGCCTTAAATTAACAAAGTCAAACCATTAATTTCAAATTTCGTACAGTGATCACAACATGGCATTGAACAATGTTATATTTCCCTGATTTTACGCCACAAACTCCTGAAATAACTCCCAAACCGCCAAATGCCCAAACGCTATCAATAGCATGAAAATGTATTGGCACTATTAGTAAACTCCCGAACACTCACTATACGCATTCGTATGCATTGCTTTTTGCTTAGTCTCTTGGGCTCATGAATCATCATGCTGCACTGACAGGTTGGAATTTGCAACACAATATAATTTTAGAAAGGAGTAGGAAAGTAGCCAATTAAATAGGCCTATACAAAATTGCTATTCTAAGTATATTTTTTTTCTCACATGTCCTAGTATGATGTAAGATATATGGATACAAAAAGGTTCCCACTAATCAAATTTTTATACGACACAAGGATAGGGCAGATCACAGCACCTAGAGGTCCCACAAAGTAGGTGGATCCTCCAAGGGGTAACCTATACCCAAACAAAAATTGGTCATAATATTGAAGTTTGGCATTACCCCAACTTGTTATTTTCCTTACTCATTAGTTTAAGGCATACATGACAAAGCCACATGCGCTGCATGGTTTCTGGGGTACCTCTTAGTGAAATTGGTGTGACATACTGAAATACTTTCATGAAACTAACACGGATTTGGGCCAACAAACCATTTCCTAATAAAAGAGATATATAGCTATTTAATTTTTGTTTTCCAAACGGAAATTAAATTAATATGTAAGGAAATAAGCACATGCAATATACAAATATAAAGTAACTTGAATTTCCATAAAGCCACCCTTAACCTCTAATTGCAGTGTAAATACTAGATGATGTAGGTAAACCTGGGCAGTTTACTAGACTGGAATGTGTAATTACATGTAACAACTGGACTCATTTTACAATGGGAATCAAAAAGGGAAAATATTGTAATAGACATATTAGTCATGTAAAGCTAATAAATTACTAGTCTAAGTTCCAAACATTAGGCACTAACCAAGATTCAGTGAATTCATGGACACACCAACATTGATATATATATATATGTAAACCATATATAGTATTGAAATAAACTTTTACTATGCAAATGAATATTCACTATCATATAGATCTCCTGACCAGAACAAACAAAGTTGTAGAAAAATAATACATTATGTTGGAAAATTGTTACATATAATTTATATCTTTTTCTGGCTTGTTCTTGTGTTTTTCCTTTTCTTTCTCTTTGAGAGAAGGAATGTATGTCATTTTATGACTTGATTGTTGTATGTTATAGTTATACGTACAAATCAATTTAAAAAAAGAATAAAAGAGATCCTGGGAATAAAATCAAAGAAAAAGGTAACTTTTCTGTTGAAAAAAATCAGTATGTTAAGCCACGCCTACTCTGTTATTTATGCAAATTATTTAGTTCACATTTAAGAATATTTTACTCTAGAAATTGCTGTCATGTCATTTCAATTCTATTTTTGTAAAAAATTTTGATAGATATTGCAGTAATCATCTACAATGTAAATCAAGGTTTAATAAAACTGATTTTTTGGAAAATGGAATATTAAATTATGATGTCACTTTAACCTTAATGCTTGTCTATTAACCAGGCATATTATTGACATGCAAGGTCCTGTTGTGATTATAGCTCTATTGCTTATTGTTTAACAGCTTTTTCTATTGTAAGAAAAAGCATTTATTTGTTCCAAAAATAGAATAGATATTTTACAATTTTACTTTCCATATCATTTTCTGTACATTGCTTTAATTGCATGGATGTTTCGGTTCAAATAGTTGTCAACTAGATTTGGGCACCTCTGAAATTTTTGTTTCGTATGAATGCATTTGTACGGAAAAAAATTGGTTTTGTCAGAAGAGAAATCTGTCCATTTTTCCATTCATTTTCGATGGAAATTCATTCATTCATTAGGCGCGATTTAAATGAACCAGATGAATTTAACATAAAAATCAGTTCCCTCAATACCGAATAGCCTTAAATTAACAAAGTCAAACCATTAATTTCAAATTTCGTACATTGATCACAACATGGCATTGAACAATGTTCTATTTCCCTGATTTTACGCCACAAACTCCTGAAATAACTCCCAAACCGCCAAATGCCCAAACGCTATCAATAGCATGAAAATGTATTGGCACTATTAGTAAACTCCCGAACACTCACTATACGCATTCGTATACATTGCTTTTTGCTTAGTCTCTTGGGCTCATGAATCATCATGCTGCACTGACAGGTTGGAATTGGCAACACAATATCATTTTAAAAAGGAGCAGGAAAGTAGCCAATTAAATAGGCCTATACAAAATTGCTATTCGAAGTATATTTTTTTCTCACATGTCCTAGTATGATGTAAAATATATGGATACAAAAATGTTCCCACTAATCTAATTTTTACACGACACAAGGATAGGGCAGATCACAGCACCTAGAGGTCCCACAAAGTAGGTGGATCCTCCAATAGGTAACCTATACCCAAACAAAAATTGGTCATAATATTGAAGTTAGGCATTACCCCAACTTGTTATTTTCCTTACTCATTAGTTTAAGGCATACATGACAAAGCCACATGCGCTGCATGGTTTCTGGGGTACCTCTTAGTGAAATTGGTGTGACATACTGAAATACTTTCATGAAACTAACACGGATTTGGGCCAACAAACCATTTCCTAATAAAAGAGATATATAGCTATTTAATTTTTGTTTTCCAAACGGAAATTAAATTAATATGTAAGGAAATAGGCACATGCAATATACAAATATAAAGTAACTTGAATTTCCATATAGCCACCCTTAACCTCTAATTGCAGTGTAAATACTAGATGATGTAGGTAAACCTGGGCAGTTTACTAGACTGGAATGTGTAATTACATGTAACAACTGGACTCATTTTACAATGGGAATCAAAAAGGGAAAATATTGTAATAGACATATTAGTCATGTAAAGCTAATAAATTACTAGTCTAAGTTCCAAACATTAGGCACTAACCAAGATTCAGTGAATTCATGGACACACCAACATTGATATATATATATGTAAACCATATATAGTATTGAAATAAACTTTTACTATGCAAATGAATATTCAATATCATATAGATCTCCTGACCAGAACAAACAAAGTTGTAGAAAAATAATACATTATGTTGGAAAATTGTTACATATAATTTATATCTTTTTCTGGCTTGTTCTTGTGTTTTTCCTTTTCTTTCTCTTTGAGAGAAGGAATGTATGTCATTTTATGACTTGATTGTTGTATGTTAAAGTTATACGTACAAATCAATTTAAAAAAAGAATAAAAGAGATCCTGGGAATAAAATCAAAGAAAAAGGTAACTTTTCTGTTGAAAAAAATCAGTATGTTAAGCCACGCCTACTCTGTTATTTATGCAAATGATTAAGTTCACATTTAAGAATATTTTACTCTAGAAATTGCTGTCATGTCATTTCAATTCTATTTTTGTAAACAAATTTGATAGATATTGCAGTAATCATCTACAATGTAAATCAAGGTTTAATAAAACTGATTTTTTGGAAAATGGAATATTAAATTATGATGTCACTTTAACCTTAATGCTTGTCTATTAACCAGGCATATTATTGACATGCAAGGTTCTGTTGTGATTATAGCTCTATTGCTTATTGTTTAACAGCTTTTTCTATAGTAAGAAAAAGCCTTTATTTGTTCCAAAAATAGAATAGATATTTTACAATTTTACTTTCCATATCATTTTCTGTACATTGCTTTAATTGCATGGATGTTTTTGTTCAAATAGTTGTCAACTAGATTTGGGCACCTCCGAAATTTTTGTTTCGTATGAATGCATTTGTACGGAAAAAATTGGTTTTGTCAGAAGAGAAATCTGTCCATTTTTACATTCATTTTCGATGGAAATTCATTCATTCATTAGGCGCGATTTAATTGAACCAGATGAATTTAACTTAAAAATCAGTTCCCTCAATACCGAATAGCCTTAAATTAACAAAGTCAAACCATTAATTTCAAATTTCGTACATTGATCACAACATGGCATTGACTAATGTTCTATTTCCCTGATTTTACGCCACAAACTCCTGAAATAACTCCCAAACCGCCAAATGCCCAAACGCTATCAATAGCATGAAAATGTATTGGCACTATTAGTAAACTCCCGAACACTCACTATACGCATTCGTATGCATTGCTTTTTGCTTAGTCTCTCATGAATCATCATGCTGCACTGACAGGTTGGAATTGGCAACACAATATCATTTTAGAAAGGAGCAGGAAAGTAGCCAATTAAATAGGCCTATACAAAATTGGTATTCTAAGTATATTTTTTTTCTCACATGTCCTAGTATGATGTAAGATATAGGGATACAAAAAGGTTCCCACTAATCTAATTTTTATACGACACAAGGATAGGGCAGATCACAGCACCTAGAGATCCCACAAAGTAGGTGGATCCTCCAAGGGGTAACCTATACCCAAACAAAAATTGGCCATTATATTGAAGTTAGGCATTACACCAACTTGTTATTTTCTTTACTCATTAGTTTAAGGCATACATGACAAAGCCACATGCGCTGCATGGTTTCTGGGGTACCTCTTAGTGAAATTGGTGTGACATACTGAAAAACTTTCATGAAACTAACACGGATTTGGGCCAACAAACCATTTCCTAATAAAAGAGATATATAGCTATTTAATTTTTGTTTTCCAAACGGAAATTAAATTAATATGTAAGGAAATAAGGACATGCAATATACAAATATAAAGTAACTTGAATTTCCATATAGCCACCCTTAACCTCTAATTGCAGTGTAAATACTAGATGATGTAGGTAAACCTGGGCAGTTTACTAGACTGGAATGTGTAATTACATGTAACAACTGGACTCATTTTACAATGGGAATCAAAAAGGGAAAATATTGTAATAGACATATTAGTCATGTAAAGCTAATAAATTACTAGTCTAAGTTCCAAACATTAGGCACTAACCAAGATTCAGTGAATTCATGGACACACCAACATTGATATATATATATATATATGTAAACCATATATAGTATTGAAATAAACTTTTACTATGCAAATGAATATTCAATATCATATAGATCTCCTGACCAGAACAAACAAAGTTGTAGAAAAATAATACATTATGTTGGAAAATTGTTACATATAATTTATATCTTTTTCTGGCTTGTTCTTGTGTTTTTCCTTTTCTTTCTCTTTGAGAGAAGGAATGTATGTCATTTTATGACTTGATTGTTGTATGTTATAGTCATACGTACAAATCAATTTAAAAAAAGAATAAAAGAGATCCTGGGAATAAAATCAAAGAAAAAGGTAACTTTTCTGTTGAAAAAAATCAGTATGTTAAGCCACGCCTACTCTGTTATTTATGCAAATGATTAAGTTCACATTTAAGAATATTTTACTCTAGAAATTGCTGTCATGTCATTTCAATTCTATTTTTGTAAACAAATTTGATAGATATTGCAGTAATCATCTACAATGTAAATCAAGGTTTAATAAAACTGATTTTTTGGAAAATGGAATATTAAATTATGATGTCACTTTAACCTTAATGCTTGTCTATTAACCAGGCATATTATTGACATGCAAGGTTCTGTTGTGATTATAGCTCTATTGCTTATTGTTTAACAGCTTTTTCTATAGTAAGAAAAAGCCTTTATTTGTTCCAAAAATAGAATAGATATTTTACAATTTTACTTTCCATATCATTTTCTGTACATTGCTTTAATTGCATGGATGTTTTTGTTCAAATAGTTGTCAACTAGATTTGGGCACCTCCGAAATTTTTGTTTCGTATGAATGCATTTGTACGGAAAAAATTGGTTTTGTCAGAAGAGAAATCTGTCCATTTTTACATTCATTTTCGATGGAAATTCATTCATTCATTAGGCGCGATTTAATTGAACCAGATGAATTTAACTTAAAAATCAGTTCCCTCAATACCGAATAGCCTTAAATTAACAAAGTCAAACCATTAATTTCAAATTTCGTACATTGATCACAACATGGCATTGACTAATGTTCTATTTCCCTGATTTTACGCCACAAACTCCTGAAATAACTCCCAAACCGCCAAATGCCCAAACGCTATCAATAGCATGAAAATGTATTGGCACTATTAGTAAACTCCCGAACACTCACTATACGCATTCGTATGCATTGCTTTTTGCTTAGTCTCTCATGAATCATCATGCTGCACTGACAGGTTGGAATTGGCAACACAATATCATTTTAGAAAGGAGCAGGAAAGTAGCCAATTAAATAGGCCTATACAAAATTGGTATTCTAAGTATATTTTTTTTCTCACATGTCCTAGTATGATGTAAGATATAGGGATACAAAAAGGTTCCCACTAATCTAATTTTTATACGACACAAGGATAGGGCAGATCACAGCACCTAGAGATCCCACAAAGTAGGTGGATCCTCCAAGGGGTAACCTATACCCAGACAAAAATTGGCCATTATATTGAAGTTAGGCATTACACCAACTTGTTATTTTCTTTACTCATTAGTTTAAGGCATACATGACAAAGCCACATGCGCTGCATGGTTTCTGGGGTACCTCTTAGTGAAATTGGTGTGACATACTGAAAAACTTTCATGAAACTAACACGGATTTGGGCCAACAAACCATTTCCTAATAAAAGAGATATATAGCTATTTAATTTTTGTTTTCCAAACGGAAATTAAATTAATATGTAAGGAAATAAGGACATGCAATATACAAATATAAAGTAACTTGAATTTCCATATAGCCACCCTTAACCTCTAATTGCAGTGTAAATACTAGATGATGTAGGTAAACCTGGGCAGTTTACTAGACTGGAATGTGTAATTACATGTAACAACTGGACTCATTTTACAATGGGAATCAAAAAGGGAAAATATTGTAATAGACATATTAGTCATGTAAAGCTAATAAATTACTAGTCTAAGTTCCAAACATTAGGCACTAACCAAGATTCAGTGAATTCATGGACACACCAACATTGATATATATATATATATGTAAACCATATATAGTATTGAAATAAACTTTTACTATGCAAATGAATATTCAATATCATATAGATCTCCTGACCAGAACAAACAAAGTTGTAGAAAAATAATACATTATGTTGGAAAATTGTTACATATAATTTATATCTTTTTCTGGCTTGTTCTTGTGTTTTTCCTTTTCTTTCTCTTTGAGAGAAGGAATGTATGTCATTTTATGACTTGATTGTTGTATGTTATAGTCATACGTACAAATCAATTTAAAAAAAGAATAAAAGAGATCCTGGGAATAAAATCAAAGAAAAAGGTAACTTTTCTGTTGAAAAAAATCAGTATGTTAAGCCACGCCTACTCTGTTATTTATGCAAATGATTAAGTTCACATTTAAGAATATTTTACTCTAGAAATTGCTGTCATGTCATTTCAATTCTATTTTTGTAAACAAATTTGATAGATATTGCAGTAATCATCTACAATGTAAATCAAGGTTTAATAAAACTGATTTTTTGGAAAATGGAATATTAAATTATGATGTCACTTTAACCTTGATGCTTGTCTATTAACCAGGCATATTATTGACATGCAAGGTTCTGTTGAGATTATAGCTCTATTGCTTATTGTTTAACAGCTTTTTCTATAGTAAGAAAAAGCCTTTATTTGTTCCAAAAATAGAATAGATATTTTACAATTTTACTTTCCATATCATTTTCTATACATTGCTTTAATTGCATGGATGTTTCGGTTCAAATAGTTGTCAACTAGATTTGGGCACCTCCGAAATTTTTGTTTCGTATGAATGCATTTGTACGGAATAAAATTGGTTTTGTCAGAAGAGAAATCTGTCCATTTTTCCATTCATTTCCGATGGAAATTAATTCATTCATTAGGCGCGATTTAATTGAACCAGATGAATTTAACATAAAAATCAGTTCCCTCAATACCGAATAGCCTTAAATTAACAAAGTCAAACCATTAATTTCAAATTTCGTACAGTGATCACAACATGGCATTGAACAATGTTCTATTTCCCTGATTTTACGCCACAAACTCCTGAAATAACTCCCAAACCGCCAAATGCCCAAACGCTATCAATAGCATGAAAATGTATTGGCACTATTAGTAAACTCCCGAACACTCACTATACGCATTCGTATGCATTGCTTTTTGCTTAGTCTCTTGGGCTCATGAATCATCATGCTGCACTGACAGGTTGGAATTGGCAACACAATATCATTTTAGAAAGGAGCAGGAAAGTAGCCAATTAAATAGGCCTATACAAAATTGGTATTCTAAGTATATATTTTTTCTCACATGTCCTAATATGATGTAAGATATATGGATACAAAAAGGTTCCCACTAATCTAATTTTTATACGACACAAGGATAGGGCAGATCACAGCACCTAGAGATCCCACAAAGTAGGTGGATCCTCCAAGGGGTAACCTATAACCAAACTAAAATTGGTCATAATATTGAAGTTAGGCATTACCCCAACTTGTTATTTTCCTTACTCATTAGTTTAAGGCATACATGACAAAGCCACATGCGCTGCATGGTTTCTGGGGTACCTCTTAGTGAAATTGGTGTGACATACTGAAAAACTTTCATGAAACTAACACGGATTTGGGCCAACAAACCATTTCCTAATAAAAGAGATATATAGCTATTTAATTTTTGTTTTCCAAACGGAAATTAAATTAATATGTAAGGAAATAAGCACATGCAATATACAAATATAAAGTAACTTGAATTTCCATATAGACACCCTTAACCTCTAATTGCAGTGTAAATACTAGATGATGTAGGTAAACCTGGGCAGTTTACTAGACTGGAATGTGTAATTACATGTAACAACTGGACTCATTTTACAATGGGAATCAAAAAGGGAAAATATTGTAATAGACATATTAGTCATGTAAAGCTAATAAATTACTAGTCTAAGTTCCAAACATTAGGCACTAACCAAGATTCAGTGAATTCATGGACACACCAACATTGATATATATATATGTAAACCATATATAGTATTGAAATAAACTTTTACTATGCAAATGAATATTCACTATCATATAGATCTCCTGACCAGAACAAACAAAGTTGTAGAAAAATAATACATTATGTTGGAAAATTGTTACATATAATTTATATCTTTTTCTGGCTTGTTCTTGTGTTTTTCCTTTTCTTTCTCTTTGAGAGAAGGAATGTATGTCATTTTATGACTTGATTGTTGTATGTTATAGTTATACGTACAAATCAATTTAAAAAAAGAATAAAAGAGATCCTGGGAATAAAATCAAAGAAAAAGGTAACTTTTCTGTTGAAAAAAAATCAGTATGTTAAGCCACGCCTACTCTGTTATTTATGCAAATGATTAAGTTCACATTTAAGAATATTTTACTCTAGAAATTGCTGTCATGTCATTTCAATTCTATTTTTGTAAAAAAATTTCATAAATATTGCAGTAATCATCTAACATGTAAATCAAGGTTTAATAAAACTGATTTTTTGGAAAATGGAATATTAAATTATGATGTCACTTTAACCTTAATGCTTGTCTATTAACCAGGCATATTATGGACATGCAAGCTCCTGTTGTGATTATAGCTCTATTGCTTATTGTTTAACCCCTTCAGGACCGGACTGTTTTTGCGATGTTTGTACGTTAAGGACCAGAGCTATTTTAACACTTTTGTGGTGTTTGTGTTTAGCTGTAATTTTCCGCTCTCTCATTTACTGTTCCCATACAAGTTATATATTGTTTTTTTCAGGACAAGAAGGGCTTTCTTTACATACCATTATTTGTATCATTTCATATCATTTACTTGAAAAAAATAGTAAAATATGGTGAAAAAAAACCAAAAAAACGTGTTTTTTGACTTCTACTTAAAAAATATTTTACTGATCTACAAAATCGAATGAAACAAACTTCTAAATAGATTAAACATTTTGTCCTTAGTTTAAAAACACCCAATGTTTACGTGTTTTTTTGCTTTTATTTGCAAGTTATAGGGCTATAAGTACAAGTAGGAACTTGCGGTTTCAAAATTTACATTTTTCAAATGTATCAATAGTGACATTGTAACACTGTTATGTCATAAATCTCCAAAAAACACCCCACATGTATATATTTTTCTTAAACTAGATAACCCAGGGTATTCATCTAAGAATATTTTGATACTTTCTATGCAGCCATTTTACCATAAACCTTTGTCAAACTTTGCATAGGTAGTTTATTTTTTTTATTTTTTTCACATAAATTGCAATTCAGGTATAAATTCACAGATTTTGTTAGGTGTCACTACCAAACAACACCCCAATATGTGTTCAGCAACATCTCCCGAGTACAGGGATACCCCCCATGTATAGGTGTATTGGGTTGCTTGGGGGCTAAAAGGCCACATTTTGCAGGTGCGCTTATCAGTTTCCCAGCTCGGAATTTTGACATGTAGTCAACCTGCATGCATGTCCTATTTGGGACATTTTTGAAGCCGGCCAATGTATTTTACCCCCATCAAACCATATATTTTTGAAAAGTAGACACCCTAGGGTATTTCACATGGTGGGATTTTTACACTTTCCATGCACTAATTCTACCACCAGGCTTTGTCAAACATTGAGTTAGTAATTTTTTTTCTGTTTTTTTCACACACATTGTACTTTAGGCATGAATTAACAGATCCTGTTATGTGTCACTGCCAAACAACACCCCAATATGTGTTTAGCAATATCTCCCGAGTACAGGGATACCCCCCATGTATAGGTGTTTTGGGTTGTTTGGGGGCTAAAAGGCCACATTTTGCAGGTGCGCATATCAGTTTCCCAGCTTGGAATTTTGACATGTAGTCAACCTGCATGCATGTCCTATTTGGGACATTTTTGAAGCCGGCCAATGTATTTTACCCCCATCAAACCATATATTTTTGAAAAGTAGACACCCTAGGGTATTTCACATGGTGGAATTTTTACACTTTCCATGCACTAATTCTACCACCAGGCTTTGTCAAACATTGAGTTAGTAATTTTCTTTCTGTTTTTTTCACACACATTGTACTTTAGGCATGAATTAACAGATCCTGTTATGTGTCACTGCCAAACAACACCCCAATATGTGTTTAGCAATATCTCCCGAGTACAGGGATACCCCCCATGTATAGGTGTTTTGGGTTGTTTGGGGGCTAAAAGGCCACATTTTGCAGGTGCGCATATCAGTTTCCCAGCTTGGAATTTTGACATGTAGTCAACCTGCATGCATGTCCTATTTGGGACATTTTTGAAGCCGGCCAATGTATTTTACCCCCATCAAACCATATATTTTTGAAAAGTAGACACCCTAGGGTATTTCACATGGTGGAATTTTTACACTTTCCATGCACTAATTCTACCACCAGGCTTTGTCAAACATTGAGTTAGTAATTTTCTTTCTGTTTTTTTCACACACATTGTACTTTAGGCATGAATTAACAGATCCTGTTATGTGTCACTGCCAAACAACACCCCAATATGTGTTCAGTAACATCTCCCGAGTACAGGGATACCCCCCATGTATAGGTGTTTTGGGTTGTTTGGGGGCTAAAAGGCCACATTTTGCAGGTGCGCATATCAGTTTCCCAGCTCGGAATTTTGACATGTAGTCAACCTGCATGCATGTCCTATTTGGGACATTTTTGAAGCCGGCCAATGTATTTTACCCCCATCAAACCATATATTTTTGAAAAGTAGACACCCTAGGGTATTTCACATGGTGGAATTTTTACACTTTCCATGCACTAATTCTACCACCAGGCTTTGTCAAACATTGAGTTAGTAATTTTCTTTCTGTTTTTTTCACACACATTGTACTTTAGGCATGAATTAACAGATCCTGTTATGTGTCACTGCCAAACAACACCCCAATATGTGTTCAGCAACATCTCCCGAGTACAGGGATACCCCCCATGTATAGGTGTTTTGGGTTGTTTGGGGGCTAAAAGGCCACATTTTGCAGGTGCGCATATCAGTTTCCCAGCTCGGAATTTTGACATGTAGTCAACCTGCATGCATGTCCTATTTGGGACATTTTTGAAGCCGGCCAATGTATTTTACCCCCATCAAACCATATATTTTTGAAAAGTAGACACCCTAGGGTATTTCACATGGTGGAATTTTTACACTTTCCATGCACTAATTCTACCACCAGGCTTTGTCAAACATTGAGTTAGTAAATTTTTTTCAGTTTTTTTCACACACCTTGTACTTTAGGCATGAATTATCAGATCCTGTTATGTGTCACTGCCAAACAACACCCCAATATGTGTTCAGCAAGATCTCCTGAATACAGTGATACCACCCATGCATAGGCTTGTCGGGTTCTTTGGGGGCTAAAAGACCACGTTTGGCAGGTGCGCTTATCAGTTTCCCAACTTGGAATTTTGACATGTAATCAACCTGCGCCCATGTCCCATTTGAGCCAATGTTTTTTACCCCCATCAAACCATATATTTTTGAAAAGTAGACAACCCAGGGCATTTTAAATTGTGGTATTTTAACACTTTTCATGCACTGAATTCTACCACCAGCCTTTGTCAAACTTTTGGATAGTAATCTTTTTTTGTTTCTTTGTCACACACATTGTACTTTAGGCATGAATTAACAGATCCTGTTATGTGTCACTGCCAAACACTGCCCAATATGTTCAGCAACATCTCTTGAGTACAGTGATACCCCCCATGTATATGGTTGCCGGGTTGTTTGGGGGCCAAAAGGCAACAATCAGAACTTGTACATGTCAGTTTTTCAACTTGATATATAGGTATGCTTGGTCTATCTTCAGTTTGACATATTTTTGTACCCCCCAGTTAATGTTACCATCATGCCAATATGTATAGTATATATTTTTATAAAGTAGACATCAAATGTTATAGAGGATGGGGTGTTTTGACTTCTTTCCCCCAACCATTTTGCCCCCCAAAGAAAGTGTAGTGGTATTTTCTTTATTCTGGTTTTTATGCACACGTCATCTGGTTTTGGACAGCTGGTTATGTGTTACTGCCAGAAAACTTGTTAGGCCAAATGTGCAGGTAGCAAATGTACATTTAGCAGCAATCTTTAAACTGACTCCTGCAAATAGAATCTAAATGGAGATTTGGGGGAAGGAAACTGACTAACAAAAAAATGGCTGCTTTCCAAAGAAACAGAAAATAAAATAAAAATTCAGGAACACTTCTTACAACTGTTCTGTGTGGTACAGCTTGAAACATGTTCCTACACAGAGTCCTGGTTTCGAAGGACAATCAGGACAGTGAAAAGGGGTGTCTGTCCTTTTCCCGTTTTTAAAACAGACCCGGCAACGTTTCTGGGGGGTTTTTTTTCTAGCAGTTGGCGGTAACTTAAAAATAAAATGTCTGGACTCAGCTTGCACCGTTGTTGGAACTTGTCCATCTCCATAAATTGTTAAAGAAATTATTTTCAATTGAAATTGGAGAAAGGTGATTTTCCCTGGATTATTTTTTTTAAAAAGTAAAAATGAGTTGTGGGTTGCTATTTGCATCAGATATATAGCCACCTTTTTATACCATGCTTTGGTTTTTCATAAAATAAGATACGGCTGCATCAGCTGATCAGCCAAATCAACACCACCCATGTACTTATTATACGCCCTGATGCAAACCGGTTTGGACTCTACTCTGCCCCGGACAGAGACGTCGGACATGCGTTCGTCATGGATGGTGGTGAGCATGTGGACATCCTTCCTGTCCCTAAATTTTAGTGCAAGCACCTCAGCTTTCCGAAGTGCTTTACATTCGCCTTTTTTTAATTTTGCATCTATGAGAGATCGTGGAAAGTCTTTGGAATTTTTTCTGGCAGTGCCGCAGGCCAGTGTCTGTAAAGCATAAAGTGTTTTAAATAGACGGACACTACTATAAAAATTATCCACATAAAGGTGGTAACCTTTATTAAACAAGGGGTTTAGTAGGTCCCATACAAGTTTCCCACTTGTCCCCAGGGAGTCAGGACAGTCAGGAGGGTCCAGTTGACCATCTTTCCCCTCATATACACGAAAGGCAAATGTGTATCCGCTTTCGCTCTCACACAGTTTGTACAGTTTAATGCCATACCTAGAGCGCTTTGAGGGGATGTATTGTCTGAACCCTAATCTCCCTTTGTATTTCATTAGAGATTCATCTATGGATAAATTTTGTTGGGGGGTATAAACATCCGAAAATTTGTCCTGAAAATGGTCTAGCAGTGGGCGTATTTTATAAAGCCTATCGTATTGGGGGTGATCTCTAGGGTGACAGAGGGTATTGTCACTGAAATTTAAAAATCTCAGCAGTAACTTGTATCTGGCTCTAGGCATGGTTTGGGAGAATACTGGACTCGACATTATTGGGTTGGTGCTCCAGTATGAGCGAATCGATGGCTTTTTTATAATCCCCATGAGCATTGTAAGAGCCCAGAACTTTTTAAGCTCTGGGACATCTGTGGGATGCCAGTCATGCTCCCTGGCTGTATAGCTACCTGGATTGTTGTCAATAAATTGGGTAGCATACAAGTTAGTCTGGGAAGCAATCTCCTCCCAGATGGTATCCCCTAAAAATAGTTCTACATACTGCATTGGGGAGAAGCCATCCACATTAACATTAATGCCTGCGTTGGCACTAAAAGGGGGGACGTTGGGCTCGGCTAACTGTGGAGGTACCCAGTCCTCCTCCACATTTGGCATAGCAGAGGAAGCACAGCTTCTTTCTTCAGCCGGCTCACACACAGATGACATGTCGTCTTGACTAGACATGTCAGAAAACTGACCTGGGTCAAAATCTGACGCAGTGTCAGTGGCGTCAGAGTCTGACGCCAAGAAGGCATATGCCTCCTGCAAGTTATACATACGCTGCATGTTTTACACACGACTAAAACAAATTACAAACACACAAAAAAAATTTATACTTTTTTTTTTTTTTTTTTACTAAAACAGACTAAACAGCAATCCCTAAACTAACTCCTGTCACAAAAATCTAATGGAGATTTGGGGGAAGGAAACTGACTGACTACGACAGACTACGACAGACTAAGACAGACTACGACAGACTAAGACGGACTAAGACAGACTAAGACAGACTAAGACAGACTAAGACAAATATTTTTAAAACAAATTTAACCCTTTAAGGGCAAAAAAAAAGACAGACAGTACAAATGCACTGCTGAAACAGATCTGGCAGGGAAGGGGTTAAAATGGATTTTTAATTCACTGCTGATACTTTTTACAACTCTCTGGAACACTCTGCTGCAACAAACTATCACGATCTCTGTCTCTCTCGCCTCACAAAACGCTACAGAGGAGAGAGGGGCAGAGATCACTGTCAAAGTGAGTGTTTGTAACACCCACTTTGACAGCAGCCAATTGTGAGCGATCGCGGATCGCTCACACACCGTAATTGGCTGTTACTATCTGCCTGGGATGTCTGGCAGATAGTAACATCATTGTACTGGCAAGAGCGATCTTTGATCGCTTCCTGCAGCCCGTTTTCCGCTATGACGGTTCAGGACCGTCAGCGGTCCAAACGCACGTTTTACCGCTGACGGTCCTGAACCGTCCGCGGTCCTGAAAGGGTTAACAGCTATTTCTATAGTAAGAAAAAGCCTTTATTTGTTCCAAAAATAGAAGAGATATTTTAAAATTTTACTTTCCATATCATTTTCTGTACATTGCTTTAATTGCTTGGATGTTTCACTTCACATAGTTGTCAACTAGATTTGGGGACCTCCGAAATTTTTGTTTCGTATGAATGCATTTGTACGGAAAAAAATTGGTTTTGTCAGAAGAGAAATCTGTCCATTTTTCCATTCATTTTCGATGGAAATTCATTCATTCATTAGGCGCGATTTAATTGAACCAGATGAATTTAACATAAAAATCAGTTCCCTCAATACCGAATAGCCTTAAATTAACAAAGTCAAACCATTAATTTCAAATTTCGTACATTGATCACAACATGGCATTGAACAATGTTCTATTTCCCTGATTTTACGCCACAAACTCCTGAAATAACTCCCAAACCGCCAAATGCCCAAACGCTATCAATAGCATGAAAATGTATTGGCACTATTAGTACACTCCCTAACACTCACTATACGCATTCGTATGCATTGCTTTTTGCTTAGTCTCTTGGGCTCATGAATCATCATGCTGCACTGACAGGTTGGAATTGGCAACACAATATAATTTTAGAAAGGAGAAGGAAAGTAGCCAATTAAATAGGCCTATACAAAATTGCTATTCTAAGTATATATTTTTTCTCACATGTCCTAGTATGATGTAAGATATATGGATACAAAAAGGTTCCCACTAATCTAATTTTTATACGACACAAGGATAGGGCAGATCACAGCACCTAAAGGTCCCACAAAGTAGGTGGATCCTCCAAGGGGTAACCTATACCCAAACAAAAATTGGTCATAATATTGAAGTTAGGCATTACCCCAACTTGTTATTTTCCTTACTCATTAGTTTAAGGCATACATGACAAAGCCACATGCGCTGCATGGTTTCTGGGGTACCTCTTAGTGAAATTGGTGTGACATACTGAAAAACTTTCATGAAACTAACACGGATTTGGGCCAACAAACCATTTCCTAATAAAAGAGATATATAGCTATTTAATTTTTGTTTTCCAAACGGAAATTAAATTACTATGTAAGGAAATAGGCACATGCAATATACAAATATAAAGTAACTTGAATTTCCATATAGCCACCCTTAACCTCTAATTGCAGTGTAAATACTAGATGATGTAGGTAAACCTGGGCAGTTTACTAGACTGGAATGTGTAATTACATGTAACAACTGGACTCATTTTACAATGGGAATCAAAATGGGAAAATATAATAATAGACATATTAGTCATGTAAAGCTAATAAATTACTAGTCTAAGTTCCAAACATTAGGCACTAACCAAGATTCAGTGAATTCATGGACACACCAACATTGATATATATATATATTTAAACCATATATAGTATTGAAATAAACTTTTACTATGCAAATGAATATTCAATATCATATAGATCTCCTGACCAGAACAAACAAAGTTGTAGAAAAATAATACATTATGTTGGAAAATTGTTACATATAATTTATATCTTTTTCTGGCTTGTTCTTGTGTTTTTCCTTTTCTTTCTCTTTGAGAGAAGGAATGTATGTCATTTTATGACTTGATTGTTGTATGTTATAGTTATACGTACAAATCAATTTAAAAAAAGATTAAAAGAGATCCAGGGAATAAAATCAAAGAAAAAGGTAACTTTTCTGTTGAAAAAAATCAGTATGTTAAGCCACGCCTACTCTGTTATTTATGCAAATGATTAAGTTCACATTTAAGAATATTTTACTCTAGAAATTGCTGTCATGTCATTTCAATTCTATTTTTAAAAAAAAATTTGATAGATATTGCAGTAATCATCTACAATGTAAATCAAGGTTTAATAAAACTGATTTTTTGGAAAATGGAATATTAAATTATGATGTCACTTTAACCTTGATGCTTGTCTATTAACCAGGCATATTATTGACATGCAAGGTTCGGTTGTGATTATAGCTCTATTGCTTATTGTTTAACAGCTTTTTCTATAGTAAGAAAAAGCCTTTATTTGTTCCAAAAATAGAATAGATATTTTACACTTTTACTTTCCATATCATTTTCTGTACATTGCTTTAATTGGATGGATGTTTCGGTTCAAATAGTTGTCAACTAGATTTGGGCACCTCCGAAATTTTTGTTTCGTATGAATGCATTTGTACGGAAAAAAATTGGTTTTGTCAGAAGAGAAATCTGTCCATTTTTCCATTCATTTTCGATGGAAATTCATTCATTCATTAGGCGCGATTTAATTGAACCAGATGAATTTAACATAAAAATCAGTTCCCTCAATACCGAATAGCCTTAAATTAACAAAGTCAAACCATTAATTTCAAATTTCGTACATTGATCACAACATGGCATTGAACAATGTTATATTTCCCTGATTTTACGCCACAAACTCCTGAAATAACTCCCAAACCGCCAAATGCCCAAATGCTATCAATAGCATGAAAATGTATTGGCACTATTAGTAAACTCCCGAACACTCACTATACGCATTCGTATGCATTGCTTTTTGCTTAGTCTCTTGGGCTCATGAATCATCATGCTGCACTGACAGGTTGGAATTGGCAACACAATATCATTTTAGAAAGGAGTAGGAAAGTAGCCAATTAAATAGGCCTATACAAAATTGCTATTCTAAGTATATTTTTTTTCTCACATGTCCTAGTATGATGTAAGATATATGGATGCAAAAAGGTTCCCACTAATCAAATTTTTATACGACACAAGGATAGGGCAGATCACAGCACCTAGAGGTCCCACAAAGTAGGTGGATCCTCCAAGGGGTAACCGATACCCAAACAAAAATTGGTCATAATATTGAAGTTAGGCATTACCCCAACTTGTTATTTTCCTTACTCATTAGTTTAAGGCATACATGACAAAGCCACATGCGCTGCATGGTTTCTGGGGTACCTCTTAGTGAAATTGGTGTGACATACTGAAATACTTTCATGAAACTAACACGGATTTGGGCCAACAAACCATTTCCTAATAAAAGAGATATATAGCTATTTAATTTTTGTTTTCCAAACGGAAATTAAATTAATATGTAAGGAAATAAGCACATGCAATATACAAATATAAAGTAACTTGCATTTCCATATAGCCACCCTTAACCTCGAATTGCAGTGTAAATACTAGATGATGTAGGTAAACCTGGGCAGTTTACTAGACTGGAATGTGTAATTACATGTAACAACTGGACTCATTTTACAATGGGAATCAAAAAGGGAAAATATTGTAAGACACATATTAGTCATGTAAAGCTAATAAATTACTAGTCTAAGTTCCAAACATTAGGCACTAACCAAGATTCAGTGAATTCATGGACACACCAACATTGATATATATATATATGTAAACCATATATAGTATTGAAATAAACTTTTACTATGCAAATGAATATTCAATATCATATAGATCTCCTGACCAGAACAAACAAAGTTGTAGAAAAATAATACATTATGTTGGAAAATTGTTACATATAATTTATATCTTTTTCTGGCTTGTTCTTGTGTTTTTCCTTTTCTTTCTCTTTGAGAGAAGGAATGTATGTCATTTTATGACTTGATTGTTGTATGTTATAGTTATACGTACAAATCAATTTAAAAAAAGATTAAAAGAGATCCAGGGAATAAAATCAAAGAAAAAGGTAACTTTTCTGTTGAAAAAAATCAGTATGTTAAGCCACGCCTACTCTGTTATTTATGCAAATGATTAAGTTCACATTTAAGAATATTTTACTCTAGAAATTGCTGCCATGTCATTTCAATTCTATTTTTAAAAAAAAATTTGATAGATATTGCAGTAATCATCTACAATGTAAATCAAGGTTTAATAAAACTGATTTTTTGGAAAATGGAATATTAAATTATGATGTCACTTTAACCTTGATGCTTGTCTATTAACCAGGCATATTATTGACATGCAAGGTTCTGTTGTGATTATAGCTCTATTGCTTATTGTTTAACAGCTTTTTCTATAGTAAGAAAAAGCCTTTATTTGTTCCAAAAATAGAATAGATATTTTACAATTTTACTTTCCATATCATTTTCTGTACATTGCTTTAATTGCTTGGATGTTTCAGTTCACATAGTTGTCAACTAGATTTGGGCACCTCCGAAATTTTTGTTTCGTATGAATGCATTTGTACGGAAAAAAATTGGTTTTGTCAGAAGAGAAATCTGTCCATTTTTCCATTCATTTTCGATGGAAATTCATTCATTAGGCGCGATTTAATTGAACCAGATGAATATAACATAAAAATCAGTAACCTCAATACCGAATAGCCTTAAATTAACAAAGTCAAACCATTAATTTCAAATTTCGTACATTGATCACAACATGGCATTGAACAATGTTCTATTTCCCTGATTTTACGCCACAAACTCCTGAAATAACTCCCAAACCGCCAAATGCCCAAACGCTATCAATCGCATGAAAATGTATTGGCACTATTAGTAAACTCCCGAACACTCACTACACGCATTCGTATGCATTGCTTTTTGCTTAGTCTCTTGGGCTCATGAATCATCATGCTGCACTGACAGGTTGGAATTGGCAACACAATATCATTTTAGAAAGGAGTAGGAAAGTAGCCAATTAAATAGGCCTATACAAAATTGCTATTCTAAGTATATTTTTTTTTCTCACATGTCCTAGTATGATGTAAAATATATGGATACAAAAAGGTTCCCACTAATCTAATTTTTACACGACACAAGGATAGGGCAGATCACAGCACCTAAAGGTCCCACAAAGTAGGTGGATCCTCCAAGGGGTAACCTATACCCAAACAAAAATTGGTCATAATATTGAAGTTAGGCATTACCCCAACTTGTTATTTTCCTTACTCATTAGTTTAAGGCATACATGACAAAGCCACATGCGCTGCATGGTTTCTGGGGTACCTCTTAGTGAAATTGGTGTGACATACTGAAATACTTTCATGAAACTAACACGGATTTGGGCCAACAAACCATTTCCTAATAAAAGAGATATATAGCTATTTAATTTTTGTTTTCCAAACGGAAATTAAATTAATATGTAAGGAAATAGGCACATGCAATATACAAATATAAAGTAACTTGAATTTCCATATAGCCACCCTTAACCTCCAATTGCAGTGTAAATACTAGATGATGTAGGTAAACCTGGGCAGTTTACTAGACTGGAATGTGTAATTACATGTAACAACTGGACTCATTTTACAATGGGAATCAAAAAGGGAAAATATTGTAATAGACATACTAGTCATGTAAAGCTAATAAATTACTAGTCTAAGTTCCAAACATTAGGCACTAACCAAGATTCAGTGAATTCATGGACACACCAACATTGATATATATATGTAAACCATATATAGTATTGAAATAAACTTTTACTATGCAAATGAATATTCAATATCATATAGATCTCCTGACCAGAACAAACAAAGTTGTAGAAAAATAATACATTATGTTGGAAAATTGTTACATATAATTTATATCTTTTTCTGGCTTGTTCTTGTGTTTTTCCTTTTCTTTCTCTTTGAGAGAAGGAATGTATGTCATTTTATGACTTGATTGTTGTATGTTATAGTTATACGTACAAATCAATTTAAAAAAAGAATAAAAGAGATCCTGGGAATAAAATCAAAGAAAAAGGTAACTTTTCTGTTGAAAAAAATCAGTATGTTAAGCCACGCCTACTCTGTTATTTATGCAAATGATTAAGTTCACATTTAAGAATATTTTACTCTAGAAATTGCTGTCATGTCATTTCAATTCTATTTTTGTAAAAAATTTTGATAAATATTGCAGTAATCATCTAACATGTAAATCAAGGTTTAATAAAACTGATTTTTTGTAAAATGGAATGTTAAATTATGATGTCACTTTAACCTTAATGCTTGTCTATTAACCAGGCATATTATGGACATGCAAGCTCCTCTTGTGATTATAGCTCTATTGCTTATTGTTTAACAGCTTTTTCTATTGTAAGAAAAAGCTTTTATTTGTTCCAAAAATAGAAGAGATATTTTACAATTTTACTTACCATATAATTTTCTGTACATTGCTTTAATTGCTTGGATGTTTCAGTTCACATAGTTGTCAACTAGATTTGGGCACCTCCGAAATTTTTGTTTCGTATGAATGCATTTGTACGGAAAAAAATTGGTTTTGTCAGAAGAGAAATCTGTCCATTTTTCCATTCATTTTCGATGGAAATTCATTCATTCATTAGGCGCGATTTAATTGAACCAGATGAATATAACATAAAAATCAGTTCCCTCAATACCGAATAGCCTTAAATTAACAAAGTCAAACCATTAATTTCAAATTTCGTACATTGATCACAACATGGCATTGAACAATGTTCTATTTCCCTGATTTTACGCCACAAACTCCTGAAATAACTCCCAAACCGCCAAATGCCCAAACGCTATCAATAGCATCAAAATGTATTGGCACTATTAGTAAACTCCCGAACACTCACTATACGCATTCGTATGCATTACTTTTTGCTTAGTCTCTTGGGCTCATGAACCATCATGCTGCACTGACAGGTTGGAATTGGCAACACAATATCATTTTAGAAAGGAGTAGGAAAGTAGCCAATTAAATAGGCCTATACAAAATTGCTATTCTAAGTATATTTTTATTTCTCACATGTCCTAGTATGATGTAAAATATATGGATACAAAAAGGTTCCCACTAATCTAATTTTTACACGACACAAGGATAGAGCAGATCACAGCACCTAAAGGTCCCACAAAGTAGGTGGATCCTCCAAAGAGTAACCTATACCCAAACAAAAATTGGTCATAATATTGAAGTTAGGCATTACCCCAACTTGTTATTTTCCTTACTCATTAGTTTAAGGTATACATAACAAAGCCACATGCGCTGCATGGTTTCTGGGGTACCTCTTAGTGAAATTGGTGTGACATACTGAAATACTTTCATGAAACTAACATGGATTTGGGCCAACAAACCATTTCCTAATAAAAGAGATATATAGCTATTTAATTTTTGTTTTCCAAACGGAAATTAAATTAATATGTAAGGAAATAGGCACATGCAATATACAAATATAAAGTAACTTGAATTTCCATATAGCCACCCTTAACCTCTAATTGCAGTGTAAATACTAGATGATGTAGGTAGACCTGGGCAGTTTACTAGACTGGAATGTGTAATTACATGTAACAACTGGACTCATTTTACAATGGGAATCAAAAAGGGAAAATATTGTAATAGACATATTAGTCATGTAAAGCTAATAAATTACTAGTCTAAGTTCCAAACATTAGGCACTAACCAAGATTCAGTGAATTCATGGACACACCAACATTGATATTTATATATGTAAACCATATATAGTATTGAAATAAACTTTTACTATGCAAATGAATATTCACTATCATATAGATCTCCTGACCAGAACAAACAAAGTTGTAGAAAAATAATACATTATGTTGGAAAATTGTTACATATAATTTATATCTTTTTCTGGCTTGTTCTTGTGTTTTTCCTTTTCTTTCTCTTTGAGAGAAGGAATGTATGTCATTTTATGACTTGATTGTTGTATGTTATAGTTATACGTACAAATCAATTTAAAAAAAGAATAAAAGAGATCCTGGGAATAAAATCAAAGAAAAAGGTAACTTTTCTGTTGAAAAAAATCAGTATGTTAAGCCACGCCTACTCTGTTATTTATGCAAATGATTAAGTTCACATTTAAGAATATTTTACTCTAGAAATTGCTGTCATGTCATTTCAATTCTATTTTTGTAAACAAATTTGATAGATATTGCAGTAATCATCTACAATGTAAATCAAGGTTTAATAAAACTGATTTTTTGGAAAATGGAATATTAAATTATGATGTCACTTTAACCTTAATGCTTGTCTATTAACCAGGCATATTATTGACATGCAAGGTTCTGTTGTGATTATAGCTCTATTGCTTATTGTTTAACAGCTTTTTCTATAGTAAGAAAAAGCCTTTATTTGTTCCAAAAATAGAATAGATATTTTACAATTTTACTTTCCATATCATTTTCTGTACATTGCTTTAATTGCATGGATGTTTTGGTTCAAATAGTTGTCAACTAGATTTGGGCACCT
The DNA here is from genome assembly GCF_036172605.1 of Pelobates fuscus. NCBI lineage: Eukaryota > Metazoa > Chordata > Amphibia > Anura > Pelobatidae > Pelobates > Pelobates fuscus. The sequence goes on from NC_086318.1 coordinate 370,358,627, forward strand.
CCGAAATTTTTGTTTCGTATGAATGCATTTGTACGGAAAAAAATTGGTTTTGTCAGAAGAGAAATCTGTCCATTTTTCCATTCATTTTCGATGGAAATTCATTCATTCATTAGGCGCGATTTAATTGAACCAGATGAATATAACATAAAAATCAGTTCCCTCAATACCGAATAGCCTTAAATTAACAAAGTCAAACCATTAATTTCAAATTTCGTACATTGATCACAACATGGCATTGAACAATGTTCTATTTCCCTGATTTTACGCCACAAACTCCTGAAATAACTCCCAAACCGCCAAATGCCCAAACGCTATCAATAGCATCAAAATGTATTGGCACTATTAGTAAACTCCCGAACACTCACTATACGCATTCGTATGCATTACTTTTTGCTTAGTCTCTTGGGCTCATGAACCATCATGCTGCACTGACAGGTTGGAATTGGCAACACAATATCATTTTAGAAAGGAGTAGGAAAGTAGCCAATTAAATAGGCCTATACAAAATTGCTATTCTAAGTATATTTTTATTTCTCACATGTCCTAGTATGATGTAAAATATATGGATACAAAAAGGTTCCCACTAATCTAATTTTTACACGACACAAGGATAGAGCAGATCACAGCACCTAAAGGTCCCACAAAGTAGGTGGATCCTCCAAAGAGTAACCTATACCCAAACAAAAATTGGTCATAATATTGAAGTTAGGCATTACCCCAACTTGTTATTTTCCTTACTCATTAGTTTAAGGTATACATAACAAAGCCACATGCGCTGCATGGTTTCTGGGGTACCTCTTAGTGAAATTGGTGTGACATACTGAAATACTTTCATGAAACTAACATGGATTTGGGCCAACAAACCATTTCCTAATAAAAGAGATATATAGCTATTTAATTTTTGTTTTCCAAACGGAAATTAAATTAATATGTAAGGAAATAGGCACATGCAATATACAAATATAAAGTAACTTGAATTTCCATATAGCCACCCTTAACCTCTAATTGCAGTGTAAATACTAGATGATGTAGGTAGACCTGGGCAGTTTACTAGACTGGAATGTGTAATTACATGTAACAACTGGACTCATTTTACAATGGGAATCAAAAAGGGAAAATATTGTAATAGACATATTAGTCATGTAAAGCTAATAAATTACTAGTCTAAGTTCCAAACATTAGGCACTAACCAAGATTCAGTGAATTCATGGACACACCAACATTGATATATATATATGTAAACCATATATAGTATTGAAATAAACTTTTACTATGCAAATGAATATTCACTATCATATAGATCTCCTGACCAGAACAAACAAAGTTGTAGAAAAATAATACATTATGTTGGAAAATTGTTACATATAATTTATATCTTTTTCTGGCTTGTTCTTGTGTTTTTCCTTTTCTTTCTCTTTGAGAGAAGGAATGTATGTCATTTTATGACTTGATTGTTGTATGTTATAGTTATACGTACAAATCAATTTAAAAAAAGAATAAAAGAGATCCTGGGAATAAAATCAAAGAAAAAGGTAACTTTTCTGTTGAAAAAAATCAGTATGTTAAGCCACGCCTACTCTGTTATTTATGCAAATGATTAAGTTCACATTTAAGAATATTTTACTCTAGAAATTGCTGTCATGTCATTTCAATTCTATTTTTGTAAACAAATTTGATAGATATTGCAGTAATCATCTACAATGTAAATCAAGGTTTAATAAAACTGATTTTTTGGAAAATGGAATATTAAATTATGATGTCACTTTAACCTTAATGCTTGTCTATTAACCAGGCATATTATTGACATGCAAGGTTCTGTTGTGATTATAGCTCTATTGCTTATTGTTTAACAGCTTTTTCTATAGTAAGAAAAAGCCTTTATTTGTTCCAAAAATAGAATAGATATTTTACAATTTTACTTTCCATATCATTTTCTGTACATTGCTTTAATTGCATGGATGTTTTGGTTCAAATAGTTGTCAGCTAGATTTGGGCACCTCCGAAATTTTTGTTTCGTATGAATGCATTTGTACGGAAAAAAATTGGTTTTGTCAGAAGAGAAATCTGTCCATTTTTACATTCATTTTCGATGGAAATTCATTCATTCATTATGCGCGATTTAATTGAACCAGATGAATTTAACATAAAAATCAGTTCCCTCAATACCGAATAGCCTTAAATTAACAAAGTCAAACAATTAATTTCAAATTTCGTACATTGATCACAACATGGCATTGAACAATGTTCTATTTCCCTGATTTTACGCCACAAACTCCTGAAATAACTCCCAAACCGCCAAATGCCCAAACGCTATCAATAGCATCAAAATGTATTGGCACTATTAGTAAACTCCCGAACACTCACTATACGCATTCGTATGCATTACTTTTTGCTTAGTCTCTTGGGCTCATGAACCATCATGCTGCACTGACAGGTTGGAATTGGCAACACAATATCATTTTAGAAAGGAGTAGGAAAGTAGCCAATTAAATAGGCCTATACAAAATTGCTATTCTAAGTATATTTTTATTTCTCACATGTCCTAGTATGATGTAAAATATATGGATACAAAAAGGTTCCCACTAATCTAATTTTTACACGACACAAGGATAGAGCAGATCACAGCACCTAAAGGTCCCACAAAGTAGGTGGATCCTCCAAGGAGTAACCTATACCCAAACAAAAATTGGTCATAATATTGAAGTTAGGCATTACCCCAACTTGTTATTTTCCTTACTCATTAGTTTAAGGCATACATGACAAAGCCACATGCGCTGCATGGTTTCTGGGGTACCTCTTAGTGAAATTGGTGTGACATACTGAAATACTTTCATGAAACTAACACGGATTTGGGCCAACAAACCATTTCCTAATAAAAGAGATATATAGCTATTTAATTTTTGTTTTCCAAACGGAAATTAAATTAATATGTAAGGAAATAGGCACATGCAATATACAAATATAAAGTAACTTGAATTTCCATATAGCCACCCTCAACCTCTAATTGCAGTGTAAATACTAGATGATGTAGGTAGACCTGGGCAGTTTACTAGACTGGAATGTGTAATTACATGTAACAACTGGACTCATTTTACAATGGGAATCAAAAAGGGAAAATATTGTAATAGACATATTAGTCATGTAAAGCTAATAAATTACTAGTCTAAGTTCCAAACATTAGGCACTAACCAAGATTCAGTGAATTCATGGACATACCAACATTGATATATATATGTAAACCATATATAGTATTGAAATAAACTTTTACTATGCAAATGAATATTCACTATCATATAGATCTCCTGACCAGAACAAACAAAGTTGTAGAAAAATAATACATTATGTTGGAAAATTGTTACATATAATTTATATCTTTTTCTGGCTTGTTCTTGTGTTTTTCCTTTTCTTTCTCTTTGAGAGAAGGAATGTATGTCATTTTATGACTTGATTGTTGTATGTTATAGTTATACGTACAAATCAATTTAAAAAAAGAATAAAAGAGATCCTGGGAATAAAATCAAAGAAAAAGGTAACTTTTCTGTTGAAAAAAATCAGTATGTTAAGCCACGCCTACTCTGTTATTTATGCAAATTATTTAGTTCACATTTAAGAATATTTTACTCTAGAAATTGCTGTCATGTCATTTCAATTCTATTTTTGTAAAAAATTTTGATAGATATTGCAGTAATCATCTACAATGTAAATCAAGGTTTAATAAAACTGATTTTTTGGAAAATGGAATATTAAATTATGATGTCACTTTAACCTTAATGCTTGTCTATTAACCAGGCATATTATTGACATGCAAGGTCCTGTTGTGATTATAGCTCTATTGCTTATTGTTTAACAGCTTTTTCTATTGTAAGAAAAAGCATTTATTTGTTCCAAAAATAGATTAGATATTTTACAATTTTACTTTCCATATCATTTTCTGTACATTGCTTTAATTGCATGGATGTTTCGGTTCAAATAGTTGTCAACTAGATTTGGGCACCTCCGAAATTTTTGTTTCGTATGAATGCATTTGTACGGAAAAAAATTGGTTTTGTCAGAAGAGAAATCTGTCCATTTTTCCATTCATTTTCGATGGAAATTCATTCATTCATTAGGCGCGATTTAAATGAACCAGATGAATTTAACATAAAAATCAGTTCCCTCAATACCGAATAGCCTTAAATTAACAAAGTCAAACCATTAATTTCAAATTTCGTACATTGATCACAACATGGCATTGAACAATGTTCTATTTCCCTGATTTTACGCCACAAACTCCTGAAATAACTCCCAAACCGCCAAATGCCCAAACGCTATCAATAGCATGAAAATGTATTGGCACTATTAGTAAACTCCCGAACACTCACTATACGCATTCGTATACATTGCTTTTTGCTTAGTCTCTTGGGCTCATGAATCATCATGCTGCACTGACAGGTTGGAATTGGCAACACAATATCATTTTAAAAAGGAGCAGGAAAGTAGCCAATTAAATAGGCCTATACAAAATTGCTATTCGAAGTATATTTTTTTCTCACATGTCCTAGTATGATGTAAAATATATGGATACAGAAATGTTCCCACTAATCTAATTTTTACACGACACAAGGATAGGGCAGATCACAGCACCTAGAGGTCCCACAAAGTAGGTGGATCCTCCAATGGGTAACCTATACCCAAACAAAAATTGGTCATAATATTGAAGTTAGGCATTACCCCAACTTGTTATTTTCCTTACTCATTAGTTTAAGGCATACATGACAAAGCCACATGCGCTGCATGGTTTCTGGGGTACCTCTTAGTGAAATTGGTGTGACATACTGAAATACTTTCATGAAACTAACACGGATTTGGGCCAACAAACCATTTCCTAATAAAAGAGATATATAGCTATTTAATTTTTGTTTTCCAAACGGAAATTAAATTAATATGTAAGGAAATAAGCACATGCAATATACAAATATAAAGTAACTTGAATTTCCATATAGCCACCCTTAACCTCTAATTGCAGTGTAAATACTAGATGATGTAGGTAAACCTGGGCAGTTTACTAGACTGGAATGTGTAATTACATGTAACAACTGGACTCATTTTACAATGGGAATCAAAAAGGGAAAATATTGTAATAGACATATTAGTCATGTAAAGCTAATAAATTACTAGTCTAAGTTCCAAACATTAGGCACTAACCAAGATTCAGTGAATTCATGGACACACCAACATTGATATATATATATGTAAACCATATATAGTATTGAAATAAACTTTTACTATGCAAATGAATATTCAATATCATATAGATCTCCTGACCAGAACAAACAAAGTTGTAGAAAAATAATACATTATGTTGGAAAATTGTTACATATAATTTATATCTTTTTCTGGCTTGTTCTTGTGTTTTTCCTTTTCTTTCTCTTTGAGAGAAGGAATGTATGTCATTTTATGACTTGATTGTTGTATGTTATAGTTATACGTACAAATCAATTTAAAAAAAGAATAAAAGAGATCCTGGGAATAAAATCAAAGAAAAAGGTAACTTTTCTGTTGAAAAAAATCAGTATGTTAAGCCACGCCTACTCTGTTATTTATGCAAATGATTAAGTTCACATTTAAGAATATTTTACTCTAGAAATTGCTGTCATGTCATTTCAATTCTATTTTTGTAAAAAATTTTGATAAATATTGCAGTAATCATCTAACATGTAAATCAAGGTTTAATAAAACTGATTTTTTGGAAAATGGAATATTAAATTATGATGTCACTTTAACCTTAATGCTTGTCTATTAACCAGGCATATTATTGACATGCAAGGTCCTATTGTGATTATAGCTCTATTGCTTATTGTTTAACAGCTTTTTCTATAGTAAGAAAAAGCCTTTATTTGTTCCAAAAATAGAATAGATATTTTACAATTTTACTTTCCATATCATTTTCTGTACATTGCTTTAATTGCATGGATGTTTTGGTTCAAATAGTTTTCAACTAGATTTGGGCACCTCCGAAATTTTTGTTTCGTATGAATGCATTTGTACGGAAAAAATTGGTTTTGTCAGAAGAGAAATCTGTCCATTTTTCCATTCATTTTCGATGGAAATTCATTCATTCATTAGGCGCGATTTAATTGAACCAGATGAATTTAACATAAAAATCAGTTCCCTCAATACCGAATAGCCTTAAATTAACAAAGTCAAACCATTAATTTCAAATTTCGTACATTGATCACAACATGGCATTGAACAATGTTCTATTTCCCTGATTTTACGCCACAAACTCCTGAAATAACTCCCAAACCGCCAAATGCCCAAACGCTATCAATAGCATGAAAATGTATTGGCACTATTAGTAAACTCCCGAACACTCACTATACGCATTCGTATACATTGCTTTTTGCTTAGTCTCTTGGGCTCATGAATCATCATGCTGCACTGACAGGTTGGAATTGGCAACACAATATCATTTTAGAAAGGAGCAGGAAAGTAGCCAATTAAATAGGCCTATACAAAATTGCTATTCTAAGTATATTTTTTTCTCACATGTCCTAGTATGATGTAAAATATATGGATACAAAAATGTTCCCACTAATCTAATTTTTACACGACACAAGGATAGGGCAGATCACAGCACCTAGAGGTCCCACAAAGTAGGTGGATCCTCCAATGGGTAACCTATACCCAAACAAAAATTGGTCATAATATTGAAGTTAGGCATTACCCCAACTTGTTATTTTCCTTACTCATTAGTTTAAGGCATACATGACAAAGCCACATGCGCTGCATGGTTTCTGGGGTACCTCTTAGTGAAATTGGTGTGACATACTGAAATACTTTCATGAAACTAACACGGATTTGGGCCAACAAACCATTTCCTAATAAAAGAGATATATAGCTATTTAATTTTTGTTTTCCAAACGGAAATTAAATTAATATGTAAGGAAATAAGCACATGCAATATACAAATATAAAGTAACTTGAATTTCCATATAGCCACCCTTAACCTCTAATTGCAGTGTAAATACTAGATGATGTAGGTAAACCTGGGCAGTTTACTAGACTGGAATGTGTAATTACATGTAACAACTGGACTCATTTTACAATGGGAATCAAAAAGGGAAAATATTGTAATAGACATATTAGTCATGTAAAGCTAATAAATTACTAGTCTAAGTTCCAAACATTAGGCACTAACCAAGATTCAGTGAATTCATGGACACACCAACATTGATATATATATATGTAAACCATATATAGTATTGAAATAAACTTTTACTATGCAAATGAATATTCAATATCATATAGATCTCCTGACCAGAACAAACAAAGTTGTAGAAAAATAATACATTATGTTGGAAAATTGTTACATATAATTTATATCTTTTTCTGGCTTGTTCTTGTGTTTTTCCTTTTCTTTCTCTTTGAGAGAAGGAATGTATGTCATTTTATGACTTGATTGTTGTATGTTATAGTTATACGTACAAATCAATTTAAAAAAAGAATAAAAGAGATCCTGGGAATAAAATCAAAGAAAAAGGTAACTTTTCTGTTGAAAAAAATCAGTATGTTAAGCCACGCCTACTCTGTTATTTATGCAAATGATTAAGTTCACATTTAAGAATATTTTACTCTAGAAATTGCTGTCATGTCATTTCAATTCTATTTTTGTAAAAAATTTTGATAAATATTGCAGTAATCATCTAACATGTAAATCAAGGTTTAATAAAACTGATTTTTTGGAAAATGGAATATTAAATTATGATGTCACTTTAACCTTAATGCTTGTCTATTAACCAGGCATATTATTGACATGCAAGGTCCTATTGTGATTATAGCTCTATTGCTTATTGTTTAACAGCTTTTTCTATAGTAAGAAAAAGCCTTTATTTGTTCCAAAAATAGAATAGATATTTTACAATTTTACTTTCCATATCATTTTCTGTACATTGCTTTAATTGCATGGATGTTTTGGTTCAAATAGTTTTCAACTAGATTTGGGCACCTCCGAAATTTTTGTTTCGTATGAATGCATTTGTACGGAAAAAATTGGTTTTGTCAGAAGAGAAATCTGTCCATTTTTCCATTCATTTTCGATGGAAATTCATTCATTCATTAGGCGCGATTTAATTGAACCAGATGAATTTAACATAAAAATCAGTTCCCTCAATACCGAATAGCCTTAAATTAACAAAGTCAAACCATTAATTTCAAATTTCGTACATTGATCACAACATGGCATTGAACAATGTTCTATTTCCCTGATTTTACGCCACAAACTCCTGAAATAACTCCCAAACCGCCAAATGCCCAAACGCTATCAATAGCATGAAAATGTATTGGCACTATTAGTAAACTCCCGAACACTCACTATACGCATTCGTATACATTGCTTTTTGCTTAGTCTCTTGGGCTCATGAATCATCATGCTGCACTGACAGGTTGGAATTGGCAACACAATATCATTTTAGAAAGGAGCAGGAAAGTAGCCAATTAAATAGGCCTATACAAAATTGCTATTCTAAGTATATTTTTTTCTCACATGTCCTAGTATGATGTAAAATATATGGATACAAAAATGTTCCCACTAATCTAATTTTTACACGACACAAGGATAGGGCAGATCACAGCACCTAGAGGTCCCACAAAGTAGGTGGATCCTCCAATGGGTAACCTATACCCAAACAAAAATTGGTCATAATATTGAAGTTAGGCATTACCCCAACTTGTTATTTTCCTTACTCATTAGTTTAAGGCATACATGACAAAGCCACATGCGCTGCATGGTTTCTGGGGTACCTCTTAGTGAAATTGGTGTGACATACTGAAATACTTTCATGAAACTAACACGGATTTGGGCCAACAAACCATTTCCTAATAAAAGAGATATATAACTATTTAATTTTTGTTTTCCAAACGGAAATTAAATTAATATGTAAGGAAATAAGCACATGCAATATACAAATATAAAGTAACTTGAATTTCCATATAGCCACCCTTAACCTCCAATTGCAGTGTAAATACTAGATGATGTAGGTAAACCTGGGCAGTTTACTAGACTGGAATGTGTAATTACATGTAACAACTGGACTCATTTTACAATGGGAATCAAAAAGGGAAAATATTGTAATAGACATACTAGTCATGTAAAGCTAATAAATTACTAGTCTAAGTTCCAAACATTAGGCACTAACCAAGATTCAGTGAATTCATGGACACACCAACATTGATATATATATATGTAAACCATATATAGTATTGAAATAAACTTTTACTATGCAAATGAATATTCAATATCATATAGATCTCCTGACCAGAACAAACAAAGTTGTAGAAAAATAATACATTATGTTGGAAAATTGTTACATATAATTTATATCTTTTTCTGGCTTGTTCTTGTGTTTTTCCTTTTCTTTCTCTTTGAGAGAAGGAATGTATGTCATTTTATGACTTGATTGTTGTATGTTATAGTTATACGTACAAATCAATTTAAAAAAAGAATAAAAGAGATCCTGGGAATAAAATCAAAGAAAAAGGTAACTTTTCTGTTGAAAAAAATCAGTATGTTAAGCCACGCCTACTCTGTTATTTATGCAAATGATTAAGTTCACATTTAAGAATATTTTACTCTAGAAATTGCTGTCATGTCATTTCAATTCTATTTTTGTAAAAAAATTTGATAAATATTGCAGTAATCATCTAACATGTAAATCAAGGTTTAATAAAACTGATTTTTTGGAAAATGGAATATTAAATTATGATGTCACTTTAACCTTAATGCTTGTCTATTAACCAGGCATATTATGGACATGCAAGCTCCTCTTGTGATTATAGCTCTATTGCTTATTGTTTAACAGCTTTTTCTATAGTAAGAAAAAGCCTTTATTTGTTCCAAAAATAGAATAGATATTTTAAAATTTTACTTTCCATATAATTTTCTGTACATTGCTTTAATTGCTTGGATGTTTCAGTTCACATAGTTGTCAACTAGATTTGGGCACCTCCGAAATTTTTGTTTCGTATGAATGTATTTGTACGGAAAAAAATTGGTTTTGTCAGAAGAGAAATCTGTCCATTTTTCCATTCATTTTCGATGGAAATTCATTCATTAGGCGCGATTTAATTGAACCAGATGAATATAACATAAAAATCAGTAACCTCAATACCGAATAGCCTTAAATTAACAAAGTCAAACCATTAATTTCAAATTTCGTACATTGATCCCAACATGGCATTGAACAATGTTCTATTTCCCTGATTTTACGCCACAAACTCCTGAAATAACTCCCAAACCGCCAAATGCCCAAACGCTATCAATCGCATGAAAATGTATTGGCACTATTAGTAAACTCCCGAACACTCACTACACGCATTCGTATGCATTGCTTTTTGCTTAGTCTCTTGGGCTCATGAATCATCATGCTGCACTGACAGGTTGGAATTGGCAACACAATATCATTTTAGAAAGGAGTAGGAAAGTAGCCAATTAAATAGGCCTATACAAAATTGCTATTCTAAGTATATTTTTATTTCTCACATGTCCTAGTATGATGTAAAATATATGGATACAAAAAGGTTCCCACTAATCTAATTTTTACACGACACAAGGATAGGGCAGATCACAGCACCTAAAGGTCCCACAAAGTAGGTGGATCCTCCAAGGGGTAACCTATACCCAAACAAAAATTGGTCATAATATTGAAGTTAGGCATTACCCCAACTTGTTATTTTCCTTACTCATTAGTTTAAGGCATACATGACAAAGCCACATGCGCTGCATGGTTTCTGGGGTACCTCTTAGTGAAATTGGTGTGACATACTGAAATACTTTCATGAAACTAACACGGATTTGGGCCAACAAACCATTTCCTAATAAAAGAGATATATAGCTATTTAATTTTTGTTTTCCAAACGGAAATTAAATTAATATGTAAGGAAATAAGCACATGCAATATACAAATATAAAGTAACTTGAATTTCCATATAGCCACCCTTAACCTCTAATTGCAGTGTAAATACTAGATGATGTAGGTAAACCTGGGCAGTTTACTAGACTGGAATGTGTAATTACATGTAACAACTGGACTCATTTTACAATGGGAATCAAAAAGGGAAAATATTGTAATAGACATATTAGTCATGTAAAGCTAATAAATTACTAGTCTAAGTTCCAAACATTAGGCACGAACCAAGATTCAGTGAATTCATGGACACACCAACATTGATATATATATATGTAAACCATATATAGTATTGAAATAAACTTTTACTATGCAAATGAATATTCAATATCATATAGATCTCCTGACCAGAACAAACAAAGTTGTAGAAAAATAATACATTATGTTGGAAAATTGTTACATATAATTTATATCTTTTTCTGGCTTGTTCTTGTGTTTTTCCTTTTCTTTCTCTTTGAGAGAAGGAATGTATGTCATTTTATGACTTGATTGTTGTATGTTATAGTTATACGTACAAATCAATTTAAAAAAAGAATAAAAGAGATCCTGGGAATAAAATCAAAGAAAAAGGTAACTTTTCTGTTGAAAAAAATCAGTATGTTAAGCCACGCCTACTCTGTTATTTATGCAAATGATTAAGTTCACATTTAAGAATATTTTACTCTAGAAATTGCTGTCATGTCATTTCAATTCTATTTTTGTAAAAAATTTTGATAAATATTGCAGTAATCATCTAACATGTAAATCAAGGTTTAATAAAACTGATTTTTTGGAAAATGGAATATTAAATTATGATGTCACTTTAACCTTAATGCTTGTCTATTAACCAGGCATATTATGGACATGCAAGCTCCTCTTGTGATTATAGCTCTATTGCTTATTGTTTAACAGCTTTTTCTATAGTAAGAAAAAGCCTTTATTTGTTCCAAAAATAGAATAGATATTTTAAAATTTTACTTTCCATATAATTTTCTGTACATTGCTTTAATTGCTTGGATGTTTCAGTTCACATAGTTGTCAACTAGATTTGGGCACCTCCGAAATTTTTGTTTCGTATGAATGCATTTGTACGGAAAAAAATTGGTTTTGTCAGAAGAGAAATCTGTCCATTTTTCCATTCATTTTCGATGGAAATTCATTCATTCGGCGCGATTTAATTGAACCAGATGAATATAACATAAAAATCAGTAACCTCAATACCGAATAGCCTTAAATTAACAAAGTCAAACCATTAATTTCAAATTTCGTACATTGATCACAACATGGCATTGAACAATGTTCTATTTCCCTGATTTTACGCCACAAACTCCTGAAATAACTCCCAAACCGCCAAATGCCCAAACGCTATCAATCGCATGAAAATGTATTGGCACTATTAGTAAACTCCCGAACACTCACTACACGCATTCGTATGCATTGCTTTTTGCTTAGTCTCTTGGGCTCATGAATCATCATGCTGCACTGACAGGTTGGAATTGGCAACACAATATCATTTTAGAAAGGAGTAGGAAAGTAGCCAATTAAATAGGCCTATACAAAATTGCTATTCTAAGTATATTTTTTTTTCTCACATGTCCTAGTATGATGTAAAATATATGGATACAAAAAGGTTCCCACTAATCTAATTTTTACACGACACAAGGATAGGGCAGATCACAGCACCTAAAGGTCCCACAAAGTAGGTGGATCCTCCAAGGGGTAACCTATACCCAAACAAAAATTGGTCATAATATTGAAGTTAGGCATTACCCCAACTTGTTATTTTCCTTACTCATTAATTTAAGGCATACATGACAAAGCCACATGCGCTGCATGGTTTCTGGGGTACCTCTTAGTGAAATTGGTGTGACATACTGAAATACTTTCATGAAACTAACACGGATTTGGGCCAACAAACCATTTCCTAATAAAAGAGATATATAGCTATTTAATTTTTGTTTTCCAAACGGAAATTAAATTAATATGTAAGGAAATAGGCACATGCAATATACAAATATAAAGTAACTTGAATTTCCATATAGCCACCCTTAACCTCTAATTGCAGTGTAAATACTAGATGATGTAGGTAAACCTGGGCAGTTTACTAGACTGGAATGTGTAATTACATGTAACAACTGGACTCATTTTACAATGGGAATCAAAAAGGGAAAATATTGTAATAGACATACTAGTCATGTAAAGCTAATAAATTACTAGTCTAAGTTCCAAACATTAGGCACTAACCAAGATTCAGTGAATTCATGGACACACCAACATTGATATATATATGTAAACCATATATAGTATTGAAATAAACTTTTACTATGCAAATGAATATTCAATATCATATAGATCTCCTGACCAGAACAAACAAAGTTGTAGAAAAATAATACATTATGTTGGAAAATTGTTACATATAATTTATATCTTTTTCTGGCTTGTTCTTGTGTTTTTCCTTTTCTTTCTCTTTGAGAGAAGGAATGTATGTCATTTTATGACTTGATTGTTGTATGTTATAGTTATACGTACAAATCAATTTAAAAAAGAATAAAAGAGATCCTGGGAATAAAATCAAAGAAAAAGGTAACTTTTCTGTTGAAAAAAATCAGTATGTTAAGCCACGCCTACTCTGTTATTTATGCAAATTATTTAGTTCACATTTAAGAATATTTTACTCTAGAAATTGCTGTCATGTCATTTCAATTCTATTTTTGTAAAAAATTTTGATAGATATTGCAGTAATCATCTACAATGTAAATCAAGGTTTAATAAAACTGATTTTTTGGAAAATGGAATATTAAATTATGATGTCACTTTAACCTTAATGCTTGTCTATTAACCAGGCATATTATTGACATGCAAGGTCCTATTGTGATTATAGCTCTATTGCTTATTGTTTAACAGCTTTTTCTATAGTAAGAAAAAGCCTTTATTTGTTCCAAAAATAGAATAGATATTTAGCAATTTTACTTTCCATATCATTTTCTGTACATTGCTTTAATTGCATGGATGTTTTGGTTCAAATAGTTTTCAACTAGATTTGGGCACCTCCGAAATTTTTGTTTCGTATGAATGCATTTGTACGGAAAAAATTGGTTTTGTCAGAAGAGAAATCTGTCCATTTTTCCATTCATTTTCGATGGAAATTCATTCATTCATTAGGCGCGATTTAATTGAACCAGATGAATTTAACATAAAAATCAGTTCCCTCAATACCGAATAGCCTTAAATTAACAAAGTCAAACCATTAATTTCAAATTTCGTACATTGATCACAACATGGCATTGAACAATGTTCTATTTCCCTGATTTTACGCCACAAACTCCTGAAATAACTCCCAAACCGCCAAATGCCCAAACGCTATCAATAGCATGAAAATGTATTGGCACTATTAGTTAACTCCCGAACACTCACTATACGCATTCGTATACATTGCTTTTTGCTTAGTCTCTTGGGCTCATGAATCATCATGCTGCACTGACAGGTTGGAATTGGCAACACAATATCATTTTAGAAAGGAGCAGGAAAGTAGCCAATTAAATAGGCCTATACAAAATTGCTATTCTAAGTATATTTTTTTCTCACATGTCCTAGTATGATGTAAAATATATGGATACAAAAATGTTCCCACTAATCTAATTTTTACACGACACAAGGATAGGGCAGATCACAGCACCTAGAGGTCCCACAAAGTAGGTGGATCCTCCAATGGGTAACCTATACCCAAACAAAAATTGGTCATAATATTGAAGTTAGGCATTACCCCAACTTGTTATTTTCCTTACTCATTAGTTTAAGGCATACATGACAAAGCCACATGCGCTGCATGGTTTCTGGGGTACCTCTTAGTGAAATTGGTGTGACATACTGAAATACTTTCATGAAACTAACACGGATTTGGGCCAACAAACCATTTCCTAATAAAAGAGATATATAACTATTTAATTTTTGTTTTCCAAACGGAAATTAAATTAATATGTAAGGAAATAAGCACATGCAATATACAAATATAAAGTAACTTGAATTTCCATATAGCCACCCTTAACCTCTAATTGCAGTGTAAATACTAGATGATGTAGGTAAACCTGGGCAGTTTACTAGACTGGAATGTGTAATTACATGTAACAACTGGACTCATTTTACAATGGGAATCAAAAAGGGAAAATATTGTAATAGACATACTAGTCATGTAAAGCTAATAAATTACTAGTCTAAGTTCCAAACATTAGGCACTAACCAAGATTCAGTGAATTCATGGACACACCAAAATTGATATATACATGTAAACCATATATATGATTGAAATAAACTTTTACTATGCAAATGAATATTCAATATCATATAGATCTCCTGACCAGAACAAACAAAGTTGTAGAAAAATAATACATTATGTTGGAAAATTGTTACATATAATTTATATCTTTTTCTGGCTTGTTCTTGTGTTTTTCCTTTTCTTTCTCTTTGAGAGAAGGAATGTATGTCATATTATGACTTGATTGTTGTATGTTATAGTTATACGTACAAATCAATTTAAAAAAAGAATAAAAGAGATCCTAGGAATAAAATCAAAGAAAAAGGTAACTTTTCTGTTGAAAAAAATCAGTATGTTAAGCCACGCCTACTCTGTTATTTATGCAAATGATTAAGTTCACATTTAAGAATATTTTACTCTAGAAATTGCTGTCATGTCATTTCAATTCTATTTTTGTAAAAAAATTTTGATAGATATTGCAGTAATCATCTACAATGTAAATCAAGGTTTAATAAAACTGATTTTTTGGAAAATGGAATATTAAATTATGATGTCACTTTAACCTTAATGCTTGTCTATTAACCAGGCATATTATTGACATGCAAGGTCCTATTGTGATTATAGCTCTATTGCTTATTGTTTAACAGCTTTTTCTATAGTAAGAAAAAGCCTTTATTTGTTCCAAAAATAGAATAGAAATTTTACTTTCCATATCATTTTCTGTACATTGCTTTAATTGCATGGATGTTTTTGTTCAAATAGTTGTCAACTAGATTTGGGCACCTCCGAAATTTTTGTTTCGTATGAATGCATTTGTACGGAAAAAATTGGTTTTGTCAGAAGAGAAATCTGTCCATTTTTACATTCATTTTCGATGGAAATTCATTCATTCATTAGGCGCGATTTAATTGAACCAGATGAATTTAACTTAAAAATCAGTTCCCTCAATACCGAATAGCCTTAAATTAACAAAGTCAAACCATTAATTTCAAATTTCGTACATTGATCACAACATGGCATTGACTAATGTTCTATTTCCCTGATTTTACGCCACAAACTCCTGAAATAACTCCCAAACCGCCAAATGCCCAAACGCTATCAATAGCATGAAAATGTATTGGCACTATTAGTAAACTCCCGAACACTCACTATACGCATTCGTATGCATTGCTTTTTGCTTAGTCTCTCATGAATCATCATGCTGCACTGACAGGTTGGAATTGGCAACACAATATCATTTTAGAAAGGAGCAGGAAAGTAGCCAATTAAATAGGCCTATACAAAATTGGTATTCTAAGTATATTTTTTTTCTCACATGTCCTAGTATGATGTAAGATATAGGGATACAAAAAGGTTCCCACTAATCTAATTTTTATACGACACAAGGATAGGGCAGATCACAGCACCTAGAGATCCCACAAAGTAGGTGGATCCTCCAAGGGGTAACCTATACCCAAACAAAAATTGGCCATTATATTGAAGTTAGGCATTACACCAACTTGTTATTTTCTTTACTCATTAGTTTAAGGCATACATGACAAAGCCACATGCGCTGCATGGTTTCTGGGGTACCTCTTAGTGAAATTGGTGTGACATACTGAAAAACTTTCATGAAACTAACACGGATTTGGGCCAACAAACCATTTCCTAATAAAAGAGATATATAGCTATTTAATTTTTGTTTTCCAAACGGAAATTAAATTAATATGTAAGGAAATAAGGACATGCAATATACAAATATAAAGTAACTTGAATTTCCATATAGCCACCCTTAACCTCTAATTGCAGTGTAAATACTAGATGATGTAGGTAAACCTGGGCAGTTTACTAGACTGGAATGTGTAATTACATGTAACAACTGGACTCATTTTACAATGGGAATCAAAAAGGGAAAATATTGTAATAGACATATTAGTCATGTAAAGCTAATAAATTACTAGTCTAAGTTCCAAACATTAGGCACTAACCAAGATTCAGTGAATTCATGGACACACCAACATTGATATATATATATATATGTAAACCATATATAGTATTGAAATAAACTTTTACTATGCAAATGAATATTCAATATCATATAGATCTCCTGACCAGAACAAACAAAGTTGTAGAAAAATAATACATTATGTTGGAAAATTGTTACATATAATTTATATCTTTTTCTGGCTTGTTCTTGTGTTTTTCCTTTTCTTTCTCTTTGAGAGAAGGAATGTATGTCATTTTATGACTTGATTGTTGTATGTTATAGTCATACGTACAAATCAATTTAAAAAAAGAATAAAAGAGATCCTGGGAATAAAATCAAAGAAAAAGGTAACTTTTCTGTTGAAAAAAATCAGTATGTTAAGCCACGCCTACTCTGTTATTTATGCAAATGATTAAGTTCACATTTAAGAATATTTTACTCTAGAAATTGCTGTCATGTCATTTCAATTCTATTTTTGTAAACAAATTTGATAGATATTGCAGTAATCATCTACAATGTAAATCAAGGTTTAATAAAACTGATTTTTTGGAAAATGGAATATTAAATGATGATGTCACTTTAACCTTAATGCTTGTCTATTAACCAGGCATATTATTGACATGCAAGGTTCTGTTGGGATTATAGCTCTATTGCTTATTGTTTAACAGCTTTTTCTATAGTAAGAAAAAGCCTTTATTTGTTCCAAAAATAGAATAGATATTTTACAATTTTACTTTCCATATCATTTTCTATACATTGCTTTAATTGCATGGATGTTTCGGTTCAAATAGTTGTCAACTAGATTTGGGCACCTCCGAAATTTTTGTTTCGTATGAATGCATTTGTACGGAAAAAAATTGGTTTTGTCAGAAGAGAAATCTGTCCATTTTTCCATTCATTTCCGATGGAAATTAATTCATTCATTAGGCGCGATTTAATTGAACCAGATGAATTTAACATAAAAATCAGTTCCCTCAATACCGAATAGCCTTAAATTAACAAAGTCAAACCATTAATTTCAAATTTCGTACAGTGATCACAACATGGCATTGAACAATGTTCTATTTCCCTGATTATACGCCACAAACTCCTGAAATAACTCCCAAACCGCCAAATGCCCAAACGCTATCAATAGCATGAAAATGTATTGGCACTATTAGTAAACTCCCGAACACTCACTATACGCATTCGTATGCATTGCTTTTTGCTTAGTCTCTTGGGCTAATCATCATGCTGCACTGACAGGTTGGAATTGGCAACACAATATCATTTTAGAAAGGATCAGGAAAGTAGCCAATTAAATAGGCCTATACAAAATTGCTATTCTAAGTATATTTTTTTCTCACATGTCCTAGTATGATGTAAAATATATGGATACAAAAATGTTCCCACTAATCTAATTTTTACACGACACAAGGATAGGGCAGATCACAGCACCTAGAGGTCCCACAAAGTAGGTGGATCCTCCAATGGGTAACCTATACCCAAACAAAAATTGGTCATAATATTGAAGTTAGGCATTACCCCAACTTGCTATTTTCCTTACTCATTAGTTTAAGGCATACATGACAAAGCCACATGCGCTGCATGGTTTCTGGGGTACCTCTTAGTGAAATTGGTGTGACATACTGAAATACTTTCATGAAACTAACACGGATTTGGGCCAACAAACCATTTCCTAATAAAAGAGATATATAGCTATTTAATTTTTGTTTTCCAAACGGAAATTAAATTAATATGTAAGGAAATAAGCACATGCAATATACAAATATAAAGTAACTTGAATTTCCATATAGCCACCCTTAACCTCTAATTGCAGTGTAAATACTAGATGATGTAGGTAAACCTGGGCAGTTTACTAGACTGGAATGTGTAATTACATGTAACAACTGGACTCATTTTACAATGGGAATCAAAAAGGGAAAATATTGTAAAAGACATATTAGTCATGTAAAGCTAATAAATTACTAGTCTAAGTTCCAAACATTAGGCACTAACCAAGATTCAGTGAATTCATGGACACACCAACATTGATATATATATATGTAAACCATATATAGTATTGAAATAAACTTTTACTATGCAAATGAATATTCACTATCATATAGATCTCCTGACCAGAACAAACAAAGTTGTAGAAAAATAATACATTATGTTGGAAAATTGTTACATATAATTTATATCTTTTTCTGGCTTGTTCTTGTGTTTTTCCTTTTCTTTCTCTTTGAGAGAAGGAATGTATGTCATTTTATGACTTGATTGTTGTATGTTATAGTTATACGTACAAATCAATTTAAAAAAAGAATAAAAGAGATCCTGGGAATAAAATCAAAGAAAAAGGTAACTTTTCTGTTGAAAAAAATCAGTATGTTAAGCCACGCCTACTCTGTTATTTATGCAAATTATTGAGTTCACATTTAAGAATATTTTACTCTAGAAATTGCTGTCATGTCATTTCAATTCTATTTTTGTAAAAAATTTTGATAAATATTGCAGTAATCATCTAACATGTAAATCAAGGTTTAATAAAACTGATTTTTTGGAAAATGGAATATTAAATTATGATGTCACTTTAACCTTAATGCTTGTCTATTAACCAGGCATATTATGGACATGCAAGCTCCTGTTGTGATTATAGCTCTATTGCTTATTGTTTAACAGCTTTTTCTAATGTAAGAAAAAGCCTTTATTTGTTCCAAAAATAGAAGAGATATTTTACAATTTTACTTTCCATATCTTTTTCTGTACATTGCTTTAATTGCTTGGATGTTTCAGTTCACATAGTTGTCAACTAGATTTGGGCACCTCCGAAATTTTTGTTTCGTATGAATGCATTTGTACGGAAAAAAATTGGTTTTGTCAGAAGAGAAATCTGTCCATTTTTCCATTCATTTTCGATGGAAATTCATTCATTCGGCGCGATTTAATTGAACCAGATGAATATAACATAAAAATCAGTAACCTCAATACCGAATAGCCTTAAATTAACAAAGTCAAACCATTAATTTCAAATTTCGTACATTGATCACAACATGGCATTGAACAATGTTCTATTTCCCTGATTTTACGCCACAAACTCCTGAAATAACTCCCAAACCGCCAAATGCCCAAACGCTATCAATCGCATGAAAATGTATTGGCACTATTAGTAAACTCCCGAACACTCACTACACGCATTCGTATGCATTGCTTTTTGCTTAGTCTCTTGGGCTCATGAATCATCATGCTGCACTGACAGGTTGGAATTGGCAACACAATATCATTTTAGAAAGGAGTAGGAAAGTAGCCAATTAAATAGGCCTATACAAAATTGCTATTCTAAGTATATTTTTTTTTCTCACATGTCCTAGTATGATGTAAAATATATGGATACAAAAAGGTTCCCACTAATCTAATTTTTACACGACACAAGGATAGGGCAGATCACAGCACCTAAAGGTCCCACAAAGTAGGTGGATCCTCCAAGGGGTAACCTATACCCAAACAAAAATTGGTCATAATATTGAAGTTAGGCATTACCCCAACTTGTTATTTTCCTTACTCATTAATTTAAGGCATACATGACAAAGCCACATGCGCTGCATGGTTTCTGGGGTACCTCTTAGTGAAATTGGTGTGACATACTGAAATACTTTCATGAAACTAACACGGATTTGGGCCAACAAACCATTTCCTAATAAAAGAGATATATAGCTATTTAATTTTTGTTTTCCAAACGGAAATTAAATTAATATGTAAGGAAATAGGCACATGCAATATACAAATATAAAGTAACTTGAATTTCCATATAGCCACCCTTAACCTCTAATTGCAGTGTAAATACTAGATGATGTAGGTAAACCTGGGCAGTTTACTAGACTGGAATGTGTAATTACATGTAACAACTGGACTCATTTTACAATGGGAATCAAAAAGGGAAAATATTGTAATAGACATACTAGTCATGTAAAGCTAATAAATTACTAGTCTAAGTTCCAAACATTAGGCACTAACCAAGATTCAGTGAATTCATGGACACACCAACATTGATATATATATGTAAACCATATATAGTATTGAAATAAACTTTTACTATGCAAATGAATATTCAATATCATATAGATCTCCTGACCAGAACAAACAAAGTTGTAGAAAAATAATACATTATGTTGGAAAATTGTTACATATAATTTATATCTTTTTCTGGCTTGTTCTTGTGTTTTTCCTTTTCTTTCTCTTTGAGAGAAGGAATGTATGTCATTTTATGACTTGATTGTTGTATGTTATAGTTATACGTACAAATCAATTTAAAAAAGAATAAAAGAGATCCTGGGAATAAAATCAAAGAAAAAGGTAACTTTTCTGTTGAAAAAAATCAGTATGTTAAGCCACGCCTACTCTGTTATTTATGCAAATTATTTAGTTCACATTTAAGAATATTTTACTCTAGAAATTGCTGTCATGTCATTTCAATTCTATTTTTGTAAAAAATTTTGATAGATATTGCAGTAATCATCTACAATGTAAATCAAGGTTTAATAAAACTGATTTTTTGGAAAATGGAATATTAAATTATGATGTCACTTTAACCTTAATGCTTGTCTATTAACCAGGCATATTATTGACATGCAAGGTCCTATTGTGATTATAGCTCTATTGCTTATTGTTTAACAGCTTTTTCTATAGTAAGAAAAAGCCTTTATTTGTTCCAAAAATAGAATAGATATTTAGCAATTTTACTTTCCATATCATTTTCTGTACATTGCTTTAATTGCATGGATGTTTTGGTTCAAATAGTTTTCAACTAGATTTGGGCACCTCCGAAATTTTTGTTTCGTATGAATGCATTTGTACGGAAAAAATTGGTTTTGTCAGAAGAGAAATCTGTCCATTTTTCCATTCATTTTCGATGGAAATTCATTCATTCATTAGGCGCGATTTAATTGAACCAGATGAATTTAACATAAAAATCAGTTCCCTCAATACCGAATAGCCTTAAATTAACAAAGTCAAACCATTAATTTCAAATTTCGTACATTGATCACAACATGGCATTGAACAATGTTCTATTTCCCTGATTTTACGCCACAAACTCCTGAAATAACTCCCAAACCGCCAAATGCCCAAACGCTATCAATAGCATGAAAATGTATTGGCACTATTAGTTAACTCCCGAACACTCACTATACGCATTCGTATACATTGCTTTTTGCTTAGTCTCTTGGGCTCATGAATCATCATGCTGCACTGACAGGTTGGAATTGGCAACACAATATCATTTTAGATAGGAGCAGGAAAGTAGCCAATTAAATAGGCCTATACAAAATTGCTATTCTAAGTATATTTTTTTCTCACATGTCCTAGTATGATGTAAAATATATGGATACAAAAATGTTCCCACTAATCTAATTTTTACACGACACAAGGATAGGGCAGATCACAGCACCTAGAGGTCCCACAAAGTAGGTGGATCCTCCAATGGGTAACCTATACCCAAACAAAAATTGGTCATAATATTGAAGTTAGGCATTACCCCAACTTGTTATTTTCCTTACTCATTAGTTTAAGGCATACATGACAAAGCCACATGCGCTGCATGGTTTCTGGGGTACCTCTTAGTGAAATTGGTGTGACATACTGAAATACTTTCATGAAACTAACACGGATTTGGGCCAACAAACCATTTCCTAATAAAAGAGATATATAACTATTTAATTTTTGTTTTCCAAACGGAAATTAAATTAATATGTAAGGAAATAAGCACATGCAATATACAAATATAAAGTAACTTGAATTTCCATATAGCCACCCTTAACCTCTAATTGCAGTGTAAATACTAGATGATGTAGGTAAACCTGGGCAGTTTACTAGACTGGAATGTGTAATTACATGTAACAACTGGACTCATTTTACAATGGGAATCAAAAAGGGAAAATATTGTAATAGACATACTAGTCATGTAAAGCTAATAAATTACTAGTCTAAGTTCCAAACATTAGGCACTAACCAAGATTCAGTGAATTCATGGACACACCAACATTGATATATACATGTAAACCATATATAGTATTGAAATAAACTTTTACTATGCAAATGAATATTCAATATCATATAGATCTCCTGACCAGAACAAACAAAGTTGTAGAAAAATAATACATTATGTTGGAAAATTGTTACATATAATTTATATCTTTTTCTGGCTTGTTCTTGTGTTTTTCCTTTTCTTTCTCTTTGAGAGAAGGAATGTATGTCATATTATGACTTGATTGTTGTATGTTATAGTTATACGTACAAATCAATTTAAAAAAAGAATAAAAGAGATCCTAGGAATAAAATCAAAGAAAAAGGTAACTTTTCTGTTGAAAAAAATCAGTATGTTAAGCCACGCCTACTCTGTTATTTATGCAAATGATTAAGTTCACATTTAAGAATATTTTACTCTAGAAATTGCTGTCATGTCATTTCAATTCTATTTTTGTAAAAAATTTTGATAGATATTGCAGTAATCATCTACAATGTAAATCAAGGTTTAATAAAACTGATTTTTTGGAAAATGGAATATTAAATTATGATGTCACTTTAACCTTAATGCTTGTCTATTAACCAGGCATATTATTGACATGCAAGGTCCTATTGTGATTATAGCTCTATTGCTTATTGTTTAACAGCTTTTTCTATAGTAAGAAAAAGCCTTTATTTGTTCCAAAAATAGAATAGAAATTTTACTTTCCATATCATTTTCTGTACATTGCTTTAATTGCATGGATGTTTTTGTTCAAATAGTTGTCAACTAGATTTGGGCACCTCCGAAATTTTTGTTTCGTATGAATGCATTTGTACGGAAAAAATTGGTTTTGTCAGAAGAGAAATCTGTCCATTTTTACATTCATTTTCGATGGAAATTCATTCATTCATTAGGCGCGATTTAATTGAACCAGATGAATTTAACTTAAAAATCAGTTCCCTCAATACCGAATAGCCTTAAATTAACAAAGTCAAACCATTAATTTCAAATTTCGTACATTGATCACAACATGGCATTGACTAATGTTCTATTTCCCTGATTTTACGCCACAAACTCCTGAAATAACTCCCAAACCGCCAAATGCCCAAACGCTATCAATAGCATGAAAATGTATTGGCACTATTAGTAAACTCCCGAACACTCACTATACGCATTCGTATGCATTGCTTTTTGCTTAGTCTCTCATGAATCATCATGCTGCACTGACAGGTTGGAATTGGCAACACAATATCATTTTAGAAAGGAGCAGGAAAGTAGCCAATTAAATAGGCCTATACAAAATTGGTATTCTAAGTATATTTTTTTTCTCACATGTCCTAGTATGATGTAAGATATAGGGATACAAAAAGGTTCCCACTAATCTAATTTTTATACGACACAAGGATAGGGCAGATCACAGCACCTAGAGATCCCACAAAGTAGGTGGATCCTCCAAGGGGTAACCTATACCCAAACAAAAATTGGCCATTATATTGAAGTTAGGCATTACACCAACTTGTTATTTTCCTTACTCATTAATTTAAGGCATACATGACAAAGCCACATGCGCTGCATGGTTTCTGGGGTACCTCTTAGTGAAATTGGTGTGACATACTGAAATACTTTCATGAAACTAACACGGATTTGGGCCAACAAACCATTTCCTAATAAAAGAGATATATAGCTATTTAATTTTTGTTTTCCAAACGGAAATTAAATTAATATGTAAGGAAATAGGCACATGCAATATACAAATATAAAGTAACTTGAATTTCCATATAGCCACCCTTAACCTCTAATTGCAGTGTAAATACTAGATGATGTAGGTAAACCTGGGCAGTTTACTAGACTGGAATGTGTAATTACATGTAACAACTGGACTCATTTTACAATGGGAATCAAAAAGGGAAAATATTGTAATAGACATACTAGTCATGTAAAGCTAATAAATTACTAGTCTAAGTTCCAAACATTAGGCACTAACCAAGATTCAGTGAATTCATGGACACACCAACATTGATATATATATGTAAACCATATATAGTATTGAAATAAACTTTTACTATGCAAATGAATATTCAATATCATATAGATCTCCTGACCAGAACAAACAAAGTTGTAGAAAAATAATACATTATGTTGGAAAATTGTTACATATAATTTATATCTTTTTCTGGCTTGTTCTTGTGTTTTTCCTTTTCTTTCTCTTTGAGAGAAGGAATGTATGTCATTTTATGACTTGATTGTTGTATGTTATAGTTATACGTACAAATCAATTTAAAAAAGAATAAAAGAGATCCTGGGAATAAAATCAAAGAAAAAGGTAACTTTTCTGTTGAAAAAAATCAGTATGTTAAGCCACGCCTACTCTGTTATTTATGCAAATTATTTAGTTCACATTTAAGAATATTTTACTCTAGAAATTGCTGTCATGTCATTTCAATTCTATTTTTGTAAAAAATTTTGATAGATATTGCAGTAATCATCTACAATGTAAATCAAGGTTTAATAAAACTGATTTTTTGGAAAATGGAATATTAAATTATGATGTCACTTTAACCTTAATGCTTGTCTATTAACCAGGCATATTATTGACATGCAAGGTCCTATTGTGATTATAGCTCTATTGCTTATTGTTTAACAGCTTTTTCTATAGTAAGAAAAAGCCTTTATTTGTTCCAAAAATAGAATAGATATTTAGCAATTTTACTTTCCATATCATTTTCTGTACATTGCTTTAATTGCATGGATGTTTTGGTTCAAATAGTTTTCAACTAGATTTGGGCACCTCCGAAATTTTTGTTTCGTATGAATGCATTTGTACGGAAAAAATTGGTTTTGTCAGAAGAGAAATCTGTCCATTTTTCCATTCATTTTCGATGGAAATTCATTCATTCATTAGGCGCGATTTAATTGAACCAGATGAATTTAACATAAAAATCAGTTCCCTCAATACCGAATAGCCTTAAATTAACAAAGTCAAACCATTAATTTCAAATTTCGTACATTGATCACAACATGGCATTGAACAATGTTCTATTTCCCTGATTTTACGCCACAAACTCCTGAAATAACTCCCAAACCGCCAAATGCCCAAACGCTATCAATAGCATGAAAATGTATTGGCACTATTAGTTAACTCCCGAACACTCACTATACGCATTCGTATACATTGCTTTTTGCTTAGTCTCTTGGGCTCATGAATCATCATGCTGCACTGACAGGTTGGAATTGGCAACACAATATCATTTTAGAAAGGAGCAGGAAAGTAGCCAATTAAATAGGCCTATACAAAATTGCTATTCTAAGTATATTTTTTTCTCACATGTCCTAGTATGATGTAAAATATATGGATACAAAAATGTTCCCACTAATCTAATTTTTACACGACACAAGGATAGGGCAGATCACAGCACCTAGAGGTCCCACAAAGTAGGTGGATCCTCCAATGGGTAACCTATACCCAAACAAAAATTGGTCATAATATTGAAGTTAGGCATTACCCCAACTTGTTATTTTCCTTACTCATTAGTTTAAGGCATACATGACAAAGCCACATGCGCTGCATGGTTTCTGGGGTACCTCTTAGTGAAATTGGTGTGACATACTGAAATACTTTCATGAAACTAACACGGATTTGGGCCAACAAACCATTTCCTAATAAAAGAGATATATAACTATTTAATTTTTGTTTTCCAAACGGAAATTAAATTAATATGTAAGGAAATAAGCACATGCAATATACAAATATAAAGTAACTTGAATTTCCATATAGCCACCCTTAACCTCTAATTGCAGTGTAAATACTAGATGATGTAGGTAAACCTGGGCAGTTTACTAGACTGGAATGTGTAATTACATGTAACAACTGGACTCATTTTACAATGGGAATCAAAAAGGGAAAATATTGTAATAGACATACTAGTCATGTAAAGCTAATAAATTACTAGTCTAAGTTCCAAACATTAGGCACTAACCAAGATTCAGTGAATTCATGGACACACCAACATTGATATATACATGTAAACCATATATAGTATTGAAATAAACTTTTACTATGCAAATGAATATTCAATATCATATAGATCTCCTGACCAGAACAAACAAAGTTGTAGAAAAATAATACATTATGTT
This sequence comes from Pelobates fuscus, assembly GCF_036172605.1. Taxonomy (NCBI): domain Eukaryota; kingdom Metazoa; phylum Chordata; class Amphibia; order Anura; family Pelobatidae; genus Pelobates; species Pelobates fuscus. Next base: position 370,385,884 of record NC_086318.1, read on the forward strand.
GGAAAATTGTTACATATAATTTATATCTTTTTCTGGCTTGTTCTTGTGTTTTTCCTTTTCTTTCTCTTTGAGAGAAGGAATGTATGTCATATTATGACTTGATTGTTGTATGTTATAGTTATACGTACAAATCAATTTAAAAAAAGAATAAAAGAGATCCTAGGAATAAAATCAAAGAAAAAGGTAACTTTTCTGTTGAAAAAAATCAGTATGTTAAGCCACGCCTACTCTGTTATTTATGCAAATGATTAAGTTCACATTTAAGAATATTTTACTCTAGAAATTGCTGTCATGTCATTTCAATTCTATTTTTGTAAAAAATTTTGATAGATATTGCAGTAATCATCTACAATGTAAATCAAGGTTTAATAAAACTGATTTTTTGGAAAATGGAATATTAAATTATGATGTCACTTTAACCTTAATGCTTGTCTATTAACCAGGCATATTATTGACATGCAAGGTCCTATTGTGATTATAGCTCTATTGCTTATTGTTTAACAGCTTTTTCTATAGTAAGAAAAAGCCTTTATTTGTTCCAAAAATAGAATAGAAATTTTACTTTCCATATCATTTTCTGTACATTGCTTTAATTGCATGGATGTTTTTGTTCAAATAGTTGTCAACTAGATTTGGGCACCTCCGAAATTTTTGTTTCGTATGAATGCATTTGTACGGAAAAAATTGGTTTTGTCAGAAGAGAAATCTGTCCATTTTTACATTCATTTTCGATGGAAATTCATTCATTCATTAGGCGCGATTTAATTGAACCAGATGAATTTAACTTAAAAATCAGTTCCCTCAATACCGAATAGCCTTAAATTAACAAAGTCAAACCATTAATTTCAAATTTCGTACATTGATCACAACATGGCATTGACTAATGTTCTATTTCCCTGATTTTACGCCACAAACTCCTGAAATAACTCCCAAACCGCCAAATGCCCAAACGCTATCAATAGCATGAAAATGTATTGGCACTATTAGTAAACTCCCGAACACTCACTATACGCATTCGTATGCATTGCTTTTTGCTTAGTCTCTCATGAATCATCATGCTGCACTGACAGGTTGGAATTGGCAACACAATATCATTTTAGAAAGGAGCAGGAAAGTAGCCAATTAAATAGGCCTATACAAAATTGGTATTCTAAGTATATTTTTTTTCTCACATGTCCTAGTATGATGTAAGATATAGGGATACAAAAAGGTTCCCACTAATCTAATTTTTATACGACACAAGGATAGGGCAGATCACAGCACCTAGAGATCCCACAAAGTAGGTGGATCCTCCAAGGGGTAACCTATACCCAAACAAAAATTGGCCATTATATTGAAGTTAGGCATTACACCAACTTGTTATTTTCTTTACTCATTAGTTTAAGGCATACATGACAAAGCCACATGCGCTGCATGGTTTCTGGGGTACCTCTTAGTGAAATTGGTGTGACATACTGAAAAACTTTCATGAAACTAACACGGATTTGGGCCAACAAACCATTTCCTAATAAAAGAGATATATAGCTATTTAATTTTTGTTTTCCAAACGGAAATTAAATTAATATGTAAGGAAATAAGGACATGCAATATACAAATATAAAGTAACTTGAATTTCCATATAGCCACCCTTAACCTCTAATTGCAGTGTAAATACTAGATGATGTAGGTAAACCTGGGCAGTTTACTAGACTGGAATGTGTAATTACATGTAACAACTGGACTCATTTTACAATGGGAATCAAAAAGGGAAAATATTGTAATAGACATACTAGTCATGTAAAGCTAATAAATTACTAGTCTAAGTTCCAAACATTAGGCACTAACCAAGATTCAGTGAATTCATGGACACACCAACATTGATATATATATGTAAACCATATATAGTATTGAAATAAACTTTTACTATGCAAATGAATATTCAATATCATATAGATCTCCTGACCAGAACAAACAAAGTTGTAGAAAAATAATACATTATGTTGGAAAATTGTTACATATAATTTATATCTTTTTCTGGCTTGTTCTTGTGTTTTTCCTTTTCTTTCTCTTTGAGAGAAGGAATGTATGTCATTTTATGACTTGATTGTTGTATGTTATAGTTATACGTACAAATCAATTTAAAAAAGAATAAAAGAGATCCTGGGAATAAAATCAAAGAAAAAGGTAACTTTTCTGTTGAAAAAAATCAGTATGTTAAGCCACGCCTACTCTGTTATTTATGCAAATTATTTAGTTCACATTTAAGAATATTTTACTCTAGAAATTGCTGTCATGTCATTTCAATTCTATTTTTGTAAAAAATTTTGATAGATATTGCAGTAATCATCTACAATGTAAATCAAGGTTTAATAAAACTGATTTTTTGGAAAATGGAATATTAAATTATGATGTCACTTTAACCTTAATGCTTGTCTATTAACCAGGCATATTATTGACATGCAAGGTCCTATTGTGATTATAGCTCTATTGCTTATTGTTTAACAGCTTTTTCTATAGTAAGAAAAAGCCTTTATTTGTTCCAAAAATAGAATAGATATTTAGCAATTTTACTTTCCATATCATTTTCTGTACATTGCTTTAATTGCATGGATGTTTTGGTTCAAATAGTTTTCAACTAGATTTGGGCACCTCCGAAATTTTTGTTTCGTATGAATGCATTTGTACGGAAAAAATTGGTTTTGTCAGAAGAGAAATCTGTCCATTTTTCCATTCATTTTCGATGGAAATTCATTCATTCATTAGGCGCGATTTAATTGAACCAGATGAATTTAACATAAAAATCAGTTCCCTCAATACCGAATAGCCTTAAATTAACAAAGTCAAACCATTAATTTCAAATTTCGTACATTGATCACAACATGGCATTGAACAATGTTCTATTTCCCTGATTTTACGCCACAAACTCCTGAAATAACTCCCAAACCGCCAAATGCCCAAACGCTATCAATAGCATGAAAATGTATTGGCACTATTAGTTAACTCCCGAACACTCACTATACGCATTCGTATACATTGCTTTTTGCTTAGTCTCTTGGGCTCATGAATCATCATGCTGCACTGACAGGTTGGAATTGGCAACACAATATCATTTTAGAAAGGAGCAGGAAAGTAGCCAATTAAATAGGCCTATACAAAATTGCTATTCTAAGTATATTTTTTTCTCACATGTCCTAGTATGATGTAAAATATATGGATACAAAAATGTTCCCACTAATCTAATTTTTACACGACACAAGGATAGGGCAGATCACAGCACCTAGAGGTCCCACAAAGTAGGTGGATCCTCCAATGGGTAACCTATACCCAAACAAAAATTGGTCATAATATTGAAGTTAGGCATTACCCCAACTTGTTATTTTCCTTACTCATTAGTTTAAGGCATACATGACAAAGCCACATGCGCTGCATGGTTTCTGGGGTACCTCTTAGTGAAATTGGTGTGACATACTGAAATACTTTCATGAAACTAACACGGATTTGGGCCAACAAACCATTTCCTAATAAAAGAGATATATAACTATTTAATTTTTGTTTTCCAAACGGAAATTAAATTAATATGTAAGGAAATAAGCACATGCAATATACAAATATAAAGTAACTTGAATTTCCATATAGCCACCCTTAACCTCTAATTGCAGTGTAAATACTAGATGATGTAGGTAAACCTGGGCAGTTTACTAGACTGGAATGTGTAATTACATGTAACAACTGGACTCATTTTACAATGGGAATCAAAAAGGGAAAATATTGTAATAGACATACTAGTCATGTAAAGCTAATAAATTACTAGTCTAAGTTCCAAACATTAGGCACTAACCAAGATTCAGTGAATTCATGGACACACCAACATTGATATATACATGTAAACCATATATAGTATTGAAATAAACTTTTACTATGCAAATGAATATTCAATATCATATAGATCTCCTGACCAGAACAAACAAAGTTGTAGAAAAATAATACATTATGTTGGAAAATTGTTACATATAATTTATATCTTTTTCTGGCTTGTTCTTGTGTTTTTCCTTTTCTTTCTCTTTGAGAGAAGGAATGTATGTCATATTATGACTTGATTGTTGTATGTTATAGTTATACGTACAAATCAATTTAAAAAAAGAATAAAAGAGATCCTAGGAATAAAATCAAAGAAAAAGGTAACTTTTCTGTTGAAAAAAATCAGTATGTTAAGCCACGCCTACTCTGTTATTTATGCAAATGATTAAGTTCACATTTAAGAATATTTTACTCTAGAAATTGCTGTCATGTCATTTCAATTCTATTTTTGTAAAAAATTTTGATAGATATTGCAGTAATCATCTACAATGTAAATCAAGGTTTAATAAAACTGATTTTTTGGAAAATGGAATATTAAATTATGATGTCACTTTAACCTTAATGCTTGTCTATTAACCAGGCATATTATTGACATGCAAGGTCCTATTGTGATTATAGCTCTATTGCTTATTGTTTAACAGCTTTTTCTATAGTAAGAAAAAGCCTTTATTTGTTCCAAAAATAGAATAGAAATTTTACTTTCCATATCATTTTCTGTACATTGCTTTAATTGCATGGATGTTTTTGTTCAAATAGTTGTCAACTAGATTTGGGCACCTCCGAAATTTTTGTTTCGTATGAATGCATTTGTACGGAAAAAATTGGTTTTGTCAGAAGAGAAATCTGTCCATTTTTACATTCATTTTCGATGGAAATTCATTCATTCATTAGGCGCGATTTAATTGAACCAGATGAATTTAACTTAAAAATCAGTTCCCTCAATACCGAATAGCCTTAAATTAACAAAGTCAAACCATTAATTTCAAATTTCGTACATTGATCACAACATGGCATTGACTAATGTTCTATTTCCCTGATTTTACGCCACAAACTCCTGAAATAACTCCCAAACCGCCAAATGCCCAAACGCTATCAATAGCATGAAAATGTATTGGCACTATTAGTAAACTCCCGAACACTCACTATACGCATTCGTATGCATTGCTTTTTGCTTAGTCTCTCATGAATCATCATGCTGCACTGACAGGTTGGAATTGGCAACACAATATCATTTTAGAAAGGAGCAGGAAAGTAGCCAATTAAATAGGCCTATACAAAATTGGTATTCTAAGTATATTTTTTTTCTCACATGTCCTAGTATGATGTAAGATATAGGGATACAAAAAGGTTCCCACTAATCTAATTTTTATACGACACAAGGATAGGGCAGATCACAGCACCTAGAGATCCCACAAAGTAGGTGGATCCTCCAAGGGGTAACCTATACCCAAACAAAAATTGGCCATTATATTGAAGTTAGGCATTACACCAACTTGTTATTTTCTTTACTCATTAGTTTAAGGCATACATGACAAAGCCACATGCGCTGCATGGTTTCTGGGGTACCTCTTAGTGAAATTGGTGTGACATACTGAAAAACTTTCATGAAACTAACACGGATTTGGGCCAACAAACCATTTCCTAATAAAAGAGATATATAGCTATTTAATTTTTGTTTTCCAAACGGAAATTAAATTAATATGTAAGGAAATAAGGACATGCAATATACAAATATAAAGTAACTTGAATTTCCATATAGCCACCCTTAACCTCTAATTGCAGTGTAAATACTAGATGATGTAGGTAAACCTGGGCAGTTTACTAGACTGGAATGTGTAATTACATGTAACAACTGGACTCATTTTACAATGGGAATCAAAAAGGGAAAATATTGTAATAGACATATTAGTCATGTAAAGCTAATAAATTACTAGTCTAAGTTCCAAACATTAGGCACTAACCAAGATTCAGTGAATTCATGGACACACCAACATTGATATATATATATATATGTAAACCATATATAGTATTGAAATAAACTTTTACTATGCAAATGAATATTCAATATCATATAGATCTCCTGACCAGAACAAACAAAGTTGTAGAAAAATAATACATTATGTTGGAAAATTGTTACATATAATTTATATCTTTTTCTGGCTTGTTCTTGTGTTTTTCCTTTTCTTTCTCTTTGAGAGAAGGAATGTATGTCATTTTATGACTTGATTGTTGTATGTTATAGTCATACGTACAAATCAATTTAAAAAAAGAATAAAAGAGATCCTGGGAATAAAATCAAAGAAAAAGGTAACTTTTCTGTTGAAAAAAATCAGTATGTTAAGCCACGCCTACTCTGTTATTTATGCAAATGATTAAGTTCACATTTAAGAATATTTTACTCTAGAAATTGCTGTCATGTCATTTCAATTCTATTTTTGTAAACAAATTTGATAGATATTGCAGTAATCATCTACAATGTAAATCAAGGTTTAATAAAACTGATTTTTTGGAAAATGGAATATTAAATGATGATGTCACTTTAACCTTAATGCTTGTCTATTAACCAGGCATATTATTGACATGCAAGGTTCTGTTGAGATTATAGCTCTATTGCTTATTGTTTAACAGCTTTTTCTATAGTAAGAAAAAGCCTTTATTTGTTCCAAAAATAGAATAGATATTTTACAATTTTACTTTCCATATCATTTTCTATACATTGCTTTAATTGCATGGATGTTTCGGTTCAAATAGTTGTCAACTAGATTTGGGCACCTCCGAAATTTTTGTTTCGTATGAATGCATTTGTACGGAAAAAAATTGGTTTTGTCAGAAGAGAAATCTGTCCATTTTTCCATTCATTTCCGATGGAAATTAATTCATTCATTAGGCGCGATTTAATTGAACCAGATGAATTTAACATAAAAATCAGTTCCCTCAATACCGAATAGCCTTAAATTAACAAAGTCAAACCATTAATTTCAAATTTCGTACAGTGATCACAACATGGCATTGAACAATGTTCTATTTCCCTGATTTTACGCCACAAACTCCTGAAATAACTCCCAAACCGCCAAATGCCCAAACGCTATCAATAGCATGAAAATGTATTGGCACTATTAGTAAACTCCCGAACACTCACTATACGCATTCGTATGCATTGCTTTTTGCTTAGTCTCTTGGGCTCATGAATCATCATGCTGCACTGACAGGTTGGAATTGGCAACACAATATCATTTTAGAAAGGAGCAGGAAAGTAGCCAATTAAATAGGCCTATACAAAATTGGTATTCTAAGTATATATTTTTTCTCACATGTCCTAGTATGATGTAAGATATATGGATACAAAAAGGTTCCCACTAATCTAATTTTTATACGACACAAGGATAGGGCAGATCACAGCACCTAGAGATCCCACAAAGTAGGTGGATCCTCCAAGGGGTAACCTATAACCAAACTAAAATTGGTCATAATATTGAAGTTAGGCATTACCCCAACTTGTTATTTTCCTTACTCATTAGTTTAAGGCATACATGACAAAGCCACATGCGCTGCATGGTTTCTGGGGTACCTCTTAGTGAAATTGGTGTGACATACTGAAAAACTTTCATGAAACTAACACGGATTTGGGCCAACAAACCATTTCCTAATAAAAGAGATATATAGCTATTTAATTTTTGTTTTCCAAACGGAAATTAAATTAATATGTAAGGAAATAAGCACATGCAATATACAAATATAAAGTAACTTGAATTTCCATATAGACACCCTTAACCTCTAATTGCAGTGTAAATACTAGATGATGTAGGTAAACCTGGGCAGTTTACTAGACTGGAATGTGTAATTACATGTAACAACTGGACTCATTTTACAATGGGAATCAAAAAGGGAAAATATTGTAATAGACATATTAGTCATGTAAAGCTAATAAATTACTAGTCTAAGTTCCAAACATTAGGCACTAACCAAGATTCAGTGAATTCATGGACACACCAACATTGATATATATATATGTAAACCATATATAGTATTGAAATAAACTTTTACTATGCAAATGAATATTCACTATCATATAGATCTCCTGACCAGAACAAACAAAGTTGTAGAAAAATAATACATTATGTTGGAAAATTGTTACATATAATTTATATCTTTTTCTGGCTTGTTCTTGTGTTTTTCCTTTTCTTTCTCTTTGAGAGAAGGAATGTATGTCATTTTATGACTTGATTGTTGTATGTTATAGTTATACGTACAAATCAATTTAAAAAAAGAATAAAAGAGATCCTGGGAATAAAATCAAAGAAAAAGGTAACTTTTTTGTTGAAAAAAAATCAGTATGTTAAGCCACGCCTACTCTGTTATTTATGCAAATGATTAAGTTCACATTTAAGAATATTTTATTCTAGAAATTGCTGTCATGTCATTTCAATTCTATTTTTGTAAAATAATTTCATAAATATTGCAGTAATCATCTAACATGTAAATCAAGGTTTAATAAAACTGATTTTTTGGAAAATGGAATATTAAATTATGATGTCACTTTAACCTTAATGCTTGTCTATTAACCAGGCATATTATGGACATGCAAGCTCCTGTTGTGATTATAGCTCTATTGCTTATTGTTTAACCCCTTCAGGACCGGACTGTTTTTGCGATGTTTGTACGTTAAGGACCAGAGCTATTTTAACACTTTTGTGGTGTTTGTGTTTAGCTGTAATTTTCCGCTCTCTCATTTACTGTTCCCATACAAGTTATATATTGTTTTTTTCAGGACAAGAAGGGCTTTCTTTACATACCATTATTTGTATCATTTCATATCATTTACTTGAAAAAAATAGTAAAATATGGTGAAAAAAAACCAAAAAAACGTGTTTTTTGACTTCTACTTAAAAAATATTTTACTGATCTACAAAATCGAATGAAACAAACTTCTAAATAGATTAAACATTTTGTCCTTAGTTTAAAAACACCCAATGTTTACGTGTTTTTTTGCTTTTATTTGCAAGTTATAGGGCTATAAGTACAAGTAGGAACTTGCGGTTTCAAAATTTACATTTTTCAAATGTATCAATAGTGACATTGTAACACTGTTATGTCATAAATCTCCAAAAAACACCCCACATGTATATATTTTTCTTAAACTAGATAACCCAGGGTATTCATCTAAGAATATTTTGATACTTTCTATGCAGCCATTTTACCATAAACCTTTGTCAAACTTTGCATAGGTAGTTTATTTTTTTTATTTTTTTAACATAAATTGCAATTCAGGTATAAATTCACAGATTTTGTTAGGTGTCACTACCAAACAACACCCCAATATGTGTTCAGCAACATCTCCCGAGTACAGGGATACCCCCCATGTATAGGTGTATTGGGTTGCTTGGGGGCTAAAAGGCCACATTTTGCAGGTGCGCTTATCAGTTTCCCAGCTCGGAATTTTGACATGTAGTCAACCTGCATGCATGTCCTATTTGGGACATTTTTGAAGCCGGCCAATGTATTTTACCCCCATCAAACCATATATTTTTGAAAAGTAGACACCCTAGGGTATTTCACATGGTGGGATTTTTACACTTTCCATGCACTAATTCTACCACCAGGCTTTGTCAAACATTGAGTTAGTAATTTTTTTTCTGTTTTTTTCACACACATTGTACTTTAGGCATGAATTAACAGATCCTGTTATGTGTCACTGCCAAACAACACCCCAATATGTGTTTAGCAATATCTCCCGAGTACAGGGATACCCCCCATGTATAGGTGTTTTGGGTTGTTTGGGGGCTAAAAGGCCACATTTTGCAGGTGCGCATATCAGTTTCCCAGCTTGGAATTTTGACATGTAGTCAACCTGCATGCATGTCCTATTTGGGACATTTTTGAAGCCGGCCAATGTATTTTACCCCCATCAAACCATATATTTTTGAAAAGTAGACACCCTAGGGTATTTCACATGGTGGAATTTTTACACTTTCCATGCACTAATTCTACCACCAGGCTTTGTCAAACATTGAGTTAGTAATTTTCTTTCTGTTTTTTTCACACACATTGTACTTTAGGCATGAATTAACAGATCCTGTTATGTGTCACTGCCAAACAACACCCCAATATGTGTTCAGTAACATCTCCCGAGTACAGGGATACCCCCCATGTATAGGTGTTTTGGGTTGTTTGGGGGCTAAAAGGCCACATTTTGCAGGTGCGCATATCAGTTTCCCAGCTCGGAATTTTGACATGTAGTCAACCTGCATGCATGTCCTATTTGGGACATTTTTGAAGCCGGCCAATGTATTTTACCCCCATCAAACCATATATTTTTGAAAAGTAGACACCCTAGGGTATTTCACATGGTGGAATTTTTACACTTTCCATGCACTAATTCTACCACCAGGCTTTGTCAAACATTGAGTTAGTAATTTTCTTTCTGTTTTTTTCACACACATTGTACTTTAGGCATGAATTAACAGATCCTGTTATGTGTCACTGCCAAACAACACCCCAATATGTGTTCAGCAACATCTCCCGAGTACAGGGATACCCCCCATGTATAGGTGTTTTGGGTTGTTTGGGGGCTAAAAGGCCACATTTTGCAGGTGCGCATATCAGTTTCCCAGCTCGGAATTTTGACATGTAGTCAACCTGCATGCATGTCCTATTTGGGACATTTTTGAAGCCGGCCAATGTATTTTACCCCCATCAAACCATATATTTTTGAAAAGTAGACACCCTAGGGTATTTCACATGGTGGAATTTTTACACTTTCCATGCACTAATTCTACCACCAGGCTTTGTCAAACATTGAGTTAGTAAATTTTTTTCAGTTTTTTTCACACACCTTGTACTTTAGGCATGAATTATCAGATCCTGTTATGTGTCACTGCCAAACAACACCCCAATATGTGTTCAGCAAGATCTCCTGAATACAGTGATACCACCCATGCATAGGCTTGTCGGGTTCTTTGGGGGCTAAAAGGCCACGTTTGGCAGGTGCGCTTATCAGTTTCCCAACTTGGAATTTTGACATGTAATCAACCTGCGCCCATGTCCCATTTGAGCCAATGTTTTTTACCCCCATCAAACCATATATTTTTGAAAAGTAGACAACCCAGGGCATTTTAAATTGTGGTATTTTAACACTTTTCATGCACTGAATTCTACCACCAGCCTTTGTCAAACTTTTGGATAGTAATCTTTTTTTGTTTCTTTGTCACACACATTGTACTTTAGGCATGAATTAACAGATCCTGTTATGTGTCACTGCCAAACACTGCCCAATATGTTCAGCAACATCTCTTGAGTACAGTGATACCCCCCATGTATATGGTTGCCGGGTTGTTTGGGGGCCAAAAGGCAACAATCAGAACTTGTACATGTCAGTTTTTCAACTTGATATATAGGTATGCTTGGTCTATCTTCAGTTTGACATATTTTTGTACCCCCCAGTTAATGTTACCATCATGCCAATATGTATAGTATATATTTTTATAAAGTAGACATCAAATGTTATAGAGGATGGGGTGTTTTGACTTCTTTCCCCCAACCATTTTGCCCCCCAAAGAAAGTGTAGTGGTATTTTCTTTATTCTGGTTTTTATGCACACGTCATCTGGTTTTGGACAGCTGGTTATGTGTTACTGCCAGAAAACTTGTTAGGCCAAATGTGCAGGTAGCAAATGTACATTTAGCAGCAATCTTTAAACTGACTCCTGCAAATAGAATCTAAATGGAGATTTGGGGGAAGGAAACTGACTAACAAAAAAATGTCTGCTTTCCAAAGAAACAGAAAATAAAATAAAAATTCAGGAACACTTCTTACAACTGTTCTGTGTGGTACAGCTTGAAACATGTTCCTACACAGAGTCCTGGTTTCGAAGGACAATCAGGACAGTGAAAAGGGGTGTCTGTCCTTTTCCCGTTTTTAAAACAGACCCGGCAACGTTTCTGGGGGGTTTTTTTTCTAGCAGTTGGCGGTAACTTAAAAATAAAATGTCTGGACTCAGCTTGCACCGTTGTTGGAACTTGTCCATCTCCATAAATTGTTAAAGAAATTATTTTCAATTGAAATTGGAGAAAGGTGATTTTCCCTGGATTATTTTTTTTAAAAAGTAAAAATGAGTTGTGGGTTGCTATTTGCATCAGATATATAGCCACCTTTTTATACCATGCTTTGGTTTTTCATAAAATAAGATACGGCTGCATCAGCTGATCAGCCAAATCAACACCACCCATGTACTTATTATACGCCCTGATGCAAACCGGTTTGGACTCTACTCTGCCCCGGACAGAGACGTCGGACATGCGTTCGTCATGGATGGTGGTGAGCATGTGGACATCCTTCCTGTCCCTAAATTTTAGTGCAAGCACCTCAGCTTTCCGAAGTGCTTTACATTCGCCTTTTTTTAATTTTGCATCTATGAGAGATCGTGGAAAGTCTTTGGAATTTTTTCTGGCAGTGCCGCAGGCCAGTGTCTGTAAAGCATAAAGTGTTTTAAATAGACGGACACTACTATAAAAATTATCCACATAAAGGTGGTAACCTTTATTAAACAAGGGGTTTAGTAGGTCCCATACAAGTTTCCCACTTGTCCCCAGGGAGTCAGGACAGTCAGGAGGGTCCAGTTGACCATCTTTCCCCTCATATACACGAAAGGCAAATGTGTATCCGCTTTCGCTCTCACACAGTTTGTACAGTTTAATGCCATACCTAGAGCGCTTTGAGGGGATGTATTGTCTGAACCCTAATCTCCCTTTGTATTTCATTAGAGATTCATCTATGGATAAATTTTGTTGGGGGGTATAAACATCCGAAAATTTGTCCTGAAAATGGTCTAGCAGTGGGCGTATTTTATAAAGCCTATCGTATTGGGGGTGATCTCTAGGGTGACAGAGGGTATTGTCACTGAAATTTAAAAATCTCAGCAGTAACTTGTATCTGGCTCTAGGCATGGTTTGGGAGAATACTGGACTCGACATTATTGGGTTGGTGCTCCAGTATGAGCGAATCGATGGCTTTTTTATAATCCCCATGAGCATTGTAAGAGCCCAGAACTTTTTAAGCTCTGGGACATCTGTGGGATGCCAGTCATGCTCCCTGGCTGTATAGCTACCTGGATTGTTGTCAATAAATTGGGTAGCATACAAGTTAGTCTGGGAAGCAATCTCCTCCCAGATGGTATCCCCTAAAAATAGTTCTACATACTGCATTGGGGAGAAGCCATCCACATTAACATTAATGCCTGCGTTGGCACTAAAAGGGGGGACGTTGGGCTCGGCTAACTGTGGAGGTACCCAGTCCTCCTCCACATTTGGCATAGCAGAGGAAGCACAGCTTCTTTCTTCAGCCGGCTCACACACAGATGACATGTCGTCTTGACTAGACATGTCAGAAAACTGACCTGGGTCAAAATCTGACGCAGTGTCAGTGGCGTCAGAGTCTGACGCCAAGAAGGCATATGCCTCCTGCAAGTTATACATACGCTGCATGTTTTACACACGACTAAAACAAATTACAAACACACAAAAAAAATTTATACTTTTTTTTTTTTTTTTTTTTTTTTTTTATTAAAACAGACTAAACAGCAATCCCTAAACTAACTCCTGTCACAAAAATCTAATGGAGATTTGGGGGAAGGAAACTGACTGACTACGACAGACTACGACAGACTAAGACAGACTACGACAGACTAAGACGGACTAAGACAGACTAAGACAGACTAAGACAGACTAAGACAAATATTTTTAAAACAAATTTAACCCTTTAAGGGCAAAAAAAAAGACAGACAGTACAAATGCACTGCTGAAACAGATCTGGCAGGGAAGGGGTTAAAATGGATTTTTAATTCACTGCTGATACTTTTTACAACTCTCTGGAACACTCTGCTGCAACAAACTATCACGATCTCTGTCTCTCTCGCCTCACAAAACGCTACAGAGGAGAGAGGGGCAGAGATCACTGTCAAAGTGAGTGTTTGTAACACCCACTTTGACAGCAGCCAATTGTGAGCGATCGCGGATCGCTCACACACCGTAATTGGCTGTTACTATCTGCCTGGGATGTCTGGCAGTTAGTAACATCATTGTACTGGCAAGAGCGATCTTTGATCGCTTCCTGCAGCCCGTTTTCCGCTATGACGGTTCAGGACCGTCAGCGGTCCAAACGCACGTTTTACCGCTGACGGTCCTGAACCGTCCGCGGTCCTGAAAGGGTTAACAGCTTTTTCTATAGTAAGAAAAAGCCTTTATTTGTTCCAAAAATAGAAGAGATATTTTAAAATTTTACTTTCCATATCATTTTCTGTACATTGCTTTAATTGCTTGGATGTTTCACTTCACATAGTTGTCAACTAGATTTGGGGACCTCCGAAATTTTTGTTTCGTATGAATGCATTTGTACGGAAAAAAATTGGTTTTGTCAGAAGAGAAATCTGTCCATTTTTCCATTCATTTTCGATGGAAATTCATTCATTCATTAGGCGCGATTTAATTGAACCAGATGAATTTAACATAAAAATCAGTTCCCTCAATACCGAATAGCCTTAAATTAACAAAGTCAAACCATTAATTTCAAATTTCGTACATTGATCACAACATGGCATTGAACAATGTTCTATTTCCCTGATTTTACGCCACAAACTCCTGAAATAACTCCCAAACCGCCAAATGCCCAAACGCTATCAATAGCATGAAAATGTATTGGCACTATTAGTACACTCCCTAACACTCACTATACGCATTCGTATGCATTGCTTTTTGCTTAGTCTCTTGGGCTCATGAATCATCATGCTGCACTGACAGGTTGGAATTGGCAACACAATATCATTTTAGAAAGGAGAAGGAAAGTAGCCAATTAAATAGGCCTATACAAAATTGCTATTCTAAGTATATTTTTTTTCTCACATGTCCTAGTATGATGTAAGATATATGGATACAAAAAGGTTCCCACTAATCTAATTTTTATACGACACAAGGATAGGGCAGATCACAGCACCTAAAGGTCCCACAAAGTAGGTGGATCCTCCAAGGGGTAACCTATACCCAAACAAAAATTGGTCATAATATTGAAGTTAGGCATTACCCCAACTTGTTATTTTCCTTACTCATTAGTTTAAGGCATACATGACAAAGCCACATGCGCTGCATGGTTTCTGGGGTACCTCTTAGTGAAATTGGTGTGACATACTGAAAAACTTTCATGAAACTAACACGGATTTGGGCCAACAAACCATTTCCTAATAAAAGAGATATATAGCTATTTAATTTTTGTTTTCCAAACGGAAATTAAATTACTATGTAAGGAAATAGGCACATGCAATATACAAATATAAAGTAACTTGAATTTCCATATAGCCACCCTTAACCTCTAATTGCAGTGTAAATACTAGATGATGTAGGTAAACCTGGGCAGTTTACTAGACTGGAATGTGTAATTACATGTAACAACTGGACTCATTTTACAATGGGAATCAAAATGGGAAAATATAATAATAGACATATTAGTCATGTAAAGCTAATAAATTACTAGTCTAAGTTCCAAACATTAGGCACTAACCAAGATTCAGTGAATTCATGGACACACCAACATTGATATATATATATATTTAAACCATATATAGTATTGAAATAAACTTTTACTATGCAAATGAATATTCACTATCATATAGATCTCCTGACCAGAACAAACAAAGTTGTAGAAAAATAATACATTATGTTGGAAAATTGTTACATATAATTTATATCTTTTTCTGGCTTGTTCTTGTGTTTTTCCTTTTCTTTCTCTTTGAGAGAAGGAATGTATGTCATTTTATGACTTGATTGTTGTATGTTATAGTTATACGTACAAATCAATTTAAAAAAAGATTAAAAGAGATCCAGGGAATAAAATCAAAGAAAAAGGTAACTTTTCTGTTGAAAAAAATCAGTATGTTAAGCCACGCCTACTCTGTTATTTATGCAAATGATTAAGTTCACATTTAAGAATATTTTACTCTAGAAATTGCTGTCATGTCATTTCAATTTTTTTTTTAAAAAAAATTTGATAGATATTGCAGTAATCATCTACAATGTAAATCAAGGTTTAATAAAACTGATTTTTTGGAAAATGGAATATTAAATTATGATGTCACTTTAACCTTGATGCTTGTCTATTAACCAGGCATATTATTGACATGCAAGGTTCGGTTTTGATTATAGCTCTATTGCTTATTGTTTAACAGCTTTTTCTATAGTAAGAAAAAGCCTTTATTTGTTCCAAAAATAGAATAGAGATTTTACACTTTTACTTTCCATATCATTTTCTGTACATTGCTTTAATTGCATGGATGTTTCGGTTCAAATAGTTGTCAACTAGATTTGGGCACCTCCGAAATTTTTGTTTCGTATGAATGCATTTGTACGGAAAAAAATTGGTTTTGTCAGAAGAGAAATCTGTCCATTTTTCCATTCATTTTCGATGGAAATTCATTCATTCATTAGGCGCGATTTAATTGAACCAGATGAATTTAACATAAAAATCAGTTCCCTCAATACCGAATAGCCTTAAATTAACAAAGTCAAACCATTAATTTCAAATTTCGTACATTGATCACAACATGGCATTGAACAATGTTATATTTCCCTGATTTTACGCCACAAACTCCTGAAATAACTCCCAAACCGCCAAATGCCCAAATGCTATCAATAGCATGAAAATGTATTGGCACTATTAGTAAACTCCCGAACACTCACTATACGCATTCGTATGCATTGCTTTTTGCTTAGTCTCTTGGGCTCATGAATCATCATGCTGCACTGACAGGTTGGAATTGGCAACACAATATCATTTTAGAAAGGAGTAGGAAAGTAGCCAATTAAATAGGCCTATACAAAATTGCTATTCTAAGTATATTTTTTTTCTCACATGTCCTAGTATGATGTAAGATATATGGATGCAAAAAGGTTCCCACTAATCAAATTTTTATACGACACAAGGATAGGGCAGATCACAGCACCTAGAGGTCCCACAAAGTAGGTGGATCCTCCAAGGGGTAACCGATACCCAAACAAAAATTGGTCATAATATTGAAGTTAGGCATTACCCCAACTTGTTATTTTCCTTACTCATTAGTTTAAGGCATACATGACAAAGCCACATGCGCTGCATGGTTTCTGGGGTACCTCTTAGTGAAATTGGTGTGACATACTGAAATACTTTCATGAAACTAACACGGATTTGGGCCAACAAACCATTTCCTAATAAAAGAGATATATAGCTATTTAATTTTTGTTTTCCAAACGGAAATTAAATTAATATGTAAGGAAATAAGCACATGCAATATACAAATATAAAGTAACTTGAATTTCCATATAGCCACCCTTAACCTCGAATTGCAGTGTAAATACTAGATGATGTAGGTAAACCTGGGCAGTTTACTAGACTGGAATGTGTAATTACATGTAACAACTGGACTCATTTTACAATGGGAATCAAAAAGGGAAAATATTGTAAGAGACATATTAGTCATGTAAAGCTAATAAATTACTAGTCTAAGTTCCAAACATTAGGCACTAACCAAGATTCAGTGAATTCATGGACACACCAACATTGATATATATATATGTAAACCATATGTAGTATTGAAATTAACTTTTACTATGCAAATGAATATTCACTATCATATAGATCTCCTGACCAGAACAAACAAAGTTGTAGAAAAATAATACATTATGTTGGAAAATTGTTACATATAATTTATATCTTTTTCTGGCTTGTTCTTGTGTTTTTCCTTTTCTTTCTCTTTGAGAGAAGGAATGTATGTCATTTTATGACTTGATTGTTGTATGTTATAGTTATACGTACAAATCAATTTAAAAAAAGAATAAAAGAGATCCTGGGAATAAAATCAAAGAAAAAGGTAACTTTTCTGTTGAAAAAAATCAGTATGTTAAGCCACGCCTACTCTGTTATTTATGCAAATGATTAAGTTCACATTTAAGAATATTTTACTCTAGAAATTGCTGTCATGTCATTTCAATTCTATTTTTGTAAAAAATTTTGATAAATATTGCAGTAATCATCTAACATGTAAATCAAGGTTTAATAAAACTGATTTTTTGGAAAATGGAATATTAAATTATGATGTCACTTTAACCTTAATGCTTGTCTATTAACCAGGCATATTATGGACATGCAAGCTCCTGTTGTGATTATAGCTTTATTGCTTATTGTTTAACAGCTTTTTCTATTGTAAGAAAAAGCCTTTATTTGTTCCAAAAATAGAAGAGATATTTTACAATTTTACTTTCCATATCATTTTCTGTACATTGCTTTAATTGCATGGATGTTTTGGTTCAAATAGTTGTCAACTAGATTTGGGCACCTCCGAAATTTTTGTTTCGTATGAATGCATTTGTACGGAAAAAAATTGGTTTTGTCAGAAGAGAAATCTGTCCATTTTTCCATTCATTTTCGATGGAAATTCATTCATTAGGCGCGATTTAATTGAACCAGATGAATATAACATAAAAATCAGTAACCTCAATACCGAATAGCCTTAAATTAACAAAGTCAAACCATTAATTTCAAATTTCGTACATTGATCACAACATGGCATTGAACAATGTTCTATTTCCCTGATTTTACGCCACAAACTCCTGAAATAACTCCCAAACCGCCAAATGCCCAAACGCTATCAATCGCATGAAAATGTATTAGCACTATTAGTAAACTCCCGAACACTCACTACACGCATTCGTATGCATTGCTTTTTGCTTAGTCTCTTGGGCTCATGAATCATCATGCTGCACTGACAGGTTGGAATTGGCAACACAATATCATTTTAGAAAGGAGTAGGAAAGTAGCCAATTAAATAGGCCTATACAAAATTGCTATTCTAAGTATATTTTTTTTCTCACATGTCCTAGTATGATGTAAAATATATGGATACAAAAAGGTTCCCACTAATCTAATTTTTACACGACACAAGGATAGGGCAGATCACAGCACCTAAAGGTCCCACAAAGTAGGTGGATCCTCCAAGGGGTAACCTATACCCAAACAAAAATTGGTCATAATATTGAAGTTAGGCATTACCCCAACTTGTTATTTTCCTTACTCATTAGTTTAAGGCATACATGACAAAGCCACATGCGCTGCATGGTATCTGGGGTACCTCTTAGTGAAATTGGTGTGACATACTGAAATACTTTCATGAAACTAACACGGATTTGGGCCAACAAACCATTTCCTAATAAAAGAGATATATAGCTATTTAATTTTTGTTTTCCAAACGGAAATTAAATTAATATGTAAGGAAATAGGCACATGCAATATACAAATATAAAGTAACTTGAATTTCCATATAGCCACCCTTAACCTCTAATTGCAGTGTAAATACTAGATGATGTAGGTAAACCTGGGCAGTTTACTAGACTGGAATGTGTAATTACATGTAACAACTGGACTCATTTTACAATGGGAATCAAAAAGGGAAAATATTGTAATAGACATACTAGTCATGTAAAGCTAATAAATTACTAGTCTAAGTTCCAAACATTAGGCACTAACCAAGATTCAGTGAATTCATGGACACACCAACATTGATATATATATGTAAACCATATATAGTATTGAAATAAACTTTTACTATGCAAATGAATATTCAATATCATATAGATCTCCTGACCAGAACAAACAAAGTTGTAGAAAAATAATACATTATGTTGGAAAATTGTTACATATAATTTATATCTTTTTCTGGCTTGTTCTTGTGTTTTTCCTTTTCTTTCTCTTTGAGAGAAGGAATGTATGTCATTTTATGACTTGATTGTTGTATGTTATAGTTATACGTACAAATCAATTTAAAAAAAGAATAAAAGAGATCCTGGGAATAAAATCAAAGAAAAAGGTAACTTTTCTGTTGAAAAAAAATCAGTATGTTAAGCCACGCCTACTCTGTTATTTATGCAAATGATTAAGTTCACATTTAAGAATATTTTACTCTAGAAATTGCTGTCATGTCATTTCAATTCTATTTTTGTAAAAAATTTTGATAAATATTGCAGTAATCATCTAACATGTAAATCAAGGTTTAATAAAACTGATTTTTTGTAAAATGGAATGTTAAATTATGATGTCACTTTAACCTTAATGCTTGTCTATTAACCAGGCATATTATGGACATGCAAGATCCTCTTGTGATTATAGCTCTATTGCTTATTGTTTAACAGCTTTTTCTATTGTAAGAAAAAGCCTTTATTTGTTCCAAAAATAGAAGAGATATTTTACAATTTTACTTTCCATATCATTTTCTGTACATTGCTTTAATTGCTTGGATGTTTCAGTTCACATAGTTGTCAACTAGATTTGGGCACCTCCGAAATTTTTGTTTCGTATGAATGCATTTGTATGGAAAAAAATTGGTTTTGTCAGAAGAGAAATCTGTCCATTTTTCCATTCATTTTCGATGGAAATTCATTCATTAGGCGCGATTTAATTGAACCAGATGAATATAACATAAAAATCAGTAACCTCAATACCGAATAGCCTTAAATTAACAAAGTCAAACCATTAATTTCAAATTTCGTACATTGATCACAACATGGCATTGAACAATGTTCTATTTCCCTGATTTTACGCCACAAACTCCTGAAATAACTCCCAAACCGCCAAATGCCCAAACGCTATCAATCGCATGAAAATGTATTGGCACTATTAGTAAACTCCCGAACACTCACTACACGCATTCGTATGCATTGCTTTTTGCTTAGTCTCTTGGGCTCATGAATCATCATGCTGCACTGACAGGTTGGAATTGGCAACACAATATCATTTTAGAAAGGAGTAGGAAAGTAGCCAATTAAATAGGCCTATACAAAATTGCTATTCTAAGTATATTTTTTTTTCTCACATGTCCTAGTATGATGTAAAATATATGGATACAAAAAGGTTCCCACTAATCTAATTTTTACACGACACAAGGATAGGGCAGATCACAGCACCTAGAGGTCCCACAAAGTAGGTGGATCCTCCAATGGGTAACCTATACCCAAACAAAAATTGGTCATAATATTGAAGTTAGGCATTACCCCAACTTGTTATTTTCCTTACTCATTAGTTTAAGGCATACATGACAAAGCCACATGCGCTGCATGGTTTCTGGGGTACCTCTTAGTGAAATTGGTGTGACATACTGAAATACTTTCATGAAACTAACACGGATTTGGGCCAACAAACCATTTCCTAATAAAAGAGATATATAGCTATTTAATTTTTGTTTTCCAAACGGAAATTAAATTAATATGTAAGGAAATAAGCACATGCAATATACAAATATAAAGTAACTTGAATTTCCATATAGCCACCCTTAACCTCTAATTGCAGTGTAAATACTAGATGATGTAGGTAAACCTGGGCAGTTTACTAGACTGGAATGTGTAATTACATGTAACAACTGGACTCATTTTACAATGGGAATCAAAAAGGGAAAATATTGTAATAGACATACTAGTCATGTAAAGCTAATAAATTACTAGTCTAAGTTCCAAACATTAGGCACTAACCAAGATTCAGTGAATTCATGGACACACCAACATTGATATATATATGTAAACCATATATAGTATTGAAATAAACTTTTACTATGCAAATGAATATTCAATATCATATAGATCTCCTGACCAGAACAAACAAAGTTGTAGAAAAATAATACATTATGTTGGAAAATTGTTACATATAATTTATATCTTTTTCTGGCTTGTTCTTGTGTTTTTCCTTTTCTTTCTCTTTGAGAGAAGGAATGTATGTCATTTTATGACTTGATTGTTGTATGTTATAGTTATACGTACAAATCAATTTAAAAAAGAATAAAAGAGATCCTGGGAATAAAATCAAAGAAAAAGGTAACTTTTCTGTTGAAAAAAATCAGTATGTTAAGCCACGCCTACTCTGTTATTTATGCAAATTATTTAGTTCACATTTAAGAATATTTTACTCTAGAAATTGCTGTCATGTCATTTCAATTCTATTTTTGTAAAAAATTTTGATAGATATTGCAGTAATCATCTACAATGTAAATCAAGGTTTAATAAAACTGATTTTTTGGAAAATGGAATATTAAATTATGATGTCACTTTAACCTTAATGCTTGTCTATTAACCAGGCATATTATTGACATGCAAGGTCCTATTGTGATTATAGCTCTATTGCTTATTGTTTAACAGCTTTTTCTATAGTAAGAAAAAGCCTTTATTTGTTCCAAAAATAGAATAGATATTTAGCAATTTTACTTTCCATATCATTTTCTGTACATTGCTTTAATTGCATGGATGTTTTGGTTCAAATAGTTTTCAACTAGATTTGGGCACCTCCGAAATTTTTGTTTCGTATGAATGCATTTGTACGGAAAAAATTGGTTTTGTCAGAAGAGAAATCTGTCCATTTTTCCATTCATTTTCGATGGAAATTCATTCATTCATTAGGCGCGATTTAATTGAACCAGATGAATTTAACATAAAAATCAGTTCCCTCAATACCGAATAGCCTTAAATTAACAAAGTCAAACCATTAATTTCAAATTTCGTACATTGATCACAACATGGCATTGAACAATGTTCTATTTCCCTGATTTTACGCCACAAACTCCTGAAATAACTCCCAAACCGCCAAATGCCCAAACGCTATCAATAGCATGAAAATGTATTGGCACTATTAGTTAACTCCCGAACACTCACTATACGCATTCGTATACATTGCTTTTTGCTTAGTCTCTTGGGCTCATGAATCATCATGCTGCACTGACAGGTTGGAATTGGCAACACAATATCATTTTAGAAAGGAGCAGGAAAGTAGCCAATTAAATAGGCCTATACAAAATTGCTATTCTAAGTATATTTTTTTCTCACATGTCCTAGTATGATGTAAAATATATGGATACAAAAATGTTCCCACTAATCTAATTTTTACACGACACAAGGATAGGGCAGATCACAGCACCTAGAGGTCCCACAAAGTAGGTGGATCCTCCAATGGGTAACCTATACCCAAACAAAAATTGGTCATAATATTGAAGTTAGGCATTACCCCAACTTGTTATTTTCCTTACTCATTAGTTTAAGGCATACATGACAAAGCCACATGCGCTGCATGGTTTCTGGGGTACCTCTTAGTGAAATTGGTGTGACATACTGAAATACTTTCATGAAACTAACACGGATTTGGGCCAACAAACCATTTCCTAATAAAAGAGATATATAACTATTTAATTTTTGTTTTCCAAACGGAAATTAAATTAATATGTAAGGAAATAAGCACATGCAATATACAAATATAAAGTAACTTGAATTTCCATATAGCCACCCTTAACCTCTAATTGCAGTGTAAATACTAGATGATGTAGGTAAACCTGGGCAGTTTACTAGACTGGAATGTGTAATTACATGTAACAACTGGACTCATTTTACAATGGGAATCAAAAAGGGAAAATATTGTAATAGACATACTAGTCATGTAAAGCTAATAAATTACTAGTCTAAGTTCCAAACATTAGGCACTAACCAAGATTCAGTGAATTCATGGACACACCAACATTGATATATACATGTAAACCATATATAGTATTGAAATAAACTTTTACTATGCAAATGAATATTCAATATCATATAGATCTCCTGACCAGAACAAACAAAGTTGTAGAAAAATAATACATTATGTTGGAAAATTGTTACATATAATTTATATCTTTTTCTGGCTTGTTCTTGTGTTTTTCCTTTTCTTTCTCTTTGAGAGAAGGAATGTATGTCATATTATGACTTGATTGTTGTATGTTATAGTTATACGTACAAATCAATTTAAAAAAAGAATAAAAGAGATCCTAGGAATAAAATCAAAGAAAAAGGTAACTTTTCTGTTGAAAAAAATCAGTATGTTAAGCCACGCCTACTCTGTTATTTATGCAAATGATTAAGTTCACATTTAAGAATATTTTACTCTAGAAATTGCTGTCATGTCATTTCAATTCTATTTTTGTAAAAAATTTTGATAGATATTGCAGTAATCATCTACAATGTAAATCAAGGTTTAATAAAACTGATTTTTTGGAAAATGGAATATTAAATTATGATGTCACTTTAACCTTAATGCTTGTCTATTAACCAGGCATATTATTGACATGCAAGGTCCTATTGTGATTATAGCTCTATTGCTTATTGTTTAACAGCTTTTTCTATAGTAAGAAAAAGCCTTTATTTGTTCCAAAAATAGAATAGAAATTTTACTTTCCATATCATTTTCTGTACATTGCTTTAATTGCATGGATGTTTTTGTTCAAATAGTTGTCAACTAGATTTGGGCACCTCCGAAATTTTTGTTTCGTATGAATGCATTTGTACGGAAAAAATTGGTTTTGTCAGAAGAGAAATCTGTCCATTTTTACATTCATTTTCGATGGAAATTCATTCATTCATTAGGCGCGATTTAATTGAACCAGATGAATTTAACTTAAAAATCAGTTCCCTCAATACCGAATAGCCTTAAATTAACAAAGTCAAACCATTAATTTCAAATTTCGTACATTGATCACAACATGGCATTGACTAATGTTCTATTTCCCTGATTTTACGCCACAAACTCCTGAAATAACTCCCAAACCGCCAAATGCCCAAACGCTATCAATAGCATGAAAATGTATTGGCACTATTAGTAAACTCCCGAACACTCACTATACGCATTCGTATGCATTGCTTTTTGCTTAGTCTCTCATGAATCATCATGCTGCACTGACAGGTTGGAATTGGCAACACAATATCATTTTAGAAAGGAGCAGGAAAGTAGCCAATTAAATAGGCCTATACAAAATTGGTATTCTAAGTATATTTTTTTTCTCACATGTCCTAGTATGATGTAAGATATAGGGATACAAAAAGGTTCCCACTAATCTAATTTTTATACGACACAAGGATAGGGCAGATCACAGCACCTAGAGATCCCACAAAGTAGGTGGATCCTCCAAGGGGTAACCTATACCCAAACAAAAATTGGCCATTATATTGAAGTTAGGCATTACACCAACTTGTTATTTTCTTTACTCATTAGTTTAAGGCATACATGACAAAGCCACATGCGCTGCATGGTTTCTGGGGTACCTCTTAGTGAAATTGGTGTGACATACTGAAAAACTTTCATGAAACTAACACGGATTTGGGCCAACAAACCATTTCCTAATAAAAGAGATATATAGCTATTTAATTTTTGTTTTCCAAACGGAAATTAAATTAATATGTAAGGAAATAAGGACATGCAATATACAAATATAAAGTAACTTGAATTTCCATATAGCCACCCTTAACCTCTAATTGCAGTGTAAATACTAGATGATGTAGGTAAACCTGGGCAGTTTACTAGACTGGAATGTGTAATTACATGTAACAACTGGACTCATTTTACAATGGGAATCAAAAAGGGAAAATATTGTAATAGACATATTAGTCATGTAAAGCTAATAAATTACTAGTCTAAGTTCCAAACATTAGGCACTAACCAAGATTCAGTGAATTCATGGACACACCAACATTGATATATATATATATATGTAAACCATATATAGTATTGAAATAAACTTTTACTATGCAAATGAATATTCAATATCATATAGATCTCCTGACCAGAACAAACAAAGTTGTAGAAAAATAATACATTATGTTGGAAAATTGTTACATATAATTTATATCTTTTTCTGGCTTGTTCTTGTGTTTTTCCTTTTCTTTCTCTTTGAGAGAAGGAATGTATGTCATTTTATGACTTGATTGTTGTATGTTATAGTCATACGTACAAATCAATTTAAAAAAAGAATAAAAGAGATCCTGGGAATAAAATCAAAGAAAAAGGTAACTTTTCTGTTGAAAAAAATCAGTATGTTAAGCCACGCCTACTCTGTTATTTATGCAAATGATTAAGTTCACATTTAAGAATATTTTACTCTAGAAATTGCTGTCATGTCATTTCAATTCTATTTTTGTAAACAAATTTGATAGATATTGCAGTAATCATCTACAATGTAAATCAAGGTTTAATAAAACTGATTTTTTGGAAAATGGAATATTAAATGATGATGTCACTTTAACCTTAATGCTTGTCTATTAACCAGGCATATTATTGACATGCAAGGTTCTGTTGAGATTATAGCTCTATTGCTTATTGTTTAACAGCTTTTTCTATAGTAAGAAAAAGCCTTTATTTGTTCCAAAAATAGAATAGATATTTTACAATTTTACTTTCCATATCATTTTCTATACATTGCTTTAATTGCATGGATGTTTCGGTTCAAATAGTTGTCAACTAGATTTGGGCACCTCCGAAATTTTTGTTTCGTATGAATGCATTTGTACGGAAAAAAATTGGTTTTGTCAGAAGAGAAATCTGTCCATTTTTCCATTCATTTCCGATGGAAATTAATTCATTCATTAGGCGCGATTTAATTGAACCAGATGAATTTAACATAAAAATCAGTTCCCTCAATACCGAATAGCCTTAAATTAACAAAGTCAAACCATTAATTTCAAATTTCGTACAGTGATCACAACATGGCATTGAACAATGTTCTATTTCCCTGATTTTACGCCACAAACTCCTGAAATAACTCCCAAACCGCCAAATGCCCAAACGCTATCAATAGCATGAAAATGTATTGGCACTATTAGTAAACTCCCGAACACTCACTATACGCATTCGTATGCATTGCTTTTTGCTTAGTCTCTTGGGCTCATGAATCATCATGCTGCACTGACAGGTTGGAATTGGCAACACAATATCATTTTAGAAAGGAGCAGGAAAGTAGCCAATTAAATAGGCCTATACAAAATTGGTATTCTAAGTATATATTTTTTCTCACATGTCCTAGTATGATGTAAGATATATGGATACAAAAAGGTTCCCACTAATCTAATTTTTATACGACACAAGGATAGGGCAGATCACAGCACCTAGAGATCCCACAAAGTAGGTGGATCCTCCAAGGGGTAACCTATAACCAAACTAAAATTGGTCATAATATTGAAGTTAGGCATTACCCCAACTTGTTATTTTCCTTACTCATTAGTTTAAGGCATACATGACAAAGCCACATGCGCTGCATGGTTTCTGGGGTACCTCTTAGTGAAATTGGTGTGACATACTGAAAAACTTTCATGAAACTAACACGGATTTGGGCCAACAAACCATTTCCTAATAAAAGAGATATATAGCTATTTAATTTTTGTTTTCCAAACGGAAATTAAATTAATATGTAAGGAAATAAGCACATGCAATATACAAATATAAAGTAACTTGAATTTCCATATAGACACCCTTAACCTCTAATTGCAGTGTAAATACTAGATGATGTAGGTAAACCTGGGCAGTTTACTAGACTGGAATGTGTAATTACATGTAACAACTGGACTCATTTTACAATGGGAATCAAAAAGGGAAAATATTGTAATAGACATATTAGTCATGTAAAGCTAATAAATTACTAGTCTAAGTTCCAAACATTAGGCACTAACCAAGATTCAGTGAATTCATGGACACACCAACATTGATATATATATATGTAAACCATATATAGTATTGAAATAAACTTTTACTATGCAAATGAATATTCACTATCATATAGATCTCCTGACCAGAACAAACAAAGTTGTAGAAAAATAATACATTATGTTGGAAAATTGTTACATATAATTTATATCTTTTTCTGGCTTGTTCTTGTGTTTTTCCTTTTCTTTCTCTTTGAGAGAAGGAATGTATGTCATTTTATGACTTGATTGTTGTATGTTATAGTTATACGTACAAATCAATTTAAAAAAAGAATAAAAGAGATCCTGGGAATAAAATCAAAGAAAAAGGTAACTTTTTTGTTGAAAAAAAATCAGTATGTTAAGCCACGCCTACTCTGTTATTTATGCAAATGATTAAGTTCACATTTAAGAATATTTTATTCTAGAAATTGCTGTCATGTCATTTCAATTCTATTTTTGTAAAATAATTTCATAAATATTGCAGTAATCATCTAACATGTAAATCAAGGTTTAATAAAACTGATTTTTTGGAAAATGGAATATTAAATTATGATGTCACTTTAACCTTAATGCTTGTCTATTAACCAGGCATATTATGGACATGCAAGCTCCTGTTGTGATTATAGCTCTATTGCTTATTGTTTAACCCCTTCAGGACCGGACTGTTTTTGCGATGTTTGTACGTTAAGGACCAGAGCTATTTTAACACTTTTGTGGTGTTTGTGTTTAGCTGTAATTTTCCGCTCTCTCATTTACTGTTCCCATACAAGTTATATATTGTTTTTTTCAGGACAAGAAGGGCTTTCTTTACATACCATTATTTGTATCATTTCATATCATTTACTTGAAAAAAATAGTAAAATATGGTGAAAAAAAACCAAAAAAACGTGTTTTTTGACTTCTACTTAAAAAATATTTTACTGATCTACAAAATCGAATGAAACAAACTTCTAAATAGATTAAACATTTTGTCCTTAGTTTAAAAACACCCAATGTTTACGTGTTTTTTTGCTTTTATTTGCAAGTTATAGGGCTATAAGTACAAGTAGGAACTTGCGGTTTCAAAATTTACATTTTTCAAATGTATCAATAGTGACATTGTAACACTGTTATGTCATAAATCTCCAAAAAACACCCCACATGTATATATTTTTCTTAAACTAGATAACCCAGGGTATTCATCTAAGAATATTTTGATACTTTCTATGCAGCCATTTTACCATAAACCTTTGTCAAACTTTGCATAGGTAGTTTATTTTTTTTATTTTTTTAACATAAATTGCAATTCAGGTATAAATTCACAGATTTTGTTAGGTGTCACTACCAAACAACACCCCAATATGTGTTCAGCAACATCTCCCGAGTACAGGGATACCCCCCATGTATAGGTGTATTGGGTTGCTTGGGGGCTAAAAGGCCACATTTTGCAGGTGCGCTTATCAGTTTCCCAGCTCGGAATTTTGACATGTAGTCAACCTGCATGCATGTCCTATTTGGGACATTTTTGAAGCCGGCCAATGTATTTTACCCCCATCAAACCATATATTTTTGAAAAGTAGACACCCTAGGGTATTTCACATGGTGGGATTTTTACACTTTCCATGCACTAATTCTACCACCAGGCTTTGTCAAACATTGAGTTAGTAATTTTTTTTCTGTTTTTTTCACACACATTGTACTTTAGGCATGAATTAACAGATCCTGTTATGTGTCACTGCCAAACAACACCCCAATATGTGTTTAGCAATATCTCCCGAGTACAGGGATACCCCCCATGTATAGGTGTTTTGGGTTGTTTGGGGGCTAAAAGGCCACATTTTGCAGGTGCGCATATCAGTTTCCCAGCTTGGAATTTTGACATGTAGTCAACCTGCATGCATGTCCTATTTGGGACATTTTTGAAGCCGGCCAATGTATTTTACCCCCATCAAACCATATATTTTTGAAAAGTAGACACCCTAGGGTATTTCACATGGTGGAATTTTTACACTTTCCATGCACTAATTCTACCACCAGGCTTTGTCAAACATTGAGTTAGTAATTTTCTTTCTGTTTTTTTCACACACATTGTACTTTAGGCATGAATTAACAGATCCTGTTATGTGTCACTGCCAAACAACACCCCAATATGTGTTCAGTAACATCTCCCGAGTACAGGGATACCCCCCATGTATAGGTGTTTTGGGTTGTTTGGGGGCTAAAAGGCCACATTTTGCAGGTGCGCATATCAGTTTCCCAGCTCGGAATTTTGACATGTAGTCAACCTGCATGCATGTCCTATTTGGGACATTTTTGAAGCCGGCCAATGTATTTTACCCCCATCAAACCATATATTTTTGAAAAGTAGACACCCTAGGGTATTTCACATGGTGGAATTTTTACACTTTCCATGCACTAATTCTACCACCAGGCTTTGTCAAACATTGAGTTAGTAATTTTCTTTCTGTTTTTTTCACACACATTGTACTTTAGGCATGAATTAACAGATCCTGTTATGTGTCACTGCCAAACAACACCCCAATATGTGTTCAGCAACATCTCCCGAGTACAGGGATACCCCCCATGTATAGGTGTTTTGGGTTGTTTGGGGGCTAAAAGGCCACATTTTGCAGGTGCGCATATCAGTTTCCCAGCTCGGAATTTTGACATGTAGTCAACCTGCATGCATGTCCTATTTGGGACATTTTTGAAGCCGGCCAATGTATTTTACCCCCATCAAACCATATATTTTTGAAAAGTAGACACCCTAGGGTATTTCACATGGTGGAATTTTTACACTTTCCATGCACTAATTCTACCACCAGGCTTTGTCAAACATTGAGTTAGTAAATTTTTTTCAGTTTTTTTCACACACCTTGTACTTTAGGCATGAATTATCAGATCCTGTTATGTGTCACTGCCAAACAACACCCCAATATGTGTTCAGCAAGATCTCCTGAATACAGTGATACCACCCATGCATAGGCTTGTCGGGTTCTTTGGGGGCTAAAAGGCCACGTTTGGCAGGTGCGCTTATCAGTTTCCCAACTTGGAATTTTGACATGTAATCAACCTGCGCCCATGTCCCATTTGAGCCAATGTTTTTTACCCCCATCAAACCATATATTTTTGAAAAGTAGACAACCCAGGGCATTTTAAATTGTGGTATTTTAACACTTTTCATGCACTGAATTCTACCACCAGCCTTTGTCAAACTTTTGGATAGTAATCTTTTTTTGTTTCTTTGTCACACACATTGTACTTTAGGCATGAATTAACAGATCCTGTTATGTGTCACTGCCAAACACTGCCCAATATGTTCAGCAACATCTCTTGAGTACAGTGATACCCCCCATGTATATGGTTGCCGGGTTGTTTGGGGGCCAAAAGGCAACAATCAGAACTTGTACATGTCAGTTTTTCAACTTGATATATAGGTATGCTTGGTCTATCTTCAGTTTGACATATTTTTGTACCCCCCAGTTAATGTTACCATCATGCCAATATGTATAGTATATATTTTTATAAAGTAGACATCAAATGTTATAGAGGATGGGGTGTTTTGACTTCTTTCCCCCAACCATTTTGCCCCCCAAAGAAAGTGTAGTGGTATTTTCTTTATTCTGGTTTTTATGCACACGTCATCTGGTTTTGGACAGCTGGTTATGTGTTACTGCCAGAAAACTTGTTAGGCCAAATGTGCAGGTAGCAAATGTACATTTAGCAGCAATCTTTAAACTGACTCCTGCAAATAGAATCTAAATGGAGATTTGGGGGAAGGAAACTGACTAACAAAAAAATGTCTGCTTTCCAAAGAAACAGAAAATAAAATAAAAATTCAGGAACACTTCTTACAACTGTTCTGTGTGGTACAGCTTGAAACATGTTCCTACACAGAGTCCTGGTTTCGAAGGACAATCAGGACAGTGAAAAGGGGTGTCTGTCCTTTTCCCGTTTTTAAAACAGACCCGGCAACGTTTCTGGGGGGTTTTTTTTCTAGCAGTTGGCGGTAACTTAAAAATAAAATGTCTGGACTCAGCTTGCACCGTTGTTGGAACTTGTCCATCTCCATAAATTGTTAAAGAAATTATTTTCAATTGAAATTGGAGAAAGGTGATTTTCCCTGGATTATTTTTTTTAAAAAGTAAAAATGAGTTGTGGGTTGCTATTTGCATCAGATATATAGCCACCTTTTTATACCATGCTTTGGTTTTTCATAAAATAAGATACGGCTGCATCAGCTGATCAGCCAAATCAACACCACCCATGTACTTATTATACGCCCTGATGCAAACCGGTTTGGACTCTACTCTGCCCCGGACAGAGACGTCGGACATGCGTTCGTCATGGATGGTGGTGAGCATGTGGACATCCTTCCTGTCCCTAAATTTTAGTGCAAGCACCTCAGCTTTCCGAAGTGCTTTACATTCGCCTTTTTTTAATTTTGCATCTATGAGAGATCGTGGAAAGTCTTTGGAATTTTTTCTGGCAGTGCCGCAGGCCAGTGTCTGTAAAGCATAAAGTGTTTTAAATAGACGGACACTACTATAAAAATTATCCACATAAAGGTGGTAACCTTTATTAAACAAGGGGTTTAGTAGGTCCCATACAAGTTTCCCACTTGTCCCCAGGGAGTCAGGACAGTCAGGAGGGTCCAGTTGACCATCTTTCCCCTCATATACACGAAAGGCAAATGTGTATCCGCTTTCGCTCTCACACAGTTTGTACAGTTTAATGCCATACCTAGAGCGCTTTGAGGGGATGTATTGTCTGAACCCTAATCTCCCTTTGTATTTCATTAGAGATTCATCTATGGATAAATTTTGTTGGGGGGTATAAACATCCGAAAATTTGTCCTGAAAATGGTCTAGCAGTGGGCGTATTTTATAAAGCCTATCGTATTGGGTGATCTCTAGGGTGACAGAGGGTATTGTCACTGAAATTTAAAAATCTCAGCAGTAACTTGTATCTGGCTCTAGGCATGGTTTGGGAGAATACTGGACTCGACATTATTGGGTTGGTGCTCCAGTATGAGCGAATCGATGGCTTTTTTATAATCCCCATGAGCATTGTAAGAGCCCAGAACTTTTTAAGCTCTGGGACATCTGTGGGATGCCAGTCATGCTCCCTGGCTGTATAGCTACCTGGATTGTTGTCAATAAATTGGGTAGCATACAAGTTAGTCTGGGAAGCAATCTCCTCCCAGATGGTATCCCCTAAAAATAGTTCTACATACTGCATTGGGGAGAAGCCATCCACATTAACATTAATGCCTGCGTTGGCACTAAAAGGGGGGACGTTGGGCTCGGCTAACTGTGGAGGTACCCAGTCCTCCTCCACATTTGGCATAGCAGAGGAAGCACAGCTTCTTTCTTCAGCCGGCTCACACACAGATGACATGTCGTCTTGACTAGACATGTCAGAAAACTGACCTGGGTCAAAATCTGACGCAGTGTCAGTGGCGTCAGAGTCTGACGCCAAGAAGGCATATGCCTCCTGCAAGTTATACATACGCTGCATGTTTTACACACGACTAAAACAAATTACAAACACACAAAAAAAATTTATACTTTTTTTTTTTTTTTTTTTTTTTTTTTTTACTAAAACAGACTAAACAGCAATCCCTAAACTAACTCCTGTCACAAAAATCTAATGGAGATTTGGGGGAAGGAAACTGACTGACTACGACAGACTACGACAGACTAAGACAGACTACGACAGACTAAGACGGACTAAGACAGACTAAGACAGACTAAGACAGACTAAGACAAATATTTTTAAAACAAATTTAACCCTTTAAGGGCAAAAAAAAAGACAGACAGTACAAATGCACTGCTGAAACAGATCTGGCAGGGAAGGGGTTAAAATGGATTTTTAATTCACTGCTGATACTTTTTACAACTCTCTGGAACACTCTGCTGCAACAAACTATCACGATCTCTGTCTCTCTCGCCTCACAAAACGCTACAGAGGAGAGAGGGGCAGAGATCACTGTCAAAGTGAGTGTTTGTAACACCCACTTTGACAGCAGCCAATTGTGAGCGATCGCGGATCGCTCACACACCGTAATTGGCTGTTACTATCTGCCTGGGATGTCTGGCAGTTAGTAACATCATTGTACTGGCAAGAGCGATCTTTGATCGCTTCCTGCAGCCCGTTTTCCGCTATGACGGTTCAGGACCGTCAGCGGTCCAAACGCACGTTTTACCGCTGACGGTCCTGAACCGTCCGCGGTCCTGAAAGGGTTAACAGCTTTTTCTATAGTAAGAAAAAGCCTTTATTTGTTCCAAAAATAGAAGAGATATTTTAAAATTTTACTTTCCATATCATTTTCTGTACATTGCTTTAATTGCTTGGATGTTTCACTTCACATAGTTGTCAACTAGATTTGGGGACCTCCGAAATTTTTGTTTCGTATGAATGCATTTGTACGGAAAAAAATTGGTTTTGTCAGAAGAGAAATCTGTCCATTTTTCCATTCATTTTCGATGGAAATTCATTCATTCATTAGGCGCGATTTAATTGAACCAGATGAATTTAACATAAAAATCAGTTCCCTCAATACCGAATAGCCTTAAATTAACAAAGTCAAACCATTAATTTCAAATTTCGTACATTGATCACAACATGGCATTGAACAATGTTCTATTTCCCTGATTTTACGCCACAAACTCCTGAAATAACTCCCAAACCGCCAAATGCCCAAACGCTATCAATAGCATGAAAATGTATTGGCACTATTAGTACACTCCCTAACACTCACTATACGCATTCGTATGCATTGCTTTTTGCTTAGTCTCTTGGGCTCATGAATCATCATGCTGCACTGACAGGTTGGAATTGGCAACACAATATCATTTTAGAAAGGAGAAGGAAAGTAGCCAATTAAATAGGCCTATACAAAATTGCTATTCTAAGTATATTTTTTTTCTCACATGTCCTAGTATGATGTAAGATATATGGATACAAAAAGGTTCCCACTAATCTAATTTTTATACGACACAAGGATAGGGCAGATCACAGCACCTAAAGGTCCCACAAAGTAGGTGGATCCTCCAAGGGGTAACCTATACCCAAACAAAAATTGGTCATAATATTGAAGTTAGGCATTACCCCAACTTGTTATTTTCCTTACTCATTAGTTTAAGGCATACATGACAAAGCCACATGCGCTGCATGGTTTCTGGGGTACCTCTTAGTGAAATTGGTGTGACATACTGAAAAACTTTCATGAAACTAACACGGATTTGGGCCAACAAACCATTTCCTAATAAAAGAGATATATAGCTATTTAATTTTTGTTTTCCAAACGGAAATTAAATTACTATGTAAGGAAATAGGCACATGCAATATACAAATATAAAGTAACTTGAATTTCCATATAGCCACCCTTAACCTCTAATTGCAGTGTAAATACTAGATGATGTAGGTAAACCTGGGCAGTTTACTAGACTGGAATGTGTAATTACATGTAACAACTGGACTCATTTTACAATGGGAATCAAAATGGGAAAATATAATAATAGACATATTAGTCATGTAAAGCTAATAAATTACTAGTCTAAGTTCCAAACATTAGGCACTAACCAAGATTCAGTGAATTCATGGACACACCAACATTGATATATATATATATTTAAACCATATATAGTATTGAAATAAACTTTTACTATGCAAATGAATATTCAATATCATATAGATCTCCTGACCAGAACAAACAAAGTTGTAGAAAAATAATACATTATGTTGGAAAATTGTTACATATAATTTATATCTTTTTCTGGCTTGTTCTTGTGTTT
The DNA here is from genome assembly GCF_036172605.1 of Pelobates fuscus. Classification (NCBI taxonomy): domain Eukaryota; kingdom Metazoa; phylum Chordata; class Amphibia; order Anura; family Pelobatidae; genus Pelobates; species Pelobates fuscus. The sequence continues at coordinate 370,421,021 of NC_086318.1, forward strand.
TTCCTTTTCTTTCTCTTTGAGAGAAGGAATGTATGTCATTTTATGACTTGATTGTTGTATGTTATAGTTATACGTACAAATCAATTTAAAAAAAGATTAAAAGAGATCCAGGGAATAAAATCAAAGAAAAAGGTAACTTTTCTGTTGAAAAAAATCAGTATGTTAAGCCACGCCTACTCTGTTATTTATGCAAATGATTAAGTTCACATTTAAGAATATTTTACTCTAGAAATTGCTGTCATGTCATTTCAATTCTATTTTTAAAAAAAAATTTGATAGATATTGCAGTAATCATCTACAATGTAAATCAAGGTTTAATAAAACTGATTTTTTGGAAAATGGAATATTAAATTATGATGTCACTTTAACCTTGATGCTTGTCTATTAACCAGGCATATTATTGACATGCAAGGTTCGGTTTTGATTATAGCTCTATTGCTTATTGTTTAACAGCTTTTTCTATAGTAAGAAAAAGCCTTTATTTGTTCCAAAAATAGAATAGAGATTTTACACTTTTACTTTCCATATCATTTTCTGTACATTGCTTTAATTGCATGGATGTTTCGGTTCAAATAGTTGTCAACTAGATTTGGGCACCTCCGAAATTTTTGTTTCGTATGAATGCATTTGTACGGAAAAAAATTGGTTTTGTCAGAAGAGAAATCTGTCCATTTTTCCATTCATTTTCGATGGAAATTCATTCATTCATTAGGCGCGATTTAATTGAACCAGATGAATTTAACATAAAAATCAGTTCCCTCAATACCGAATAGCCTTAAATTAACAAAGTCAAACCATTAATTTCAAATTTCGTACATTGATCACAACATGGCATTGAACAATGTTCTATTTCCCTGATTTTACGCCACAAACTCCTGAAATAACTCCCAAACCGCCAAATGCCCAAATGCTATCAATAGCATGAAAATGTATTGGCACTATTAGTAAACTCCCGAACACTCACTATACGCATTCGTATGCATTGCTTTTTGCTTAGTCTCTTGGGCTCATGAATCATCATGCTGCACTGACAGGTTGGAATTGGCAACACAATATCATTTTAGAAAGGAGTAGGAAAGTAGCCAATTAAATAGGCCTATACAAAATTGCTATTCTAAGTATATTTTTTTTCTCACATGTCCTAGTATGATGTAAGATATATGGATGCAAAAAGGTTCCCACTAATCAAATTTTTATACGACACAAGGATAGGGCAGATCACAGCACCTAGAGGTCCCACAAAGTAGGTGGATCCTCCAAGGGGTAACCGATACCCAAACAAAAATTGGTCATAATATTGAAGTTAGGCATTACCCCAACTTGTTATTTTCCTTACTCATTAGTTTAAGGCATACATGACAAAGCCACATGCGCTGCATGGTTTCTGGGGTACCTCTTAGTGAAATTGGTGTGACATACTGAAATACTTTCATGAAACTAACACGGATTTGGGCCAACAAACCATTTCCTAATAAAAGAGATATATAGCTATTTAATTTTTGTTTTCCAAACGGAAATTAAATTAATATGTAAGGAAATAAGCACATGCAATATACAAATATAAAGTAACTTGAATTTCCATATAGCCACCCTTAACCTCGAATTGCAGTGTAAATACTAGATGATGTAGGTAAACCTGGGCAGTTTACTAGACTGGAATGTGTAATTACATGTAACAACTGGACTCATTTTACAATGGGAATCAAAAAGGGAAAATATTGTAAGAGACATATTAGTCATGTAAAGCTAATAAATTACTAGTCTAAGTTCCAAACATTAGGCACTAACCAAGATTCAGTGAATTCATGGACACACCAACATTGATATATACATGTAAACCATATATAGTATTGAAATAAACTTTTACTATGCAAATGAATATTCAATATCATATAGATCTCCTGACCAGAACAAACAAAGTTGTAGAAAAATAATACATTATGTTGGAAAATTGTTACATATAATTTATATCTTTTTCTGGCTTGTTCTTGTGTTTTTCCTTTTCTTTCTCTTTGAGAGAAGGAATGTATGTCATTTTATGACTTGATTGTTGTATGTTATAGTTATACGTACAAATCAATTTAAAAAAAGATTAAAAGAGATCCTGGGAATAAAATCAAAGAAAAAGGTAACTTTTCTGTTGAAAAAAATCAGTATGTTAAGCCACGCCTACTCTGTTATTTATGCAAATGATTAAGTTCACATTTAAGAATATTTTACTCTAGAAATTGCTGTCATGTCATTTCAATTCTATTTTTGTAAAAAATTTTGATAGATATTGCAGTAATCACCTAACATGTAAATCAAGGTTTAATAAAACTGATTTTTTGGAAAATGGAATATTAAATTATGATGTCACTTTAACCTTAATGCTTGTCTATTAACCAGGCATATTATGGACATGCAAGCTCCTGTTGTGATTATAGCTCTATTGCTTATTGTTTAACAGCTTTTTCTATAGTAAGAAAAAGCCTTTATTTGTTCCAAAAATAGAATAGATATTTTAAAATTTTACTTTCCATATCATTTTCTGTACATTGCTTTAATTGCTTGGATGTTTCAGTTCATGCTGCACTGACAGGTTGGAATTGGCAACACAATATCATTTTAGAAAGGAGCAGGAAAGTAGCCAATTAAATAGGCCTATACAAAATTGGTATTCTAAGTATATTTTTTTTCTCACATGTCCTAGTATGATGTAAGATATATGGATACAAAAAGGTTCCCACTAATCTAATTTTTATACGACACAAGGATAGGGCAGATCACAGCACCTAGAGATCCCACAAAGTAGGTGGATCCTCCAAGGGGTAACCTATAACCAAACTAAAATTGGTCATAATATTGAAGTTAGGCATTACCCCAACTTGTTATTTTCCTTACTCATTAGTTTAAGGCATACATGACAAAGCCACATGCGCTGCATGGTTTCTGGGGTACCTCTTAGTGAAATTGGTGTGACATACTGAAAAACTTTCATGAAACTAACACGGATTTGGGCCAACAAACCATTTCCTAATAAAAGAGATATATAGCTATTTAATTTTTGTTTTCCAAACGGAAATTAAATTAATATGTAAGGAAATAAGCACATGCAATATACAAATATAAAGTAACTTGAATTTCCATATAGCCACCCTTAACCTCTAATTGCAGTGTAAATACTAGATGATGTAGGTAAACCTGGGCAGTTTACTAGACTGGAATGTGTAATTACATGTAACAACTGGACTCATTTTACAATGGGAATCAAAAAGGGAAAATATTGTAATAGACATATTAGTCATGTAAAGCTAATAAATTACTAGTCTAAGTTCCAAACATTAGGCACTAACCAAGATTCAGTGAATTCATGGACACACCAACATTGATATATATATATGTAAACCATATATAGTATTGAAATAAACTTTTACTATGCAAATGAATATTCACTATCATATAGATCTCCTGACCAGAACAAACAAAGTTGTAGAAAAATAATACATTATGTTGGAAAATTGTTACATATAATTTATATCTTTTTCTGGCTTGTTCTTGTGTTTTTCCTTTTCTTTCTCTTTGAGAGAAGGAATGTATGTCATTTTATGACTTGATTGTTGTATGTTAAAGTTATACGTACAAATCAATTTAAAAAAAGAATAAAAGAGATCCTGGGAATAAAATCAAAGAAAAAGGTAACTTTTCTGTTGAAAAAAATCAGTATGTTAAGCCACGCCTACTCTGTTATTTATGCAAATGATTAAGTTCACATTTAAGAATATTTTACTCTAGAAATTGCTGTCATGTCATTTCAATTCTATTTTTGTAAACAAATTTGATAGATATTGCAGTAATCATCTACAATGTAAATCAAGGTTTAATAAAACTGATTTTTTGGAAAATGGAATATTAAATTATGATGTCACTTTAACCTTAATGCTTGTCTATTAACCAGGCATATTATTGACATGCAAGGTTCTGTTGTGATTATAGCTCTATTGCTTATTGTTTAACAGCTTTTTCTATAGTAACAAAAAGCCTTTATTTGTTCCAAAAATAGAATAGATATTTTACACTTTTACTTTCCATATCATTTTCTGTACATTGCTTTAATTGCATGGATGTTTCGGTTCAAATAGTTGTCAACTAGATTTGGGCACCTCCGAAATTTTTGTTTCGTATGAATGCATTTGTACGGAAAAAAATTGGTTTTGTCAGAAGAGAAATCTGTCCATTTTTCCATTCATTTTCGATGGAAATTCATTCATTCATTAGGCGCGATTTAATTGAACCAGATGAATTTAACATAAAAATCAGTTCCCTCAATACCGAATAGCCTTAAATTAACAAAGTCAAACCATTAATTTCAAATTTCGTACATTGATCACAACATGGCATTGAACAATGTTATATTTCCCTGATTTTACGCCACAAACTCCTGAAATAACTCCCAAACCGCCAAATGCCCAAACGCTATCAATAGCATGAAAATGTATTGGCACTATTAGTAAACTCCCGAACACTCACTATACGCATTCGTATGCATTGCTTTTTGCTTAGTCTCTTGGGCTCATGAATCATCATGCTGCACTGACAGGTTGGAATTGGCAACACAATATCATTTTAGAAAGGAGTAGGAAAGTAGCCAATTAAATAGGCCTATACAAAATTGCTATTCTAAGTATATTTTTTTTCTCACATGTCCTAGTATGATGTAAGATATATGGATGCAAAAAGGTTCCCACTAATCAAATTTTTATACGACACAAGGATAGGGCAGATCACAGCACCTAGAGGTCCCACAAAGTAGGTGGATCCTCCAAGGGGTAACCTATACCCAAACAAAAATTGGTCATAATAGTGCAGTTAGACATTACCCCAACTTGTTATTTTCATTACTCATTAGTTTAAGGCATACATGACAAAGCCACATGCGCTGCATGGTTTCTGGGGTACCTCTTAGTGAAATTGGTGTGACATACTGAAATACTTTCATGAAACTAACACGGATTTGGGCCAACAAACCATTTCCTAATAAAAGAGATATATAGCTATTTAATTTTTGTTTTCCAAACGGAAATTAAATTAATATGTAAGGAAATAAGCACATGCAATATACAAATATAAAGTAACTTGAATTTCCATATAGCCACCCTTAACCTCGAATTGCAGTGTAAATACTAGATGATGTAGGTAAACCTGGGCAGTTTACTAGACTGGAATGTGTAATTACATGTAACAACTGGACTCATTTTACAATGGGAATCAAAAAGGGAAAATATAATAATAGACATATTAGTCATGTAAAGCTAATAAATTACTAGTCTAAGTTCCAAACATTAGGCACTAACCAAGATTCAGTGAATTCATGGACACACCAACATTGATATATATATGTAAACCATATATAGTATTGAAATAAACTTTTACTATGCAAATGAATATTCAATATCATATAGATCTCCTGACCAGAACAAACAAAGTTGTAGAAAAATAATACATTATGTTGGAAAATTGTTACATATAATTTATATCTTTTTCTGGCTTGTTCTTGTGTTTTTCCTTTTCTTTCTCTTTGAGAGAAGGAATGTATGTCATTTTATGACTTGATTGTTGTATGTTATAGTTATACGTACAAATCAATTTAAAAAAAGAATAAAAGAGATCCTGGGAATAAAATCAAAGAAAAAGGTAACTTTTCTGTTGAAAAAAATCAGTATGTTAAGCCACGCCTACTCTGTTATTTATGCAAATGATTAAGTTCACATTTAAGAATATTTTACTCTAGAACTTGCTGTCATGTAATTTCAATTCTATTTTTGTAAAAACTTTTGATAGATATTGCAGTAATCACCTAACATGTAAATCAAGGGTTAATAAAACTGATTTTTTGGAAAATGGAATATTAAATTATGATGTCACTTTAACCTTAATGCTTGTCTATTAACCAGGCATATTATGGACATGCAAGCTCCTGTTGTGATTATAGCTCTATTGCTTATTGTTTAACAGCTTTTTCTATAGTAAGAAAAAGCCTTTATTTGTTCCAAAAATAGAATAGATATTTTAAAATTTTACTTTCCATATCATTTTCTGTACATTGCTTTAATTGCTTGGATGTTTCAGTTCATGCTGCACTGACAGGTTGGAATTGGCAACACAATATCATTTTAGAAAGGAGCAGGAAAGTAGCCAATTAAATAGGCCTATACAAAATTGCTATTCTAAGTATATTTTTTTCTCACATGTCCTAGTAGGATGTAAAATATATGGATACAAAAATGTTCCCACTAATCTAATTTTTACACGACACAAGGATAGGGCAGATCACAGCACCTAGAGGTCCCACAAAGTAGGTGGATCCTCCAATGGGTAACCTATACCCAAACAAAAATTGGTCATAATATTGAAGTTAGGCATTACCCCAACTTGTTATTTTCCTTACTCATTAGTTTAAGGCATACATGACAAAGCCACATGCGCTGCATGGTTTCTGGGGTACCTCTTAGTGAAATTGGTGTGACATACTGAAATACTTTCATGAAACTAACACGGATTTGGGCCAACAAACCATTTCCTAATAAAAGAGATATATAGCTATTTAATTTTTGTTTTCCAAACGGAAATTAAATTAATATGTAAGGAAATAAGCACATGCAATATACAAATATAAAGTAACTTGAATTTCCATATAGCCACCCTTAACCTCTAATTGCAGTGTAAATACTAGATGATGTAGGTAAACCTGGGCAGTTTACTAGACTGGAATGTGTAATTACATGTAACAACTGGACTCATTTTACAATGGGAATCAAAAAGGGAAAATATTGTAATAGACATATTAGTCATGTAAAGCTAATAAATTACTAGTCTAAGTTCCAAACATTAGGCACTAACCAAGATTCAGTGAATTCATGGACACACCAACATTGATATATATATATGTAAACCATATGTAGTATTGAAATTAACTTTTACTATGCAAATGAATATTCACTATCATATAGATCTCCTGACCAGAACAAACAAAGTTGTAGAAAAATAATACATTATGTTGGAAAATTGTTACATATAATTTATATCTTTTTCTGGCTTGTTCTTGTGTTTTTCCTTTTCTTTCTCTTTGAGAGAAGGAATGTATGTCATTTTATGACTTGATTGTTGTATGTTATAGTTATACGTACAAATCAATTTAAAAAAAGAATAAAAGAGATCCTGGGAATAAAATCAAAGAAAAAGGTAACTTTTCTGTTGAAAAAAATCAGTATGTTAAGCCACGCCTACTCTGTTATTTATGCAAATGATTAAGTTCACATTTAAGAATATTTTACTCTAGAAATTGCTGTCATGTCATTTCAATTCTATTTTTGTAAAAAATTTTGATAAATATTGCAGTAATCATCTAACATGTAAATCAAGGTTTAATAAAACTGATTTTTTGGAAAATGGAATATTAAATTATGATGTCACTTTAACCTTAATGCTTGTCTATTAACCAGGCATATTATGGACATGCAAGCTCCTGTTGTGATTATAGCTTTATTGCTTATTGTTTAACAGCTTTTTCTATTGTAAGAAAAAGCCTTTATTTGTTCCAAAAATAGAAGAGATATTTTACAATTTTACTTTCCATATCATTTTCTGTACATTGCTTTAATTGCATGGATGTTTTGGTTCAAATAGTTGTCAACTAGATTTGGGCACCTCCGAAATTTTTGTTTCGTATGAATGCATTTGTACGGAAAAAAATTGGTTTTGTCAGAAGAGAAATCTGTCAATTTTTCCATTCATTTTCGATGGAAATTCATTCATTAGGCGCGATTTAATTGAACCAGATGAATATAACATAAAAATCAGTAACCTCAATACCGAATAGCCTTAAATTAACAAAGTCAAACCATTAATTTCAAATTTCGTACATTGATCACAACATGGCATTGAACAATGTTCTATTTCCCTGATTTTACGCCACAAACTCCTGAAATAACTCCCAAACCGCCAAATGCCCAAACGCTATCAATCGCATGAAAATGTATTGGCACTATTAGTAAACTCCCGAACACTCACTACACGCATTCGTATGCATTGCTTTTTGCTTAGTCTCTTGGGCTCATGAATCATCATGCTGCACTGACAGGTTGGAATTGGCAACACAATATCATTTTAGAAAGGAGTAGGAAAGTAGCCAATTAAATAGGCCTATACAAAATTGCTATTCTAAGTATATTTTTTTTTCTCACATGTCCTAGTATGATGTAAAATATATGGATACAAAAAGGTTCCCACTAATCTAATTTTTACACGACACAAGGATAGGGCAGATCACAGCACCTAAAGGTCCCACAAAGTAGGTGGATCCTCCAAGGGGTAACCTATACCCAAACAAAAATTGGTCATAATATTGAAGTTAGGCATTACCCCAACTTGTTATTTTCCTTACTCATTAGTTTAAGGCATACATGACAAAGCCACATGCGCTGCATGGTTTCTGGGGTACCTCTTAGTGAAATTGGTGTGACATACTGAAATACTTTCATTAAACTAACACGGATTTGGGCCAACAAACCATTTCCTAATAAAAGAGATATATAGCTATTTAATTTTTGTTTTCCAAACGGAAATTAAATTAATATGTAAGGAAATAGGCACATGCAATATACAAATATAAAGTAACTTGAATTTCCATATAGCCACCCTTAACCTCCAATTGCAGTGTAAATACTAGATGATGTAGGTAAACCTGGGCAGTTTACTAGACTGGAATGTGTAATTACATGTAACAACTGGACTCATTTTACAATGGGAATCAAAAAGGGAAAATATTGTAATAGACATACTAGTCATGTAAAGCTAATAAATTACTAGTCTAAGTTCCAAACATTAGGCACTAACCAAGATTCAGTGAATTCATGGACACACCAACATTGATATATATATGTAAACCATATATAGTATTGAAATAAACTTTTACTATGCAAATGAATATTCAATATCATATAGATCTCCTGACCAGAACAAACAAAGTTGTAGAAAAATAATACATTATGTTGGAAAATTGTTACATATAATTTATATCTTTTTCTGGCTTGTTCTTGTGTTTTTCCTTTTCTTTCTCTTTGAGAGAAGGAATGTATGTCATTTTATGACTTGATTGTTGTATGTTATAGTTATACGTACAAATCAATTTAAAAAAAGAATAAAAGAGATCCTGGGAATAAAATCAAAGAAAAAGGTAACTTTTCTGTTGAAAAAAATCAGTATGTTAAGCCACGCCTACTCTGTTATTTATGCAAATGATTAAGTTCACATTTAAGAATATTTTACTCTAGAAATTGCTGTCATGTCATTTCAATTCTATTTTTGTAAACAAATTTGATAGATATTGCAGTAATCATCTACAATGTAAATCAAGGTTTAATAAAACTGATTTTTTGGAAAATGGAATATTAAATTATGATGTCACTTTAACCTTAATGCTTGTCTATTAACCAGGCATATTATTGACATGCAAGGTTCTGTTGTGATTATAGCTCTATTGCTTATTGTTTAACAGCTTTTTCTATAGTAAGAAAAAGCCTTTATTTGTTCCAAAAATAGAATAGATATTTTACAATTTTACTTTCCATATCATTTTCTGTACATTGCTTTAATTGCATGGATGTTTCGGTTCAAATAGTTGTCAACTAGATTTGGGCACCTCTGAAATTTTTGTTTCGTATGAATGCATTTGTACGGAAAAAAATTGGTTTTGTCAGAAGAGAAATCTGTCCATTTTTACATTCATTTTCGATGGAAATTCATTCATTCATTATGCGCGATTTAATTGAACCAGATGAATTTAACATAAAAATCAGTTCCCTCAATACCGAATAGCCTTAAATTAACAAAGTCAAACCATTAATTTCAAATTTCGTACATTGATCACAACATGGCATTGAACAATGTTCTATTTCCCTGATTTTACGCCACAAACTCCTGAAATAACTCCCAAACCGCCAAATGCCCAAACGCTATCAATAGCATCAAAATGTATTGGCACTATTAGTAAACTCCCGAACACTCACTATACGCATTCGTATGCATTACTTTTTGCTTAGTCTCTTGGGCTCATGAACCATCATGCTGCACTGACAGGTTGGAATTGGCAACACAATATCATTTTAGAAAGGAGTAGGAAAGTAGCCAATTAAATAGGCCTATACAAAATTGCTATTCTAAGTATATTTTTATTTCTCACATGTCCTAGTATGATGTAAAATATATGGATACAAAAAGGTTCCCACTAATCTAATTTTTACACGACACAAGGATAGAGCAGATCACAGCACCTAAAGGTCCCACAAAGTAGGTGGATCCTCCAAGGAGTAACCTATACCCAAACAAAAATTGGTCATAATAGTGAAGTTAGGCATTACCCCAACTTGTTATTTTCCTTACTCATTAGTTTAAGGCATACATAACAAAGCCACATGCGCTGCATGGTTTCTGGGGTACCTCTTAGTGAAATTGGTGTGACATACTGAAATACTTTCATGAAACTAACACGGATTTGGGCCAACAAACCATTTCCTAATAAAAGAGATATATAGCTATTTAATTTTTGTTTTCCAAACGGAAATTAAATTAATATGTAAGGAAATAGGCACATGCAATATACAAATATAAAGTAACTTGAATTTCCATATAGCCACCATTAACCTCTAATTGCAGTGTAAATACTAGATGATGTAGGTAGACCTGGGCAGTTTACTAGACTGGAATGTGTAATTACATGTAACAACTGGACTCATTTTACAATGGGAATCAAAAAGGGAAACTATTGTAATAGACATATTAGTCATGTAAAGCTAATAAATTACTAGTCTAAGTTCCAAACATTAGGCACTAACCAAGATTCAGTGAATTCATGGACACACCAACATTGATATATATATATGTAAACCATATATAGTATTGAAATAAACTTTTACTATGCAAATGAATATTCACTATCATATAGATCTCCTGACCAGAACAAACAAAGTTGTAGAAAAATAATACATTATGTTGGAAAATTGTTACATATAATTTATATCTTTTTCTGGCTTGTTCTTGTGTTTTTCCTTTTCTTTCTCTTTGAGAGAAGGAATGTATGTCATTTTATGACTTGATTGTTGTATGTTAAAGTTATACGTACAAATCAATTTAAAAAAAGAATAAAAGAGATCCTGGGAATAAAATCAAAGAAAAAGGTAACTTTTCTGTTGAAAAAAATCAGTATGTTAAGCCACGCCTACTCTGTTATTTATGCAAATGATTAAGTTCACATTTAAGAATATTTTACTCTAGAAATTGCTGTCATGTCATTTCAATTCTATTTTTGTAAACAAATTTGATAGATATTGCAGTAATCATCTACAATGTAAATCAAGGTTTAATAAAACTGATTTTTTGGAAAATGGAATATTAAATTATGATGTCACTTTAACCTTAATGCTTGTCTATTAACCAGGCATATTATTGACATGCAAGGTTCTGTTGTGATTATAGCTCTATTGCTTATTGTTTAACAGCTTTTTCTATAGTAAGAAAAAGCCTTTATTTGTTCCAAAAATAGAATAGATATTTTACAATTTTACTTTCCATATCATTTTCTGTACATTGCTTTAATTGCATGGATGTTTCGGTTCAAATAGTTGTCAACTAGATTTGGGCATCTCCGAAATTTTTGTTTCGTATGAATGCATTTGTACGGAAAAAAATTGGGTTTGTCAGAAGAGAAATCTGTCCATTTTTACATTCATTTTCGATGGAAATTCATTCATTCATTATGCGCGATTTAATTGAACCAGATGAATTTAACATAAAAATCAGTTCCCTCAATACCGAATAGCCTTAAATTAACAAAGTCAAACCATTAATTTCAAATTTCGTACATTGATCACAACATGGCATTGAACAATGTTCTATTTCCCTGATTTTACGCCACAAACTCCTGAAATAACTCCCAAACCGCCAAATGCCCAAACGCTATCAATAGCATCAAAATGTATTGGCACTATTAGTAAACTCCCGAACACTCACTATACGCATTCGTATGCATTACTTTTTGCTTAGTCTCTTGGGCTCATGAACCATCATGCTGCACTGACAGGTTGGAATTGGCAACACAATATCATTTTAGAAAGGAGTAGGAAAGTAGCCAATTAAATAGGCCTATACAAAATTGCTATTCTAAGTATATTTTTATTTCTCACATGTCCTAGTATGATGTAAAATATATGGATACAAAAAGGTTCCCACTAATCTAATTTTTACACGACACAAGGATAGAGCAGATCACAGCACCTAAAGGTCCCACAAAGTAGGTGGATCCTCCAAGGAGTAACCTATACCCAAACAAAAATTGGTCATAATAGTGAAGTTAGGCATTACCCCAACTTGTTATTTTCCTTACTCATTAGTTTAAGGCATACATAACAAAGCCACATGCGCTGCATGGTTTCTGGGGTACCTCTTAGTGAAATTGGTGTGACATACTGAAATACTTTCATGAAACTAACACGGATTTGGGCCAACAAACCATTTCCTAATAAAAGAGATATATAGCTATTTAATTTTTGTTTTCCAAACGGAAATTAAATTAATATGTAAGGAAATAGGCACATGCAATATACAAATATAAAGTAACTTGAATTTCCATATAGCCACCCTTAACCTCTAATTGCAGTGTAAATACTAGATGATGTAGGTAGACCTGGGCAGTTTACTAGACTGGAATGTGTAATTACATGTAACAACTGGACTCATTTTACAATGGGAATCAAAAAGGGAAAATATTGTAATAGACATATTAGTCATGTAAAGCTAATAAATTACTAGTCTAAGTTCCAAACATTAGGCACTAACCAAGATTCAGTGAATTCATGGACACACCAACATTGATATATATATATGTAAACCATATATAGTATTGAAATAAACTTTTACTATGCAAATGAATATTCACTATCATATAGATCTCCTGACCAGAACAAACAAAGTTGTAGAAAAATAATACATTATGTTGGAAAATTGTTACATATAATTTATATCTTTTTCTGGCTTGTTCTTGTGTTTTTCCTTTTCTTTCTCTTTGAGAGAAGGAATGTATGTCATTTTATGACTTGATTGTTGTATGTTAAAGTTATACGTACAAATCAATTTAAAAAAAGAATAAAAGAGATCCTGGGAATAAAATCAAAGAAAAAGGTAACTTTTCTGTTGAAAAAAATCAGTATGTTAAGCCACGCCTACTCTGTTATTTATGCAAATGATTAAGTTCACATTTAAGAATATTTTACTCTAGAAATTGCTGTCATGTCATTTCAATTCTATTTTTGTAAACAAATTTGATAGATATTGCAGTAATCATCTACAATGTAAATCAAGGTTTAATAAAACTGATTTTTTGGAAAATGGAATATTAAATTATGATGTCACTTTAACCTTAATGCTTGTCTATTAACCAGGCATATTATTGACATGCAAGGTTCTGTTGTGATTATAGCTCTATTGCTTATTGTTTAACAGCTTTTTCTATAGTAAGAAAAAGCCTTTATTTGTTCCAAAAATAGAATAGATATTTTACAATTTTACTTTCCATATCATTTTCTGTACATTGCTTTAATTGCATGGATGTTTCGGTTCAAATAGTTGTCAACTAGATTTGGGCATCTCCGAAATTTTTGTTTCGTATGAATGCATTTGTACGGAAAAAAATTGGGTTTGTCAGAAGAGAAATCTGTCCATTTTTCCATTCATTTTCGATGGAAATTCATTCATTCATTAGGCGCGATTTAATTGAACCAGATGAATTTAACATAAAAATCAGTTCCCTCAATACCGAATAGCCTTAAATTAACAAAGTCAAACCATTAATTTCAAATTTCGTACATTGATCACAACATGGCATTGAACAATGTTATATTTCCCTGATTTTACGCCACAAACTCCTGAAATAACTCCCAAACCGCCAAATGCCCAAACGCTATCAATAGCATCAAAATGTATTGGCACTATTAGTAAACTCCCGAACACTCACTATACGCATTCGTATGCATTACTTTTTGCTTAGTCTCTTGGGCTCATGAACCATCATGCTGCACTGACAGGTTGGAATTGGCAACACAATATCATTTTAGAAAGGAGTAGGAAAGTAGCCAATTAAATAGGCCTATACAAAATTGCTATTCTAAGTATATTTTTATTTCTCACATGTCCTAGTATGATGTAAAATATATGGATACAAAAAGGTTCCCACTAATCTAATTTTTACACGACACAAGGATAGAGCAGATCACAGCACCTAAAGGTCCCACAAAGTAGGTGGATCCTCCAAGGAGTAACCTATACCCAAACAAAAATTGGTCATAATAGTGAAGTTAGGCATTACCCCAACTTGTTATTTTCCTTACTCATTAGTTTAAGGCATACATAACAAAGCCACATGCGCTGCATGGTTTCTGGGGTACCTCTTAGTGAAATTGGTGTGACATACTGAAATACTTTCATGAAACTAACACGGATTTGGGCCAACAAACCATTTCCTAATAAAAGAGATATATAGCTATTTAATTTTTGTTTTCCAAACGGAAATTAAATTAATATGTAAGGAAATAGGCACATGCAATATACAAATATAAAGTAACTTGAATTTCCATATAGCCACCCTTAACCTCTAATTGCAGTGTAAATACTAGATGATGTAGGTAGACCTGGGCAGTTTACTAGACTGGAATGTGTAATTACATGTAACAACTGGACTCATTTTACAATGGGAATCAAAAAGGGAAAATATTGTAATAGACATATTAGTCATGTAAAGCTAATAAATTACTAGTCTAAGTTCCAAACATTAGGCACTAACCAAGATTCAGTGAATTCATGGACACACCAACATTGATATATATATATGTAAACCATATATAGTATTGAAATAAACTTTTACTATGCAAATGAATATTCACTATCATATAGATCTCCTGACCAGAACAAACAAAGTTGTAGAAAAATAATACATTATGTTGGAAAATTGTTACATATAATTTATATCTTTTTCTGGCTTGTTCTTGTGTTTTTCCTTTTCTTTCTCTTTGAGAGAAGGAATGTATGTCATTTTATGACTTGATTGTTGTATGTTAAAGTTATACGTACAAATCAATTTAAAAAAAGAATAAAAGAGATCCTGGGAATAAAATCAAAGAAAAAGGTAACTTTTCTGTTGAAAAAAATCAGTATGTTAAGCCACGCCTACTCTGTTATTTATGCAAATGATTAAGTTCACATTTAAGAATATTTTACTCTAGAAATTGCTGTCATGTCATTTCAATTCTATTTTTGTAAACAAATTTGATAGATATTGCAGTAATCATCTACAATGTAAATCAAGGTTTAATAAAACTGATTTTTTGGAAAATGGAATATTAAATTATGATGTCACTTTAACCTTAATGCTTGTCTATTAACCAGGCATATTATTGACATGCAAGGTCCTGTTGTGATTATAGCTCTATTGCTTATTGTTTAACAGCTTTTTCTATTGTAAGAAAAAGCATTTATTTGTTCCACAAATAGAATAGATATTTTACAATTTTACTTTCCATATCATTTTCTGTACATTGCTTTAATTGCATGGATGTTTCGGTTCAAATAGTTGTCAACTAGATTTGGGCACCTCCGAAATTTTTGTTTCGTATGAATGCATTTGTACGGAAAAAAATTGGTTTTGTCAGAAGAGAAATCTGTCCATTTTTCCATTCATTTTCGATGGAAATTCATTCATTCATTAGGCGCGATTTAAATGAACCAGATGAATTTAACATAAAAATCAGTTCCCTCAATACCGAATAGCCTTAAATTAACAAAGTCAAACCATTAATTTCAAATTTCGTACATTGATCACAACATGGCATTGAACAATGTTCTATTTCCCTGATTTTACGCCACAAACTCCTGAAATAACTCCCAAACCGCCAAATGCCCAAACGCTATCAATAGCATGAAAATGTATTGGCACTATTAGTAAACTCCCGAACACTCACTATACGCATTCGTATACATTGCTTTTTGCTTAGTCTCTTGGGCTCATGAATCATCATGCTGCACTGACAGGTTGGAATTGGCAACACAATATCATTTTAAAAAGGAGCAGGAAAGTAGCCAATTAAATAGGCCTATACAAAATTGCTATTCGAAGTATATTTTTTTCTCACATGTCCTAGTATGATGTAAAATATATGGATACAAAAATGATCCCACTAATCTAATTTTTACACGACACAAGGATAGGGCAGATCACAGCACCTAGAGGTCCCACAAAGTAGGTGGATCCTCCAATGGGTAACCTATACCCAAACAAAAATTGGTCATAATATTGAAGTTAGGCATTACCCCAACTTGTTATTTTCCTTACTCATTAGTTTAAGGCATACATGACAAAGCCACATGCGCTGCATGGTTTCTGGGGTACCTCTTAGTGAAATTGGTGTGACATACTGAAATACTTTCATGAAACTAACACGGATTTGGGCCAACAAACCATTTCCTAATAAAAGAGATATATAGCTATTTAATTTTTGTTTTCCAAACGGAAATTAAATGAATATGTAAGGAAATAGGCACATGCAATATACAAATATAAAGTAACTTGAATTTCCATATAGCCACCCTTAACCTCTAATTGCAGTGTAAATACTAGATGATGTAGGTAGACCTGGGCAGTTTACTTGACTGGAATGTGTAATTACATGTAACAACTGGACTCATTTTACAATGGGAATCAAAAAGGGAAAATATTGTAATAGACATATTAGTCATGTAAAGCTAATAAATTACTAGTCTAAGTTCCAAACATTAGGCACTAACCAAGATTCAGTGAATTCATGGACACACCAACATTGATATATATATATGTAAACCATATATAGTATTGAAATAAACTTTTACTATGCAAATGAATATTCACTATCATATAGATCTCCTGACCAGAACAAACAAAGTTGTAGAAAAATAATACATTATGTTGGAAAATTGTTACATATAATTTATATCTTTTTCTGGCTTGTTCTTGTGTTTTTCCTTTTCTTTCTCTTTGAGAGAAGGAATGTATGTCATTTTATGACTTGATTGTTGTATGTTAAAGTTATACGTACAAATCAATTTAAAAAAAGAATAAAAGAGATCCTGGGAATAAAATCAAAGAAAAAGGTAACTTTTCTGTTGAAAAAAATCAGTATGTTAAGCCACGCCTACTCTGTTATTTATGCAAATGATTAAGTTCACATTTAAGAATATTTTACTCTAGAAATTGCTGTCATGTCATTTCAATTCTATTTTTGTAAACAAATTTGATAGATATTGCAGTAATCATCTACAATGTAAATCAAGGTTTAATAAAACTGATTTTTTGGAAAATGGAATATTAAATTATGATGTCACTTTAACCTTAATGCTTGTCTATTAACCAGGCATATTATTGACATGCAAGGTTCTGTTGTGATTATAGCTCTATTGCTTATTGTTTAACAGCTTTTTCTATAGTAAGAAAAAGCCTTTATTTGTTCCAAAAATAGAATAGATATTTTACAATTTTACTTTCCATATCATTTTCTGTACATTGCTTTAATTGCATGGATGTTTCGGTTCAAATAGTTGTCAACTAGATTTGGGCACCTCCGAAATTTTTGTTTCGTATGAATGCATTTGTACGGAAAAAAATTGGTTTTGTCAGAAGAGAAATCTGTCCATTTTTCCATTCATTTTCGATGGAAATTCATTCATTCATTAGGCGCGATTTAATTGAACCAGATGAATTTAACATAAAAATCAGTTCCCTCAATACCGAATAGCCTTAAATTAACAAAGTCAAACCATTAATTTCAAATTTCGTACATTGATCACAACATGGCATTGAACAATGTTATATTTCCCTGATTTTACGCCACAAACTCCTGAAATAACTCCCAAACCGCCAAATGCCCAAACGCTATCAATAGCATGAAAATGTATTGGCACTATTAGTAAACTCCCGAACACTCACTATACGCATTCGTATGCATTGCTTTTTGCTTAGTCTCTTGGGCTCATGAATCATCATGCTGCACTGACAGGTTGGAATTGGCAACACAATATCATTTTAGAAAGGAGTAGGAAAGTAGCCAATTAAATAGGCCTATACAAAATTGCTATTCTAAGTATATTTTTTTTCTCACATGTCCTAGTATGATGTAAGATATATGGATACAAAAAGGTTCCCACTAATCAAATTTTTATACAACACAAGGATAGGGCAGATCACAGCACCTAGAGGTCCCACAAAGTAGGTGGATCCTCCAAGGGGTAACCTATACCCAAACAAAAATTGGTCATAATATTGAAGTTTGGCATTACCCCAACTTGTTATTTTCCTTACTCATTAGTTTAAGGCATACATGACAAAGCCACATGCGCTGCATGGTTTCTGGGGTACCTCTTAGTGAAATTGGTGTGACATACTGAAATACTTTCATGAAACTAACACGGATTTGGGCCAACAAACCATTTCCTAATAAAAGAGATATATAGCTATTTAATTTTTGTTTTCCAAACGGAAATTAAATTAATATGTAAGGAAATAGGCACATGCAATATACAAATATAAAGTAACTTGAATTTCCATATAGCCACCCTTAACCTCTAATTGCAGTGTAAATACTAGATGATGTAGGTAGACCTGGGCAGTTTACTAGACTGGAATGTGTAATTACATGTAACAACTGGACTCATTTTACAATGGGAATCAAAAAGGGAAAATATTGTTATAGACATATTAGTCATGTAAAGCTAATAAATTACTAGTCTAAGTTCCAAACATTAGGCACTAACCAAGATTCAGTGAATTCATGGACATACCAACATTGATATATATATGTAAACCATATATAGTATTGAAATAAACTTTTACTATGCAAATGAATATTCACTATCATATAGATCTCCTGACCAGAACAAACAAAGTTGTAGAAAAATAATACATTATGTTGGAAAATTGTTACATATAATTTATATCTTTTTCTGGCTTGTTCTTGTGTTTTTCCTTTTCTTTCTCTTTGAGAGAAGGAATGTATGTCATTTTATGACTTGATTGTTGTATGTTAAAGTTATACGTACAAATCAATTTAAAAAAAGAATAAAAGAGATCCTGGGAATAAAATCAAAGAAAAAGGTAACTTTTCTGTTGAAAAAAATCAGTATGTTAAGCCACGCCTACTCTGTTATTTATGCAAATGATTAAGTTCACATTTAAGAATATTTTACTCTAGAAATTGCTGTCATGTCATTTCAATTCTATTTTTGTAAACAAATTTGATAGATATTGCAGTAATCATCTACAATGTAAATCAAGGTTTAATAAAACTGATTTTTTGGAAAATGGAATATTAAATTATGATGTCACTTTAACCTTAATGCTTGTCTATTAACCAGGCATATTATTGACATGCAAGGTTCTGTTGTGATTATAGCTCTATTGCTTATTGTTTAACAGCTTTTTCTATAGTAAGAAAAAGCCTTTATTTGTTCCAAAAATAGAATAGATATTTTACAATTTTACTTTCCATATCATTTTCTGTACATTGCTTTAATTGCATGGATGTTTCGGTTCAAATAGTTGTCAACTAGATTTGGGCACCTCTGAAATTTTTGTTTCGTATGAATGCATTTGTACGGAAAAAAATTGGTTTTGTCAGAAGAGAAATCTGTCCATTTTTACATTCATTTTCGATGGAAATTCATTCATTCATTATGCGCGATTTAATTGAACCAGATGAATTTAACATAAAAATCAGTTCCCTCAATACCGAATAGCCTTAAATTAACAAAGTCAAACCATTAATTTCAAATTTCGTACATTGATCACAACATGGCATTGAACAATGTTCTATTTCCCTGATTTTACGCCACAAACTCCTGAAATAACTCCCAAACCGCCAAATGCCCAAACGCTATCAATAGCATGAAAATGTATTGGCACTATTAGTAAACTCCCGAACACTCACTATACGCATTCGTATGCATTGCTTTTTGCTTAGTCTCTTGGGCTCATGAATCATCATGCTGCACTGACAGGTTGGAATTGGCAACACAATATCATTTTAGAAAGGAGTAGGAAAGTAGCCAATTAAATAGGCCTATACAAAATTGCTATTCTAAGTATATTTTTTTTCTCACATGTCCTAGTATGATGTAAGATATATGGATACAAAAAGGTTCCCACTAATCAAATTTTTATACGACACAAGGATAGGGCAGATCACAGCACCTAGAGGTCCCACAAAGTAGGTGGATCCTCCAAGGGGTAACCTATACCCAAACAAAAATTGGTCATAATATTGAAGTTTGGCATTACCCCAACTTGTTATTTTCCTTACTCATTAGTTTAAGGCATACATGACAAAGCCACATGCGCTGCATGGTTTCTGGGGTACCTCTTAGTGAAATTGGTGTGACATACTGAAATACTTTCATGAAACTAACACGGATTTGGGCCAACAAACCATTTCCTAATAAAAGAGATATATAGCTATTTAATTTTTGTTTTCCAAACGGAAATTAAATTAATATGTAAGGAAATAAGCACATGCAATATACAAATATAAAGTAACTTGAATTTCCATATAGCCACCCTTAACCTCTAATTGCAGTGTAAATACTAGATGATGTAGGTAAACCTGGGCAGTTTACTAGACTGGAATGTGTAATTACATGTAACAACTGGACTCATTTTACAATGGGAATCAAAAAGGGAAAATATTGTAATAGACATATTAGTCATGTAAAGCTAATAAATTACTAGTCTAAGTTCCAAACATTAGGCACTAACCAAGATTCAGTGAATTCATGGACACACCAACATTGATATATATATATGTAAACCATATATAGTATTGAAATAAACTTTTACTATGCAAATGAATATTCACTATCATATAGATCTCCTGACCAGAACAAACAAAGTTGTAGAAAAATAATACATTATGTTGGAAAATTGTTACATATAATTTATATCTTTTTCTGGCTTGTTCTTGTGTTTTTCCTTTTCTTTCTCTTTGAGAGAAGGAATGTATGTCATTTTATGACTTGATTGTTGTATGTTATAGTTATACGTACAAATCAATTTAAAAAAAGAATAAAAGAGATCCTGGGAATAAAATCAAAGAAAAAGGTAACTTTTCTGTTGAAAAAAATCAGTATGTTAAGCCACGCCTACTCTGTTATTTATGCAAATTATTTAGTTCACATTTAAGAATATTTTACTCTAGAAATTGCTGTCATGTCATTTCAATTCTATTTTTGTAAAAAATTTTGATAGATATTGCAGTAATCATCTACAATGTAAATCAAGGTTTAATAAAACTGATTTTTTGGAAAATGGAATATTAAATTATGATGTCACTTTAACCTTAATGCTTGTCTATTAACCAGGCATATTATTGACATGCAAGGTCCTGTTGTGATTATAGCTCTATTGCTTATTGTTTAACAGCTTTTTCTATTGTAAGAAAAAGCATTTATTTGTTCCAAAAATAGAATAGATATTTTACAATTTTACTTTCCATATCATTTTCTGTACATTGCTTTAATTGCATGGATGTTTCGGTTCAAATAGTTGTCAACTAGATTTGGGCACCTCCGAAATTTTTGTTTCGTATGAATGCATTTGTACGGAAAAAAATTGGTTTTGTCAGAAGAGAAATCTGTCCATTTTTCCATTCATTTTCGATGGAAATTCATTCATTAATTAGGCGCGATTTAAATGAACCAGATGAATTTAACATAAAAATCAGTTCCCTCAATACCGAATAGCCTTAAATTAACAAAGTCAAACCATTAATTTCAAATTTCGTACATTGATCACAACATGGCATTGAACAATGTTCTATTTCCCTGATTTTACGCCACAAACTCCTGAAATAACTCCCAAACCGCCAAATGCCCAAACGCTATCAATAGCATGAAAATGTATTGGCACTATTAGTAAACTCCCGAACACTCACTATACGCATTCGTATACATTGCTTTTTGCTTAGTCTCTTGGGCTCATGAATCATCATGCTGCACTGACAGGTTGGAATTGGCAACACAATATCATTTTAAAAAGGAGCAGGAAAGTAGCCAATTAAATAGGCCTATACAAAATTGCTATTCGAAGTATATTTTTTTCTCACATGTCCTAGTATGATGTAAAATATATGGATACAAAAAGGTTCCCACTAATCAAATTTTTATACAACACAAGGATAGGGCAGATCACAGCACCTAGAGGTCCCACAAAGTAGGTGGATCCTCCAAGGGGTAACCTATACCCAAACAAAAATTGGTCATAATATTGAAGTTTGGCATTACCCCAACTTGTTATTTTCCTTACTCATTAGTTTAAGGCATACATGACAAAGCCACATGCGCTGCATGGTTTCTGGGGTACCTCTTAGTGAAATTGGTGTGACATACTGAAATACTTTCATGAAACTAACACGGATTTGGGCCAACAAACCATTTCCTAATAAAAGAGATATATAGCTATTTAATTTTTGTTTTCCAAACGGAAATTAAATTAATATGTAAGGAAATAAGCACATGCAATATACAAATATAAAGTAACTTGAATTTCCATATAGCCACCCTTAACCTCTAATTGCAGTGTAAATACTAGATGATGTAGGTAAACCTGGGCAGTTTACTAGACTGGAATGTGTAATTACATGTAACAACTGGACTCATTTTACAATGGGAATCAAAAAGGGAAAATATTGTAATAGACATATTAGTCATGTAAAGCTAATAAATTACTAGTCAAAGTTCCAAACATTAGGCACTAACCAAGATTCAGTGAATTCATGGACACACCAACATTGATATATATATATATGTAAACCATATATAGTATTGAAATAAACTTTTACTATGCAAATGAATATTCACTATCATATAGATCTCCTGACCAGAACAAACAAAGTTGTAGAAAAATAATACATTATGTTGGAAAATTGTTACATATAATTTATATCTTTTTCTGGCTTGTTCTTGTGTTTTTCCTTTTCTTTCTCTTTGAGAGAAGGAATGTATGTCATTTTATGACTTGATTGTTGTATGTTATAGTTATACGTACAAATCAATTTAAAAAAAGAATAAAAGAGATCCTGGGAATAAAATCAAAGAAAAAGGTAACTTTTCTGTTGAAAAAAATCAGTATGTTAAGCCACGCCTACTCTGTTATTTATGCAAATTATTTAGTTCACATTTAAGAATATTTTACTCTAGAAATTGCTGTCATGTCATTTCAATTCTATTTTTGTAAAAAATTTTGATAGATATTGCAGTAATCATCTACAATGTAAATCAAGGTTTAATAAAACTGATTTTTTGGAAAATGGAATATTAAATTATGATGTCACTTTAACCTTAATTCTTGTCTATTAACCAGGCATATTATTGACATGCAAGGTCCTGTTGTGATTATAGCTCTATTGCTTATTGTTTAACAGCTTTTTCTATTGTAAGAAAAAGCATTTATTTGTTCCAAAAATAGAATAGATATTTTACAATTTTACTTTCCATATCATTTTCTGTACATTGCTTTAATTGCATGGATGTTTCGGTTCAAATAGTTGTCAACTAGATTTGGGCACCTCCGAAATTTTTGTTTCGTATGAATGCATTTGTACGGAAAAAAATTGGTTTTGTCAGAAGAGAAATCTGTCCATTTTTCCATTCATTTTCGATGGAAATTCATTCATTCATTAGGCGCGATTTAAATGAACCAGATGAATTTAACATAAAAATCAGTTCCCTCAATACCGAATAGCCTTAAATTAACAAAGTCAAACCATTAATTTCAAATTTCGTACATTGATCACAACATGGCATTGAACAATGTTCTATTTCCCTGATTTTACGCCACAAACTCCTGAAATAACTCCCAAACCGCCAAATGCCCAAACGCTATCAATAGCATGAAAATGTATTGGCACTATTAGTAAACTCCCGAACACTCACTATACGCATTCGTATACATTGCTTTTTGCTTAGTCTCTTGGGCTCATGAATCATCATGCTGCACTGACAGGTTGGAATTGGCAACACAATATCATTTTAAAAAGGAGCAGGAAAGTAGCCAATTAAATAAGCCTATACAAAATTGCTATTCGAAGTATATTTTTTTCTCACATGTCCTAGTATGATGTAAAATATATGGATACAAAAATGATCCCACTAATCTAATTTTTACACGACACAAGGATAGGGCAGATCACAGCACCTAGAGGTCCCACAAAGTAGGTGGATCCTCCAATGGGTAACCTATACCCAAACAAAAATTGGTCATAATATTGAAGTTAGGCATTACCCCAACTTGTTATTTTCCTTACTCATTAGTTTAAGGCATACATGACAAAGCCACATGCGCTGCATGGTTTCTGGGGTACCTCTTAGTGAAATTGGTGTGACATACTGAAATACTTTCATGAAACTAACACGGATTTGGGCCAACAAACCATTTCCTAATAAAAGAGATATATAGCTATTTAATTTTTGTTTTCCAAACGGAAATTAAATTAATATGTAAGGAAATAAGCACATGCAATATACAAATATAAAGTAACTTGAATTTCCATATAGCCACCCTTAACCTCTAATTGCAGTGTAAATACTAGATGATGTAGGTAAACCTGGGCAGTTTACTAGACTGGAATGTGTAATTACATGTAACAACTGGACTCATTTTACAATGGGAATCAAAAAGGGAAAATATTGTAATAGACATATTAGTCATGTAAAGCTAATAAATTACTAGTCTAAGTTCCAAACATTAGGCACTAACCAAGATTCAGTGAATTCATGGACACACCAACATTGATATATATATATGTAAACCATATATAGTATTGAAATAAACTTTTACTATGCAAATGAATATTCAATATCCTATAGATCTCCTGACCAGAACAAACAAAGTTGTAGAAAAATAATACATTATGTTGGAAAATTGTTACATATAATTTATATCTTTTTCTGGCTTGTTCTTGTGTTTTTCCTTTTCTTTCTCTTTGAGAGAAGGAATGTATGTCATTTTATGACTTGATTGTTGTATGTTATAGTTATACGTACAAATCAATTTAAAAAAAGAATAAAAGAGATCCTGGGAATAAAATCAAAGAAAAAGGTAACTTTTCTGTTGAAAAAAATCAGTATGTTAAGCCACGCCTACTCTGTTATTTATGCAAATGATTAAGTTCACATTTAAGAATATTTTACTCTAGAAATTGCTGTCATGTCATTTCAATTCTATTTTTGTAAAAAATTTTGATAAATATTGCAGTAATCATCTAACATGTAAATCAAGGTTTAATAAAACTGATTTTTTGGAAAATGGAATATTAAATTATGATGTCACTTTAACCTTAATGCTTGTCTATTAACCAGGCATATTATGGACACGCAAGCTCCTGTTGTGATTATAGCTCTATTGCTTATTGTTTAACAGCTTTTTCTATTGTAAGAAAAAGCCTTTATTTGTTCCAAAAATAGAAGAGATATTTTACAATTTTACTTTCCATATCTTTTTCTGTACATTGCTTTAATTGCTTGGATGTTTCAGTTCACATAGTTGTCAACTAGATTTGGGCACCTCCGAAATTTTTGTTTCGTATGAATGCATTTGTACGGAAAAAATTGGTTTTGTCAGAAGAGAAATCTGTCCATTTTTCCATTCATTTTCGATGGAAATTCATTCATTTGGCGCGATTTAATTGAACCAGATGAATTTAACATAAAAATCAGTTCCCTCAATACCGAATAGCCTTAAATTAACAAAGTCAAACCATTAATTTCAAATTTCGTACATTGATCACAACATGGCATTGAACAATGTTCTATTTCCCTGATTTTACGCCACAAACTCCTGAAATAACTCCCAAACCGCCAAATGCCCAAACGCTATCAATAGCATGAAAATGTATTGGCACTATTAGTAAACTCCCGAACACTCACTATACGCATTCGTATACATTGCTTTTTGCTTAGTCTCTTGGGCTCATGAATCATCATGCTGCACTGACAGGTTGGAATTGGCAACACAATATCATTTTAGAAAGGAGCAGGAAAGTAGCCAATTAAATAGGCCTATACAAAATTGCTATTCTAAGTATATTTTTTTCTCACATGTCCTAGTATGATGTAAAATATATGGATACAAAAATGTTCCCACTAATCTAATTTTTACACGACACAAGGATAGGGCAGATCACAGCACCTAGAGGTCCCACAAAGTAGGTGGATCCTCCAATGGGTAACCTATACCCAAACAAAAATTGGTCATAATATTGAAGTTAGGCATTACCCCAACTTGTTATTTTCCTTACTCATTAGTTTAAGGCATACATGACAAAGCCACATGCGCTGCATGGTTTCTGGGGTACCTCTTAGTGAAATTGGTGTGACATACTGAAATACTTTCATGAAACTAACACGGATTTGGGCCAACAAACCATTTCCTAATAAAAGAGATATATAACTATTTAATTTTTGTTTTCCAAACGGAAATTAAATTAATATGTAAGGAAATAAGCACATGCAATATACAAATATAAAGTAACTTGAATTTCCATATAGCCACCCTTAACCTCTAATTGCAGTGTAAATACTAGATGATGTAGGTAAACCTGGGCAGTTTACTAGACTGGAATGTGTAATTACATGTAACAACTGGACTCATTTTACAATGGGAATCAAAAAGGGAAAATATTGTAATAGACATACTAGTCATGTAAAGCTAATAAATTACTAGTCTAAGTTCCAAACATTAGGCACTAACCAAGATTCAGTGAATTCATGGACACACCAACATTGATATATACATGTAAACCATATATAGTATTGAAATAAACTTTTACTATGCAAATGAATATTCAATATCATATAGATCTCCTGACCAGAACAAACAAAGTTGTAGAAAAATAATACATTATGTTGGAAAATTGTTACATATAATTTATATCTTTTTCTGGCTTGTTCTTGTGTTTTTCCTTTTCTTTCTCTTTGAGAGAAGGAATGTATGTCATATTATGACTTGATTGTTGTATGTTATAGTTATACGTACAAATCAATTTAAAAAAAGAATAAAAGAGATCCTGGGAATAAAATCAAAGAAAAAGGTAACTTTTCTGTTGAAAAAAATCAGTATGTTAAGCCACGCCTACTCTGTTATTTATGCAAATGATTAAGTTCACATTTAAGAATATTTTACTCTAGAAATTGCTGTCATGTCATTTCATTTCTATTTTTGTAAAAAATTTTGATAGATATTGCAGTAATCATCTACAATGTAAATCAAGGTTTAATAAAACTGATTTTTTGGAAAATGGAATATTAAATTATGATGTCACTTTAACCTTAATGCTTGTCTATTAACCAGGCATATTATTGACATGCAAGGTCCTATTGTGATTATAGCTCTATTGCTTATTGTTTAACAGCTTTTTCTATAGTAAGAAAAAGCCTTTATTTGTTCCAAAAATAGAATAGATATTTTACAATTTTACTTTCCATATCATTTTCTGTACATTGCTTTAATTGCATGGATGTTTTTGTTCAAATAGTTGTCAACTAGATTTGGGCACCTCCGAAATTTTTGTTTCGTATGAATGCATTTGTACGGAAAAAATTGGTTTTGTCAGAAGAGAAATCTGTCCATTTTTACATTCATTTTCGATGGAAATTCATTCATTCATTAGGCGCGATTTAATTGAACCAGATGAATTTAACTTAAAAATCAGTTCCCTCAATACCGAATAGCCTTAAATTAACAAAGTCAAACCATTAATTTCAAATTTCGTACATTGATCACAACATGGCATTGACTAATGTTCTATTTCCCTGATTTTACGCCACAAACTCCTGAAATAACTCCCAAACCGCCAAATGCCCAAACGCTATCAATAGCATGAAAATGTATTGGCACTATTAGTAAACTCCCGAACACTCACTATACGCATTCGTATACATTGCTTTTTGCTTAGTCTCTTGGGCTCATGAATCATCATGCTGCACTGACAGGTTGGAATTGGCAACACAATATCATTTTAAAAAGGAGCAGGAAAGTAGCCAATTAAATAGGCCTATACAAAATTGCTATTCGAAGTATATTTTTTTCTCACATGTCCTAGTATGATGTAAAATATATGGATACAAAAATGATCCCACTAATCTAATTTTTACACGACACAAGGATAGGGCAGATCACAGCACCTAGAGGTCCCACAAAGTAGGTGGATCCTCCAATGGGTAACCTATACCCAAACAAAAATTGGTCATAATATTGAAGTTAGGCATTACCCCAACTTGTTATTTTCCTTACTCATTAGTTTAAGGCATACATGACAAAGCCACATGCGCTGCATGGTTTCTGGGGTACCTCTTAGTGAAATTGGTGTGACATACTGAAATACTTTCATGAAACTAACACGGATTTGGGCCAACAAACCATTTCCTAATAAAAGAGATATATAGCTATTTAATTTTTGTTTTCCAAACGGAAATTAAATGAATATGTAAGGAAATAGGCACATGCAATATACAAATATAAAGTAACTTGAATTTCCATATAGCCACCCTTAACCTCTAATTGCAGTGTAAATACTAGATGATGTAGGTAGACCTGGGCAGTTTACTAGACTGGAATGTGTAATTACATGTAACAACTGGACTCATTTTACAATGGGAATCAAAAAGGGAAAATATTGTAATAGACATATTAGTCATGTAAAGCTAATAAATTACTAGTCTAAGTTCCAAACATTAGGCACTAACCAAGATTCAGTGAATTCATGGACACACCAACATTGATATATATATATGTAAACCATATATAGTATTGAAATAAACTTTTACTATGCAAATGAATATTCAATATCATATAGATCTCCTGACCAGAACAAACAAAGTTGTAGAAAAATAATACATTATGTTGGAAAATTGTTACATATAATTTATATCTTTTTCTGGCTTGTTCTTGTGTTTTTCCTTTTCTTTCTCTTTGAGAGAAGGAATGTATGTCATTTTATGACTTGATTGTTGTATGTTATAGTTATACGTACAAATCAATTTAAAAAAAGAATAAAAGAGATCCTGGGAATAAAATCAAAGAAAAAGGTAACTTTTCTGTTGAAAAAAATCAGTATGTTAAGCCACGCCTACTCTGTTATTTATGCAAATGATTAAGTTCACATTTAAGAATATTTTACTCTAGAAATTGCTGTCATGTCATTTCAATTCTATTTTTGTAAAAAATTTTGATAAATATTGCAGTAATCATCTAACATGTAAATCAAGGTTTAATAAAACTGATTTTTTGGAAAATGGAATATTAAATTATGATGTCACTTTAACCTTAATGCTTGTCTATTAACCAGGCATATTATGGACATGCAAGCTCCTGTTGTGATTATAGCTCTATTGCTTATTGTTTAACAGCTTTTTCTATTGTAAAAAAAGCCTTTATTTGTTCCAAAAATAGAAGAGATATTTTACAATTTTACTTTCCATATCTTTTTCTGTACATTGCTTTAATTGCTTGGATGTTTCAGTTCACATAGTTGTCAACTAGATTTGGGCACCTCCGAAATTTTTGTTTCGTATGAATGCATTTGTACGGAAAAAATTGGTTTTGTCAGAAGAGAAATCTGTCCATTTTTCCATTCATTTTCGATGGAAATTCATTCATTTGGCGCGATTTAATTGAACCAGATGAATTTAACATAAAAATCAGTTCCCTCAATACCGAATAGCCTTAAATTAACAAAGTCAAACCATTAATTTCAAATTTCGTACATTGATCACAACATGGCATTGAACAATGTTCTATTTCCCTGATTTTACGCCACAAACTCCTGAAATAACTCCCAAACCGCCAAATGCCCAAACGCTATCAATAGCATGAAAATGTATTGGCACTATTAGTAAACTCCTGAACACTCACTATACGCATTCGTATACATTGCTTTTTGCTTAGTCTCTTGGGCTCATGAATCATCATGCTGCACTGACAGGTTGGAATTGGCAACACAATATCATTTTAGAAAGGAGCAGGAAAGTAGCCAATTAAATAGGCCTATACAAAATTGCTATTCTAAGTATATTTTTTTCTCACATGTCCTAGTATGATGTAAAATATATGGATACAAAAATGTTCCCACTAATCTAATTTTTACACGACACAAGGATAGGGCAGATCACAGCACCTAGAGGTCCCACAAAGTAGGTGGATCCTCCAATGGGTAACCTATACCCAAACAAAAATTGGTCATAATATTGAAGTTAGGCATTACCCCAACTTGTTATTTTCCTTACTCATTAGTTTAAGGCATACATGACAAAGCCACATGCGCTGCATGGTTTCTGGGGTACCTCTTAGTGAAATTGGTGTGACATACTGAAATACTTTCATGAAACTAACACGGATTTGGGCCAACAAACCATTTCCTAATAAAAGAGATATATAACTATTTAATTTTTGTTTTCCAAACGGAAATTAAATTAATATGTAAGGAAATAAGCACATGCAATATACAAATATAAAGTAACTTGAATTTCCATATAGCCACCCTTAACCTCTAATTGCAGTGTAAATACTAGATGATGTAGGTAAACCTGGGCAGTTTACTAGACTGGAATGTGTAATTACATGTAACAACTGGACTCATTTTACAATGGGAATCAAAAAGGGAAAATATTGTAATAGACATACTAGTCATGTAAAGCTAATAAATTACTAGTCTAAGTTCCAAACATTAGGCACTAACCAAGATTCAGTGAATTCATGGACACACCAACATTGATATATACATGTAAACCATATATAGTATTGAAATAAACTTTTACTATGCAAATGAATATTCAATATCATATAGATCTCCTGACCAGAACAAACAAAGTTGTAGAAAAATAATACATTATGTTGGAAAATTGTTACATATAATTTATATCTTTTTCTGGCTTGTTCTTGTGTTTTTCCTTTTCTTTCTCTTTGAGAGAAGGAATGTATGTCATATTATGACTTGATTGTTGTATGTTATAGTTATACGTACAAATCAATTTAAAAAAAGAATAAAAGAGATCCTGGGAATAAAATCAAAGAAAAAGGTAACTTTTCTGTTGAAAAAAATCAGTATGTTAAGCCACGCCTACTCTGTTATTTATGCAAATGATTAAGTTCACATTTAAGAATATTTTACTCTAGAAATTGCTGTCATG
The DNA here is from genome assembly GCF_036172605.1 of Pelobates fuscus. Taxonomy (NCBI): domain Eukaryota; kingdom Metazoa; phylum Chordata; class Amphibia; order Anura; family Pelobatidae; genus Pelobates; species Pelobates fuscus. The sequence goes on from NC_086318.1 coordinate 370,452,305, forward strand.
TCATTTCATTTCTATTTTTGTAAAAAATTTTGATAGATATTGCAGTAATCATCTACAATGTAAATCAAGGTTTAATAAAACTGATTTTTTGGAAAATGGAATATTAAATTATGATGTCACTTTAACCTTAATGCTTGTCTATTAACCAGGCATATTATTGACATGCAAGGTCCTATTGTGATTATAGCTCTATTGCTTATTGTTTAACAGCTTTTTCTATAGTAAGAAAAAGCCTTTATTTGTTCCAAAAATAGAATAGATATTTTACAATTTTACTTTCCATATCATTTTCTGTACATTGCTTTAATTGCATGGATGTTTTTGTTCAAATAGTTGTCAACTAGATTTGGGCACCTCCGAAATTTTTGTTTCGTATGAATGCATTTGTACGGAAAAAATTGGTTTTGTCAGAAGAGAAATCTGTCCATTTTTACATTCATTTTCGATGGAAATTCATTCATTCATTAGGCGCGATTTAATTGAACCAGATGAATTTAACTTAAAAATCAGTTCCCTCAATACCGAATAGCCTTAAATTAACAAAGTCAAACCATTAATTTCAAATTTCGTACATTGATCACAACATGGCATTGACTAATGTTCTATTTCCCTGATTTTACGCCACAAACTCCTGAAATAACTCCCAAACCGCCAAATGCCCAAACGCTATCAATAGCATGAAAATGTATTGGCACTATTAGTAAACTCCCGAACACTCACTATACGCATTCGTATGCATTGCTTTTTGCTTAGTCTCTCATGAATCATCATGCTGCACTGACAGGTTGGAATTGGCAACACAATATCATTTTAGAAAGGAGCAGGAAATTAGCCAATTAAATAGGCCTATACAAAATTGGTATTCTAAGTATATTTTTTTTCTCACATGTCCTAGTATGATGTAAGATATAGGGATACAAAAAGGTTCCCACTAATCTAATTTTTATATGACACAAGGATAGGGCAGATCACAGCACCTAGAGATCCCACAAAGTAGGTGGATCCTCCAAGGGGTAACCTATACCCAAACAAAAATTGGCCATTATATTGAAGTTAGGCATTACCCCAACTTGTTATTTTCCTTACTCATTAGTTTAAGGCATACATGACAAAGCCACATGCGCTGCATGGTTTCTGGGGTACCTCTTAGTGAAATTGGTGTGACATACTGAAAAACTTTCATGAAACTAACACGGATTTGGGCCAACAAACCATTTCCTAATAAAAGAGATATATAGCTATTTAATTTTTGTTTTCCAAACGGAAATTAAATTAATATGTAAGGAAATAAGGACATGCAATATACAAATATAAAGTAACTTGAATTTCCATATAGCCACCCTTAACCTCTAATTGCAGTGTAAATACTAGATGATGTAGGTAAACCTGGGCAGTTTACTAGACTGGAATGTGTAATTACATGTAACAACTGGACTCATTTTACAATGGGAATCAAAAAGGGAAAATATTGTAATAGACATATTAGTCATGTAAAGCTAATAAATTACTAGTCTAAGTTCCAAACATTAGGCACTAACCAAGATTCAGTGAATTCATGGACACACCAACATTGATATATATATATATATGTAAACCATATATAGTATTGAAATAAACTTTTACTATGCAAATGAATATTCAATATCATATAGATCTCCTGACCAGAACAAACAAAGTTGTAGAAAAATAATACATTATGTTGGAAAATTGTTACATATAATTTATATCTTTTTCTGGCTTGTTCTTGTGTTTTTCCTTTTCTTTCTCTTTGAGAGAAGGAATGTATGTCATTTTATGACTTGATTGTTGTATGTTATAGTCATACGTACAAATCAATTTAAAAAAAGAATAAAAGAGATCCTGGGAATAAAATCAAAGAAAAAGGTAACTTTTCTGTTGAAAAAAATCAGTATGTTAAGCCACGCCTACTCTGTTATTTATGCAAATGATTAAGTTCACATTTAAGAATATTTTACTCTAGAAATTGCTGTCATGTCATTTCAATTCTATTTTTGTAAACAAATTTGATAGATATTGCAGTAATCATCTACAATGTAAATCAAGGTTTAATAAAACTGATTTTTTGGAAAATGGAATATTAAATTATGATGTCACTTTAACCTTAATGCTTGTCTATTAACCAGGCATATTATTGACATGCAAGGTTCTGTTGAGATTATAGCTCTATTGCTTATTGTTTACCAGCTTTTTCTATAGTAAGAAAAAGCCTTTATTTGTTCCAAAAATAGAATAGATATTTTACAATTTTACTTTCCATATCATTTTCTATACATTGCCTTAATTGCATGGATGTTTCGGTTCAAATAGTTGTCAACTAGATTTGGGCACCTCCGAAATTTTTGTTTCGTATGAATGCATTTGTACGGAAAAAAATTGGTTTTGTCAGAAGAGAAATCTGTCCATTTTTCCATTCATTTCCGATGGAAATTAATTCATTCATTAGGCGCGATTTAATTGAACCAGATGAATTTAACATAAAAATCAGTTCCCTCAATACCGAATAGCCTTAAATTAACAAAGTCAAACCATTAATTTCAAATTTCGTACAGTGATCACAACATGGCATTGAACAATGTTCTATTTCCCTGATTTTACGCCACAAACTCCTGAAATAACTCCCAAACCGCCAAATGCCCAAACGCTATCAATAGCATGAAAATGTATTGGCACTATTAGTAAACTCCCGAACACTCACTATACGCATTCGTATGCATTGCTTTTTGCTTAGTCTCTTGGGCTCATGAATCATCATGCTGCACTGACAGGTTGGAATTGGCAACACAATATCATTTTAGAAAGGAGCAGGAAAGTAGCCAATTAAATAGGCCTATACAAAATTGGTATTCTAAGTATATATTTTTTCTCACATGTCCTAGTATGATGTAAGATATATGGATACAAAAAGGTTCCCACTAATCTAATTTTTATACGACACAAGGATAGGGCAGATCACAGCACCTAGAGATCCCACAAAGTAGGTGGATCCTCCAAGGGGTAACCTATAACCAAACTAAAATTGGTCATAATATTGAAGTTAGGCATTACCCCAACTTGTTATTTTCCTTACTCATTAGTTTAAGGCATACATGACAAAGCCACATGCGCTGCATGGTTTCTGGGGTACCTCTTAGTGAAATTGGTGTGACATACTGAAAAACTTTCATGAAACTAACACGGATTTGGGCCAACAAACCATTTCCTAATAAAAGAGATATATAGCTATTTAATTTTTGTTTTCCAAACGGAAATTAAATTAATATGTAAGGAAATAAGCACATGCAATATACAAATATAAAGTAACTTGAATTTCCATATAGACACCCTTAACCTCTAATTGCAGTGTAAATACTAGATGATGTAGGTAAACCTGGGCAGTTTACTAGACTGGAATGTGTAATTACATGTAACAACTGGACTCATTTTACAATGGGAATAAAAAAGGGAAAATATTGTAATAGACATATTAGTCATGTAAAGCTAATAAATTACTAGTCTAAGTTCCAAACATTAGGCACTAACCAAGATTCAGTGAATTCATGGACACACCAACATTGATATATATATATGTAAACCATATATAGTATTGAAATAAACTTTTACTATGCAAATGAATATTCACTATCATATAGATCTCCTGACCAGAACAAACAAAGTTGTAGAAAAATAATACATTATGTTGGAAAATTGTTACATATAATTTATATCTTTTTCTGGCTTGTTCTTGTGTTTTTCCTTTTCTTTCTCTTTGAGAGAAGGAATGTATGTAATTTTATGACTTGATTGTTGTATGTTATAGTTATACGTACAAATCAATTTAAAAAAAGAATAAAAGAGATCCTGGGAATAAAATCAAAGAAAAAGGTAACTTTTCTGTTGAAAAAAAATCAGTATGTTAAGCCACGCCTACTCTGTTATTTATGCAAATGATTAAGTTCACATTTAAGAATATTTTATTCTAGAAATTGCTGTCATGTCATTTCAATTCTATTTTTGTAAAAAAAATTCATAAATATTGCAGTAATCATCTAACATGTAAATCAAGGTTTAATAAAACTGATTTTTTGGAAAATGGAATATTAAATTATGATGTCACTTTAACCTTAATGCTTGTCTATTAACCAGGCATATTATGGACATGCAAGCTCCTGTTGTGATTATAGCTCTATTGCTTATTGTTTAACCCCTTCAGGACCGGACTGTTTTTGCGATGTTTGTACGTTAAGGACCAGAGCTATTTTAACACTTTTGTGGTGTTTGTGTTTAGCTGTAATTTTCCGCTCTCTCATTTACTGTTCCCATACAAGTTATATATTGTTTTTTTCAGGACAAGAAGGGCTTTCTTTACATACCATTATTTGTATCATTTCATATCATTTACTTGAAAAAAATAGTAAAATATGGTGAAAAAAAACCAAAAAAACGTGTTTTTTGACTTCTACTTAAAAAATATTTTACTGATCTACAAAATCGAATGAAACAAACTGCTAAATAGATTAAACATTTTGTCCTTAGTTTTATAACACCCAATGTTTACGTGTTTTTTTGCTTTTATTTGCAAGTTATAGGGCTATAAGTACAAGTAGGAACTTGCGGTTTCAAAATTTACATTTTTCAAATGTATCAATAGTGACATTGTAACACTGTTATGTCATAAATCTCCAAAAAACACCCCACATGTATATATTTTTCTTAAACTAGATAACCCAGGGTATTCATCTAAGAATATTTTGATACTTTCTATGCAGCCATTTTACCATAAACCTTTGTCAAACTTTGCATAGGTAGTTTATTTTTTTTATTTTTTTAACATAAATTGCAATTCAGGTATAAATTCACAGATTTTGTTAGGTGTCACTACCAAACAACACCCCAATATGTGTTCAGCAACATCTCCCGAGTACAGGGATACCCCCCATGTATAGGTGTATTGGGTTGCTTGGGGGCTAAAAGGCCACATTTTGCAGGTGCGCTTATCAGTTTCCCAGCTCGGAATTTTGACATGTAGTCAACCTGCATGCATGTCCTATTTGGGACATTTTTGAAGCCGGCCAATGTATTTTACCCCCATCAAACCATATATTTTTGAAAAGTAGACACCCTAGGGTATTTCACATGGTGGGATTTTTACACTTTCCATGCACTAATTCTACCACCAGGCTTTGTCAAACATTGAGTTAGTAATTTTTTTTCTGTTTTTTTCACACACATTGTACTTTAGGCATGAATTAACAGATCCTGTTATGTGTCACTGCCAAACAACACCCCAATATGTGTTTAGCAATATCTCCCGAGTACAGGGATACCCCCCATGTATAGGTGTTTTGGGTTGTTTGGGGGCTAAAAGGCCACATTTTGCAGGTGCGCATATCAGTTTCCCAGCTTGGAATTTTGACATGTAGTCAACCTGCATGCATGTCCTATTTGGGACATTTTTGAAGCCGGCCAATGTATTTTACCCCCATCAAACCATATATTTTTGAAAAGTAGACACCCTAGGGTATTTCACATGGTGGAATTTTTACACTTTCCATGCACTAATTCTACCACCAGGCTTTGTCAAACATTGAGTTAGTAATTTTCTTTCTGTTTTTTTCACACACATTGTACTTTAGGCATGAATTAACAGATCCTGTTATGTGTCACTGCCAAACAACACCCCAATATGTGTTCAGTAACATCTCCCGAGTACAGGGATACCCCCCATGTATAGGTGTTTTGGGTTGTTTGGGGGCTAAAAGGCCACATTTTGCAGGTGCGCATATCAGTTTCCCAGCTCGGAATTTTGACATGTAGTCAACCTGCATGCATGTCCTATTTGGGACATTTTTGAAGCCGGCCAATGTATTTTACCCCCATCAAACCATATATTTTTGAAAAGTAGACACCCTAGGGTATTTCACATGGTGGAATTTTTACACTTTCCATGCACTAATTCTACCACCAGGCTTTGTCAAACATTGAGTTAGTAATTTTCTTTCTGTTTTTTTCACACACATTGTACTTTAGGCATGAATTAACAGATCCTGTTATGTGTCACTGCCAAACAACACCCCAATATGTGTTCAGCAACATCTCCCGAGTACAGGGATACCCCCCATGTATAGGTGTTTTGGGTTGTTTGGGGGCTAAAAGGCCACATTTTGCAGGTGCGCATATCAGTTTCCCAGCTCGGAATTTTGACATGTAGTCAACCTGCATGCATGTCCTATTTGGGACATTTTTGAAGCCGGCCAATGTATTTTACCCCCATCAAACCATATATTTTTGAAAAGTAGACACCCTAGGGTATTTCACATGGTGGAATTTTTACACTTTCCATGCACTAATTCTACCACCAGGCTTTGTCAAACATTGAGTTAGTAAATTTTTTTCAGTTTTTTTCACACACCTTGTACTTTAGGCATGAATTATCAGATCCTGTTATGTGTCACTGCCAAACAACACCCCAATATGTGTTCAGCAAGATCTCCTGAATACAGTGATACCACCCATGCATAGGCTTGTCGGGTTCTTTGGGGGCTAAAAGGCCACGTTTGGCAGGTGCGCTTATCAGTTTCCCAACTTGGAATTTTGACATGTAATCAACCTGCGCCCATGTCCCATTTGAGCCAATGTATTTTACCCCCATCAAACCATATATTTTTGAAAAGTAGACAACCCAGGGCATTTTAAATTGTGGTATTTTAACACTTTTCATGCACTGAATTCTACCACCAGCCTTTGTCAAACTTTTGGATAGTAATCTTTTTTTGTTTCTTTGTCACACACATTGTACTTTAGGCATGAATTAACAGATCCTGTTATGTGTCACTGCCAAACACTGCCCAATATGTTCAGCAACATCTCTTGAGTACAGTGATACCCCCCATGTATATGGTTGCCGGGTTGTTTGGGGGCCAAAAGGCAACAATCAGAACTTGTACATGTCAGTTTTTCAACTTGATATATAGGTATGCTTGGTCTATCTTCAGTTTGACATATTTTTGTACCCCCCAGTTAATGTTACCATCATGCCAATATGTATAGTATATATTTTTATAAAGTAGACATCAAATGTTATAGAGGATGGGGTGTTTTGACTTCTTTCCCCCAACCATTTTGCCCCCCAAAGAAAGTGTAGTGGTATTTTCTTTATTCTGGTTTTTATGCACACGTCATCTGGTTTTGGACAGCTGGTTATGTGTTACTGCCAGAAAACTTGTTAGGCCAAATGTGCAGGTAGCAAATGTACATTTAGCAGCAATCTTTAAACTGACTCCTGCAAATAGAATCTAAATGGAGATTTGGGGGAAGGAAACTGACTAACAAAAAAATGGCTGCTTTCCAAAGAAACAGAAAATAAAATAAAAATTCAGGAACACTTCTTACAACTGTTCTGTGTGGTACAGCTTGAAACATGTTCCTACACAGAGTCCTGGTTTCGAAGGACAATCAGGACAGTGAAAAGGGGTGTCTGTCCTTTTCCCGTTTTTAAAACAGACCCGGCAACGTTTCTGGGGGGGTTTTTTTCTAGCAGTTGGCGGTAACTTAAAAATAAAATGTCTGGACTCAGCTTGCACCGTTGTTGGAACTTGTCCATCTCCATAAATTGTTAAAGAAATTATTTTCAATTGAAATTGGAGAAAGGTGATTTTCCCTGGATTATTTTTTTTAAAAAGTAAAAATGAGTTGTGGGTTGCTATTTGCATCAGATATATAGCCACCTTTTTATACCATGCTTTGGTTTTTCATAAAATAAGATACGGCTGCATCAGCTGATCAGCCAAATCAACACCACCCATGTACTTATTATACGCCCTGATGCAAACCGGTTTGGACTCTACTCTGCCCCGGACAGAGACGTCGGACATGCGTTCGTCATGGATGGTGGTGAGCATGTGGACATCCTTCCTGTCCCTAAATTTTAGTGCAAGCACCTCAGCTTTCCGAAGTGCTTTACATTCGCCTTTTTTTAATTTTGCATCTATGAGAGATCGTGGAAAGTCTTTGGAATTTTTTCTGGCAGTGCCGCAGGCCAGTGTCTGTAAAGCATAAAGTGTTTTAAATAGACGGACACTACTATAAAAATTATCCACATAAAGGTGGTAACCTTTATTAAACAAGGGGTTTAGTAGGTCCCATACAAGTTTCCCACTTGTCCCCAGGGAGTCAGGACAGTCAGGAGGGTCCAGTTGACCATCTTTCCCCTCATATACACGAAAGGCAAATGTGTATCCGCTTTCGCTCTCACACAGTTTGTACAGTTTAATGCCATACCTAGAGCGCTTTGAGGGGATGTATTCTCTGAACCCTAATCTCCCTTTGTATTTCATTAGAGATTCATCTATGGATAAATTTTGTTGGGGGGTATAAACATCCGAAAATTTGTCCTGAAAATGGTCTAGCAGTGGGCGTATTTTATAAAGCCTATCGTATTGGGGGTGATCTCTAGGGTGACAGAGGGTATTGTCACTGAAATTTAAAAATCTCAGCAGTAACTTGTATCTGGCTCTAGGCATGGTTTGGGAGAATACTGGACTCGACATTATTGGGTTGATGCTCCAGTATGAGCGAATCGATGGCTTTTTTATAATCCCCATGAGCATTGTAAGAGCCCAGAACTTTTTAAGCTCTGGGACATCTGTGGGATGCCAGTCATGCTCCCTGTCTGTATAGCTACCTGGATTGTTGTCAATAAATTGGGTAGCATACAAGTTAGTCTGGGAAGCAATCTCCTCCCAGATGGTATCCCCTAAAAATAGTTCTACATACTGCATTGGGGAGAAGCCATCCACATTAACATTAATGCCTGCGTTGGCACTAAAAGGGGGGACGTTGGGCTCGGCTAACTGTGGAGGTACCCAGTCCTCCTCCACATTTGGCATAGCAGAGGAAGCACAGCTTCTTTCTTCAGCCGGCTCACACACAGATGACATGTCGTCTTGACTAGACATGTCAGAAAACTGACCTGGGTCAAAATCTGACGCAGTGTCAGTGGCGTCAGAGTCTGACGCCAAGAAGGCATATGCCTCCTGCAAGTTATACATACGCTGCATGTTTTACACACGACTAAAAAAAATTACAAACACACAAAAAAAATTTATACTTTTTTTTTTTTTTTTTTTTTACTAAAACAGACTAAACAGCAATCCCTAAACTAACTCCTGTCACAAAAATCTAATGGAGATTTGGGGGAAGGAAACTGACTGACTACGACAGACTACGACAGACTAAGACAGACTACGACAGACTAAGACGGACTAAGACAGACTAAGACAGACTAAGACAGACTAAGACAAATATTTTTAAAACAAATTTAACCCTTTAAGGGCAAAAAAAGACAGACAGTACAAATGCACTGCTGAAACAGATCTGGCAGGGAAGGGGTTAAAATGGATTTTTAATTCACTGCTGATACTTTTTACAACTCTCTGGAACACTCTGCTGCAACAAACTATCACGATCTCTGTCTCTCTCGCCTCACAAAACGCTACAGAGGAGAGATCACTGTCAAAGTGAGTGTTTGTAACACCCACTTTGACAGCAGCCAATTGTGAGCGATCGCGGATCGCTCACACACCGTAATTGGCTGTTACTATCTGCCTGGGATGTCTGGCAGATAGTAACATCATTGTACTGGCAAGAGCGATCTTCGATCGCTTCCTGCAGCCCGTTTTCCGCTATGACGGTTCAGGACCGTCAGCGGTCCAAACGCACGTTTTACCGCTGACGGTCCTGAACCGTCCGCGGTCCTGAAAGGGTTAACAGCTTTTTCTATAGTAAGAAAAAGCCTTTATTTGTTCCAAAAATAGAAGAGATATTTTAAAATTTTACTTTCCATATCATTTTCTGTACATTGCTTTAATTGCTTGGATGTTTCACTTCACATAGTTGTCAACTAGATTTGGGGACCTCCGAAATTTTTGTTTCGTATGAATGCATTTGTACGGAAAAAAATTGGTTTTGTCAGAAGAGAAATCTGTCCATTTTTCCATTCATTTTCGATGGAAATTCATTCATTCATTAGGCGCGATTTAATTGAACCAGATGAATTTAACATAAAAATCAGTTCCCTCAATACCGAATAGCCTTAAATTAACAAAGTCAAACCATTAATTTCAAATTTCGTACATTAATCACAACATGGCATTGAACAATGTTCTATTTCCCTGATTTTACGCCACAAACTCCTGAAATAACTCCCAAACCGCCAAATGCCCAAACGCTATCAATAGCATGAAAATGTATTGGCACTATTAGTACACTTCCTAACACTCACTATACACATTCGTATGCATTGCTTTTTGCTTAGTCTCTTGGGCTCATGAATCATCATGCTGCACTGACAGGTTGGAATTGGCAACACAATATCATTTTAGAAAGGAGCAGGAAAGTAGCCAATTAAATAGGCCTATACAAAATTGCTATTCTAAGTATATTTTTTTTCTCACATGTCCTAGTATGATGTAAGATATATGGATACAAAAAGGTTCCCACTAATCTAATTTTTATACGACACAAGGATAGGGCAGATCACAGCACCTAAAGGTCCCACAAAGTAGGTGGATCCTCCAAGGGGTAACCTATACCCAAACAAAAATTGGTCATAATATTGAAGTTAGGCATTACCCCAACTTGTTATTTTCCTTACTCATTAGTTTAAGGCATACATGACAAAGCCACATGCGCTGCATGGTTTCTGGGGTACCTCTTAGTGAAATTGGTGTGACATACTGAAAAACTTTCATGAAACTAACACGGATTTGGGCCAACAAACCATTTCCTAATAAAAGAGATATATAGCTATTTAATTTTTGTTTTCCAAACGGAAATTAAATTACTATGTAAGGAAATAGGCACATGCAATATACAAATATAAAGTAACTTGAATTTCCATATAGCCACCCTTAACCTCTAATTGCAGTGTAAATACTAGATGATGTAGGTAAACCTGGGCAGTTTACTAGACTGGAATGTGTAATTACATGTAACAACTGGACTCATTTTACAATGGGAATCAAAATGGGAAAATATAATAATAGACATATTAGTCATGTAAAGCTAATAAATTACTAGTCTAAGTTCCAAACATTAGGCACTAACCAAGATTCAGTGAATTCATGGACACACCAACATTGATATATATATATATGTAAACCATATATAGTATTGAAATAAACTTTTACTATGCAAATGAATATTCAATATCATATAGATCTCCTGACCAGAACAAACAAAGTTGTAGAAAAATAATACATTATGTTGGAAAATTGTTACATATAATTTATATCTTTTTCTGGCTTGTTCTTGTGTTTTTCCTTTTCTTTCTCTTTGAGAGAAGGAATGTATGTCATTTTATGACTTGATTGTTGTATGTTATAGTTATACGTACAAATCAATTTAAAAAAAGAATAAAAGAGATCCTGGGAATAAAATCAAAGAAAAAGGTAACTTTTCTGTTGAAAAAAATCAGTATGTTAAGCCACGCCTACTCTGTTATTTATGCAAATGATTAAGTTCCCATTTAAGAATATTTTACTCTAGAAATTGCTGTCATGTCATTTCAATTCTATTTTTGTAAAAAATTTTGATAAATATTGCAGTAATCATCTAACATGTAAATCAAGGTTTAATAAAACTGATTTTTTGGAAAATGGAATATTAAATTATGATGTCACTTTAACCTTAATGCTTGTCTATTAACCAGGCATATTATTGACATGCAAGGTCCTGTTGTGATTATAGCTCTATTGCTTATTGTTTAACAGCTTTTTCTATTGTAAGAAAAAGCATTTATTTGTTCCAAAAATAGAATAGATATTTTACAATTTTACTTTCCATATCATTTTCTGTACATTGCTTTAATTGCATGGATGTTTCGGTTCAAATAGTTGTCAACTAGATTTGGGCACCTCCGAAATTTTTGTTTCGTATGAATGCATTTGTACGGAAAAAAATTGGTTTTGTCAGAAGAGAAATCTGTCAATTTTTCCATTCATTTTCGATGGAAATTCATTCATTAGGCGCGATTTAATTGAACCAGATGAATATAACATAAAAATCAGTAACCTCAATACCGAATAGCCTTAAATTAACAAAGTCAAACCATTAATTTCAAATTTCGTACATTGATCACAACATGGCATTAAACAATGTTCTATTTCCCTGATTTTACGCCACAAACTCCTGAAATAACTCCCAAACCGCCAAATGCCCAAACGCTATCAATCGCATGAAAATGTATTGGCACTATTAGTAAACTCCCGAACACTCACTATACGCATTCGTATGCATTGCTTTTTGCTTAGTCTCTTGGGCTCATGAATCATCATGCTGCACTGACAGGTTGGAATTGGCAACACAATATCATTTTAGAAAGGAGCAGGAAAGTAGCTAATTAAATAGGCCTATACAAAATTGCTATTCTAAGTATATTTTTTTCTCACATGTCCTAGTATGATGTAAGATATATGGATACAAAAAGGTTCCCACTAATCTAATTTTTATACGACACAAGGATAGGGCAGATCCCAGCACCTAGAGGTCCCACAAAGTATGTGGATCCTCCAAGGGGTAACCTATACCCAAACAAAAATTGGTCATAATATTGAAGTTAGGCATTACCCCAACTTGTTATTTTCCTTACTCATTAGTTTAAGGCATACATGACAAAGCCACATGCGCTGCATGGTTTCTGGGGTACCTCTTAGTGAAATTGGTGTGACATACTGAAAAACTTTCATGAAACTAACACGGATTTGGGCCAACAAACCATTTCCTAATAAAAGAGATATATAGCTATTTAATTTTTGTTTTCCAAACGGAAATTAAATTACTATGTAAGGAAATAGGCACATGCAATATACAAATATAAAGTAACTTGAATTTCCATATAGCCACCCTTAACCTTGAATTGCAGTGTAAATACTAGATGATGTAGGTAAACCTGGGCAGTTTACTAGACTGGAATGTGTAATTACATGTAACAACTGGACTCATTTTACAATGGGAATCAAAAAGGGAAAATATAATAATAGACATATTAGTCATGTAAAGCTAATAAATTACTAGTCTAAGTTCCAAACATTAGGCACTAACCAAGATTCAGTGAATTCATGGACACACCAACATTGATATATATATGTAAACCATATATAGTATTGAAATAAACTTTTACTATGCAAATGAATATTCAATATCATATAGATCTCCTGACCAGAACAAACAAAGTTGTAGAAAAATAATACATTATGTTGGAAAATTGTTACATATAATTTATATCTTTTTCTGGCTTGTTCTTGTGTTTTTCCTTTTCTTTCTCTTTGAGAGAAGGAATGTATGTCATTTTATGACTTGATTGTTGTATGTTATAGTTATACGTACAAATCAATTTAAAAAAAGATTAAAAGAGATCCTGGGAATAAAATCAAAGAAAAAGGTAACTTTTCTGTTGAAAAAAATCAGTATGTTAAGCCACGCCTACTCTGTTATTTATGCAAATGATTAAGTTCACATTTAAGAATATTTTACTCTAGAAATTGCTGTCATGTCATTTCAATTCTATTTTTGTAAAAAATTTTGATAGATATTGCAGTAATCACCTAACATGTAAATCAAGGTTTAATAAAACTGATTTTTTGGAAAATAGAATATTAAATTATGATGTCACTTTAACCTTAATGCTTGTCTATTAACCAGGCATATTATGGACATGCAAGCTCCTGTTGTGATTATAGCTCTATTACTTATTGTTTAACAGCTTTTTCTATAGTAAGAAAAAGCCTTTATTTGTTCCAAAAATAGAATAGATATTTTAAAATTTTACTTTCCATATCATTTTCTGTACATTGCTTTAATTGCTTGGATGTTTCAGTTCATGCTGCACTGACAGGTTGGAATTGGCAACACAATATCATTTTAGAAAGGAGTAGGAAAGTAGCCAATTAAATAGGCCTATACAAAATTGCTATTCTAATTATATTTTTTTTCTCACATGTCCTAGTTAGTATGATGTAAGATATATGGATACAAAAAGGTTCCCACTAATCAAATTTTTATACGACACAAGGATAGGGCAGATCACAGCACCTAGAGGTCCCACAAAGAACGTGAATAATACGTGTAACCTATACCCAAACAAAAATTGGTCATAATATTGAAGTTAGGCATTACCCCAACTTGTTATTTTCCTTACTCATTAGTTTAAGGCATACATGACAAAGCCACATGCGCTGCATGGTTTCTGGGGTACCTCTTAGTGAAATTGGTGTGACATACTGAAATACTTTCATGAAACTAACACGGATTTGGGCCAACAAACCATTTCCTAATAAAAGAGATATATAGCTATTTAATTTTTGTTTTCCAAACGGAAATTAAATTAATATGTAAGGAAATAGGCACATGCAATATACAAATATAAAGTAACTTGAATTTCCATATAGCCACCCTTAACCTCTAATTGCAGTGTAAATACTAGATGATGTAGGTAGACCTGGGCAGTTTACTAGACTGGAATGTGTAATTACATGTAACAACTGGACTCATTTTACAATGGGAATCAAAAAGGGAAAATATTGTAATAGACATATTAGTCATGTAAAGCTAATAAATTACTAGTCTAAGTTCCAAACATTAGGCACTAACCAAGATTCAGTGAATTCATGGACATACCAACATTGATATATATATGTAAACCATATATAGTATTGAAATAAACTTTTACTATGCAAATGAATATTCACTATCATATAGATCTCCTGACCAGAACAAACAAAGTTGTAGAAAAATAATACATTATGTTGGAAAATTGTTACATATAATTTATATCTTTTTCTGGCTTGTTCTTGTGTTTTTCCTTTTCTTTCTCTTTGAGAAAAGGAATGTATGTCATTTTATGACTTGATTGTTGTATGTTAAAGTTATACGTACAAATCAATTTAAAAAAAGAATAAAAGAGATCCTGGGAATAAAATCAAAGAAAAAGGTAACTTTTCTGTTGAAAAAAATCAGTATGTTAAGCCACGCCTACTCTGTTATTTATGCAAATGATTAAGTTCACATTTAAGAATATTTTACTCTAGAAATTGCTGTCATGTCATTTCAATTCTATTTTTGTAAACAAATTTGATAGATATTGCAGTAATCATCTACAATGTAAATCAAGGTTTAATAAAACTGATTTTTTGGAAAATGGAATATTAAATTATGATGTCACTTTAACCTTAATGCTTGTCTATTAACCAGGCATATTATTGACATGCAAGGTTCTGTTGTGATTATAGCTCTATTGCTTATTGTTTAACAGCTTTTTCTATAGTAAGAAAAAGCATTTATTTGTTCCAAAAATAGAATAGATATTTTACAATTTTACTTTCCATATCATTTTCTGTACATTGCTTTAATTGCATGGATGTTTCGGTTCAAATAGTTGTCAACTAGATTTGGGCATCTCCGAAATTTTTGTTTCGTATGAATGCATTTGTACGGAAAAAAATTGGTTTTGTCAGAAGAGAAATCTGTCCATTTTTCCATTCATTTTCGATGGAAATTCATTCATTCATTAGGCGCGATTTAATTGAACCAGATGAATTTAACATAAAAATCAGTTCCCTCAATACCGAATAGCCTTAAATTAACAAAGTCAAACCATTAATTTCAAATTTCGTACATTGATCACAACATGGCATTGAACAATGTTATATTTCCCTGATTTTACGCCACAAACTCCTGAAATAACTCCCAAACCGCCAAATGCCCAAACGCTATCAATAGCATGAAAATGTATTGGCACTATTAGTAAACTCCCGAACACTCACTATACGCATTCGTATGCATTGCTTTTTGCTTAGTCTCTTGGGCTCATGAATCATCATGCTGCACTGACAGGTTGGAATTGGCAACACAATATAATTTTAGAAAGGAGTAGGAAAGTAGCCAATTAAATAGGCCTATACAAAATTGCTATTCTAAGTATATTTTTTTTCTCACATGTCCTAGTATGATGTAAAATATATGGATACAAAAAGGTTCCCACTAATCAAATTTTTATACGACACAAGGATAGGGCAGATCACAGCACCTAGAGGTCCCACAAAGTAGGTGGATCCTCCAAGGGGTAACCTATACCCAAACAAAAATTGGTCATAATATTGAAGTTTGGCATTACCCCAACTTGTTATTTTCCTTACTCATTAGTTTAAGGCATACATGACAAAGCCACATGCGCTGCATGGTTTCTGGGGTACCTCTTAGTGAAATTGGTGTGACATACTGAAATACTTTCATGAAACTAACACGGATTTGGGCCAACAAACCATTTCCTAATAAAAGAGATATATAGCTATTTAATTTTTGTTTTCCAAACGGAAATTAAATTAATATGTAAGGAAATAAGCACATGCAATATACAAATATAAAGTAACTTGAATTTCCATATAGCCACCCTTAACCTCTAATTGCAGTGTAAATACTAGATGATGTAGGTAAACCTGGGCAGTTTACTAGACTGGAATGTGTAATTACATGTAACAACTGGACTCATTTTACAATGGGAATCAAAAAGGGAAAATATTGTAATAGACATATTAGTCATGTAAAGCTAATAAATTACTAGTCTAAGTTCCAAACATTAGGCACTAACCAAGATTCAGTGAATTCATGGACACACCAACATTGATATATATATATGTAAACCATATATAGTATTGAAATAAACTTTTACTATGCAAATGAATATTCACTATCATATAGATCTCCTGACCAGAACAAACAAAGTTGTAGAAAAATAATACATTATGTTGGAAAATTGTTACATATAATTTATATCTTTTTCTGGCTTGTTCTTGTGTTTTTCCTTTTCTTTCTCTTTGAGAGAAGGAATGTATGTCATTTTATGACTTGATTGTTGTATGTTATAGTTATACGTACAAATCAATTTAAAAAAAGAATAAAAGAGATCCTGGGAATAAAATCAAAGAAAAAGGTAACTTTTCTGTTGAAAAAAATCAGTATGTTAAGCCACGCCTACTCTGTTATTTATGCAAATGATTAAGTTCACATTTAAGAATATTTTACTCTAGAAATTGCTGTCATGTCATTTCAATTCTATTTTTGTAAAAAATTTTGATAGATATTGCAGTAATCACCTAACATGTAAATCAAGGTTTAATAAAACTGATTTTTTGGAAAATAGAATATTAAATTATGATGTCACTTTAACCTTAATGCTTGTCTATTAACCAGGCATATTATGGACATGCAAGCTCCTGTTGTGATTATAGCTCTATTACTTATTGTTTAACAGCTTTTTCTATAGTAAGAAAAAGCCTTTATTTGTTCCAAAAATAGAATAGATATTTTAAAATTTTACTTTCCATATCATTTTCTGTACATTGCTTTAATTGCTTGGATGTTTCAGTTCATGCTGCACTGACAGGTTGGAATTGGCAACACAATATCATTTTAGAAAGGAGTAGGAAAGTAGCCAATTAAATAGGCCTATACAAAATTGCTATTCTAATTATATTTTTTTTCTCACATGTCCTAGTTAGTATGATGTAAGATATATGGATACAAAAAGGTTCCCACTAATCAAATTTTTATACGACACAAGGATAGGGCAGATCACAGCACCTAGAGGTCCCACAAAGAACGTGAATAATACGTGTAACCTATACCCAAACAAAAATTGGTCATAATATTGAAGTTAGGCATTACCCCAACTTGTTATTTTCCTTACTCATTAGTTTAAGGCATACATGACAAAGCCACATGCGCTGCATGGTTTCTGGGGTACCTCTTAGTGAAATTGGTGTGACATACTGAAATACTTTCATGAAACTAACACGGATTTGGGCCAACAAACCATTTCCTAATAAAAGAGATATATAGCTATTTAATTTTTGTTTTCCAAACGGAAATTAAATTAATATGTAAGGAAATAAGCACATGCAATATACAAATATAAAGTAACTTGAATTTCCATATAGCCACCCTTAACCTCTAATTGCAGTGTAAATACTAGATGATGTAGGTAAACCTGGGCAGTTTACTAGACTGGAATGTGTAATTACATGTAACAACTGGACTCATTTTACAATGGGAATCAAAAAGGGAAAATATTGTAATAGACATATTAGTCATGTAAAGCTAATAAATTACTAGTCTAAGTTCCAAACATTAGGCACTAACCAAGATTCAGTGAATTCATGGACATACCAACATTGATATATATATGTAAACCATATATAGTATTGAAATAAACTTTTACTATGCAAATGAATATTCACTATCATATAGATCTCCTGACCAGAACAAACAAAGTTGTAGAAAAATAATACATTATGTTGGAAAATTGTTACATATAATTTATATCTTTTTCTGGCTTGTTCTTGTGTTTTTCCTTTTCTTTCTCTTTGAGAAAAGGAATGTATGTCATTTTATGACTTGATTGTTGTATGTTAAAGTTATACGTACAAATCAATTTAAAAAAAGAATAAAAGAGATCCTGGGAATAAAATCAAAGAAAAAGGTAACTTTTCTGTTGAAAAAAATCAGTATGTTAAGCCACGCCTACTCTGTTATTTATGCAAATGATTAAGTTCACATTTAAGAATATTTTACTCTAGAAATTGCTGTCATGTCATTTCAATTCTATTTTTGTAAACAAATTTGATAGATATTGCAGTAATCATCTACAATGTAAATCAAGGTTTAATAAAACTGATTTTTTGGAAAATGGAATATTAAATTATGATGTCACTTTAACCTTAATGCTTGTCTATTAACCAGGCATATTATTGACATGCAAGGTTCTGTTGTGATTATAGCTCTATTGCTTATTGTTTAACAGCTTTTTCTATAGTAAGAAAAAGCATTTATTTGTTCCAAAAATAGAATAGATATTTTACAATTTTACTTTCCATATCATTTTCTGTACATTGCTTTAATTGCATGGATGTTTCGGTTCAAATAGTTGTCAACTAGATTTGGGCATCTCCGAAATTTTTGTTTCGTATGAATGCATTTGTACGGAAAAAAATTGGTTTTGTCAGAAGAGAAATCTGTCCATTTTTCCATTCATTTTCGATGGAAATTCATTCATTCATTAGGCGCGATTTAATTGAACCAGATGAATTTAACATAAAAATCAGTTCCCTCAATACCGAATAGCCTTAAATTAACAAAGTCAAACCATTAATTTCAAATTTCGTACATTGATCACAACATGGCATTGAACAATGTTATATTTCCCTGATTTTACGCCACAAACTCCTGAAATAACTCCCAAACCGCCAAATGCCCAAACGCTATCAATAGCATGAAAATGTATTGGCACTATTAGTAAACTCCCGAACACTCACTATACGCATTCGTATGCATTGCTTTTTGCTTAGTCTCTTGGGCTCATGAATCATCATGCTGCACTGACAGGTTGGAATTGGCAACACAATATAATTTTAGAAAGGAGTAGGAAAGTAGCCAATTAAATAGGCCTATACAAAATTGCTATTCTAAGTATATTTTTTTTCTCACATGTCCTAGTATGATGTAAGATATGGATACAAAAAGGTTCCCACTAATCAAATTTTTATACGACACAAGGATAGGGCAGATCACAGCACCTAGAGGTCCCACAAAGTAGGTGGATCCTCCAAGGGGTAACCTATACCCAAACAAAAATTGGTCATAATATTGAAGTTTGGCATTACCCCAACTTGTTATTTTCCTTACTCATTAGTTTAAGGCATACATGACAAAGCCACATGCGCTGCATGGTTTCTGGGGTACCTCTTAGTGAAATTGGTGTGACATACTGAAATACTTTCATGAAACTAACACGGATTTGGGCCAACAAACCATTTCCTAATAAAAGAGATATATAGCTATTTAATTTTTGTTTTCCAAACGGAAATTAAATTAATATGTAAGGAAATAAGCACATGCAATATACAAATATAAAGTAACTTGAATTTCCATATAGCCACCCTTAACCTCTAATTGCAGTGTAAATACTAGATGATGTAGGTAAACCTGGGCAGTTTACTAGACTGGAATGTGTAATTACATGTAACAACTGGACTCATTTTACAATGGGAATCAAAAAGGGAAAATATTGTAATAGACATATTAGTCATGTAAAGCTAATAAATTACTAGTCTAAGTTCCAAACATTAGGCACTAACCAAGATTCAGTGAATTCATGGACACACCAACATTGATATATATATATGTAAACCATATATAGTATTGAAATAAACTTTTACTATGCAAATGAATATTCACTATCATATAGATCTCCTGACCAGAACAAACAAAGTTGTAGAAAAATAATACATTATGTTGGAAAATTGTTACATATAATTTATATCTTTTTCTGGCTTGTTCTTGTGTTTTTCCTTTTCTTTCTCTTTGAGAGAAGGAATGTATGTCATTTTATGACTTGATTGTTGTATGTTATAGTTATACGTACAAATCAATTTAAAAAAAGAATAAAAGAGATCCTGGGAATAAAATCAAAGAAAAAGGTAACTTTTCTGTTGAAAAAAATCAGTATGTTAAGCCACGCCTACTCTGTTATTTATGCAAATTATTTAGTTCACATTTAAGAATATTTTACTCTAGAAATTGCTGTCATGTCATTTCAATTCTATTTTTGTAAAAAATTTTGATAGATATTGCAGTAATCATCTACAATGTAAATCAAGGTTTAATAAAACTGATTTTTTGGAAAATGGAATATTAAATTATGATGTCACTTTAACCTTAATGCTTGTCTATTAACCAGGCATATTATTGACATGCAAGGTCCTGTTGTGATTATAGCTCTATTGCTTATTGTTTAACAGCTTTTTCTATTGTAAGAAAAAGCATTTATTTGTTCCAAAAATAGAATAGATATTTTACAATTTTACTTTCCATATCATTTTCTGTACATTGCTTTAATTGCATGGATGTTTCGGTTCAAATAGTTGTCAACTAGATTTGGGCACCTCCGAAATTTTTGTTTCGTATGAATGCATTTGTACGGAAAAAATTGGTTTTGTCAGAAGAGAAATCTGTCCATTTTTCCATTCATTTTCGATGGAAATTCATTCATTCATTAGGCGCGATTTAAATGAACCAGATGAATTTAACATAAAAATCAGTTCCCTCAATACCGAATAGCCTTAAATTAACAAAGTCAAACCATTAATTTCAAATTTCGTACATTGATCACAACATGGCATTGAACAATGTTCTATTTCCCTGATTTTACGCCACAAACTCCTGAAATAACTCCCAAACCGCCAAATGCCCAAACGCTATCAATAGCATGAAAATGTATTGGCACTATTAGTAAACTCCCGAACACTCACTATACGCATTCGTATACATTGCTTTTTGCTTAGTCTCTTGGGCTCATGAATCATCATGCTGCACTGACAGGTTGGAATTGGCAACACAATATCATTTTAAAAAGGAGCAGGAAAGTAGCCAATTAAATAGGCCTATACAAAATTGCTATTCGAAGTATATTTTTTTCTCACATGTCTTAGTATGATGTAAAATATATGGATACAAAAATGTTCCCACTAATCTAATTTTTACACGACACAAGGATAGGGCAGATCACAGCACCTAGAGGTCCCACAAAGTAGGTGGATCCTCCAATGGGTAACCTATACCCAAACAAAAATTGGTCATAATATTGAAGTTAGGCATTACCCCAACTTGTTATTTTCCTTACTCATTAGTTTAAGGCATACATGACAAAGCCACATGCGCTGCATGCTTTCTGGGGTACCTCTTAGTGAAATTGGTGTGACATACTGAAATACTTTCATGAAACTAACACGGATTTGGGCCAACAAACCATTTCCTAATAAAAGAGATATATAACTATTTAATTTTTGTTTTCCAAACGGAAATTAAATTAATATGTAAGGAAATAAGCACATGCAATATACAAATATAAAGTAACTTGAATTTCCATATAGCCACCCTTAACCTCTAGTTGCAGTGTAAATACTAGATGATGTAGGTAAACCTGGGCAGTTTACTAGACTGGAATGTGTAATTACATGTAACAACTGGACTCATTTTACAATGGGAATCAAAAAGGGAAAATATTGTAATAGACATATTAGTCATGTAAAGCTAATAAATTACTAGTCTAAGTTCCAAACATTAGGCACTAACCAAGATTCAGTGAATTCATGGACACACCAACATTGATATATATATATATGTAAACCATATATAGTATTGAAATAAACTTTTACTATGCAAATGAATATTCAATATCATATAGATCTCCTGACCAGAACAAACAAAGTTGTAGAAAAATAATACATTATGTTGGAAAATTGTTACATATAATTTATATCTTTTTCTGGCTTGTTCTTGTGTTTTTCCTTTTCTTTCTCTTTGAGAGAAGGAATGTATGTCATTTTATGACTTGATTGTTGTATGTTATAGTTATACGTACAAATCAATTTAAAAAAAGAATAAAAGAGATCCTGGGAATAAAATCAAAGAAAAAGGTAACTTTTCTGTTGAAAAAAATCAGTATGTTAAGCCACGCCTACTCTGTTATTTATGCAAATGATTAAGTTCACATTTAAGAATATTTTACTCTAGAAATTGCTGTCATGTCATTTCAATTCTATTTTTGTAAAAAATTTTGATAAATATTGCAGTAATCATCTAACATGTAAATCAAGGTTTAATAAAACTGATTTTTTGGAAAATGGAATATTAAATTATGATGTCACTTTAACCTTAATGCTTGTCTATTAACCAGGCATATTATGGACATGCAAGCTCCTCTTGTGATTATAGCTCTATTGCTTATTGTTTAACAGCTTTTTCTATTGTAAGAAAAAGCCTTTATTTGTTCCAAAAATAGAAGAGATATTTTACAATTTTACTTTCCATATCATTTTCTGTACATTGCTTTAATTGCTTGGATGTTTCAGTTCACATAGTTGTCAACTAGATTTGGGCACCTCCGAAATTTTTGTTTCGTATGAATGCATTTGTACGGAAAAAAATTGGTTTTGTCAGAAGAGAAATCTGTCCATTTTTCCATTCATTTTCGATGGAAATTCATTCATTAGGCGCGATTTAATTGAACCAGATGAATATAACATAAAAATCAGTAACCTCAATACCGAATAGCCTTAAATTAACAAAGTCAAACCATTAATTTCAAATTTCGTACATTGATCCCAACATGGCATTGAACAATGTTCTATTTCCCTGATTTTACGCCACAAACTCCTGAAATAACTCCCAAACCGCCAAATGCCCAAACGCTATCAATCGCATGAAAATGTATTGGCACTATTAGTAAACTCCCGAACACTCACTACACGCATTCGTATGCATTGCTTTTTGCTTAGTCTCTTGGGCTAATCATCATGCTGCACTGACAGGTTGGAATTGGCAACACAATATCATTTTAGAAAGGATCAGGAAAGTAGCCAATTAAATAGGCCTATACAAAATTGCTATTCTAAGTATATTTTTTTCTCACATGTCCTAGTATGATGTAAAATATATGGATACAAAAATGTTCCCACTAATCTAATTTTTACAAGACACAAGGATAGGGCAGATCACAGCACCTAGAGGTCCCACAAAGTAGGTGGATCCTCCAATGGGTAACCTATACCCAAACAAAAATTGGTCATAATATTGAAGTTAGGCATTACCCCAACTTGTTATTTTCCTTACTCATTAGTTTAAGGCATACATGACAAAGCCACATGCGCTGCATGGTTTCTGGGGTACCTCTTAGTGAAATTGGTGTGACATACTGAAATACTTTCATGAAACTAACACGGATTTGGGCCAACAAACCATTTCCTAATAAAAGAGATATATAGCTATTTAATTTTTGTTTTCCAAACGGAAATTAAATTAATATGTAAGGAAATAAGCACATGCAATATACAAATATAAAGTAACTTGAATTTCCATATAGCCACCCTTAACCTCTATTTGCAGTGTAAATACTAGATGATGTAGGTAAACCTGGGCAGTTTACTAGACTGGAATGTGTAATTACATGTAACAACTGGACTCATTTTACAATGGGAATCAAAAAGGGAAAATATTGTAATAGACATATTAGTCATGTAAAGCTAATAAATTACTAGTCTAAGTTCCAAACATTAGGCACTAACCAAGATTCAGTGAATTCATGGACACACCAACATTGATATATATATATATGTAAACCATATATAGTATTGAAATAAACTTTTACTATGCAAATGAATATTCAATATCATATAGATCTCCTGACCAGAACAAACAAAGTTGTAGAAAAATAATACATTATGTTGGAAAATTGTTACATATAATTTATATCTTTTTCTGGCTTGTTCTTGTGTTTTTCCTTTTCTTTCTCTTTGAGAGAAGGAATGTATGTCATTTTATGACTTGATTGTTGTATGTTATAGCTATACGTACAAATCAATTTAAAAAAAGAATAAAAGAGATCCTGGGAATAAAATCAAAGAAAAAGGTAACTTTTCTGTTGAAAAAAATCAGTATGTTAAGCCACGCCTACTCTGTTATTTATGCAAATGATTAAGTTCACATTTAAGAATATTTTACTCTAGAAATTGCTGTCATGTCATTTCAATTCTATTTTTGTAAAAAATTTTGATAAATATTGCAGTAATCATCTAACAAGTAAATCATGGTTTAATAAAACTGATTTTTTGGAAAATGGAATATTAAATTATGATGTCACTTTAACCTTAATGCTTGTCTATTAACCAGGCATATTATGGACATGCAAGCTCCTGTTGTGATTATAGCTCTATTGCTTATTGTTTAACAGCTTTTTCTATTGTAAGAAAAAGCCTTTATTTGTTCCAAAAATAGAAGAGATATTTTACAATTTTACTTTCCATATCTTTTTCTGTACATTGCTTTAATTGCTTGGATGTTTCAGTTCACATAGTTGTCAACTAGATTTGGGCACCTCCGAAATTTTTGTTTCGTATGAATGCATTTGTACGGAAAAAAATTGGTTTTGTCAGAAGAGAAATCTGTCCATTTTTCCATTCATTTTCGATGGAAATTCATTCATTAGGCGCGATTTAATTGAACCAGATGAATATAACATAAAAATCAGTAACCTCAATACCGAATAGCCTTAAATTAACAAAGTCAAACCATTAATTTCAAATTTCGTACATTGATCACAACATGGCATTGAACAATGTTCTATTTCCCTGATTTTACGCCACAAACTCCTGAAATAACTCCCAAACCGCCAAATGCCCAAACGCTATCAATCGCATGAAAATGTATTGGCACTATTAGTAAACTCCCGAACACTCACTACACGCATTCGTATGCATTGCTTTTTGCTTAGTCTCTTGGGCTCATGAATCATCATGCTGCACTGACAGGTTGGAATTGGCAACACAATATCATTTTAGAAAGGAGTAGGAAAGTAGCCAATTAAATAGGCCTATACAAAATTGCTATTCTAAGTATATATTTTTTTCTCACATGTCCTAGTATGATGTAAAATATATGGATACAAAAAGGTTCCCACTAATCTAATTTTTACACGACACAAGGATAGGGCAGATCACAGCACCTAAACGTCCCACAAAGTAGGTGGATCCTCCAAAGGGTAACCTATACCCAAACAAAAATTGGTCATAATATTGAAGTTAGGCATTACCCCAACTTGTTATTTTCCTTACTCATTAGTTTAAGGCATACATGACAAAGCCACATGCGCTGCATGGTTTCTGGGGTACCTCTTAGTGAAATTGGTGTGACATACTGAAATACTTTCATGAAACTAACACGGATTTGGGCCAACAAACCATTTCCTAATAAAAGAGATATATAGCTATTTAATTTTTGTTTTCCAAACGGAAATTAAATTAATATGTAAGGAAATAGGCACATGCAATATACAAATATAAAGTAACTTGAATTTCCATATAGCCACCCTTAACCTCTAATTGCAGTGTAAATACTAGATGATGTAGGTAAACCTGGGCAGTTTACTAGACTGGAATGTGTAATTACATGTAACAACTGGACTCATTTTACAATGGGAATCAAAAAGGGAAAATATTGTAATAGACATACTAGTCATGTAAAGCTAATAAATTACTAGTCTAAGTTCCAAACATTAGGCACTAACCAAGATTCAGTGAATTCATGGACACACCAACATTGATATATAAATGTAAACCATATATAGTATTGAAATAAACTTTTACTATGCAAATGAATATTCAATATCATATAGATCTCCTGACCAGAACAAACAAAGTTGTAGAAAAATAATACATTATGTTGGAAAATTGTTACATATAATTTATATCTTTTTCTGGCTTGTTCTTGTGTTTTTCCTTTTCTTTCTCTTTGAGAGAAGGAATGTATGTCATTTTATGACTTGATTGTTGTATGTTATAGTTATACGTACAAATCAATTTAAAAAAAGAATAAAAGAGATCCTGGGAATAAAATCAAAGAAAAAGGTAACTTTTCTGTTGAAAAAAATCAGTATGTTAAGCCACGCCTACTCTGTTATTTATGCAAATGATTAAGTTCACATTTAAGAATATTTTACTCTAGAAATTGCTGTCATGTCATTTCAATTCTATTTTTGTAAAAAATTTTGATAAATATTGCAGTAATCATCTAACATGTAAATCAAGGTTTAATAAAACTGATTTTTTGTAAAATGGAATGTTAAATTATGATGTCACTTTAACCTTAATGCTTGTCTATTAACCAGGCATATTATGGACATGCAAGATCCTCTTGTGATTATAGCTCTATTGCTTATTGTTTAACAGCTTTTTCTATTGTAAGAAAAAGCCTTTATTTGTTCCAAAAATAGAAGAGATATTTTACAATTTTACTTTCCATATCATTTTCTGTACATTGCTTTAATTGCTTGGATGTTTCAGTTCACATAGTTGTCAACTAGATTTGGGCACCTCCGAAATTTTTGTTTCGTATGAATGCATTTGTACGGAAAAAAATTGGTTTTGTCAGAAGAGAAATCTGTCAATTTTTCCATTCATTTTCGATGGAAATTCATTCATTAGGCGCGATTTAATTGAACCAGATGAATATAACATAAAAATCAGTAACCTCAATACCGAATAGCCTTAAATTAACAAAGTCAAACCATTAATTTCAAATTTCGTACATTGATCACAACATGGCATTGAACAATGTTCTATTTCCCTGATTTTACGCCACAAACTCCTGAAATAACTCCCAAACCGCCAAATGCCCAAACGCTATCAATCGCATGAAAATGTATTGGCACTATTAGTAAACTCCCGAACACTCACTACACGCATTCGTATGCATTGCTTTTTGCTTAGTCTCTTGGGCTCATGAATCATCATGCTGCACTGACAGGTTGGAATTGGCAACACAATATCATTTTAGAAAGGAGTAGGAAAGTAGCCAATTAAATAGGCCTATACAAAATTGCTATTCTAAGTATATTTTTTTTTCTCACATGTCCTAGTATGATGTAAAATATATGGATACAAAAAGGTTCCCACTAATCTAATTTTTACACGACACAAGGATAGGGCAGATCACAGCACCTAAAGGTCCCACAAAGTAGGTGGATCCTCCAAGGGGTAACCTATACCCAAACAAAAATTGGTCATAATATTGAAGTTAGGCATTACCCCAACTTGTTATTTTCCTTACTCATTAGTTTAAGGCATACATGACAAAGCCACATGCGCTGCATGGTTTCTGGGGTACCTCTTAGTGAAATTGGTGTGACATACTGAAATACTTTCATGAAACTAACACGGATTTGGGCCAACAAACCATTTCCTAATAAAAGAGATATATAGCTATTTAATTTTTGTTTTCCAAACGGAAATTAAATTAATATGTAAGGAAATAGGCACATGCAATATACAAATATAAAGTAACTTGAATTTCCATATAGCCACCCTTAACCTCCAATTGCAGTGTAAATACTAGATGATGTAGGTAAACCTGGGCAGTTTACTAGACTGGAATGTGTAATTACATGTAACAACTGGACTCATTTTACAATGGGAATCAAAAAGGGAAAATATTGTAATAGACATACTAGTCATGTAAAGCTAATAAATTACTAGTCTAAGTTCCAAACATTAGGCACTAACCAAGATTCAGTGAATTCATGGACACACCAACATTGATATATATATGTAAACCATATATAGTATTGAAATAAACTTTTACTATGCAAATGAATATTCAATATCATATAGATCTCCTGACCAGAACAAACAAAGTTGTAGAAAAATAATACATTATGTTGGAAAATTGTTACATATAATTTATATCTTTTTCTGGCTTGTTCTTGTGTTTTTCCTTTTCTTTCTCTTTGAGAGAAGGAATGTATGTCATTTTATGACTTGATTGTTGTATGTTATAGTTATACGTACAAATCAATTTAAAAAAAGAATAAAAGAGATCCTGGGAATAAAATCAAAGAAAAAGGTAACTTTTCTGTTTAAAAAAATCAGTATGTTAAGCCACGCCTACTCTGTTATTTATGCAAATGATTAAGTTCACATTTAAGAATATTTTACTCTAGAAATTGCTGTCATGTCATTTCAATTCTATTTTTGTAAAAAATTTTGATAGATATTGCAGTAATCATCTACAATGTAAATCAAGGTTTAATAAAACTGATTTTTTGGAAAATGGAATATTAAATTATGATGTCACTTTAACCTTAATGCTTGTCTATTAACCAGGCATATTATTGACATGCAAGGTCCTGTTGTGATTATAGCTTCATTGCTTATTGTTTAACAGCTTTTTCTATTGTAAGAAAAAGCATTTATTTGTTCCAAAAATAGAATAGATATTTTACAATTTTACTTTCCATATAATTTTCTGTACATTGCTTTAATTGCATGGATGTTTCAGTTCACATAGTTGTCAACTAGATTTGGGCACCTCCGAAATTTTTGTTTCGTATGAATGCATTTGTACGGAAAAAAT
This sequence comes from Pelobates fuscus, assembly GCF_036172605.1. Taxonomy (NCBI): domain Eukaryota; kingdom Metazoa; phylum Chordata; class Amphibia; order Anura; family Pelobatidae; genus Pelobates; species Pelobates fuscus. Next base: position 370,481,318 of record NC_086318.1, read on the forward strand.
TGGTTTTGTCAGAAGAGAAATCTGTCCATTTTTCCATTCATTTTCGATGGAAATTCATTCATTCATTAGGCGCGATTTAATTGAACCAGATGAATTTAACATAAAAATCAGTTCCCTCAATACCGAATAGCCTTAAATTAACAAAGTCAAACCATTAATTTCAAATTTCGTACATTGATCACAACATGGCATTGAACAATGTTCTATTTCCCTGATTTTACGCCACAAACTCCTGAAATAACTCCCAAACCGCCAAATGCCCAAACGCTATCAATAGCATGAAAATGTATTGGCACTATTAGTAAACTCCCGAACACTCACTATACGCATTCGTATACATTGGTTTTTGCTTAGTCTCTTGGGCTCATGAATCATCATGCTGCACTGACAGGTTGGAATTGGCAAAACAATATCATTTTAGAAAGGAGCAGGAAAGTAGCCAATTAAATAGGCCTATACAAAATTGCTATTCTAAGTATATTTTTTTCTCACATGTCCTAGTATGATGTAAAATATATGGATACAAAAATGTTCCCACTAATCTAATTTTTACACAACACAAGAATAGGGCAGATCACAGCACCTAGAGGTCCCACAAAGTAGGTGGATCATCCAATGGGTAACCTATACCCAAACAAAAATTGGTCATAATATTGAAGTTAGGCATTACCCCAACTTGTTATTTTCCTTACTCATTAGTTTAAGGCATACATGACAAAGCCACATGCGCTGCATGGTTTCTGGGGTACCTCTTAGTGAAATTGGTGTGACATACTGAAATACTTTCATGAAACTAACACGGATTTGGGCCAACAAACCATTTCCTAATAAAAGAGATATATAGCTATTTAATTTTTGTTTTCCAAACGGAAATTAAATTAATATGTAAGGAAATAAGCACATGCAATATACAAATATAAAGTAACTTGAATTTCCATATAGCCACCCTTAACCTCTAATTGCAGTGTAAATACTAGATGATGTAGGTAAACCTGGGCAGTTTACTAGACTGGAATGTGTAATTACATGTAACAACTGGACTCATTTTACAATGGGAATCAAAAAGGGAAAATATTGTAATAGACATATTAGTCATGTAAAGCTAATAAATTACTAGTCTAAGTTCCAAACATTAGGCACTAACCAAGATTCAGTGAATTCATGGACACACCAACATTGATATATATATATGTAAACCATATATAGTATTGAAATAAACTTTTACTATGCAAATGAATATTCACTATCATATAGATCTCCTGACCAGAACAAACAAAGTTGTAGAAAAATAATACATTATGTTGGAAAATTGTTACATATAATTTATATCTTTTTCTGGCTTGTTCTTGTGTTTTTCCTTTTCTTTCTCTTTGAGAGAAGGAATGTATGTCATTTTATGACTTGATTGTTGTATGTTATAGTTATACGTACAAATCAATTTAAAAAAAGAATAAAAGAGATCCTGGGAATAAAATCAAAGAAAAAGGTAACTTTTCTGTTGAAAAAAAATCAGTATGTTAAGCCACGCCTACTCTGTTATTTATGCAAATGATTAAGTTCACATTTAAGAATATTTTACTCTAGAAATTGCTGTCATGTCATTTCAATTCTATTTTTGTAAAAATTTTTGATAAATATTGCAGTAATCATCTAACATGTAAATCAAGGTTTAATAAAACTGATTTTTTGGAAAATGGAATATTAAATTATGATGTCACTTTAACCTTAATGCTTGTCTATTAACCAGGCATATTATGGACATGCAAGCTCCTGTTGTGATTATAGCTCTATTGCTTATTGTTTAACCCCTTCAGGACCGGACTGTTTTTGCGATGTTTGTACGTTAAGGACCAGAGCTATTTTAACACTTTTGTGGTGTTTGTGTTTAGCTGTAATTTTCCGCTCTCTCATTTACTGTTCCCATACAAGTTATATATTGTTTTTTTCAGGACAAGAAGGGCTTTCTTTACATACCATTATTTGTATCATTTCATATCATTTACTTTAAAAAAAATAGTAAAATATGGTGAAAAAAAACCAAAAAAACGTGTTTTTTGACTTCTACTTAAAAAATATTTTACTGATCTACAAAATCGAATGAAACAAACTGCTAAATAGATTAAACATTTTGTCCTTAGTTTAAAAACACCAAATATTTACGTGTTTTTTTGCTTTTATTTGCAAGTTATAGGGCTATAAGTACAAGTAGGAACTTGCGGTTTCAAAATTTAAATTTTTCAAATGTATCAATAGTGACATTGTAACACTGTTATGTCATAAATCTCCAAAAAACACCCCACATGTATATATTTTTCTTAAACTAGATAACCCAGGGTATTCATCTAAGAATATTTTGATACTTTCTATGCAGCCATTTTACCATAAACCTTTGTCAAACTTTGCATAGGTAGTTTATTTTTTTTATTTTTTTCACATAAATTGCAATTCAGGTATAAATTCACAGATTTTGTTAGGTGTCACTACCAAACAACACCCCAATATGTGTTCAGCAACATCTCCCAAGTACAGGGATACCCCCCATGTATAGGTGTATTGGGTTGCTTGGGGGCTAAAAGGCCACATTTTGCAGGTGCGCTTATCAGTTTCCCAGCTCGGAATTTTGACATGTAGTCAACCTGCATGCATGTCCTATTTGGGACATTTTTGAAGCCGGCCAATGTATTTTACCCCCATCAAACCATATATTTTTGAAAAGTAGACACCCTAGGGTATTTCACATGGTGGGATTTTTACACTTTCCATGCACTAATTCTACCACCAGGCTTTGTCAAACATTGAGTTAGTAATTTTTTTTCTGTTTTTTTCACACACATTGTACTTTAGGCATGAATTAACAGATCCTGTTATGTGTCACTGACAAACAACACCCCAATATGTGTTCAGCAACATCTCCCGAGTACAGGGATACCCCCCATGTATAGGTGTTTTGGGTTGTTTGGGGGCTAAAAGGCCACATTTTGCAGGTGCGCATATCAGTTTCCCAGCTCGGAATTTTGACATGTAGTCAACCTGCATGCATGTCCTATTTGGGACATTTTTGAAGCCGGCCAATGTATTTTACCCCCATCAAACCATATATTTTTGAAAAGTAGACACCCTAGGGTATTTCACATGGTGGAATTTTTACACTTTCCATGCACTAATTCTACCACCAGGCTTTGTCAAACATTGAGTTAGTAATTTTTTTTCTGTTTTTTTCACACACATTGTACTTTAGGCATGAATTAACAGATCCTGTTATGTGTCACTGACAAACAACCCCCTAATATGTGTTCAGCAACATCTCCCGAGTACAGGGATACCCCCCATGTATAGGTGTTTTGGGTTGTTTGGGGGCTAAAAGGCCACATTTTGCAGGTGCGCATATCAGTTCCCCAGCTCGGAATTTTGACATGTAGTCAACCTGCATGCATGTCCTATTTGGGACATTTTTGAAGCCGGCCAATGTATTTTACCCCCATCAAACCATATATTTTTGAAAAGTAGACACCCTAGGGTATTTCACATGGTGGAATTTTTACACTTTCCATGCACTAATTCTACCACCAGGCTTTGTCAAACATTGAGTTAGTAATTTTTTTTCTGTTTTTTTCACACACATTGTACTTTAGGCATGAATTAACAGATCCTGTTATGTGTCACTGCCAAACAACACCCCAATATGTGTTTAGCAACATCTCCCGAGTACAGGGATACCCCCCATGTATAGGTGTTTTGGGTTGTTTGGGGGCTAAAAGGCCACATTTTGCAGGTGCGCATATCAGTTTCCCAGCTCGGAATTTTGACATGTAGTCAACCTGCATGCATGTCCTATTTGGGACATTTTTGAAGCCGGCCAATGTATTTTACCCCCATCAAACCATATATTTTTGAAAAGTAGACACCCTAGGGTATTTCACATGGTGGGATTTTTACACTTTCCATGCACTAATTCTACCACCAGGCTTTGTCAAACATTGAGTTAGTAATTTTTTTTCTGTTTTTTCACACACATTGTACTTTAGGCATGAATTAACAGATCCTGTTATGTGTCACTGCCAAACAACACCCCAATATGTGTTCAGTAACATCTCCCGAGTACAGGGATACCCCCCATGTATAGGTGTTTTGGGTTGTTTGGGGGCTAAAAGGCCACATTTTGCAGGTGCGCATATCAGTTTCCCAGCTCGGAATTTTGACATGTAGTCAACCTGCATGCATGTCCTATTTGGGACATTTTTGAAGCCGGCCAATGTATTTTACCCCCATCAAACCATATATTTTTGAAAAGTAGACACCCTAGGGTATTTCACATGGTGGAATTTTTACACTTTCCATGCACTAATTCTACCACCAGGCTTTGTCAAACATTGAGTTAGTAATTTTCTTTCTGTTTTTTTCACACACATTGTACTTTAGGCATGAATTAACAGATCCTGTTATGTGTCACTGCCAAACAGCACCCCAATATGTGTTCAGCAACATCTCCCGAGTACAGGGATACCCCCCATGTATAGGTGTTTTGGGTTGTTTGGGGGCTAAAAGGCCACATTTTGCAGGTGCGCATATCAGTTTCCCAGCTCGGAATTTTGACATGTAGTCAACCTGCATGCATGTCCTATTTGGGACATTTTTGAAGCCGGCCAATGTATTTTACCCCCATCAAACCATATATTTTTGAAAAGTAGACACCCTAGGGTATTTCACATGGTGGAATTTTTACACTTTCCATGCACTAATTCTACCACCAGGCTTTGTCAAACATTGAGTTAGTAAATTTTTTTCAGTTTTTTCACACACCTTGTACTTTAGGCATGAATTAACAGATCCTGTTATGTGTCACTGCCAAACAACACCCCAATATGTGTTCAGTAACATCTCCCGAGTACAGGGATACCCCCCATGTATAGGTGTTTTGGGTTGTTTGGGGGCTAAAAGGCCACATTTTGCAGGTGCGCATATCAGTTTCCCAGCTCGGAATTTTGACATGTAGTCAACCTGCATGCATGTCCTATTTGGGACATTTTTGAAGCCGGCCAATGTATTTTACCCCCATCAAACCATATATTTTTGAAAAGTAGACACCCTAGGGTATTTCACATGGTGGAATTTTTACACTTTCCATGCACTAATTCTACCACCAGGCTTTGTCAAACATTGAGTTAGTAATTTTCTTTCTGTTTTTTTCACACACATTGTACTTTAGGCATGAATTAACAGATCCTGTTATGTGTCACTGCCAAACAGCACCCCAATATGTGTTCAGCAACATCTCCCGAGTACAGGGATACCCCCCATGTATAGGTGTTTTGGGTTGTTTGGGGGCTAAAAGGCCACATTTTGCAGGTGCGCATATCAGTTTCCCAGCTCGGAATTTTGACATGTAGTCAACCTGCATGCATGTCCTATTTGGGACATTTTTGAAGCCGGCCAATGTATTTTACCCCCATCAAACCATATATTTTTGAAAAGTAGACACCCTAGGGTATTTCACATGGTGGAATTTTTACACTTTCCATGCACTAATTCTACCACCAGGCTTTGTCAAACATTGAGTTAGTAATTTTTTTTCTGTTTTTTTCACACACCTTGTACTTTAGGCATGAATTATCAGATCCTGTTATGTGTCACTGCCAAACAACACCCCAATATGTGTTCAGCAAGATCTCCTGAATACAGTGATACCACCCATGCATAGGCTTGTCGGGTTCTTTGGGGGCTAAAAGGCCACGTTTGGCAGGTGCGCTTATCAGTTTCCCAACTTGGAATTTTGACATGTAATCAACCTGCGCCCATGTCCCATTTGAGCCAATGTATTTTACCCCCATCAAACCATATATTTTTGAAAAGTAGACAACCCAGGGCATTTTAAATTGTGGTATTTTAACACTTTTCATGCACTGAATTCTACCACCAGCCTTTGTCAAACTTTTGGATAGTAATCTTTTTTTGTTTCTTTGTCACACACATTGTACTTTAGGCATGAATTAACAGATCCTGTTATGTGTCACTGCCAAACACTGCCCAATATGTTCAGCAACATCTCTTGAGTACAGTGATACCCCCCATGTATATGGTTGCCGGGTTGTTTGGGGGCCAAAAGGCAACAATCAGAACTTGTACATGTCAGTTTTTCAACTTGATATATAGGTATGCTTGGTCTATCTTCAGTTTGACATATTTTTGTACCCCCCAGTTAATGTTACCATCATGCCAATATGTATAGTATATATTTTTATAAAGTAGACATCACATGTTATAGAGGATGGGGTGTTTTGACTTCTTTCCCCCAACCATTTTGCCCTCCAAAGAAAGTGTAGTGGTATTTTCTTTATTCTGGTTTTTATGCACACGTCATCTGGTTTTGGACAGCTGGTTATGTGTTACTGCCAGAAAACTTGTTAGGCCAAATGTGCAGGTAGCAAATGTACATTTAGCAGCAATCTTTAAACTGACTCCTGCAAATAGAATCTAAATGGAGATTTGGGGGAAGGAAACTGACTAACAAAAAAATGGCTGCTTTCCAAAGAAACAGAAAATAAAATAAAAATTCAGGAACACTTCTTACAACTGTTCTGTGTGGTACAGCTTGAAACATGTTCCTACACAGAGTCCTGGTTTCGAAGGACAATCAGGACAGTGAAAAGGGGTGTCTGTCCTTTTCCCGTTTTTAAAACAGACCCGGCAACGTTTCTGGGGGGTTTTTTTTCTAGCAGTTGGCGGTAACTTAAAAATAAAATGTCTGGACTCAGCTTGCACCGTTGTTGGAACTTGTCCATCTCCATAAATTGTTAAAGAAATTATTTTCAATTGAAATTGGAGAAAGGTGATTTTCCCTGGATTATTTTTTTTAAAAAGTAAAAATGAGTTGTGGGTTGCTATTTGCATCAGATATATAGCCACCTTTTTATACCATGCTTTGGTTTTTCATAAAATAAGATACGGCTGCATCAGCTGATCAGCCAAATCAACACCACCCATGTACTTATTATACGCCCTGATGCAAACCGGTTTGGACTCTACTCTGCCCCGGACAGAGACGTCGGACATGCGTTCGTCATGGATGGTGGTGAGCATGTGGACATCCTTCCTGTCCCTAAATTTTAGTGCAAGCACCTCAGCTTTCCGAAGTGCTTTACATTCGCCTTTTTTTAATTTTGCATCTATGAGAGATCGTGGAAAGTCTTTGGAATTTTTTCTGGCAGTGCCGCAGGCCAGTGTCTGTAAAGCATAAAGTGTTTTAAATAGACGGACACTACTATAAAAATTATCCACATAAAGGTGGTAACCTTTATTAAACAAGGGGTTTAGTAGGTCCCATACAAGTTTCCCACTTGTCCCCAGGGAGTCAGGACAGTCAGGAGGGTCCAGTTGACCATCTTTCCCCTCATATACACGAAAGGCAAATGTGTATCCGCTTTCGCTCTCACACAGTTTGTACAGTTTAATGCCATACCTAGAGCGCTTTGAGGGGATGTATTGTCTGAACCCTAATCTCCCTTTGTATTTCATTAGAGATTCATCTATGGATAAATTTTGTTGGGGGGTATAAACATCCGAAAATTTGTCCTGAAAATGGTCTAGCAGTGGGCGTATTTTATAAAGCCTATCGTATTGGGGGTGATCTCTAGGGTGACAGAGGGTATTGTCACTGAAATTTAAAAATCTCAGCAGTAACTCGTATCTGGCTCTAGGCATGGTTTGGGAGAATACTGGACTCGACATTATTGGGTTGGTGCTCCAGTATGAGCGAATCGATGGCTTTTTTATAATCCCCATGAGCATTGTAAGAGCCCAGAACTTTTTAAGCTCTGGGACATCTGTGGGATGCCAGTCATGCTCCCTGGCTGTATAGCTACCTGGATTGTTGTCAATAAATTGGGTAGCATACAAGTTAGTCTGGGAAGCAATCTCCTCCCAGATGGTATCCCCTAAAAATAGTTCTACATACTGCATTGGGGAGAAGCCATCCACATTAACATTAATGCCTGCGTTGGCACTAAAAGGGGGGACGTTGGGCTCGGCTAACTGTGGAGGTACCCAGTCCTCCTCCACATTTGGCATAGCAGAGGAAGCACAGCTTCTTTCTTCAGCCGGCTCACACACAGATGACATGTCGTCTTGACTAGACATGTCAGAAAACTGACCTGGGTCAAAATCTGACGCAGTGTCAGTGGCGTCAGAGTCTGACGCCAAGAAGGCATATGCCTCCTGCAAGTTATACATACGCTGCATGTTTTACACACGACTAAAACAAATTACAAACACACAAAAAAAAATTTATACTTTTTTTTTTTTTTTTTTTTAACTAAAACATACTAAACAGCAATCCCTAAACTAACTCCTGTCACAAAAATCTAATGGAGATTTGGGGGAAGGAAACTGACTGACTACGACAGACTACGACAGACTAAGACAGACTACGACAGACTACGACAGACTAAGACGGACTAAGACAGACTAAGACAGACTAAGACAAATATTTTTAAAACAAATTTAACCCTTTAAGGGCAAAAAAAAAAAGACAGACAGTACAAATGCACTGCTGAAACAGATCTGGCAGGGAAGGGGTTAAAATGGATTTTTAATTCACTGCTGATACTTTTTACAACTCTCTGGAACACTCTGCTGCAACAAACTATCACGATCTCTGTCTCTCTCGCCTCACAAAACGCTACAGAGGAGAGAGGGGCAGAGATCACTGTCAAAGTGAGTGTTTGTAACACCCACTTTGACAGCAGCCAATTGTGAGCGATCGCGGATCGCTCACACACCGTAATTGGCTGTTACTATCTGCCTGGGATGTCTGGCAGATAGTAACATCATTGTACTGGCAAGAGCGATCTTTGATCGCTTCCTGCAGCCCGTTTTCCGCTATGACGGTTCAGGACCGTCAGCGGTCCAAACGCACGTTTTACCGCTGACGGTCCTGAACCGTCCGCGGTCCTGAAAGGGTTCACAGCTTTTTCTATAGTAAGAAAAAGCCTTTATTTGTTCCAAAAATAGAAGAGATATTTTAAAATTTTACTTTCCATATCATTTTCTGTACATTGCTTTAATTGCTTGGATGTTTCACTTCACATAGTTGTCAACTAGATTTGGGGACCTCCGAAATTTTTGTTTCGTATGAATGCATTTGTACGGAAAAAAATTGGTTTTGTCAGAAGAGAAATCTGTCCATTTTTCCATTCATTTTCGATGGAAATTCATTCATTCATTAGGCGCGATTTAATTGAACCAGATGAATTTAACATAAAAATCAGTTCCCTCAATACCGAATAGCCTTAAATTAACAAAGTCAAACCATTAATTTCAAATTTCGTACATTGATCACAACATGGCATTGAACAATGTTCTATTTCCCTGATTTTACGCCACAAACTCCTGAAATAACTCCCAAACCGCCAAATGCCCAAACGCTATCAATAGCATGAAAATGTATTGGCACTATCAGTACACTCCCTAACACTCACTATACGCATTCGTATGCATTGCTTTTTGCTTAGTCTCTTGGGCTCATGAATCATCATGCTGCACTGACAGGTTGGAATTGGCAACACAATATCATTTTAGAAAGGAGCAGGAAAGTAGCCAATTAAATAGGCCTATACAAAATTGCTATTCTAAGTATATTTTTTTCTCACATGTCCTAGTATGATGTAAGATATATGGATACAAAAAGGTTCCCACTAATCTAATTTTTATACGACACAAGGATAGGGCAGATCACAGCACCTAGAGGTCCCACAAAGTAGGTGGATCCTCCAAGGGGTAACCTATACCCAAACAAAAATTGGTCATAATATTGAAGTTAGGCATTACCCCAACTTGTTATTTTCCTTACTCATTAGTTTAAGGCATACATGACAAAGCCACATGCGCTGCATGGTTTCTGGGGTACCTCTTAGTGAAATTGGTGTGACATACTGAAAAACTTTCATGAAACTAACACGGATTTGGGCCAACAAACCATTTCCTAATAAAAGAGATATATAGCTACTTAATTTTTGTTTTCCAAACGGAAATTAAATTACTATGTAAGGAAATAGGCACATGCAATATACAAATATAAAGTAACTTGAATTTCCATATAGCCACCCTTAACCTCTAATTGCAGTGTAAATACTAGATGATGTAGGTAAACCTGGGCAGTTTACTAGACTGGAATGTTTAATTACATGTAACAACTGGACTCATTTTACAATGGGAATCAAAATGGGAAAATATAATAATAGACATATTAGTCATGTAAAGCTAATAAATTACTAGTCTAAGTTCCAAACATTAGGCACTAACCAAGATTCAGTGAATTCATGGACACACCAACATTGATATATATATGTAAACCATATATAGTATTGAAATAAACTTTTACTATGCAAATGAATATTCAATATCATATAGATCTCCTGACCAGAACAAACAAAGTTGTAGAAAAATAATACATTATGTTGGAAAATTGTTACATATAATTTATATCTTTTTCTGGCTTGTTCTTGTGTTTTTCCTTTTCTTTCTCTTTGAGAGAAGGAATGTATGTCATTTTATGACTTGATTGTTGTATGTTATAGTTATACGTACAAATCAATTTAAAAAAAGATTAAAAGAGATCCTGGGAATAAAATCAAAGAAAAAGGTAACTTTTCTGTTGAAAAAAATCAGTATGTTAAGCCACGCCTACTCTGTTATTTATGCAAATGATTAAGTTCACATTTAAGAATATTTTACTCTAGAAATTGCTGTCATGTCATTTCAATTCTATTTTTTAAAAAAATTTTGATAGATATTGCAGTAATCATCTACAATGTAAATCAAGGTTTAATAAAACTGATTTTTTGGAAAATGGAATATTAAATTATGATGTCACTTTAACCTTGATGCTTGTCTATTAACCAGGCATATTATGGACATGCAAGCTCCTGTTGTAATTATAGCTCTATTGCTTATTGTTTAACAGCTTTTTCTATAGTAAGAAAAAGCCTTTATTTGTTCCAAAAATAGAATAGATATTTTAAAATTTTACTTTCCATATCTTTTTCTGTACATTGCTTTAATTGCTTGGATGATTCAGTTCACATAGTTGTCAACTAGATTTGGGCACCTCCGAAATTTTTGTTTCGTATGAATGCATTTGTACGGAAAAAAATTGGTTTTGTCAGAAGAGAAATCTGTCCATTTTTCCATTCATTTTCGATGGAAATTCATTCATTCATTAGGCGCGATTTAATTGAACCAGATGAATTTAACATAAAAATCAGTTCCCTCAATACCGAATAGCCTTAAATTAACAAAGTCAAACCATTAATTTCAAATTTCGTACATTGATCACAACATGGCATTGAACAATGTTCTATTTCCCTGATTTTACGCCACAAACTCCTGAAATAACTCCCAAACCGCCAAATGCCCAAACGCTATCAATCGCATGAAAATGTATTGGCACTATTAGTAAACTCCCGAACACTCACTACACGCATTCGTATGCATTGCTTTTTGCTTAGTCTCTTGGGCTCATGAATCATCATGCTGCACTGACAGGTTGGAATTGGCAACACAATATCATTTTAGAAAGGAGCAGGAAAGTAGCCTATTAAATAGGCCTATACAAAATTGGTATTCTAAGTATATTTTTTTTCTCACATGTCCTAGTATTATGTAAGATATATGGATACAAAAAGGTTCCCACTAATCTAATTTTTATACGACACAAGGATAGGGCAGATCACAGCACCTAGAGATCCCACAAAGTAGGTGAATCCTCCAAGGGGTAACCTATACCCAAACAAAAATTGGTCATAATATTGAAGTTAGGCATTACCCCAACTTGTTATTTTCCTTACTCATTAGTTTAAGGCATACATGACAAAGCCACATGCGCTGCATGGTTTCTGGGGTACCTCTTAGTGAAATTGGTGTGACATACTGAAATACTTTCATGAAACTAACACGGATTTGGGCCAACAAACCATTTCCTAATAAAAGAGATATATAGCTATTTAATTTTTGTTTTCCAAACGGAAATTAAATTAATATGTAAGGAAATAGGCACATGCAATATACAAATATAAAGTAACTTGAATTTCCATATAGCCACCCTTAACCTCTAATTGCAGTGTAAATACTAGATGATGTAGGTAAACCTGGGCAGTTTACTAGACTGGAATGTGTAATTACATGTAACAACTGGACTCATTTTACAATGGGAATCAAAAAGGGAAAATATTGCAATAGACATATTAGTCATGTAAAGCTAATAAATTACTAGTCTAAGTTCCAAACATTAGGCACTAACCAAGATTCAGTGAATTCATGGACACACCAACATTGATATATATATGTAAACCATATATAGTATTGAAATAAACTTTTACTATGCAAATGAATATTCAATATCATATAGATCTCCTGACCAGAACAAACAAAGTTGTAGAAAAATAATACATTATGTTGGAAAATTGTTACATATAATTTATATCTTTTTCTGGCTTGTTCTTGTGTTTTTCCTTTTCTTTCTCTTTGAGAGAAGGAATGTATGTCATTTTATGACTTGATTGTTGTATGTTAAAGTTATACGTACAAATCAATTTAAAAAAAGAATAAAAGAGATCCTGGGAATAAAATCAAAGAAAAAGGTAACTTTTCTGTTGAAAAAAATCAGTATGTTAAGCCACGCCTACTCTGTTATTTATGCAAATGATTAAGTTCACATTTAAGAATATTTTACTCTAGAAATTGCTGTCATGTCATTTCAATTCTATTTTTGTAAACAAATTTGATAGATATTGCAGTAATCATCTACAATGTAAATCAAGGTTTAATAAAACTGATTTTTTGGAAAATGGAATATTAAATTATGATGTCACTTTAACCTTAATGCTTGTCTATTAACCAGGCATATTATTGACATGCAAGGCTCTGTTGTGATTATAGCTCTATTGCTTATTGTTTAACAGCTTTTTCTATAGTAAGAAAAAGCCTTTATTTGTTCCAAAATTGGAATAGATATTTTACACTTTTACTTTCCATATCATTTTCTGTACATTGCTTTAATTGCATGGATGTTTCGGTTCAAATAGTTGTCAACTAGATTTGGGCACCTCCGAAATTTTTGTTTCGTATGAATGCATTTGTACGGAAAAAAATTGGTTTTGTCAGAAGAGAAATCTGTCAATTTTTCCATTCATTTTCGATGGAAATTCATTCATTCATTAGGCGCGATTTAATTGAACCAGATGAATTTAACATAAAAATCAGTTCCCTCAATACCGAATAGCCTTAAATTAACAAAGTCAAACCATTAATTTCAAATTTCGTACATTGATCACAACATGGCATTGAACAATGTTATATTTCCCTGATTTTACGCCACAAACTCCTGAAATAACTCCCAAACCGCCAAATGCCCAAACGCTATCAATAGCATGAAAATGTATTGGCACTATTAGTAAACTCCCGAACACTCACTATACGCATTCGTATGCATTGCTTTTTGCTTAGTCTCTTGGGCTCATGAATCATCATGCTGCACTGACAGGTTGGAATTGGCAACACAATATCATTTTAGAAAGGAGTAGGAAAGTAGCCAATTAAATAGGCCTATACAAAATTGCTATTCTAAGTATATTTTTTTTCTCACATGTCCTAGTATGATGTAAGATATATGGATGCAAAAAGATTCCCACTAATCAAATTTTTATACGACACAAGGATAGGGCAGATCACAGCACCTAGAGGTCCCACAAAGTAGGTGGATCCTCCAAGGGGTAACCTATACCCAAACAAAAATTGGTCATAATATTGAAGTTAGGCATTACCCCAACTTGTTATTTTCCTTACTCATTAGTTTAAGGCATACATGACAAAGCCACATGCGCTGCATGGTTTCTGGGGTACCTCTTAGTGAAATTGGTGTGACATACTGAAATACTTTCATGAAACTAACACGGATTTGGGCCAACAAACCATTTCCTAATAAAAGAGATATATAGCTATTTAATTTTTGTTTTCCAAACGGAAATTAAATTAATATGTAAGGAAATAAGCACATGCAATATACAAATATAAAGTAACTTGAATTTCCATATAGCCACCCTTAACCTCGAATTGCAGTGTAAATACTAGATGATGTAGGTAAACCTGGGCAGTTTACTAGACTGGAATGTGTAATTACATGTAACAACTGGACTCATTTTACAATGGGAATCAAAAAGGGAAAATATAATAATAGACATATTAGTCATGTAAAGCTAATAAATTACTAGTCTAAGTTCCAAACATTAGGCACTAACCAAGATTCAGTGAATTCATGGACACACCAACATTGATATATATATGTAAACCATATATAGTATTGAAATAAACTTTTACTATGCAAATGAATATTCAATATCATATAGATCTCCTGACCAGAACAAACAAAGTTGTAGAAAAATAATACATTATGTTGGAAAATTGTTACATATAATTTATATCTTTTTCTGGCTTGTTCTTGTGTTTTTCCTTTTCTTTCTCTTTGAGAGAAGGAATGTATGTCATTTTATGACTTGATTGTTGTATGTTATAGTTATACGTACAAATCAATTTAAAAAAAGAATAAAAGAGATCCTGGGAATAAAATCAAAGAAAAAGGTAACTTTTCTGTTGAAAAAAATCAGTATGTTAAGCCACGCCTACTCTGTTATTTATGCAAATGATTAAGTTCACATTTAAGAATATTTTACTCTAGAAATTGCTGTCATGTCATTTCAATTCTATTTTTGTAAAAAATTTTGATAGATATTGCAGTAATCACCTAACATGTAAATCAAGGGTTAATAAAACTGATTTTTTGGAAAATGGAATATTAAATTATGATGTCACTTTAACCTTAATGCTTGTCTATTAACCAGGCATATTATGGACATGCAAGCTCCTGTTATGATTATAACTCTATTGCTTATTGTTTAACAGCTTTTTCTATAGTAAGAAAAAGCCTTTATTTGTTCCAAAAATAGAATAGATATTTTAAAATTGTACTTTCCATATCATTTTCTGTACATTGCTTTAATTGCTTGGATGTTTCAGTTCACATAGTTGTCAACTAGATTTGGGCACCTCCGAAATTTTTGTTTCGTATGAATGCATTTGTACGGAAATAATTTGGTTTTGTCAGAAGAGAAATCGGTCCATTTTTCCATTCATTTTCGATGGAAATTCATTCATTCATTAGGCGCGATTTAATTGAACCAGATGAATTTAACATAAAAATCAGTTCCCTCAATACCGAATAGCCTTAAATTAACAAAGTCAAACCATTAATTTCAAATTTCGTACATTGATCACAACATGGCATTGAACAATGTTCTATTTCCCTGATTTTACGCCACAAACTCCTGAAATAACTCCCAAACCGCCAAATGCCCAAACGCTATCAATAGCATGAAAATGTATTGGCACTATTAGTAAACTCCCGAACACTCACTATACGCATTCGTATGCATTGCTTTTTGCTTAGTCTCTTGGGCTCATGAATCATCATGCTGCACTGACAGGTTGGAATTGGCAACACAATATCATTTTAGAAAGGAGCAGGAAAGTAGCCTATTAAATAGGCCTATACAAAATTGGTATTCTAAGTATATTTTTTTTCTCACATGTCCTAGTATTATGTAAGATATATGGATACAAAAAGGTTCCCACTAATCTAATTTTTATACGACACAAGGATAGGGCAGATCACAGCACCTAGAGATCCCACAAAGTAGGTGAATCCTCCAAGGGGTAACCTATACCCAAACAAAAATTGGTCATAATATTGAAGTTAGGCATTACCCCAACTTGTTATTTTCCTTACTCATTAGTTTAAGGCATACATGACAAAGCCACATGCGCTGCATGGTTTCTGGGCTACCTCTTAGTGAAATTGGTGTGACATACTGAAAAACTTTCATGAAACTAACACGGATTTGGGCCAACAAACCATTTCCTAATAAAAGAGATATATAGCTATTTAATTTTTGTTTTCCAAACGGAAATTAAATTAATATGTAAGGAAATAAGCACATGCAATATACAAATATAAAGTAACTTGAATTTCCATATAGCCACCCTTAACCTCTAATTGCAGTGTAAATACTAGACGATGTAGGTAAACCTGGGCAGTTTACTAGACTGGAATGTGTAATTACATGTAACAACTGGACTCATTTTACAATGGTAATCAAAAAGGGAAAATATTGTAATAGACATATTAGTCATGTAAAGCTAATAAATTACTAGTCTAAGTTCCAAACATTAGGCACTAACCAAGATTCAGTGAATTCATGGACACACCAACATTGATATATATATATATGTAAACCATATATAGTATTGAAATAAACTTTTACTATGCAAATGAATATTCACTATCATATAGATCTCCTGACCAGAACAAACAAAGTTGTAGAAAAATAATACATTATGTTGGAAAATTGTTACATATAATTTATATCTTTTTCTGGCTTGTTCTTGTGTTTTTCCTTTTCTTTCTCTTTGAGAGAAGGAATGTATGTCATTTTATGACTTGATTGTTGTATGTTATAGTTGTACGTACAAATCAATTTAAAAAAAGAATAAAAGAGATCCTGGGAATAAAATCAAAGAAAAAGGTAACTTTTCTGTTGAAAAAAATCAGTAAGTTAAGCCACGCCTACTCTGTTATTTATGCAAATGATTAAGTTCACATTTAAGAATATTTTACTCTAGAAATTGCTGTCATGTCATTTCAATTCTATTTTTGTAAAAAATTTTGATAGATATTGCAGTAATCACCTAACATGTAAATCAAGGTTTAATAAAACTGATTTTTTGGAAAATGGAATATTAAATTATGATGTCACCTTAACCTTAATGCTTGTCTATTAACCAGGCATATTATGGACATGCAAGCTTCTGTTGTGATTATAGCTCTATTGCTTATTGTTTAACAGCTTTTTCTATAGTAAGAAAAAGCCTTTATTTGTTCCAAAAATAGAATAGATATTTTAAAATTTTACTTTCCATATCATTTTCTGTACATTGCTTTAATTGCTTGGATGTTTCAGTTCATGCTGCACTGACAGGTTGGAATTGGCAACACAATATCATTTTAGAAAGGAGTAGGAAAGTAGCCAATTAAATAGGCCTATACAAAATTGCTATTCTAATTATATATTTTTTTCTCACATGTCCTAGTTAGTATGATGTAAGATATATGGATACAAAAAGGTTCCCACAAATCAAATTTTTACACGACACAAGGATAGGGCAGATCACAGCACCTTGAGGTCCCACAAAGTACGTGAATCCTCCAAGGGGTAACCTATACCCAAACAAAAATTGGTCATAATATTGAAGTTAGGCATTACCCCAACTTGTTATTTTCCTTACTCATTAGTTTAAGGCATACATGACAAAGCCACATGCGCTGCATGGTTTCTGGGGTACCTCTTAGTGAAATTGGTGTGACATACTGAAAAACTTTCATGAAACTAACACGGATTTGGGCCAACAAACCATTTCCTAATAAAAGAGATATATAGCTATTTAATTTTTGTTTTCCAAACGGAAATTAAATTAATATGTAAGGAAATAGGCACATGCAATATACAAATATAAAGTAACTTGAATTTCCATATAGCCACCCTTAACCTCTAATTGCAGTGTAAATACTAGATGATGTAGGTAAACCTGGGCAGTTTACTAGACTGGAATGTGTAATTACATGTAACAACTGGACTCATTTTACAATGGGAATCAAAAAGGGAAAATATAATAATAGACATATTAGTCATGTAAAGCTAATAAATTACTAGTCTAAGTTCCAAACATTAGGCACTAACCAAGATTCAGTGAATTCATGGACACGCCAACATTGATATATATATGTAAACCATATATAGTATTGAAATAAACTTTTACTACGCAAATGAATATTCAATATCATATAGATCTCCTGACCAGAACATACAAAGTTGTAGAAAAATAATACATTATGTTGGAAAATTGTTACATATAATTTATATATTTTTCTGGCTTGTTCTTGTATTTTTCCTTTTCTTTCTCTTTGAGAGAAGGAATGTATGTCATTTTATGACTTGATTGTTGTATGTTATAGTTATACGTACAAATCAATTTAAAAAAAGAATAAAAGAGATCCTGAGAATAAAATCAAAGAAAAAGGTAACTTTTCTGTTGAAAAAAATCAGTATGTTAAGCCACGCCTACTCTGTTATTTATGCAAATGATTAAGTTCACATTTAAGAATATTTTACTCTAGAAATTGCTGTCATGTCATTTCAATTCTATTATTGTAAAAAAAATTTGATAGATATTGCAGTAATCATCTACAATGTAAATCAAGGTTTAATAAAACTGATTTTTTGGAAAATTGAATATTAAATTATGATGTCACTTTAACCTTAATGCTATTCTATTAACCAGGCATATTATTGACATGCAAGGTCCTGTTGTGATTATAGCTCTATTGCTTATTGTTTAACAGCTTTTTCAATAGTAAGAAAAAGCCTTTATTTGTTCCAAAAATAGAATAGATATTTTAAAATTTTACTTTCCATATCATTTTCTGTACATTGCTTTAATTGCTTGGATGTTTCAGTTCATGCTGCACTGACAGGTTGGAATTGGCAACACAATATCATTTTAGAAAGGAGTAGGAAAGTAGCCAATTAAATAGGCCTATACAAAATTGCTATTCTAATTATATATTTTTTTCTCACATGTCCTAGTTAGTATGATGTAAGATATATGGATACAAAAAGGTTCCCACAAATCAAATTTTTATACGACACAAGGATAGGGCAGATCACAGCACCTAGAGGTCCCACAAAGTACGTGAATCCTCCAAGGGGTAACCTATACCCAAACAAAAATTGGTCATAATATTGAAGTTAGGCATTACCCCAACTTGTTATTTTCCTTACTCATTAGTTTAAGGCATACATGACAAAGCCACATGCGCTGCATGGTTTCTGGGGTACCTCTTAGTGAAATTGGTGTGACATACTGAAAAACTTTCATGAAACTAACACGGATTTGGGCCAACAAACCATTTCCTAATAAAAGAGATATATAGCTATTTAATTTTTGTTTTCCAAACGGAAATTAAATTAATATGTAAGGAAATAGGCACATGCAATATACAAATATAAAGTAACTTGAATTTCCATATAGCCACCCTTAACCTCTAATTGCAGTGTAAATACTAGATGATGTAGGTAAACCTGGGCAGTTTACTAGACTGGAATGTGTAATTACATGTAACAACTGGACTCATTTTACAATGGGAATCAAAAAGGGAAAATATAATAATAGACATATTAGTCATGTAAAGCTAATAAATTACTAGTCTAAGTTCCAAACATTAGGCACTAACCAAGATTCAGTGAATTCATGGACACGCCAACATTGATATATATATGTAAACCATATATAGTATTGAAATAAACTTTTACTATGCAAATGAATATTCAATATCATATAGATCTCCTGACCAGAACATACAAAGTTGTAGAAAAATAATACATTATGTTGGAAAATTGTTACATATAATTTATATATTTTTCTGGCTTGTTCTTGTATTTTTCCTTTTCTTTCTCTTTGAGAGAAGGAATGTATGTCATTTTATGACTTGATTGTTGTATGTTATAGTTATACGTACAAATCAATTTAAAAAAAGAATAAAAGAGATCCTGAGAATAAAATCAAAGAAAAAGGTAACTTTTCTGTTGAAAAAAATCAGTATGTTAAGCCACGCCTACTCTGTTATTTATGCAAATGATTAAGTTCACATTTAAGAATATTTTACTCTAAAAATTGCTGTCATGTCATTTCAATTCTATTATTGTAAAAAAAATTTGATAGATATTGCAGTAATCATCTACAATGTAAATCAAGGTTTAATAAAACTGATTTTTTGGAAAATTGAATATTAAATTATGATGTCACTTTAACCTTAATGCTATTCTATTAACCAGGCATATTATTGACATGCAAGGTCCTGTTGTGATTATAGCTCTATTGCTTATTGTTTAACAGCTTTTTCAATAGTAAGAAAAAGCCTTTATTTGTTCCAAAAATAGAATAGATATTTTAAAATTTTACTTTCCATATCATTTTCTGTACATTGCTTTAATTGCTTGGATGTTTCAGTTCATGCTGCACTGACAGGTTGGAATTGGCAACACAATATCATTTTAGAAAGGAGTAGGAAAGTAGCCAATTAAATAGGCCTATACAAAATTGCTATTCTAATTATATTTTTTTTCTCACATGTCCTAGTTAGTATGATGTAAGATATATGGATACAAAAAGGTTCCCACTAATCAAATTTTTATACGACACAAGGATAGGGCAGATCACAGCACCTAGAGGTCCCACAAAGTACGTGAATCCTCCAAGGGGTAACCTATACCCAAACAAAAATTGGTCATAATATTGAAGTTAGGCATTACCCCAACTTGTTATTTTCCTTACTCATTAGTTTAAGGCATACATGACAAAGCCACATGCGCTGCATGGTTTCTGGGGTACCTCTTAGTGAAATTGGTGTGACATACTGAAATACTTTCATGAAACTAACACGGATTTGGGCCAACAAACCATTTCCTAATAAAAGAGATATATAGCTATTTAATTTTTGTTTTCCAAACGGAAATTAAATTAATATGTAAGGAAATAGGCACATGCAATATACAAATATAAAGTAACTTGAATTTCCATATAGCCACCCTTAACCTCTAATTGCAGTGTAAATACTAGATGATGTAGGTAAACCTGGGCAGTTTACTAGTCTGGAATGTGTAATTACATGTAACAACTGGACTCATTTTACAATGGGAATCAAAAAGGGAAAATATTGTAAGAGACATATTAGTCATGTAAAGCTAATAAATTACTAGTCTAAGTTCCAAACATTAGGCACTAACCAAGATTCAGTGAATTCATGGACACACCAACATTGATATATATATATGTAAACCATATGTAGTATTGAAATTAACTTTTACTATGCAAATGAATATTCACTATCATATAGATCTCCTGACCAGAACAAACAAAGTTGTAGAAAAATAATACATTATGTTGGAAAATTGTTACATATAATTTATATCTTTTTCTGGCTTGTTCTTGTGTTTTTCCTTTTCTTTCTCTTTGAGAGAAGGAATGTATGTCATTTTATGACTTGATTGTTGTATGTTATAGTTATACGTACAAATCAATTTACAAAAAGAATAAAAGAGATCCTGGGAATAAAATCAAAGAAAAAGGTAACTTTTCTGTTGAAAAAAATCAGTATGTTAAGCCACGCCTACTCTGTTATTTATGCAAATGATTAAGTTCACATTTAAGAATATTTTACTCTAGAAATTGCTGTCATGTCATTTCAATTCTATTTTTGTAAACAAATTTGATAGATATTGCAGTAATCATCTACAATGTAAATCAAGGTTTAATAAAACTGATTTTTTGGAAAATGGAATATTAAATTATGATGTCACTTTAACCTTAATGTTTGTCTATTAACCAGGCATATTATTGACATGCAAGGTTCTGTTGTGATTATAGCTCTATTGCTTATTGTTTAACAGCTTTTTCTATAGTAAGAAAAAGCCTTTATTTGTTCCAAAAATAGAATAGATATTTTACAATTTTAATTTCCATATCATTTTCTGTGAATTGCTTTAATTGCATGGATGTTTCGGTTCAAATAGTTGTCAACTAGATTTGGGCACCTCCGAAATTTTTGTTTCGTATGAATGCATTTGTACAGAAAAAAATTGGTTTTGTCAGAAGAGAAATCTGTCCATTTTTCCATTCATTTTCGATGGAAATTCATTCATTCATTAGGCGCGATTTAATTGAACCAGATGAATTTAACATAAAAATCAGTTCCCTCAATACCGAATAGCCTTAAATTAACAAAGTCAAACCATTAATTTCAAATTTCGTACATTGATCACAACATGGCATTGAACAATGTTCTATTTCCCTGATTTTACGCCACAAACTCCTGAAATAACTCCCAAATGCCCAAACGCTATCAATAGCATGAAAATGTATTGGCACTATTAGTAAACTCCCAAACACTCACTATACGCATTCGTATGCATTGCTTTTTGCTTAGTCTCTTGGGCTCATGAATCATCATGCTGCACTGACAGGTTGGAATTGGCAACACAATATCATTTTAGAAAGGAGCAGGAAAGTAGCCAATTAAATAGGCCTATACAAAATTGCTATTCTAAGTATATTTTTTTTCTCACATGTCCTAGTATGATGTAAAATATATGGATACAAAAATGTTCCCACTAATCTAATTTTTACACGACACAAGGATAGGGCAGATCACAGCACCTAGAGGTCCCACAAAGTAGGTGGATCCTCCAATGGGTAACCTATACCCAAACAAAAATTGGTCATAATATTGAAGTTAGGCATTACCCCAACTTGTTATTTTCCTTACTCATTAGTTTAAGGCATACATGACAAAGCCACATGCGCTGCATGGTTTCTGGGGTACCTCTTAGTGAAATTGGTGTGACATACTGAAATACTTTCATGAAACTAACACGGATTTGGGCCAACAAACCATTTCCTAATAAAAGAGATATATAGCTATTTAATTTTTGTTTTCCAAACGGAAATTAAATTAATATGTAAGGAAATAAGCACATGCAATATACAAATATAAAGTAACTTGAATTTCCATATAGCCACCCTTAACCTCTAATTGCAGTGTAAATACTAGATGATGTAGGTAAACCTGGGCAGTTTACTAGACTGGAATGTGTAATTACATGTAACAACTGGACTCATTTTACAATGGGAATCAAAAAGGGAAAATATTGTAATAGACATATTAGTCATGTAAAGCTAATAAATTACTAGTCTAAGTTCCAAACATTAGGCACTAACCAAGATTCAGTGAATTCATGGACACACCAACATTGATATATATATATGTAAACCATATATAGTATTGAAATAAACTTTTACTATGCAAATGAATATTCACTATCATATAGATCTCCTGACCAGAACAAACAAAGTTGTAGAAAAATAATACATTATGTTGGAAAATTGTTACATATAATGTATATCTTTTTCTGGCTTGTTCTTGTGTTTTTCCTTTTCTTTCTCTTTGAGAGAAGGAATGTATGTCATTTTATGACTTGATTGTTGTATGTTATAGTTATACGTACAAATCAATTTAAAAAAAGAATAAAAGAGATCCTGGGAATAAAATCAAAGAAAAAGGTAACTTTTCTGTTGAAAAAAATCAGTATGTTAAGCCACGCCTACTCTGTTATTTATGCAAATGATTAAGTTCACATTTAAGAATATTTTACTCTAGAAATTGCTGTCATGTCATTTCAATTCTATTTTTGTAAAAAATTTTGATAAATATTGCAGTAATCATCTAACATGTAAATCAAGGTTTAATAAAACTGATTTTTTGGAAAATGGAATATTAAATTATGATGTCACTTTAACCTTAATGCTTGTCTATTAACCAGGCATATTATGGACATGCAAGCTCCTGTTGTGATTATAGCTTTATTGCTTATTGTTTAACAGCTTTTTCTATTGTAAGAAAAAGCCTTTATTTGTTCCAAAAATAGAAGAGATATTTTACAATTTTACTTTCCATATCATTTTCTGTACATTGCTTTAATTGCATGGATGTTTTGGTTCAAATAGTTGTCAACTAGATTTGGGCACCTCCGAAATTTTTGTTTCGTATGAATGCATTTGTACGGAAAAAAATTGGTTTTGTCAGAAGAGAAATCTGTCCATTTTTCCATTCATTTTCGATGGAAATTCATTCATTCATTAGGCGCGATTTAATTGAACCAGATGAATATAACATAAAAATCAGTTCCCTCAATACCGAATAGCCTTAAATTAACAAAGTCAAACCATTAATTTCAAATTTCGTACATTGATCACAACATGGCATTGAACAATGTTCTATTTCCCTGATTTTACGCCACAAACTCCTGAAATAACTCCCAAACCGCCAAATGCCCAAACGCTATCAATAGCATCAAAATGTATTGGCACTATTAGTAAACTCCCGAACACTCACTATACGCATTCGTATGCATTACTTTTTGCTTAGTCTCTTGGGCTCATGAACCATCATGCTGCACTGACAGGTTGGAATTGGCAACACAATATCATTTTAGAAAGGAGTAGGAAAGTAGCCAATTAAATAGGCCTATACAAAATTGCTATTCTAAGTATATTTTTATTTCTCACATGTCCTAGTATGATGTAAAATATATGGATACAAAAAGGTTCCCACTAATCTAATTTTTACACGACACAAGGATAGAGCAGATCACAGCACCTAAAGGTCCCACAAAGTAGGTGGATCCTCCAAGGAGTAACCTATACCCAAACAAAAATTGGTCATAATATTGAAGTTAGGCATTACCCCAACTTGTTATTTTCCTTACTCATTAGTTTAAGGCATACATGACAAAGCCACATGCGCTGCATGGTTTCGGGGGTACCTCTTAGTGAAATTGGTGTGACATACTGAAATACTTTCATGAAACTAACACGGATTTGGGCCAACAAACCATTTCCTAATAAAAGAGATATATAGCTATTTAATTTTTGTTTTCCAAACGGAAATTAAATTAATATGTAAGGAAATAGGCACATGCAATATACAAATATAAAGTAACTTGAATTTCCATATAGCCACCCTTAACCTCTAATTGCAGTGTAAATACTAGATGATGTAGGTAGACCTGGGCAGTTTACTAGACTGGAATGTGTAATTACATGTAACAACTGGACTCATTTTACAATGGGAATCAAAAAGGGAAAATATTGTAATAGACATATTAGTCATGTAAAGCTAATAAATTACTAGTCTAAGTTCCAAACATTAGGCACTAACCAAGATTCAGTGAATTCATGGACATACCAACATTGATATATATATGTAAACCATATATAGTATTGAAATAAACTTTTACTATGCAAATGAATATTCACTATCATATAGATCTCCTGACCAGAACAAACAAAGTTGTAGAAAAATAATACATTATGTTGGAAAATTGTTACATATAATTTATATATTTTTCTGGCTTGTTCTTGTGTTTTTCCTTTTCTTTCTCTTTGAGAGAAGGAATGTATGTCATTTTATGACTTGATTGTTGTATGTTAAAGTTATACGTACAAATCAATTTAAAAAAAGAATAAAAGAGATCCTGGGAATAAAATCAAAGAAAAAGGTAACTTTTCTGTTGAAAAAAATCAGTATGTTAAGCCACGCCTACTCTGTTATTTATGCAAATAATTAAGTTCACATTTAAGAATATTTTACTCTAGAAATTGCTGTCATGTCATTTCAATTCTATTTTTGTAAACAAATTTGATAGATATTGCAGTAATCATCTACAATGTAAATCAAGGTTTAATAAAACTGATTTTTTGGAAAATGGAATATTAAATTATGATGTCACTTTAACCTTAATGTTTGTCTATTAACTAGGCATATTATTGACATGCAAGGTTCTGTTGTGATTATAGCTCTATTGCTTATTGTTTAACAGCTTTTTCTATAGTAAGAAAAAGCCTTTATTTGTTCCAAAAATAGAATAGATATTTTACAATTTTAATTTCCATATCATTTTCTGTGAATTGCTTTAATTGCATGGATGTTTCGGTTCAAATAGTTGTCAACTAGATTTGGGCACCTCCGAAATTTTTGTTTCGTATGAATGCATTTGTACAGAAAAAAATTGGTTTTGTCAGAAGAGAAATCTGTCCATTTTTCCATTCATTTTCGATGGAAATTCATTCATTCATTAGGCGCGATTTAATTGAACCAGATGAATTTAACATAAAAATCAGTTCCCTCAATACCGAATAGCCTTAAATTAACAAAGTCAAACCATTAATTTCAAATTTCGTACATTGATCACAACATGGCATTGAACAATGTTCTATTTCCCTGATTTTACGCCACAAACTCCTGAAATAACTCCCAAATGCCCAAACGCTATCAATAGCATGAAAATGTATTGGCACTATTAGTAAACTCCCAAACACTCACTATACGCATTCGTATGCATTGCTTTTTGCTTAGTCTCTTGGGCTCATGAATCATCATGCTGCACTGACAGGTTGGAATTGGCAACACAATATCATTTTAGAAAGGAGCAGGAAAGTAGCCAATTAAATAGGCCTATACAAAATTGCTATTCTAAGTATATTTTTTTTCTCACATGTCCTAGTATGATGTAAAATATATGGATACAAAAATGTTCCCACTAATCTAATTTTTACACGACACAAGGATAGGGCAGATCACAGCACCTAGAGGTCCCACAAAGTAGGTGGATCCTCCAATGGGTAACCTATACCCAAACAAAAATTGGTCATAATATTGAAGTTAGGCATTACCCCAACTTGTTATTTTCCTTACTCATTAGTTTAAGGCATACATGACAAAGCCACATGCGCTGCATGGTTTCTGGGGTACCTCTTAGTGAAATTGGTGTGACATACTGAAATACTTTCATGAAACTAACACGGATTTGGGCCAACAAACCATTTCCTAATAAAAGAGATATATAGCTATTTAATTTTTGTTTTCCAAACGGAAATTAAATTAATATGTAAGGAAATAAGCACATGCAATATACAAATATAAAGTAACTTGAATTTCCATATAGCCACCCTTAACCTCTAATTGCAGTGTAAATACTAGATGATGTAGGTAAACCTGGGCAGTTTACTAGACTGGAATGTGTAATTACATGTAACAACTGGACTCATTTTACAATGGGAATCAAAAAGGGAAAATATTGTAATAGACATATTAGTCATGTAAAGCTAATAAATTACTAGTCTAAGTTCCAAACATTAGGCACTAACCAAGATTCAGTGAATTCATGGACACACCAACATTGATATATATATATGTAAACCATATATAGTATTGAAATAAACTTTTACTATGCAAATGAATATTCACTATCATATAGATCTCCTGACCAGAACAAACAAAGTTGTAGAAAAATAATACATTATGTTGGAAAATTGTTACATATAATTTATATCTTTTTCTGGCTTGTTCTTGTGTTTTTCCTTTTCTTTCTCTTTGAGAGAAGGAATGTATGTCATTTTATGACTTGATTGTTGTATGTTATAGTTATACGTACAAATCAATTTAAAAAAAGAATAAAAGAGATCCTGGGAATAAAATCAAAGAAAAAGGTAACTTTTCTGTTGAAAAAAATCAGTATGTTAAGCCACGCCTACTCTGTTATTTATGCAAATGATTAAGTTCACATTTAAGAATATTTTACTCTAGAAATTGCTGTCATGTCATTTCAATTCTATTTTTGTAAAAAAATTTGATAAATATTGCAGTAATCATCTAACATGTAAATCAAGGTTTAATAAAACTGATTTTTTGGAAAATGGAATATTAAATTATGATGTCACTTTAACCTTAATGCTTGTCTATTAACCAGGCATATTATGGACATGCAAGCTTCTGTTGTGATTATAGCTCTATTGCTTATTGTTTAACAGCTTTTTCTATTGTAAGAAAAAGCCTTTATTTGTTCCAAAAATAGAAGAGATATTTTACAATTTTACTTTCCATATCATTTTCTGTACATTGCTTTAATTGCATGGATGTTTTGGTTCAAATAGTTGTCAACTAGATTTGGGCACCTCCGAAATTTTTGTTTCGTATGAATGCATTTGTACGGAAAAAAATTGGTTTTGTCAGAAGAGAAATCTGTCCATTTTTCCATTCATTTTCGATGGAAATTCATTCATTCATTAGGCGCGATTTAATTGAACCAGATGAATATAACATAAAAATCAGTTCCCTCAATACCGAATAGCCTTAAATTAACAAAGTCAAACCATTAATTTCAAATTTCGTACATTGATCACAACATGGCATTGAACAATGTTCTATTTCCCTGATTTTACGCCACAAACTCCTGAAATAACTCCCAAACCGCCAAATGCCCAAACGCTATCAATAGCATCAAAATGTATTGGCACTATTAGTAAACTCCCGAACACTCACTATACGCATTCGTATGCATTACTTTTTGCTTAGTCTCTTGGGCTCATGAACCATCATGCTGCACTGACAGGTTGGAATTGGCAACACAATATCATTTTAGAAAGGAGTAGGAAAGTAGCCAATTAAATAGGCCTATACAAAATTGCTATTCTAAGTATATTTTTATTTCTCACATGTCCTAGTATGATGTAAAATATATGGATACAAAAAGGTTCCCACTAATCTAATTTTTACACGACACAAGGATAGAGCAGATCACAGCACCTAAAGGTCCCACAAAGTAGGTGGATCCTCCAAGGAGTAACCTATACCCAAACAAAAATTGGTCATAATATTGAAGTTAGGCATTACCCCAACTTGTTATTTTCCTTACTCATTAGTTTAAGGCATACATGACAAAGCCACATGCGCTGCATGGTTTCGGGGGTACCTCTTAGTGAAATTGGTGTGACATACTGAAATACTTTCATGAAACTAACACGGATTTGGGCCAACAAACCATTTCCTAATAAAAGAGATATATAGCTATTTAATTTTTGTTTTCCAAACGGAAATTAAATTAATATGTAAGGAAATAGGCACATGCAATATACAAATATAAAGTAACTTGAATTTCCATATAGCCACCCTTAACCTCTAATTGCAGTGTAAATACTAGATGATGTAGGTAGACCTGGGCAGTTTACTAGACTGGAATGTGTAATTACATGTAACAACTGGACTCATTTTACAATGGGAATCAAAAAGGGAAAATATTGTAATAGACATATTAGTCATGTAAAGCTAATAAATTACTAGTCTAAGTTCCAAACATTAGGCACTAACCAAGATTCAGTGAATTCATGGACATACCAACATTGATATATATATGTAAACCATATATAGTATTGAAATAAACTTTTACTATGCAAATGAATATTCACTATCATATAGATCTCCTGACCAGAACAAACAAAGTTGTAGAAAAATAATACATTATGTTGGAAAATTGTTACATATAATTTATATATTTTTCTGGCTTGTTCTTGTGTTTTTCCTTTTCTTTCTCTTTGAGAGAAGGAATGTATGTCATTTTATGACTTGATTGTTGTATGTTAAAGTTATACGTACAAATCAATTTAAAAAAAGAATAAAAGAGATCCTGGGAATAAAATCAAAGAAAAAGGTAACTTTTCTGTTGAAAAAAATCAGTATGTTAAGCCACGCCTACTCTGTTATTTATGCAAATGATTAAGTTCACATTTAAGAATATTTTACTCTAGAAATTGCTGTCATGTCATTTCAATTCTATTTTTGTAAACAAATTTGATAGATATTGCAGTAATCATCTACAATGTAAATCAAGGTTTAATAAAACTGATTTTTTGGAAAATGGAATATTAAATTATGATGTCACTTTAACCTTAATGCTTGTCTATTAACCAGGCATATTATTGACATGCAAGGTTCTGTTGTGATTATAGCTCTATTGCTTATTGTTTAACAGCTTTTTCTATAGTAAGAAAAAGCCTTTATTTGTTCCAAAAATAGAATAGATATTTTACAATTTTACTTTCCATATCATTTTCTGTACATTGCTTTAATTGCATGGATGTTTCGGTTCAAATAGTTGTCAACTAGATTTGGGCACCTCCGAAATTTTTGTTTCGTATGAATGCATTTGTACGGAAAAAAATTGGTTTTGTCAGAAGAGAAATCTGTCCATTTTTACATTCATTTTCGATGGAAATTCATTCATTCATTATGCGCGATTTAATTGAACCAGATGAATTTAACATAAAAATCAGTTCCCTCAATACCGAATAGCCTTAAATTAACAAAGTTACATAGTTACATAGTTAGATAGCTGAAAAGAGACTTGCGTCCATCAAGTTCAGCCTTCCTCACACCTGTTTTTTGCTGTTGATCCAAAAGAAAAAAAAAAAAAAAAAAAAAAAAAAAAAAAGAAAAAAACCCAGTTTGAAGCACAATTTTGCAACAAGCTAGGACAAAAAATTCCTTCTTGACCCCAGAATGGCAGTCAGATTTATCCTTGAATCAAGCAGTTATTACCCTACATTGAAAGATTATATCCTTGAATATTCTGTCTTTGCAAGTATGCATCTAGTAGCTGTTTGAACATCTGTATGGACTCTGATAAAACCACTTCTTCAGGCAGAGAATTCCACATCCTGATTGTTCTTACAGTAAAAAAACCTTTCCTTTGCCTTAGACGAAATCTTCTTTCTTCCAGTCTAAACGCATGGCCTCGTGTCCTATGTAAAGTCCGGTTTGTGAATAGATTTCCACACAATGGTTTGTATTGGCCCCGAATATATTTGTATAATGTTATCATATCCCCTCTCAGGCGACGTTTTTCTAAACTAAATAGGTTTAAATTTGTTAACCTTTCTTCATAGCTGATATGTTCCATTCCTTTTATTAATTTTGTAGCCCGCCTCTGCACTTTTTCTAGTGCCATGATATCCTTCTTTAGAACAGGTGCCCAAAATTGCACAGCATATTCAATATGTGGTCTTACCAGTGATTTATAGAGAGGCAAAATGATATTCTCGTCCCGAGAATGAATGCCCTTTTTCATGCATGACAATACCTTACTGGCCTTGGCCACTGCTGATTGACATTGCACATTGTTGCATAGTTTGTTGTCTATAACAATTCCCAAGTCCTTTTCGTGTGTTGTTATCCCTAATTCGCTTCCATTAAGGGTATACGTTGCTTGTGTATTCTTTACGCCGAAGTGCATAACTTTGCATTTTTCAACATTAAATTTCATCTGCCATTTGAGTGCCCAGTCCCCCAGTCTATCTAAATCCTTCTGCAGCAAAGTAATATCTTGCTCACATTGTATTATTTTACAAAGTTTTGTGTCATCTGCAAACACTGAAACATGACTTTCAATGCTGTCTTCAAGATCATTTATAAAAATGTTAAATAGAAGGGGTCCCAGAACAGACCCCTGAGGGACACCACTTGCCACCTCTGTCCAGCTTGAAAATTTACCATTAACGACAACTCTTTGTATTCTGTTTTTAAGCCAATGTTCTACCCAAGAACAAGCATTTTCATCGAGACCGATTTCCTTGAGTTTGAACACTAATCTTTTGTGTGGAACTGTATCAAATGCCTTGGCAAAATCCAAATAGATCACATCCACTGCAACACCCTGATCTATACTTCTACTTACTTCTTCGTAGAAAGCAATCAAGTTAGTTTGACATGACCTGTGCTTCATAAAACCGTGCTGATTTTTGCTGATAACCATATTCTTCTCAAGGAATTCTTGAATATTATCCCTTAATAACCTTTCAAATATTTTACCAGCCACAGAAGTTAAGCTCACAGGTCTATAATTTCCAGGCAAGGATTTTGAACCCTTTTTGAATATAGGAACCACATCTGCCTTCCTCCAATCCTCCGGAACACTTCCTGAAAGAAAAGAATCTTGAAAGATTAAAAACAGAGGTTCACTTATTTCTACACTTAGTTCCTTAAGTACACGTGGATGGATACCGTCAGGCCCTGGAGCTTTGTTTATATTAACTTTCTTTAGTTGCTGCAGCACATTGTCTTGAGTTAACCAATTACAATTATTCTGCAAGTTTTTAGTAGCAATCATTTGCACATCTATTGCCATGGGTTCTTCTTTAATATATACGGAGGAGAAATAGTTATTTAGAATTCCTGCCTTTTCTTGGTCTTCATTAACCAACACCCCCGTTTCAGTTTTAAGTGTACCTATACTTTCATTTTTGGGTTTTTTGGAATTTATGTACTTAAAAAATGCTTTGGGGTTGGTTTTGCTCTCTTTAGCTATCATTTTTTCATTTTGAAGTTTAGCAAGTTTAATTGCCTTTTTGCACGCATTATTTGCTTTCTTATATCTTTTATAAGATGCATCTGATTTGTCTGATTTAAATGCTTTAAATGCCCTTTTCTTATTTTTAATCTCTTGTTTTACTTCTCTACTAAGCCACATTGGTTTTAATTTGTTTAAAAGTCAAACCATTAATTTCAAATTTCGTACATTGATCACAACATGGCATTGAACAATGTTCTATTTCCCTGATTTTACGCCACAAACTCCTGAAATAACTCCCAAACCGCCAAATGCCCAAACGCTATCAATAGCATCAAAATGTATTGGCACTATTAGTAAACTCCCGAACACTCACTATACGCATTCGTATGCATTACTTTTTGCTTAGTCTCTTGGGCTCATGAACCATCATGCTGCACTGACAGGTTGGAATTGGCAACACAATATCATTTTAGAAAGGAGTAGGAAAGTAGCCAATTAAATAGGCCTATACAAAATTGCTATTCTAAGTATATTTTTATTTCTCACATGTCCTAGTATGATGTAAAATATATGGATACAAAAAGGTTCCCACTAATCTAATTTTTACACGACACAAGGATAGAGCAGATCACAGCACCTAAAGGTCCCACAAAGTAGGTGGATCCTCCAAAGAGTAACCTATACCCAAACAAAAATTGGTCATAATATTGAAGTTAGGCATTACCCCAACTTGTTATTTTCCTTACTCATTAGTTTAAGGCATACATGACAAAGCCACATGCGCTGCATGGTTTCTGGGGTACCTCTTAGTGAAATTGGTGTGACATACTGAAATACTTTCATGAAACTAACACGGATTTGGGCCAACAAACCATTTCCTAATAAAAGAGATATATAGCTATTTAATTTTTGTTTTCCAAACGGAAATTAAATTAATATGTAAGGAAATAGGCACATGCAATATACAAATATAAAGTAACTTGAATTTCCATATAGCCACCCTTAACCTCTAATTGCAGTGTAAATACTAGATGATGTAGGTAGACCTGGGCAGTTTACTAGACTGGAATGTGTAATTACATGTAACAACTGGACTCATTTTACAATGGGAATCAAAAAGGGAAAATATTGTAATAGACATATTAGTCATGTAAAGCTAATAAATTACTAGTCTAAGTTCCAAACATTAGGCACTAACCAAGATTCAGTGAATTCATGGACATACCAACATTGATATATATATGTAAACCATATATAGTATTGAAATAAACTTTTACTATGCAAATGAATATTCACTATCATATAGATCTCCTGACCAGAACAAACAAAGTTGTAGAAAAATAATACATTATGTTGGAAAATTGTTACATATAATTTATATCTTTTTCTGGCTTGTTCTTGTGTTTTTCCTTTTCTTTCTCTTTGAGAGAAGGAATGTATGTCATTTTATGACTTGATTGTTGTATGTTAAAGTTATACGTACAAATCAATTTAAAAAAAGAATAAAAGAGATCCTGGGAATAAAATCAAAGAAAAAGGTAACTTTTCTGTTGAAAAAAATCAGTATGTTAAGCCACGCCTACTCTGTTATTTATGCAAATGATTAAGTTCACATTTAAGAATATTTTACTCTAGAAATTGCTGTCATGTCATTTCAATTCTATTTTTGTAAACAAATTTGATAGATATTGCAGTAATCATCTACAATGTAAATCAAGGTTTAATAAAACTGATTTTTTGGAAAATGGAATATTAAATTATGATGTCACTTTAACCTTAATGCTTGTCTATTAACCAGGCATATTATTGACATGCAAGGTTCTGTTGTGATTATAGCTCTATTGCTTATTGTTTAACAGCTTTTTCTATAGTAAGAAAAAGCCTTTATTTGTTCCAAAAATAGAATAGATATTTTACAATTTTACTTTCCATATCATTTTTTGTACATTGCTTTAATTGCATGGATGTTTCGGTTCAAATAGTTGTCAACTAGATTTGGGGACCTCCGAAATTTTTGTTTCGTATGAATGCATTTGTACGGAAAAAAATTGGTTTTGTCAGAAGAGAAATCTGTCCATTTTTACATTCATTTTCGATGGAAATTCATTCATTCATTATGCGCGATTTAATTGAACCAGATGAATTTAACATAAAAATCAGTTCCCTCAATACCGAATAGCCTTAAATTAACAAAGTCAAACCATTAATTTCAAATTTCGTACATTGATCACAACATGGCATTGAACAATGTTCTATTTCCCTGATTTTACGCCACAAACTCCTGAAATAACTCCCAAACCGCCAAATGCCCAAACGCTATCAATAGCATCAAAATGTATTGGCACTATTAGTAAACTCCCGAACACTCACTATACGCATTCGTACGCATTACTTTTTGCTTAGTCTCTTGGGCTCATGAACCATCATGCTGCACTGACAGGTTGGAATTGGCAACACAATATCATTTTAGAAAGGAGTAGGAAAGTAGCCAATTAAATAGGCCTATACAAAATTGCTATTCTAAGTATATTTTTATTTCTCACATGTCCTAGTATGATGTAAAATATATGGATACAAAAAGCTTCCCACTAATCTAATTTTTACACGACACAAGGATAGAGCAGATCACAGCACCTAAAGGTCCCACAAAGTAGGTGGATCCTCCAAAGAGTAACCTATACCCAAACAAAAATTGGTCATAATATTGAAGTTAGGCATTACCCCAACTTGTTATTTTCCTTACTCATTAGTTTAAGGCATACATGACAAAGCCACATGCGCTGCATGGTTTCTGGGGTACCTCTTAGTGAAATTGGTGTGACATACTGAAATACTTTCATGAAACTAACACGGATTTGGGCCAACAAACCATTTCCTAATAAAAGAGATATATAGCTATTTAATTTTTGTTTTCCAAACGGAAATTAAATTAATATGTAAGGAAATAGGCACATGCAATATACAAATATAAAGTAACTTGAATTTCCATATAGCCACCCTTAACCTCTAATTGCAGTGTAAATACTAGATGATGTAGGTAGACCTGGGCAGTTTACTAGACTGGAATGTGTAATTACATGTAACAACTGGACTCATTTTACAATGGGAATCAAAAAGGGAAAATATTGTAATAGACATATTAGTCATGTAAAGCTAATAAATTACTAGTCTAAGTTCCAAACATTAGGCACTAACCAAGATTCAGTGAATTCATGGACACACCAACATTGATATATATATATGTAAACCATATATAGTATTGAAATAAACTTTTACTATGCAAATGAATATTCACTATCATATAGATCTCCTGACCAGAATAAACAAAGTTGTAGAAAAATAATACATTATGTTGGAAAATTGTTACATATAATTTATATCTTTTTCTGGCTTGTTCTTGTGTTTTTCCTTTTCTTTCTCTTTGAGAGAAGGAATGTATGTCATTTTATGACTTGATTGTTGTATGTTAAAGTTATACGTACAAATCAATTTAAAAAAAGAATAAAAGAGATCCTGGGAATAAAATCAAAGAAAAAGGTAACTTTTCTGTTGAAAAAAATCAGTATGTTAAGCCACGCCTACTCTGTTATTTATGCAAATGATTAAGTTCACATTTAAGAATATTTTACTCTAGAAATTGCTGTCATGTCATTTCAATTCTATTTTTGTAAACAAATTTGATAGATATTGCAGTAATCATCTACAATGTAAATCAAGGTTTAATAAAACTGATTTTTTGGAAAATGGAATATTAAATTATGATGTCACTTTAACCTTAATGCTTGTCTATTAACCAGGCATATTATTGACATGCAAGGTTCTGTTGTGATTATAGCTCTATTGCTTATTGTTTAACAGCTTTTTCTATAGTAAGAAAAAGCCTTTATTTGTTCCAAAAATAGAATAGATATTTTACAATTTTACTTTCCATATCATTTTTTGTACATTGCTTTAATTGCATGGATGTTTCGGTTCAAATAGTTGTCAACTAGATTTGGGGACCTCCGAAATTTTTGTTTCGTATGAATGCATTTGTACGGAAAAAAATTGGTTTTGTCAGAAGAGAAATCTGTCCATTTTTACATTCATTTTCGATGGAAATTCATTCATTCATTATGCGCGATTTAATTGAACCAGATGAATTTAACATAAAAATCAGTTCCCTCAATACCGAATAGCCTTAAATTAACAAAGTCAAACCATTAATTTCAAATTTCGTACATTGATCACAACATGGCATTGAACAATGTTCTATTTCCCTGATTTTACGCCACAAACTCCTGAAATAACTCCCAAACCGCCAAATGCCCAAACGCTATCAATAGCATCAAAATGTATTGGCACTATTAGTAAACTCCCGAACACTCACTATACGCATTCGTACGCATTACTTTTTGCTTAGTCTCTTGGGCTCATGAACCATCATGCTGCACTGACAGGTTGGAATTGGCAACACAATATCATTTTAGAAAGGAGTAGGAAAGTAGCCAATTAAATAGGCCTATACAAAATTGCTATTCTAAGTATATTTTTATTTCTCACATGTCCTAGTATGATGTAAAATATATGGATACAAAAAGCTTCCCACTAATCTAATTTTTACACGACACAAGGATAGAGCAGATCACAGCACCTAAAGGTCCCACAAAGTAGGTGGATCCTCCAAAGAGTAACCTATACCCAAACAAAAATTGGTCATAATATTGAAGTTAGGCATTACCCCAACTTGTTATTTTCCTTACTCATTAGTTTAAGGCATACATGACAAAGCCACATGCGCTGCATGGTTTCTGGGGTACCTCTTAGTGAAATTGGTGTGACATACTGAAATACTTTCATGAAACTAACACGGATTTGGGCCAACAAACCATTTCCTAATAAAAGAGATATATAGCTATTTAATTTTTGTTTTCCAAACGGAAATTAAATTAATATGTAAGGAAATAGGCACATGCAATATACAAATATAAAGTAACTTGAATTTCCATATAGCCACCCTTAACCTCTAATTGCAGTGTAAATACTAGATGATGTAGGTAGACCTGGGCAGTTTACTAGACTGGAATGTGTAATTACATGTAACAACTGGACTCATTTTACAATGGGAATCAAAAAGGGAAAATATTGTAATAGACATATTAGTCATGTAAAGCTAATAAATTACTAGTCTAAGTTCCAAACATTAGGCACTAACCAAGATTCAGTGAATTCATGGACACACCAACATTGATATATATATATGTAAACCATATATAGTATTGAAATAAACTTTTACTATGCAAATGAATATTCACTATCATATAGATCTCCTGACCAGAATAAACAAAGTTGTAGAAAAATAATACATTATGTTGGAAAATTGTTACATATAATTTATATCTTTTTCTGGCTTGTTCTTGTGTTTTTCCTTTTCTTTCTCTTTGAGAGAAGGAATGTATGTCATTTTATGACTTGATTGTTGTATGTTATAGTTATACGTACAAATCAATTTAAAAAAAGAATAAAAGAGATCCTGGGAATAAAATCAAAGAAAAAGGTAACTTTTCTGTTGAAAAAAATCAGTATGTTAAGCCACGCCTACTCTGTTATTTATGCAAATGATTAAGTTCACATTTAAGAATATTTTACTCTAGAAATTGCTGTCATGTCATTTCAATTCTATTTTTGTAAACAAATTTGATAGATATTGCAGTAATCATCTACAATGTAAATCAAGGTTTAATAAAACTGATTTTTTGGAAAATGGAATATTAAATTATGATGTCACTTTAACCTTAATGCTTGTCTATTAACCAGGCATATTATTGACATGCAAGGTTCTGTTGTGATTATAGCTCTATTGCTTATTGTTTAACAGCTTTTTCTATAGTAAGAAAAAGCCTTTATTTGTTCCAAAAATAGAATAGATATTTTACAATTTTACTTTCCATATCATTTTCTGTACATTGCTTTAATTGCATGGATGTTTCGGTTCAAATAGTTGTCAACTAGATTTGGGCACCTCCGAAATTTTTGTTTCGTATGAATGCATTTGTACGGAAAAAAATTGGGTTTGTCAGAAGAGAAATCTGTCCATTTTTCCATTCATTTTCGATGGAAATTCATTCATTCATTAGGCGCGATTTAATTGAACCAGATGAATTTAACA
The DNA here is from genome assembly GCF_036172605.1 of Pelobates fuscus. Classification (NCBI taxonomy): domain Eukaryota; kingdom Metazoa; phylum Chordata; class Amphibia; order Anura; family Pelobatidae; genus Pelobates; species Pelobates fuscus. The sequence goes on from NC_086318.1 coordinate 370,519,364, forward strand.
TAAAAATCAGTTCCCTCAATACCGAATAGCCTTAAATTAACAAAGTCAAACCATTAATTTCAAATTTCGTACATTGATCACAACATGGCATTGAACAATGTTATATTTCCCTGATTTTACGCCACAAACTCCTGAAATAACTCCCAAACCGCCAAATGCCCAAACGCTATCAATAGCATGAAAATGTATTGGCACTATTAGTAAACTCCCGAACACTCACTATACGCATTCGTATGCATTGCTTTTTGCTTAGTCTCTTGGGCTCATGAATCATCATGCTGCACTGACAGGTTGGAATTGGCAACACAATATCATTTTAGAAAGGAGTAGGAAAGTAGCCAATTAAATAGGCCTATACAAAATTGCTATTCTAAGTATATTTTTTTTCTCACATGTCCTAGTATGATGTAAGATATATGGATACAAAAAGGTTCCCACTAATCAAATTTTTATACAACACAAGGATAGGGCAGATCACAGCACCTAGAGGTCCCACAAAGTAGGTGGATCCTCCAAGGGGTAACCTATACCCAAACAAAAATTGGTCATAATATTGAAGTTTGGCATTACCCCAACTTGTTATTTTCCTTACTCATTAGTTTAAGGCATACATGACAAAGCCACATGCGCTGCATGGTTTCTGGGGTACCTCTTAGTGAAATTGGTGTGACATACTGAAATACTTTCATGAAACTAACACGGATTTGGGCCAACAAACCATTTCCTAATAAAAGAGATATATAGCTATTTAATTTTTGTTTTCCAAACGGAAATTAAATTAATATGTAAGGAAATAGGCACATGCAATATACAAATATAAAGTAACTTGAATTTCCATATAGCCACCCTTAACCTCTAATTGCAGTGTAAATACTAGATGATGTAGGTAGACCTGGGCAGTTTACTAGACTGGAATGTGTAATTACATGTAACAACTGGACTCATTTTACAATGGGAATCAAAAAGGGAAAATATTGTAATAGACATATTAGTCATGTAAAGCTAATAAATTACTAGTCTAAGTTCCAAACATTAGGCACTAACCAAGATTCAGTGAATTCATGGACATACCAACATTGATATATATATGTAAACCATATATAGTATTGAAATAAACTTTTACTATGCAAATGAATATTCACTATCATATAGATCTCCTGACCAGAACAAACAAAGTTGTAGAAAAATAATACATTATGTTGGAAAATTGTTACATATAATTTATATCTTTTTCTGGCTTGTTCTTGTGTTTTTCCTTTTCTTTCTCTTTGAGAGAAGGAATGTATGTCATTTTATGACTTGATTGTTGTATGTTAAAGTTATACGTACAAATCAATTTAAAAAAAGAATAAAAGAGATCCTGGGAATAAAATCAAAGAAAAAGGTAACTTTTCTGTTGAAAAAAATCAGTATGTTAAGCCACGCCTACTCTGTTATTTATGCAAATGATTAAGTTCACATTTAAGAATATTTTACTCTAGAAATTGCTGTCATGTCATTTCAATTCTATTTTTGTAAACAAATTTGATAGATATTGCAGTAATCATCTACAATGTAAATCAAGGTTTAATAAAACTGATTTTTTGGAAAATGGAATATTAAATTATGATGTCACTTTAACCTTAATGCTTGTCTATTAACCAGGCATATTATTGACATGCAAGGTTCTGTTGTGATTATAGCTCTATTGCTTATTGTTTAACAGCTTTTTCTATAGTAAGAAAAAGCCTTTATTTGTTCCAAAAATAGAATAGATATTTTACAATTTTACTTTCCATATCATTTTCTGTACATTGCTTTAATTGCATGGATGTTTCGGTTCAAATAGTTGTCAACTAGATTTGGGCACCTCTGAAATTTTAGTTTCGTATGAATGCATTTGTACGGAAAAAAATTGGTTTTGTCAGAAGAGAAATCTGTCCATTTTTACATTCATTTTCGATGGAAATTCATTCATTCATTATGCGCGATTTAATTGAACCAGATGAATTTAACATAAAAATCAGTTCCCTCAATACCGAATAGCCTTAAATTAACAAAGTCAAACCATTAATTTCAAATTTCGTACATTGATCACAACATGGCATTGAACAATGTTCTATTTCCCTGATTTTACGCCACAAACTCCTGAAATAACTCCCAAACCGCCAAATGCCCAAACGCTATCAATAGCATGAAAATGTATTGGCACTATTAGTAAACTCCCGAACACTCACTATACGCATTCGTATGCATTGCTTTTTGCTTAGTCTCTTGGGCTCATGAATCATCATGCTGCACTGACAGGTTGGAATTGGCAACACAATATCATTTTAGAAAGGAGTAGGAAAGTAGCCAATTAAATAGGCCTATACAAAATTGCTATTCTAAGTATATTTTTTTTCTCACATGTCCTAGTATGATGTAAGATATATGGATACAAAAAGGTTCCCACTAATCAAATTTTTATACGACACAAGGATAGGGCAGATCACAGCACCTAGAGGTCCCACAAAGTAGGTGGATCCTCCAAGGAGTAACCTATACCCAAACAAAAATTGGTCATAATATTGAAGTTTGGCATTACCCCAACTTGTTATTTTCCTTACTCATTAGTTTAAGGCATACATGACAAAGCCACATGCGCTGCATGGTTTCTGGGGTACCTCTTAGTGAAATTGGTGTGACATACTGAAATACTTTCATGAAACTAACACGGATTTGGGCCAACAAACCATTTCCTAATAAAAGAGATATATAGCTATTTAATTTTTGTTTTCCAAACGGAAATTAAATTAATATGTAAGGAAATAAGCACATGCAATATACAAATATAAAGTAACTTGAATTTCCATATAGCCACCCTTAACCTCTAATTGCAGTGTAAATACTAGATGATGTAGGTAAACCTGGGCAGTTTACTAGACTGGAATGTGTAATTACATGTAACAACTGGACTCATTTTACAATGGGAATCAAAAAGGGAAAATATTGTAATAGACATATTAGTCATGTAAAGCTAATAAATTACTAGTCTAAGTTCCAAACATTAGGCACTAACCAAGATTCAGTGAATTCATGGACACACCAACATTGATATATATATATGTAAACCATATATAGTATTGAAATAAACTTTTACTATGCAAATGAATATTCACTATCATATAGATCTCCTGACCAGAACAAACAAAGTTGTAGAAAAATAATACATTATGTTGGAAAATTGTTACATATAATTTATATCTTTTTCTGGCTTGTTCTTGTGTTTTTCCTTTTCTTTCTCTTTGAGAGAAGGAATGTATGTCATTTTATGACTTGATTGTTGTATGTTATAGTTATACGTACAAATCAATTTAAAAAAAGAATAAAAGAGATCCTGGGAATAAAATCAAAGAAAAAGGTAACTTTTCTGTTGAAAAAAATCAGTATGTTAAGCCACGCCTACTCTGTTATTTATGCAAATTATTTAGTTCACATTTAAGAATATTTTACTCTAGAAATTGCTGTCATGTCATTTCAATTCTATTTTTGTAAAAAATTTTGATAGATATTGCAGTAATCATCTACAATGTAAATCAAGGTTTAATAAAACTGATTTTTTGGAAAATGGAATATTAAATTATGATGTCACTTTAACCTTAATGCTTGTCTATTAACCAGGCATATTATTGACATGCAAGGTCCTGTTGTGATTATAGCTCTATTGCTTATTGTTTAACAGCTTTTTCTATTGTAAGAAAAAGCATTTATTTGTTCCAAAAATAGAATAGATATTTTACAATTTTACTTTCCATATCATTTTCTGTACATTGCTTTAATTGCATGGATGTTTCGGTTCAAATAGTTGTCAACTAGATTTGGGCACCTCCGAAATTTTTGTTTCGTATGAATGCATTTGTACGGAAAAAAATTGGTTTTGTCAGAAGAGAAATCTGTCCATTTTTCCATTCATTTTCGATGGAAATTCATTCATTCATTAGGCGCGATTTAAATGAACCAGATGAATTTAACATAAAAATCAGTTCCCTCAATACCGAATAGCCTTAAATTAACAAAGTCAAACCATTAATTTCAAATTTCGTACATTGATCACAACATGGCATTGAACAATGTTCTATTTCCCTGATTTTACGCCACAAACTCCTGAAATAACTCCCAAACCGCCAAATGCCCAAACGCTATCAATAGCATGAAAATGTATTGGCACTATTAGTAAACTCCCGAACACTCACTATACGCATTCGTATACATTGCTTTTTGCTTAGTCTCTTGGGCTCATGAATCATCATGCTGCACTGACAGGTTGGAATTGGCAACACAATATCATTTTAAAAAGGAGCAGGAAAGTAGCCAATTAAATAGGCCTATACAAAATTGCTATTCGAAGTATATTTTTTTCTCACATGTCCTAGTATGATGTAAAATATATGGATACAAAAAGGTTCCCACTAATCAAATTTTTATACAACACAAGGATAGGGCAGATCACAGCACCTAGAGGTCCCACAAAGTAGGTGGATCCTCCAAGGGGTAACCTATACCCAAACAAAAATTGGTCATAATATTGAAGTTTGGCATTACCCCAACTTGTTATTTTCCTTACTCATTAGTTTAAGGCATACATGACAAAGCCACATGCGCTGCATGGTTTCTGGGGTACCTCTTAGTGAAATTGGTGTGACATACTGAAATACTTTCATGAAACTAACACGGATTTGGGCCAACAAACCATTTCCTAATAAAAGAGATATATAGCTATTTAATTTTTGTTTTCCAAACGGAAATTAAATTAATATGTAAGGAAATAAGCACATGCAATATACAAATATAAAGTAACTTGAATTTCCATATAGCCACCCTTAACCTCTAATTGCAGTGTAAATACTAGATGATGTAGGTAAACCTGGGCAGTTTACTAGACTGGAATGTGTAATTACATGTAACAACTGGACTCATTTTACAATGGGAATCAAAAAGGGAAAATATTGTAATAGACATATTAGTCATGTAAAGCTAATAAATTACTAGTCTAAGTTCCAAACATTAGGCACTAACCAAGATTCAGTGAATTCATGGACACACCAACATTGATATATATATATATGTAAACCATATATAGTATTGAAATAAACTTTTACTATGCAAATGAATATTCACTATCATATAGATCTCCTGACCAGAACAAACAAAGTTGTAGAAAAATAATACATTATGTTGGAAAATTGTTACATATAATTTATATCTTTTTCTGGCTTGTTCTTGTGTTTTTCCTTTTCTTTCTCTTTGAGAGAAGGAATGTATGTCATTTTATGACTTGATTGTTGTATGTTATAGTTATACGTACAAATCAATTTAAAAAAAGAATAAAAGAGATCCTGGGAATAAAATCAAAGAAAAAGGTAACTTTTCTGTTGAAAAAAATCAGTATGTTAAGCCACGCCTACTCTGTTATTTATGCAAATTATTTAGTTCACATTTAAGAATATTTTACTCTAGAAATTGCTGTCATGTCATTTCAATTCTATTTTTGTAAAAAATTTTGATAGATATTGCAGTAATCATCTACAATGTAAATCAAGGTTTAATAAAACTGATTTTTTGGAAAATGGAATATTAAATTATGATGTCACTTTAACCTTAATGCTTGTCTATTAACCAGGCATATTATTGACATGCAAGGTCCTGTTGTGATTATAGCTCTATTGCTTATTGTTTAACAGCTTTTTCTATTGTAAGAAAAATCATTTATTTGTTCCAAAAATAGAATAGATATTTTACAATTTTACTTTCCATATCATTTTCTGTACATTGCTTTAATTGCATGGATGTTTCGGTTCAAATAGTTGTCAACTAGATTTGGGCACCTCCGAAATTTTTGTTTCGTATGAATGCATTTGTACGGAAAAAAATTGGTTTTGTCAGAAGAGAAATCTGTCCATTTTTCCATTCATTTTCGATGGAAATTCATTCATTCATTAGGCGCGATTTAAATGAACCAGATGAATTTAACATAAAAATCAGTTCCCTCAATACCGAATAGCCTTAAATTAACAAAGTCAAACCATTAATTTCAAATTTCGTACATTGATCACAACATGGCATTGAACAATGTTCTATTTCCCTGATTTTACGCCACAAACTCCTGAAATAACTCCCAAACCGCCAAATGCCCAAACGCTATCAATAGCATGAAAATGTATTGGCACTATTAGTAAACTCCCGAACACTCACTATACGCATTCGTATACATTGCTTTTTGCTTAGTCTCTTGGGCTCATGAATCATCATGCTGCACTGACAGGTTGGAATTGGCAACACAATATCATTTTAAAAAGGAGCAGGAAAGTAGCCAATTAAATAGGCCTATACAAAATTGCTATTCGAAGTATATTTTTTTCTCACATGTCCTAGTATGATGTAAAATATATGGATACAAAAATGATCCCACTAATCTAATTTTTACACGACACAAGGATAGGGCAGATCACAGCACCTAGAGGTCCCACAAAGTAGGTGGATCCTCCAATGGGTAACCTATACCCAAACAAAAATTGGTCATAATATTGAAGTTAGGCATTACCCCAACTTGTTATTTTCCTTACTCATTAGTTTAAGGCATACATGACAAAGCCACATGCGCTGCATGGTTTCTGGGGTACCTCTTAGTGAAATTGGTGTGACATACTGAAATACTTTCATGAAACTAACACGGATTTGGGCCAACAAACCATTTCCTAATAAAAGAGATATATAGCTATTTAATTTTTGTTTTCCAAACGGAAATTAAATTAATATGTAAGGAAATAAGCACATGCAATATACAAATATAAAGTAACTTGAATTTCCATATAGCCACCCTTAACCTCTAATTGCAGTGTAAATACTAGATGATGTAGGTAAACCTGGGCAGTTTACTAGACTGGAATGTGTAATTACATGTAACAACTGGACTCATTTTACAATGGGAATCAAAAAGGGAAAATATTGTAATAGACATATTAGTCATGTAAAGCTAATAAATTACTAGTCTAAGTTCCAAACATTAGGCACTAACCAAGATTCAGTGAATTCATGGACACACCAACATTGATATATATATATGTAAACCATATATAGTATTGAAATAAACTTTTACTATGCAAATGAATATTCAATATCCTATAGATCTCCTGACCAGAACAAACAAAGTTGTAGAAAAATAATACATTATGTTGGAAAATTGTTACATATAATTTATATCTTTTTCTGGCTTGTTCTTGTGTTTTTCCTTTTCTTTCTCTTTGAGAGAAGGAATGTATGTCATTTTATGACTTGATTGTTGTATGTTATAGTTATACGTACAAATCAATTTAAAAAAAGAATAAAAGAGATCCTGGGAATAAAATCAAAGAAAAAGGTAACTTTTCTGTTGAAAAAAATCAGTATGTTAAGCCACGCCTACTCTGTTATTTATGCAAATGATTAAGTTCACATTTAAGAATATTTTACTCTAGAAATTGCTGTCATGTCATTTCAATTCTATTTTTGTAAAAAATTTTGATAAATATTGCAGTAATCATCTAACATGTAAATCAAGGTTTAATAAAACTGATTTTTTGGAAAATGGAATATTAAATTATGATGTCACTTTAACCTTAATGCTTGTCTATTAACCAGGCATATTATGGACATGCAAGCTCCTGTTGTGATTATAGCTCTATTGCTTATTGTTTAACAGCTTTTTCTATTGTAAGAAAAAGCCTTTATTTGTTCCAAAAATAGAAGAGATATTTTACAATTTTACTTTCCATATCTTTTTCTGTACATTGCTTTAATTGCTTGGATGTTTCAGTTCACATAGTTGTCAACTAGATTTGGGCACCTCCGAAATTTTTGTTTCGTATGAATGCATTTGTACGGAAAAAATTGGTTTTGTCAGAAGAGAAATCTGTCCATTTTTCCATTCATTTTCGATGGAAATTCATTCATTTGGCGCGATTTAATTGAACCAGATGAATTTAACATAAAAATCAGTTCCCTCAATACCGAATAGCCTTAAATTAACAAAGTCAAACCATTAATTTCAAATTTCGTACATTGATCACAACATGGCATTGAACAATGTTCTATTTCCCTGATTTTACGCCACAAACTCCTGAAATAACTCCCAAACCGCCAAATGCCCAAACGCTATCAATAGCATGAAAATGTATTGGCACTATTAGTAAACTCCCGAACACTCACTATACGCATTCGTATACATTGCTTTTTGCTTAGTCTCTTGGGCTCATGAATCATCATGCTGCACTGACAGGTTGGAATTGGCAACACAATATCATTTTAGAAAGGAGCAGGAAAGTAGCCAATTAAATAGGCCTATACAAAATTGCTATTCTAAGTATATTTTTTTCTCACATGTCCTAGTATGATGTAAAATATATGGATACAAAAATGTTCCCACTAATCTAATTTTTACACGACACAAGGATAGGGCAGATCACAGCACCTAGAGGTACCACAAAGTAGGTGGATCCTCCAATGGGTAACCTATACCCAAACAAAAATTGGTCATAATATTGAAGTTAGGCATTACCCCAACTTGTTATTTTCCTTACTCATTAGTTTAAGGCATACATGACAAAGCCACATGCGCTGCATGGTTTCTGGGGTACCTCTTAGTGAAATTGGTGTGACATACTGAAATACTTTCATGAAACTAACACGGATTTGGGCCAACAAACCATTTCCTAATAAAAGAGATATATAACTATTTAATTTTTGTTTTCCAAACGGAAATTAAATTAATATGTAAGGAAATAAGCACATGCAATATACAAATATAAAGTAACTTGAATTTCCATATAGCCACCCTTAACCTCTAATTGCAGTGTAAATACTAGATGATGTAGGTAAACCTGGGCAGTTTACTAGACTGGAATGTGTAATTACATGTAACAACTGGACTCATTTTACAATGGGAATCAAAAAGGGAAAATATTGTAATAGACATACTAGTCATGTAAAGCTAATAAATTACTAGTCTAAGTTCCAAACATTAGGCACTAACCAAGATTCAGTGAATTCATGGACACACCAACATTGATATATACATGTAAACCATATATAGTATTGAAATAAACTTTTACTATGCAAATGAATATTCAATATCATATAGATCTCCTGACCAGAACAAACAAAGTTGTAGAAAAATAATACATTATGTTGGAAAATTGTTACATATAATTTATATCTTTTTCTGGCTTGTTCTTGTGTTTTTCCTTTTCTTTCTCTTTGAGAGAAGGAATGTATGTCATATTATGACTTGATTGTTGTATGTTATAGTTATACGTACAAATCAATTTAAAAAAAGAATAAAAGAGATCCTGGGAATAAAATCAAAGAAAAAGGTAACTTTTCTGTTGAAAAAAATCAGTATGTTAAGCCACGCCTACTCTGTTATTTATGCAAATGATTAAGTTCACATTTAAGAATATTTTACTCTAGAAATTGCTGTCATGTCATTTCATTTCTATTTTTGTAAAAAATTTTGATAGATATTGCAGTAATCATCTACAATGTAAATCAAGGTTTAATAAAACTGATTTTTTGGAAAATGGAATATTAAATTATGATGTCACTTTAACCTTAATGCTTGTCTATTAACCAGGCATATTATTGACATGCAAGGTCCTATTGTGATTATAGCTCTATTGCTTATTGTTTAACAGCTTTTTCTATAGTAAGAAAAAGCCTTTATTTGTTCCAAAAATAGAATAGATATTTTACAATTTTACTTTCCATATCATTTTCTGTACATTGCTTTAATTGCATGGATGTTTTTGTTCAAATAGTTGTCAACTAGATTTGGGCACCTCCGAAATTTTTGTTTCGTATGAATGCATTTGTACGGAAAAAATTGGTTTTGTCAGAAGAGAAATCTGTCCATTTTTACATTCATTTTCGATGGAAATTCATTCATTCATTAGGCGCGATTTAATTGAACCAGATGAATTTAACTTAAAAATCAGTTCCCTCAATACCGAATAGCCTTAAATTAACAAAGTCAAACCATTAATTTCAAATTTCGTACATTGATCACAACATGGCATTGACTAATGTTCTATTTCCCTGATTTTACGCCACAAACTCCTGAAATAACTCCCAAACCGCCAAATGCCCAAACGCTATCAATAGCATGAAAATGTATTGGCACTATTAGTAAACTCCCGAACACTCACTATACGCATTCGTATACATTGCTTTTTGCTTAGTCTCTTGGGCTCATGAATCATCATGCTGCACTGACAGGTTGGAATTGGCAACACAATATCATTTTAAAAAGGAGCAGGAAAGTAGCCAATTAAATAGGCCTATACAAAATTGCTATTCGAAGTATATTTTTTTCTCACATGTCCTAGTATGATGTAAAATATATGGATACAAAAATGATCCCACTAATCTAATTTTTACACGACACAAGGATAGGGCAGATCACAGCACCTAGAGGTCCCACAAAGTAGGTGGATCCTCCAATGGGTAACCTATACCCAAACAAAAATTGGTCATAATATTGAAGTTAGGCATTACCCCAACTTGTTATTTTCCTTACTCATTAGTTTAAGGCATACATGACAAAGCCACATGCGCTGCATGGTTTCTGGGGTACCTCTTAGTGAAATTGGTGTGACATACTGAAATACTTTCATGAAACTAACACGGATTTGGGCCAACAAACCATTTCCTAATAAAAGAGATATATAGCTATTTAATTTTTGTTTTCCAAACGGAAATTAAATTAATATGTAAGGAAATAAGCACATGCAATATACAAATATAAAGTAACTTGAATTTCCATATAGCCACCCTTAACCTCTAATTGCAGTGTAAATACTAGATGATGTAGGTAAACCTGGGCAGTTTACTAGACTGGAATGTGTAATTACATGTAACAACTAGACTCATTTTACAATGGGAATCAAAAAGGGAAAATATTGTAATAGACATATTAGTCATGTAAAGCTAATAAATTACTAGTCTAAGTTCCAAACATTAGGCACTAACCAAGATTCAGTGAATTCATGGACACACCAACATTGATATATATATATGTAAACCATATATAGTATTGAAATAAACTTTTACTATGCAAATGAATATTCAATATCATATAGATCTCCTGACCAGAACAAACAAAGTTGTAGAAAAATAATACATTATGTTGGAAAATTGTTACATATAATTTATATCTTTTTCTGGCTTGTTCTTGTGTTTTTCCTTTTCTTTCTCTTTGAGAGAAGGAATGTATGTCATTTTATGACTTGATTGTTGTATGTTATAGTTATACGTACAAATCAATTTAAAAAAAGAATAAAAGAGATCCTGGGAATAAAATCAAAGAAAAAGGTAACTTTTCTGTTGAAAAAAATCAGTATGTTAAGCCACGCCTACTCTGTTATTTATGCAAATGATTAAGTTCACATTTAAGAATATTTTACTCTAGAAATTGCTGTCATGTCATTTCAATTCTATTTTTGTAAAAAATTTTGATAAATATTGCAGTAATCATCTAACATGTAAATCAAGGTTTAATAAAACTGATTTTTTGGAAAATGGAATATTAAATTATGATGTCACTTTAACCTTAATGCTTGTCTATTAACCAGGCATATTATGGACATGCAAGCTCCTGTTGTGATTATAGCTCTATTGCTTATTGTTTAACAGCTTTTTCTATTGTAAGAAAAAGCCTTTATTTGTTCCAAAAATAGAAGAGATATTTTACAATTTTACTTTCCATATCTTTTTCTGTACATTGCTTTAATTGCTTGGATGTTTCAGTTCACATAGTTGTCAACTAGATTTGGGCACCTCCGAAATTTTTGTTTCGTATGAATGCATTTGTACGGAAAAAATTGGTTTTGTCAGAAGAGAAATCTGTCCATTTTTCCATTCATTTTCGATGGAAATTCATTCATTTGGCGCGATTTAATTGAACCAGATGAATTTAACATAAAAATCAGTTCCCTCAATACCGAATAGCCTTAAATTAACAAAGTCAAACCATTAATTTCAAATTTCGTACATTGATCACAACATGGCATTGAACAATGTTCTATTTCCCTGATTTTACGCCACAAACTCCTGAAATAACTCCCAAACCGCCAAATGCCCAAACGCTATCAATAGCATGAAAATGTATTGGCACTATTAGTAAACTCCTGAACACTCACTATACGCATTCGTATACATTGCTTTTTGCTTAGTCTCTTGGGCTCATGAATCATCATGCTGCACTGACAGGTTGGAATTGGCAACACAATATCATTTTAGAAAGGAGCAGGAAAGTAGCCAATTAAATAGGCCTATACAAAATTGCTATTCTAAGTATATTTTTTTCTCACATGTCCTAGTATGATGTAAAATATATGGATACAAAAATGTTCCCACTAATCTAATTTTTACACGACACAAGGATAGGGCAGATCACAGCACCTAGAGGTCCCACAAAGTAGGTGGATCCTCCAATGGGTAACCTATACCCAAACAAAAATTGGTCATAATATTGAAGTTAGGCATTACCCCAACTTGTTATTTTCCTTACTCATTAGTTTAAGGCATACATGACAAAGCCACATGCGCTGCATGGTTTCTGGGGTACCTCTTAGTGAAATTGGTGTGACATACTGAAATACTTTCATGAAACTAACACGGATTTGGGCCAACAAACCATTTCCTAATAAAAGAGATATATAACTATTTAATTTTTGTTTTCCAAACGGAAATTAAATTAATATGTAAGGAAATAAGCACATGCAATATACAAATATAAAGTAACTTGAATTTCCATATAGCCACCCTTAACCTCTAATTGCAGTGTAAATACTAGATGATGTAGGTAAACCTGGGCAGTTTACTAGACTGGAATGTGTAATTACATGTAACAACTGGACTCATTTTACAATGGGAATCAAAAAGGGAAAATATTGTAATAGACATACTAGTCATGTAAAGCTAATAAATTACTAGTCTAAGTTCCAAACATTAGGCACTAACCAAGATTCAGTGAATTCATGGACACACCAACATTGATATATACATGTAAACCATATATAGTATTGAAATAAACTTTTACTATGCAAATGAATATTCAATATCATATAGATCTCCTGACCAGAACAAACAAAGTTGTAGAAAAATAATACATTATGTTGGAAAATTGTTACATATAATTTATATCTTTTTCTGGCTTGTTCTTGTGTTTTTCCTTTTCTTTCTCTTTGAGAGAAGGAATGTATGTCATATTATGACTTGATTGTTGTATGTTATAGTTATACGTACAAATCAATTTAAAAAAAGAATAAAAGAGATCCTGGGAATAAAATCAAAGAAAAAGGTAACTTTTCTGTTGAAAAAAATCAGTATGTTAAGCCACGCCTACTCTGTTATTTATGCAAATGATTAAGTTCACATTTAAGAATATTTTACTCTAGAAATTGCTGTCATGTCATTTCATTTCTATTTTTGTAAAAAATTTTGATAGATATTGCAGTAATCATCTACAATGTAAATCAAGGTTTAATAAAACTGATTTTTTGGAAAATGGAATATTAAATTATGATGTCACTTTAACCTTAATGCTTGTCTATTAACCAGGCATATTATTGACATGCAAGGTCCTATTGTGATTATAGCTCTATTGCTTATTGTTTAACAGCTTTTTCTATAGTAAGAAAAAGCCTTTATTTGTTCCAAAAATAGAATAGATATTTTACAATTTTACTTTCCATATCATTTTCTGTACATTGCTTTAATTGCATGGATGTTTTTGTTCAAATAGTTGTCAACTAGATTTGGGCACCTCCGAAATTTTTGTTTCGTATGGATGCATTTGTACGGAAAAAATTGGTTTTGTCAGAAGAGAAATCTGTCCATTTTTACATTCATTTTCGATGGAAATTCATTCATTCATTAGGCGCGATTTAATTGAACCAGATGAATTTAACTTAAAAATCAGTTCCCTCAATACCGAATAGCCTTAAATTAACAAAGTCAAACCATTAATTTCAAATTTCGTACATTGATCACAACATGGCATTGACTAATGTTCTATTTCCCTGATTTTACGCCACAAACTCCTGAAATAACTCCCAAACCGCCAAATGCACAAACGCTATCAATAGCATGAAAATGTATTGGCACTATTAGTAAACTCCCGAACACTCACTATACGCATTCGTATGCATTGCTTTTTGCTTAGTCTCTCATGAATCATCATGCTGCACTGACAGGTTGGAATTGGCAACACAATATCATTTTAGAAAGGAGCAGGAAAGTAGCCAATTAAATAGGCCTATACAAAATTGGTATTCTAAGTATATTTTTTTTCTCACATGTCCTAGTATGATGTAAGATATAGGGATACAAAAAGGTTCCCACTAATCTAATTTTTATACGACACAAGGATAGGGCAGATCACAGCACCTAGAGATCCCACAAAGTAGGTGGATCCTCCAAGGGGTAACCTATACCCAAACAAAAATTGGCCATTATATTGAAGTTAGGCATTACCCCAACTTGTTATTTTCCTTACTCATTAGTTTAAGGCATACATGACAAAGCCACATGCGCTGCATGGTTTCTGGGGTACCTCTTAGTGAAATTGGTGTGACATACTGAAAAACTTTCATGAAACTAACACGGATTTGGGCCAACAAACCATTTCCTAATAAAAAAGATATATAGCTATTTAATTTTTGTTTTCCAAACGGAAATTAAATTAATATGTAAGGAAATAAGGACATGCAATATACAAATATAAAGTAACTTGAATTTCCATATAGCCACCCTTAACCTCTAATTGCAGTGTAAATACTAGATGATGTAGGTAAACCTGGGCAGTTTACTAGACTGGAATGTGTAATTACATGTAACAACTGGACTCATTTTACAATGGGAATCAAAAAGGGAAAATATTGTAATAGACATATTAGTCATGTAAAGCTAATAAATTACTAGTCTAAGTTCCAAACATTAGGCACTAACCAAGATTCAGTGAATTCATGGACACACCAACATTGATATATATATATATATATGTAAACAATATATAGTATTGAAATAAACTTTTACTATGCAAATGAATATTCAATATCATATAGATCTCCTGACCAGAACAAACAAAGTTGTAGAAAAATAATACATTATGTTGGAAAATTGTTACATATAATTTATATCTTTTTCTGGCTTGTTCTTGTGTTTTTCCTTTTCTTTCTCTTTGAGAGAAGGAATGTATGTCATTTTATGACTTGATTGTTGTATGTTATAGTCATACGTACAAATCAATTTAAAAAAAGAATAAAAGAGATCCTGGGAATAAAATCAAAGAAAAAGGTAACTTTTCTGTTGAAAAAAATCAGTATGTTAAGCCACGCCTACTCTGTTATTTATGCAAATGATTAAGTTCACATTTAAGAATATTTTACTCTAGAAATTGCTGTCATGTCATTTCAATTCTATTTTTGTAAACAAATTTGATAGATATTGCAGTAATCATCTACAATGTAAATCAAGGTTTAATAAAACTGATTTTTTGGAAAATGGAATATTAAATTATGATGTCACTTTAACCTTAATGCTTGTCTATTAACCAGGCATATTATTGACATGCAAGGTTCTGTTGAGATTATAGCTCTATTGCTTATTGTTTACCAGCTTTTTCTATAGTAAGAAAAAGCCTTTATTTGTTCCAAAAATAGAATAGATATTTTACAATTTTACTTTCCATATCATTTTCTATACATTGCCTTAATTGCATGGATGTTTCGGTTCAAATAGTTGTCAACTAGATTTGGGCACCTCCGAAATTTTTTTTTCGTATGAATGCATTTGTACGGAAAAAAATTGGTTTTGTCAGAAGAGAAATCTGTCCATTTTTCCATTCATTTCCGATGGAAATTAATTCATTCATTAGGCGCGATTTAATTGAACCAGATGAATTTAACATAAAAATCAGTTCCCTCAATACCGAATAGCCTTAAATTAACAAAGTCAAACCATTAATTTCAAATTTCGTACAGTGATCACAACATGGCATTGAACAATGTTCTATTTCCCTGATTTTACGCCACAAACTCCTGAAATAACTCCCAAACCGCCAAATGCCCAAACGCTATCAATAGCATGAAAATGTATTGGCACTATTAGTAAACTCCCGAACACTCACTATACGCATTCGTATGCATTGCTTTTTGCTTAGTCTCTTGGGCTCATGAATCATCATGCTGCACTGACAGGTTGGAATTGGCAACACAATATCATTTTAGAAAGGAGCAGGAAAGTAGCCAATTAAATAGGCCTATACAAAATTGGTATTCTAAGTATATATTTTTTCTCACATGTCCTAGTATGATGTAAGATATATGGATACAAAAAGGTTCCCACTAATCTAATTTTTATACGACACAAGGATAGGGCAGATCACAGCACCTAGAGATCCCACAAAGTAGGTGGATCCTCCAAGGGGTAACCTATAACCAAACTAAAATTGGTCATAATATTGAAGTTAGGCATTACCCCAACTTGTTATTTTCCTTACTCATTAGTTTAAGGCATACATGACAAAGCCACATGCGCTGCATGGTTTCTGGGGTACCTCTTAGTGAAATTGGTGTGACATACTGAAAAACTTTCATGAAACTAACACGGATTTGGGCCAACAAACCATTTCCTAATAAAAGAGATATATAGCTATTTAATTTTTGTTTTCCAAACGGAAATTAAATTAATATGTAAGGAAATAAGCACATGCAATATACAAATATAAAGTAACTTGAATTTCCATATAGACACCCTTAACCTCTAATTGCAGTGTAAATACTAGATGATGTAGGTAAACCTGGGCAGTTTACTAGACTGGAATGTGTAATTACATGTAACAACTGGACTCATTTTACAATGGGAATAAAAAAGGGAAAATATTGTAATAGACATATTAGTCATGTAAAGCTAATAAATTACTAGTCTAAGTTCCAAACATTAGGCACTAACCAAGATTCAGTGAATTCATGGACACACCAACATTGATATATATATATGTAAACCATATATAGTATTGAAATAAACTTTTACTATGCAAATGAATATTCACTATCATATAGATCTCCTGACCAGAACAAACAAAGTTGTAGAAAAATAATACATTATGTTGGAAAATTGTTACATATAATTTATATCTTTTTCTGGCTTGTTCTTGTGTTTTTCCTTTTCTTTCTCTTTGAGAGAAGGAATGTATGTAATTTTATGACTTGATTGTTGTATGTTATAGTTATACGTACAAATCAATTTAAAAAAAGAATAAAAGAGATCCTGGGAATAAAATCAAAGAAAAAGGTAACTTTTCTGTTGAAAAAAAATCAGTATGTTAAGCCACGCCTACTCTGTTATTTATGCAAATGATTAAGTTCACATTTAAGAATATTTTATTCTAGAAATTGCTGTCATGTCATTTCAATTCTATTTTTGTAAAAAAATTTCATAAATATTGCAGTAATCATCTAACATGTAAATCAAGGTTTAATAAAACTGATTTTTTGGAAAATGGAATATTAAATTATGATGTCACTTTAACCTTAATGCTTGTCTATTAACCAGGCATATTATGGACATGCAAGCTCCTGTTGTGATTATAGCTCTATTGCTTATTGTTTAACCCCTTCAGGACCGGACTGTTTTTGCGATGTTTGTACGTTAAGGACCAGAGCTATTTTAACACTTTTGTGGTGTTTGTGTTTAGCTGTAATTTTCCGCTCTCTCATTTACTGTTCCCATACAAGTTATATATTGTTTTTTTCAGGACAAGAAGGGCTTTCTTTACATACCATTATTTGTATCATTTCATATCATTTACTTGAAAAAAATAGTAAAATATGGTGAAAAAAAACCAAAAAAACGTGTTTTTTGACTTCTACTTAAAAAATATTTTACTGATCTACAAAATCGAATGAAACAAACTGCTAAATAGATTAAACATTTTGTCCTTAGTTTAATAACACCCAATGTTTACGTGTTTTTTTGCTTTTATTTGCAAGTTATAGGGCTATAAGTACAAGTAGGAACTTGCGGTTTCAAAATTTACATTTTTCAAATGTATCAATAGTGACATTGTAACACTGTTATGTCATAAATCTCCAAAAAACACCCCACATGTATATATTTTTCTTAAACTAGATAACCCAGGGTATTCATCTAAGAATATTTTGATACTTTCTATGCAGCCATTTTACCATAAACCTTTGTCAAACTTTGCATAGGTAGTTTATTTTTTTTATTTTTTTAACATAAATTGCAATTCAGGTATAAATTCACAGATTTTGTTAGGTGTCACTACCAAACAACACCCCAATATGTGTTCAGCAACATCTCCCGAGTACAGGGATACCCCCCATGTATAGGTGTATTGGGTTGCTTGGGGGCTAAAAGGCCACATTTTGCAGGTGCGCTTATCAGTTTCCCAGCTCGGAATTTTGACATGTAGTCAACCTGCATGCATGTCCTATTTGGGACATTTTTGAAGCCGGCCAATGTATTTTACCCCCATCAAACCATATATTTTTGAAAAGTAGACACCCTAGGGTATTTCACATGGTGGGATTTTTACACTTTCCATGCACTAATTCTACCACCAGGCTTTGTCAAACATTGAGTTAGTAATTTTTTTTCTGTTTTTTTCACACACATTGTACTTTAGGCATGAATTAACAGATCCTGTTATGTGTCACTGCCAAACAACACCCCAATATGTGTTTAGCAATATCTCCCGAGTACAGGGATACCCCCCATGTATAGGTGTTTTGGGTTGTTTGGGGGCTAAAAGGCCACATTTTGCAGGTGCGCATATCAGTTTCCCAGCTTGGAATTTTGACATGTAGTCAACCTGCATGCATGTCCTATTTGGGACATTTTTGAAGCCGGCCAATGTATTTTACCCCCATCAAACCATATATTTTTGAAAAGTAGACACCCTAGGGTATTTCACATGGTGGAATTTTTACACTTTCCATGCACTAATTCTACCACCAGGCTTTGTCAAACATTGAGTTAGTAATTTTCTTTCTGTTTTTTTCACACACATTGTACTTTAGGCATGAATTAACAGATCCTGTTATGTGTCACTGCCAAACAACACCCCAATATGTGTTCAGTAACATCTCCCGAGTACAGGGATACCCCCCATGTATAGGTGTTTTGGGTTGTTTGGGGGCTAAAAGGCCACATTTTGCAGGTGCGCATATCAGTTTCCCAGCTCGGAATTTTGACATGTAGTCAACCTGCATGCATGTCCTATTTGGGACATTTTTGAAGCCGGCCAATGTATTTTACCCCCATCAAACCATATATTTTTGAAAAGTAGACACCCTAGGGTATTTCACATGGTGGAATTTTTACACTTTCCATGCACTAATTCTACCACCAGGCTTTGTCAAACATTGAGTTAGTAATTTTCTTTCTGTTTTTTTCACACACATTGTACTTTAGGCATGAATTAACAGATCCTGTTATGTGTCACTGCCAAACAACACCCCAATATGTGTTCAGCAACATCTCCCGAGTACAGGGATACCCCCCATGTATAGGTGTTTTGGGTTGTTTGGGGGCTAAAAGGCCACATTTTGCAGGTGCGCATATCAGTTTCCCAGCTCGGAATTTTGACATGTAGTCAACCTGCATGCATGTCCTATTTGGGACATTTTTGAAGCCGGCCAATGTATTTTACCCCCATCAAACCATATATTTTTGAAAAGTAGACACCCTAGGGTATTTCACATGGTGGAATTTTTACACTTTCCATGCACTAATTCTACCACCAGGCTTTGTCAAACATTGAGTTAGTAAATTTTTTTCAGTTTTTTTCACACACCTTGTACTTTAGGCATGAATTATCAGATCCTGTTATGTGTCACTGCCAAACAACACCCCAATATGTGTTCAGCAAGATCTCCTGAATACAGTGATACCACCCATGCATAGGCTTGTCGGGTTCTTTGGGGGCTAAAAGGCCACGTTTGGCAGGTGCGCTTATCAGTTTCCCAACTTGGAATTTTGACATGTAATCAACCTGCGCCCATGTCCCATTTGAGCCAATGTATTTTACCCCCATCAAACCATATATTTTTGAAAAGTAGACAACCCAGGGCATTTTAAATTGTGGTATTTTAACACTTTTCATGCACTGAATTCTACCACCAGCCTTTGTCAAACTTTTGGATAGTAATCTTTTTTTGTTTCTTTGTCACACACATTGTACTTTAGGCATGAATTAACAGATCCTGTTATGTGTCACTGCCAAACACTGCCCAATATGTTCAGCAACATCTCTTGAGTACAGTGATACCCCCCATGTATATGGTTGCCGGGTTGTTTGGGGGCCAAAAGGCAACAATCAGAACTTGTACATGTCAGTTTTTCAACTTGATATATAGGTATGCTTGGTCTATCTTCAGTTTGACATATTTTTGTACCCCCCAGTTAATGTTACCATCATGCCAATATGTATAGTATATATTTTTATAAAGTAGACATCAAATGTTATAGAGGATGGGGTGTTTTGACTTCTTTCCCCCAACCATTTTGCCCCCCAAAGAAAGTGTAGTGGTATTTTCTTTATTCTGGTTTTTATGCACACGTCATCTGGTTTTGGACAGCTGGTTATGTGTTACTGCCAGAAAACTTGTTAGGCCAAATGTGCAGGTAGCAAATGTACATTTAGCAGCAATCTTTAAACTGACTCCTGCAAATAGAATCTAAATGGAGATTTGGGGGAAGGAAACTGACTAACAAAAAAATGGCTGCTTTCCAAAGAAACAGAAAATAAAATAAAAATTCAGGAACACTTCTTACAACTGTTCTGTGTGGTACAGCTTGAAACATGTTCCTACACAGAGTCCTGGTTTCGAAGGACAATCAGGACAGTGAAAAGGGGTGTCTGTCCTTTTCCCGTTTTTAAAACAGACCCGGCAACGTTTCTGGGGGGGTTTTTTTCTAGCAGTTGGCGGTAACTTAAAAATAAAATGTCTGGACTCAGCTTGCACCGTTGTTGGAACTTGTCCATCTCCATAAATTGTTAAAGAAATTATTTTCAATTGAAATTGGAGAAAGGTGATTTTCCCTGGATTATTTTTTTTAAAAAGTAAAAATGAGTTGTGGGTTGCTATTTGCATCAGATATATAGCCACCTTTTTATACCATGCTTTGGTTTTTCATAAAATAAGATACGGCTGCATCAGCTGATCAGCCAAATCAACACCACCCATGTACTTATTATACGCCCTGATGCAAACCGGTTTGGACTCTACTCTGCCCCGGACAGAGACGTCGGACATGCGTTCGTCATGGATGGTGGTGAGCATGTGGACATCCTTCCTGTCCCTAAATTTTAGTGCAAGCACCTCAGCTTTCCGAAGTGCTTTACATTCGCCTTTTTTTAATTTTGCATCTATGAGAGATCGTGGAAAGTCTTTGGAATTTTTTCTGGCAGTGCCGCAGGCCAGTGTCTGTAAAGCATAAAGTGTTTTAAATAGACGGACACTACTATAAAAATTATCCACATAAAGGTGGTAACCTTTATTAAACAAGGGGTTTAGTAGGTCCCATACAAGTTTCCCACTTGTCCCCAGGGAGTCAGGACAGTCAGGAGGGTCCAGTTGACCATCTTTCCCCTCATATACACGAAAGGCAAATGTGTATCCGCTTTCGCTCTCACACAGTTTGTACAGTTTAATGCCATACCTAGAGCGCTTTGAGGGGATGTATTCTCTGAACCCTAATCTCCCTTTGTATTTCATTAGAGATTCATCTATGGATAAATTTTGTTGGGGGGTATAAACATCCGAAAATTTGTCCTGAAAATGGTCTAGCAGTGGGCGTATTTTATAAAGCCTATCGTATTGGGGGTGATCTCTAGGGTGACAGAGGGTATTGTCACTGAAATTTAAAAATCTCAGCAGTAACTTGTATCTGGCTCTAGGCATGGTTTGGGAGAATACTGGACTCGACATTATTGGGTTGATGCTCCAGTATGAGCGAATCGATGGCTTTTTTATAATCCCCATGAGCATTGTAAGAGCCCAGAACTTTTTAAGCTCTGGGACATCTGTGGGATGCCAGTCATGCTCCCTGTCTGTATAGCTACCTGGATTGTTGTCAATAAATTGGGTAGCATACAAGTTAGTCTGGGAAGCAATCTCCTCCCAGATGGTATCCCCTAAAAATAGTTCTACATACTGCATTGGGGAGAAGCCATCCACATTAACATTAATGCCTGCGTTGGCACTAAAAGGGGGGACGTTGGGCTCGGCTAACTGTGGAGGTACCCAGTCCTCCTCCACATTTGGCATAGCAGAGGAAGCACAGCTTCTTTCTTCAGCCGGCTCACACACAGATGACATGTCGTCTTGACTAGACATGTCAGAAAACTGACCTGGGTCAAAATCTGACGCAGTGTCAGTGGCGTCAGAGTCTGACGCCAAGAAGGCATATGCCTCCTGCAAGTTATACATACGCTGCATGTTTTACACACGACTAAAACAAATTACAAACACACAAAAAAAATTTATACTTTTTTTTTTTTTTTTTTTTTTTTACTAAAACAGACTAAACAGCAATCCCTAAACTAACTCCTGTCACAAAAATCTAATGGAGATTTGGGGGAAGGAAACTGACTGACTACGACAGACTACGACAGACTAAGACAGACTACGACAGACTAAGACGGACTAAGACAGACTAAGACAGACTAAGACAAATATTTTTAAAACAAATTTAACCCTTTAAGGGCAAAAAAAAGACAGACAGTACAAATGCACTGCTGAAACAGATCTGGCAGGGAAGGGGTTAAAATGGATTTTTAATTCACTGCTGATACTTTTTACAACTCTCTGGAACACTCTGCTGCAACAAACTATCACGATCTCTGTCTCTCTCGCCTCACAAAACGCTACAGAGGAGAGAGGGGCAGAGATCACTGTCAAAGTGAGTGTTTGTAACACCCACTTTGACAGCAGCCAATTGTGAGCGATCGCGGATCGCTCACACACCGTAATTGGCTGTTACTATCTGCCTGGGATGTCTGGCAGATAGTAACATCATTGTACTGGCAAGAGCGATCTTCGATCGCTTCCTGCAGCCCGTTTTCCGCTATGACGGTTCAGGACCGTCAGCGGTCCAAACGCACGTTTTACCGCTGACGGTCCTGAACCGTCCGCGGTCCTGAAAGGGTTAACAGCTTTTTCTATAGTAAGAAAAAGCCTTTATTTGTTCCAAAAATAGAAGAGATATTTTAAAATTTTACTTTCCATATCATTTTCTGTACATTGCTTTAATTGCTTGGATGTTTCACTTCACATAGTTGTCAACTAGATTTGGGGACCTCCGAAATTTTTGTTTCGTATGAATGCATTTGTACGGAAAAAAATTGGTTTTGTCAGAAGAGAAATCTGTCCATTTTTCCATTCATTTTCGATGGAAATTCATTCATTCATTAGGCGCGATTTAATTGAACCAGATGAATTTAACATAAAAATCAGTTCCCTCAATACCGAATAGCCTTAAATTAACAAAGTCAAACCATTAATTTCAAATTTCGTACATTAATCACAACATGGCATTGAACAATGTTCTATTTCCCTGATTTTACGCCACAAACTCCTGAAATAACTCCCAAACCGCCAAATGCCCAAACGCTATCAATAGCATGAAAATGTATTGGCACTATTAGTACACTTCCTAACACTCACTATACGCATTCGTATGCATTGCTTTTTGCTTAGTCTCTTGGGCTCATGAATCATCATGCTGCACTGACAGGTTGGAATTGGCAACACAATATCATTTTAGAAAGGAGCAGGAAAGTAGCCAATTAAATAGGCCTATACAAAATTGCTATTCTAAGTATATTTTTTTTCTCACATGTCCTAGTATGATGTAAGATATATGGATACAAAAAGGTTCCCACTAATCTAATTTTTATACGACACAAGGATAGGGCAGATCACAGCACCTAAAGGTCCCACAAAGTAGGTGGATCCTCCAAGGGGTAACCTATACCCAAACAAAAATTGGTCATAATATTGAAGTTAGGCATTACCCCAACTTGTTATTTTCCTTACTCATTAGTTTAAGGCATACATGACAAAGCCACATGCGCTGCATGGTTTCTGGGGTACCTCTTAGTGAAATTGGTGTGACATACTGAAAAACTTTCATGAAACTAACACGGATTTGGGCCAACAAACCATTTCCTAATAAAAGAGATATATAGCTATTTAATTTTTGTTTTCCAAACGGAAATTAAATTACTATGTAAGGAAATAGGCACATGCAATATACAAATATAAAGTAACTTGAATTTCCATATAGCCACCCTTAACCTCTAATTGCAGTGTAAATACTAGATGATGTAGGTAAACCTGGGCAGTTTACTAGACTGGAATGTGTAATTACATGTAACAACTGGACTCATTTTACAATGGGAATCAAAATGGGAAAATATAATAATAGACATATTAGTCATGTAAAGCTAATAAATTACTAGTCTAAGTTCCAAACATTAGGCACTAACCAAGATTCAGTGAATTCATGGACACACCAACATTGATATATATATATATGTAAACCATATATAGTATTGAAATAAACTTTTACTATGCAAATGAATATTCAATATCATATAGATCTCCTGACCAGAACAAACAAAGTTGTAGAAAAATAATACATTATGTTGGAAAATTGTTACATATAATTTATATCTTTTTCTGGCTTGTTCTTGTGTTTTTCCTTTTCTTTCTCTTTGAGAGAAGGAATGTATGTCATTTTATGACTTGATTGTTGTATGTTATAGTTATACGTACAAATCAATTTAAAAAAAGATTAAAAGAGATCCAGGGAATAAAATCAAAGAAAAAGGTAACTTTTCTGTTGAAAAAAATCAGTATGTTAAGCCACGCCTACTCTGTTATTTATGCAAATGATTAAGTTCACATTTAAGAATATTTTACTCTAGAAATTGCTGTCATGTCATTTCAATTCTATTTTTGTAAAAAATTTTGATAGATATTGCAGTAATCACCTAACATGTAAATCAAGGTTTAATAAAACTGATTTTTTGGAAAATAGAATATTAAATTATGATGTCACTTTAACCTTAATGCTTGTCTATTAACCAGGCATATTATGGACATGCAAGCTCATGTTGTGATTATAGCTCTATTACTTATTGTTTAACAGCTTTTTCTATAGTAAGAAAAAGCCTTTATTTGTTCCAAAAATAGAATAGATATTTTAAAATTTTACTTTCCATATCATTGTCTGTACATTGCTTTAATTGCTTGGATGTTTCAGTTCATGCTGCACTGACAGGTTGGAATTGGCAACACAATATCATTTTAGAAAGGAGTAGGAAAGTAGCCAATTAAATAGGCCTATACAAAATTGCTATTCTAATTATATTTTTTTTCTCACATGTCCTAGTTAGTATGATGTAAGATATATGGATACAAAAAGGTTCCCACTAATCAAATTTTTATACGACACAAGGATAGGGCAGATCACAGCACCTAGAGGTCCCACAAAGAACGTGAATAATACGTGTAACCTATACCCAAACAAAAATTGGTCATAATATTGAAGTTAGGCATTACCCCAACTTGTTATTTTCCTTACTCATTAGTTTAAGGCATACATGACAAAGCCACATGCGCTGCATGGTTTCTGGGGTACCTCTTAGTGAAATTGGTGTGACATACTGAAATACTTTCATGAAACTAACACGGATTTGGGCCAACAAACCATTTCCTAATAAAAGAGATATATAGCTATTTAATTTTTGTTTTCCAAACGGAAATTAAATTAATATGTAAGGAAATAGGCACATGCAATATACAAATATAAAGTAACTTGAATTTCCATATAGCCACCCTTAACCTCTAATTGCAGTGTAAATACTAGATGATGTAGGTAGACCTGGGCAGTTTACTAGACTGGAATGTGTAATTACATGTAACAACTGGACTCATTTTACAATGGGAATCAAAAAGGGAAAATATTGTAATAGACATATTAGTCATGTAAAGCTAATAAATTACTAGTCTAAGTTCCAAACATTAGGCACTAACCAAGATTCAGTGAATTCATGGACATACCAACATTGATATATATATGTAAACCATATATAGTATTGAAATAAACTTTTACTATGCAAATGAATATTCACTATCATATAGATCTCCTGACCAGAACAAACAAAGTTGTAGAAAAATAATACATTATGTTGGAAAATTGTTACATATAATTTATATCTTTTTCTGGCTTGTTCTTGTGTTTTTCCTTTTCTTTCTCTTTGAGAAAAGGAATGTATGTCATTTTATGACTTGATTGTTGTATGTTAAAGTTATACGTACAAATCAATTTAAAAAAAGAATAAAAGAGATCCTGGGAATAAAATCAAAGAAAAAGGTAACTTTTCTGTTGAAAAAAATCAGTATGTTAAGCCACGCCTACTCTGTTATTTATGCAAATGATTAAGTTCACATTTAAGAATATTTTACTCTAGAAATTGCTGTCATGTCATTTCAATTCTATTTTTGTAAACAAATTTGATAGATATTGCAGTAATCATCTACAATGTAAATCAAGGTTTAATAAAACTGATTTTTTGGAAAATGGAATATTAAATTATGATGTCACTTTAACCTTAATGCTTGTCTATTAACCAGGCATATTATTGACATGCAAGGTTCTGTTGTGATTATAGCTCTATTGCTTATTGTTTAACAGCTTTTTCTATAGTAAGAAAAAGCATTTATTTGTTCCAAAAATAGAATAGATATTTTACAATTTTACTTTCCATATCATTTTCTGTACATTGCTTTAATTGCATGGATGTTTCGGTTCAAATAGTTGTCAACTAGATTTGGGCATCTCCGAAATTTTTGTTTCGTATGAATGCATTTGTACGGAAAAAAATTGGTTTTGTCAGAAGAGAAATCTGTCCATTTTTCCATTCATTTTCGATGGAAATTCATTCATTCATTAGGCGCGATTTAATTGAACCAGATGAATTTAACATAAAAATCAGTTCCCTCAATACCGAATAGCCTTAAATTAACAAAGTCAAACCATTAATTTCAAATTTCGTACATTGATCACAACATGGCATTGAACAATGTTATATTTCCCTGATTTTACGCCACAAACTCCTGAAATAACTCCCAAACCGCCAAATGCCCAAACGCTATCAATAGCATGAAAATGTATTGGCACTATTAGTAAACTCCCGAACACTCACTATACGCATTCGTATGCATTGCTTTTTGCTTAGTCTCTTGGGCTCATGAATCATCATGCTGCACTGACAGGTTGGAATTGGCAACACAATATAATTTTAGAAAGGAGTAGGAAAGTAGCCAATTAAATAGGCCTATACAAAATTGCTATTCTAAGTATATTTTTTTTCTCACATGTCCTAGTATGATGTAAGATATATGGATACAAAAAGGTTCCCACTAATCAAATTTTTATACGACACAAGGATAGGGCAGATCACAGCACCTAGAGGTCCCACAAAGTAGGTGGATCCTCCAAGGGGTAACCTATACCCAAACAAAAATTGGTCATAATATTGAAGTTTGGCATTACCCCAACTTGTTATTTTCCTTACTCATTAGTTTAAGGCATACATGACAAAGCCACATGCGCTGCATGGTTTCTGGGGTACCTCTTAGTGAAATTGGTGTGACATACTGAAATACTTTCATGAAACTAACACGGATTTGGGCCAACAAACCATTTCCTAATAAAAGAGATATATAGCTATTTAATTTTTGTTTTCCAAACGGAAATTAAATTAATATGTAAGGAAATAAGCACATGCAATATACAAATATAAAGTAACTTGAATTTCCATATAGCCACCCTTAACCTCTAATTGCAGTGTAAATACTAGATGATGTAGGTAAACCTGGGCAGTTTACTAGACTGGAATGTGTAATTACATGTAACAACTGGACTCATTTTACAATGGGAATCAAAAAGGGAAAATATTGTAATAGACATATTAGTCATGTAAAGCTAATAAATTACTAGTCTAAGTTCCAAACATTAGGCACTAACCAAGATTCAGTGAATTCATGGACACACCAACATTGATATATATATATGTAAACCATATATAGTATTGAAATAAACTTTTACTATGCAAATGAATATTCACTATCATATAGATCTCCTGACCAGAACAAACAAAGTTGTAGAAAAATAATACATTATGTTGGAAAATTGTTACATATAATTTATATCTTTTTCTGGCTTGTTCTTGTGTTTTTCCTTTTCTTTCTCTTTGAGAGAAGGAATGTATGTCATTTTATGACTTGATTGTTGTATGTTATAGTTATACGTACAAATCAATTTAAAAAAAGAATAAAAGAGATCCTGGGAATAAAATCAAAGAAAAAGGTAACTTTTCTGTTGAAAAAAATCAGTATGTTAAGCCACGCCTACTCTGTTATTTATGCAAATTATTTAGTTCACATTTAAGAATATTTTACTCTAGAAATTGCTGTCATGTCATTTCAATTCTATTTTTGTAAAAAATTTTGATAGATATTGCAGTAATCATCTACAATGTAAATCAAGGTTTAATAAAACTGATTTTTTGGAAAATGGAATATTAAATTATGATGTCACTTTAACCTTAATGCTTGTCTATTAACCAGGCATATTATTGACATGCAAGGTCCTGTTGTGATTATAGCTCTATTGCTTATTGTTTAACAGCTTTTTCTATTGTAAGAAAAAGCATTTATTTGTTCCAAAAATAGAATAGATATTTTACAATTTTACTTTCCATATCATTTTCTGTACATTGCTTTAATTGCATGGATGTTTCGGTTCAAATAGTTGTCAACTAGATTTGGGCACCTCCGAAATTTTTGTTTCGTATGAATGCATTTGTACGGAAAAAAATTGGTTTTGTCAGAAGAGAAATCTGTCCATTTTTCCATTCATTTTCGATGGAAATTCATTCATTCATTAGGCGCGATTTAAATGAACCAGATGAATTTAACATAAAAATCAGTTCCCTCAATACCGAATAGCCTTAAATTAACAAAGTCAAACCATTAATTTCAAATTTCGTACATTGATCACAACATGGCATTGAACAATGTTCTATTTCCCTGATTTTACGCCACAAACTCCTGAAATAACTCCCAAACCGCCAAATGCCCAAACGCTATCAATAGCATGAAAATGTATTGGCACTATTAGTAAACTCCCGAACACTCACTATACGCATTCGTATACATTGCTTTTTGCTTAGTCTCTTGGGCTCATGAATCATCATGCTGCACTGACAGGTTGGAATTGGCAACACAATATCATTTTAAAAAGGAGCAGGAAAGTAGCCAATTAAATAGGCCTATACAAAATTGCTATTCGAAGTATATTTTTTTCTCACATGTCCTAGTATGATGTAAAATATATGGATACAAAAATGTTCCCACTAATCTAATTTTTACACGACACAAGGATAGGGCAGATCACAGCACCTAGAGGTCCCACAAAGTAGGTGGATCCTCCAATGGGTAACCTATACCCAAACAAAAATTGGTCATAATATTGAAGTTAGGCATTACCCCAACTTGTTATTTTCCTTACTCATTAGTTTAAGGCATACATGACAAAGCCACATGCGCTGCATGCTTTCTGGGGTACCTCTTAGTGAAATTGGTGTGACATACTGAAATACTTTCATGAAACTAACACGGATTTGGGCCAACAAACCATTTCCTAATAAAAGAGATATATAACTATTTAATTTTTGTTTTCCAAACGGAAATTAAATTAATATGTAAGGAAATAAGCACATGCAATATACAAATATAAAGTAACTTGAATTTCCATATAGCCACCCTTAACCTCTAGTTGCAGTGTAAATACTAGATGATGTAGGTAAACCTGGGCAGTTTACTAGACTGGAATGTGTAATTACATGTAACAACTGGACTCATTTTACAATGGGAATCAAAAAGGGAAAATATAATAATAGACATATTAGTCATGTAAAGCTAATAAATTACTAGTCTAAGTTCCAAACATTAGGCACTAACCAAGATTCAGTGAATTCATGGACACACCAACATTGATATATATATGTAAACCATATATAGTATTGAAATAAACTTTTACTATGCAAATGAATATTCAATATCATATAGATCTCCTGACCAGAACAAACAAAGTTGTAGAAAAATAATACATTATGTTGGAAAATTGTTACATATAATTTATATCTTTTTCTGGCTTGTTCTTGTGTTTTTCCTTTTCTTTCTCTTTGAGAGAAGGAATGTATGTCATTTTATGACTTGATTGTTGTATGTTATAGTTATACGTACAAATCAATTTAAAAAAAGATTAAAAGAGATCCTGGGAATAAAATCAAAGAAAAAGGTAACTTTTCTGTTGAAAAAAATCAGTATGTTAAGCCACGCCTACTCTGTTATTTATGCAAATGATTAAGTTCACATTTAAGAATATTTTACTCTAGAAATTGCTGTCATGTCATTTCAATTCTATTTTTGTAAAAAATTTTGATAGATATTGCAGTAATCACCTAACATGTAAATCAAGGTTTAATAAAACTGATTTTTTGGAAAATAGAATATTAAATTATGATGTCACTTTAACCTTAATGCTTGTCTATTAACCAGGCATATTATGGACATGCAAGCTCCTGTTGTGATTATAGCTCTATTACTTATTGTTTAACAGCTTTTTCTATAGTAAGAAAAAGCCTTTATTTGTTCCAAAAATAGAATAGATATTTTAAAATTTTACTTTCCATATCATTTTCTGTACATTGCTTTAATTGCTTGGATGTTTCAGTTCATGCTGCACTGACAGGTTGGAATTGGCAACACAATATCATTTTAAAATGGAGTAGGAAAGTAGCCAATTAAATAGGCCTATACAAAATTGCTATTCTAATTATATTTTTTTTCTCACATGTCCTAGTTAGTATGATGTAAGATATATGGATACAAAAAGGTTCCCACTAATCAAATTTTTATACGACACAAGGATAGGGCAGATCACAGCACCTAGAGGTCCCACAAAGAACGTGAATAATACGTGTAACCTATACCCAAACAAAAATTGGTCATAATATTGAAGTTAGGCATTACCCCAACTTGTTATTTTCCTTACTCATTAGTTTAAGGCATACATGACAAAGCCACATGCGCTGCATGGTTTCTGGGGTACCTCTTAGTGAAATTGGTGTGACATACTGAAATACTTTCATGAAACTAACACGGATTTGGGCCAACAAACCATTTCCTAATAAAAGAGATATATAGCTATTTAATTTTTGTTTTCCAAACGGAAATTAAATTAATATGTAAGGAAATAGGCACATGCAATATACAAATATAAAGTAACTTGAATTTCCATATAGCCACCCTTAACCTCTAATTGCAGTGTAAATACTAGATGATGTAGGTAGACCTGGGCAGTTTACTAGACTGGAATGTGTAATTACATGTAACAACTGGACTCATTTTACAATGGGAATCAAAAAGGGAAAATATTGTAATAGACATATTAGTCATGTAAAGCTAATAAATTACTAGTCTAAGTTCCAAACATTAGGCACTAACCAAGATTCAGTGAATTCATGGACATACCAACATTGATATATATATGTAAACCATATATAGTATTGAAATAAACTTTTACTATGCAAATGAATATTCACTATCATATAGATCTCCTGACCAGAACAAACAAAGTTGTAGAAAAATAATACATTATGTTGGAAAATTGTTACATATAATTTATATCTTTTTCTGGCTTGTTCTTGTGTTTTTCCTTTTCTTTCTCTTTGAGAAAAGGAATGTATGTCATTTTATGACTTGATTGTTGTATGTTAAAGTTATACGTACAAATCAATTTAAAAAAAGAATAAAAGAGATCCTGGGAATAAAATCAAAGAAAAAGGTAACTTTTCTGTTGAAAAAAATCAGTATGTTAAGCCACGCCTACTCTGTTATTTATGCAAATGATTAAGTTCACATTTAAGAATATTTTACTCTAGAAATTGCTGTCATGTCATTTCAATTCTATTTTTGTAAACAAATTTGATAGATATTGCAGTAATCATCTACAATGTAAATCAAGGTTTAATAAAACTGATTTTTTGGAAAATGGAATATTAAATTATGATGTCACTTTAACCTTAATGCTTGTCTATTAACCAGGCATATTATTGACATGCAAGGTTCTGTTGTGATTATAGCTCTATTGCTTATTGTTTAACAGCTTTTTCTATAGTAAGAAAAAGCATTTATTTGTTCCAAAAATAGAATAGATATTTTACAATTTTACTTTCCATATCATTTTCTGTACATTGCTTTAATTGCATGGATGTTTCGGTTCAAATAGTTGTCAACTAGATTTGGGCATCTCCGAAATTTTTGTTTCGTATGAATGCATTTGTACGGAAAAAAATTGGTTTTGTCAGAAGAGAAATCTGTCCATTTTTCCATTCATTTTCGATGGAAATTCATTCATTCATTAGGCGCGATTTAATTGAACCAGATGAATTTAACATAAAAATCAGTTCCCTCAATACCGAATAGCCTTAAATTAACAAAGTCAAACCATTAATTTCAAATTTCGTACATTGATCACAACATGGCATTGAACAATGTTATATTTCCCTGATTTTACGCCACAAACTCCTGAAATAACTCCCAAACCGCCAAATGCCCAAACGCTATCAATAGCATGAAAATGTATTGGCACTATTAGTAAACTCCCGAACACTCACTATACGCATTCGTATGCATTGCTTTTTGCTTAGTCTCTTGGGCTCATGAATCATCATGCTGCACTGACAGGTTGGAATTGGCAACACAATATAATTTTAGAAAGGAGTAGGAAAGTAGCCAATTAAATAGGCCTATACAAAATTGCTATTCTAAGTATATTTTTTTTCTCACATGTCCTAGTATGATGTAAGATATGGATACAAAAAGGTTCCCACTAATCAAATTTTTATACGACACAAGGATAGGGCAGATCACAGCACCTAGAGGTCCCACAAAGTAGGTGGATCCTCCAAGGGGTAACCTATACCCAAACAAAAATTGGTCATAATATTGAAGTTTGGCATTACCCCAACTTGTTATTTTCCTTACTCATTAGTTTAAGGCATACATGACAAAGCCACATGCGCTGCATGGTTTCTGGGGTACCTCTTAGTGAAATTGGTGTGACATACTGAAATACTTTCATGAAACTAACACGGATTTGGGCCAACAAACCATTTCCTAATAAAAGAGATATATAGCTATTTAATTTTTGTTTTCCAAACGGAAATTAAATTAATATGTAAGGAAATAAGCACATGCAATATACAAATATAAAGTAACTTGAATTTCCATATAGCCACCCTTAACCTCTAATTGCAGTGTAAATACTAGATGATGTAGGTAAACCTGGGCAGTTTACTAGACTGGAATGTGTAATTACATGTAACAACTGGACTCATTTTACAATGGGAATCAAAAAGGGAAAATATTGTAATAGACATATTAGTCATGTAAAGCTAATAAATTACTAGTCTAAGTTCCAAACATTAGGCACTAACCAAGATTCAGTGAATTCATGGACACACCAACATTGATATATATATATGTAAACCATATATAGTATTGAAATAAACTTTTACTATGCAAATGAATATTCACTATCATATAGATCTCCTGACCAGAACAAACAAAGTTGTAGAAAAATAATACATTATGTTGGAAAATTGTTACATATAATTTATATCTTTTTCTGGCTTGTTCTTGTGTTTTTCCTTTTCTTTCTCTTTGAGAGAAGGAATGTATGTCATTTTATGACTTGATTGTTGTATGTTATAGTTATACGTACAAATCAATTTAAAAAAAGAATAAAAGAGATCCTGGGAATAAAATCAAAGAAAAAGGTAACTTTTCTGTTGAAAAAAATCAGTATGTTAAGCCACGCCTACTCTGTTATTTATGCAAATTATTTAGTTCACATTTAAGAATATTTTACTCTAGAAATTGCTGTCATGTCATTTCAATTCTATTTTTGTAAAAAAATTTGATAGATATTGCAGTAATCATCTACAATGTAAATCAAGGTTTAATAAAACTGATTTTTTGGAAAATGGAATATTAAATTATGATGTCACTTTAACCTTAATGCTTGTCTATTAACCAGGCATATTATTGACATGCAAGGTCCTGTTGTGATTATAGCTCTATTGCTTATTGTTTAACAGCTTTTTCTATTGTAAGAAAAAGCATTTATTTGTTCCAAAAATAGAATAGATATTTTACAATTTTACTTTCCATATCATTTTCTGTACATTGCTTTAATTGCATGGATGTTTCGGTTCAAATAGTTGTCAACTAGATTTGGGCACCTCCGAAATTTTTGTTTCGTATGAATGCATTTGTACGGAAAAAATTGGTTTTGTCAGAAGAGAAATCTGTCCATTTTTCCATTCATTTTCGATGGAAATTCATTCATTCATTAGGCGCGATTTAAATGAACCAGATGAATTTAACATAAAAATCAGTTCCCTCAATACCGAATAGCCTTAAATTAACAAAGTCAAACCATTAATTTCAAATTTCGTACATTGATCACAACATGGCATTGAACAATGTTCTATTTCCCTGATTTTACGCCACAAACTCCTGAAATAACTCCCAAACCGCCAAATGCCCAAACGCTATCAATAGCATGAAAATGTATTGGCACTATTAGTAAACTCCCGAACACTCACTATACGCATTCGTATACATTGCTTTTTGCTTAGTCTCTTGGGCTCATGAATCATCATGCTGCACTGACAGGTTGGAATTGGCAACACAATATCATTTTAAAAAGGAGCAGGAAAGTAGCCAATTAAATAGGCCTATACAAAATTGCTATTCGAAGTATATTTTTTTCTCACATGTCCTAGTATGATGTAAAATATATGGATACAAAAATGTTCCCACTAATCTAATTTTTACACGACACAAGGATAGGGCAGATCACAGCACCTAGAGGTCCCACAAAGTAGGTGGATCCTCCAATGGGTAACCTATACCCAAACAAAAATTGGTCATAATATTGAAGTTAGGCATTACCCCAACTTGTTATTTTCCTTACTCATTAGTTTAAGGCATACATGACAAAGCCACATGCGCTGCATGCTTTCTGGGGTACCTCTTAGTGAAATTGGTGTGACATACTGAAATACTTTCATGAAACTAACACGGATTTGGGCCAACAAACCATTTCCTAATAAAAGAGATATATAACTATTTAATTTTTGTTTTCCAAACGGAAATTAAATTAATATGTAAGGAAATAAGCACATGCAATATACAAATATAAAGTAACTTGAATTTCCATATAGCCACCCTTAACCTCTAGTTGCAGTGTAAATACTAGATGATGTAGGTAAACCTGGGCAGTTTACTAGACTGGAATGTGTAATTACATGTAACAACTGGACTCATTTTACAATGGGAATCAAAAAGGGAAAATATTGTAATAGACATATTAGTCATGTAAAGCTAATAAATTACTAGTCTAAGTTCCAAACATTAGGCACTAACCAAGATTCAGTGAATTCATGGACACACCAACATTGATATATATATATATGTAAACCATATATAGTATTGAAATAAACTTTTACTATGCAAATGAATATTCAATATCATATAGATCTCCTGACCAGAACAAACAAAGTTGTAGAAAAATAATACATTATGTTGGAAAATTGTTACATATAATTTATATCTTTTTCTGGCTTGTTCTTGTGTTTTTCCTTTTCTTTCTCTTTGAGAGAAGGAATGTATGTCATTTTATGACTTGATTGTTGTATGTTATAGTTATACGTACAAATCAATTTAAAAAAAGAATAAAAGAGATCCTGGGAATAAAATCAAAGAAAAAGGTAACTTTTCTGTTGAAAAAAATCAGTATGTTAAGCCACGCCTACTCTGTTATTTATGCAAATGATTAAGTTCACATTTAAGAATATTTTACTCTAGAAATTGCTGTCATGTCATTTCAATTCTATTTTTGTAAAAAATTTTGATAAATATTGCAGTAATCATCTAACATGTAAATCAAGGTTTAATAAAACTGATTTTTTGGAAAATGGAATATTAAATTATGATGTCACTTTAACCTTAATGCTTGTCTATTAACCAGGCATATTATGGACATGCAAGCTCCTCTTGTGATTATAGCTCTATTGCTTATTGTTTAACAGCTTTTTCTATTGTAAGAAAAAGCCTTTATTTGTTCCAAAAATAGAAGAGATATTTTACAATTTTACTTTCCATATCATTTTCTGTACATTGCTTTAATTGCTTGGATGTTTCAGTTCACATAGTTGTCAACTAGATTTGGGCACCTCCGAAATTTTTGTTTCGTATGAATGCATTTGTACGGAAAAAAATTGGTTTTGTCAGAAGAGAAATCTGTCCATTTTTCCATTCATTTTCGATGGAAATTCATTCATTAGGCGCGATTTAATTGAACCAGATGAATATAACATAAAAATCAGTAACCTCAATACCGAATAGCCTTAAATTAACAAAGTCAAACCATTAATTTCAAATTTCGTACATTGATCCCAACATGGCATTGAACAATGTTCTATTTCCCTGATTTTACGCCACAAACTCCTGAAATAACTCCCAAACCGCCAAATGCCCAAACGCTATCAATCGCATGAAAATGTATTGGCACTATTAGTAAACTCCCGAACACTCACTACACGCATTCGTATGCATTGCTTTTTGCTTAGTCTCTTGGGCTAATCATCATGCTGCACTGACAGGTTGGAATTGGCAACACAATATCATTTTAGAAAGGATCAGGAAAGTAGCCAATTAAATAGGCCTATACAAAATTGCTATTCTAAGTATATTTTTTTCTCACATGTCCTAGTATGATGTAAAATATATGGATACAAAAATGTTCCCACTAATCTAATTTTTACAAGACACAAGGATAGGGCAGATCACAGCACCTAGAGGTCCCACAAAGTAGGTGGATCCTCCAATGGGTAACCTATACCCAAACAAAAATTGGTCATAATATTGAAGTTAGGCATTACCCCAACTTGTTATTTTCCTTACTCATTAGTTTAAGGCATACATGACAAAGCCACATGCGCTGCATGGTTTCTGGGGTACCTCTTAGTGAAATTGGTGTGACATACTGAAATACTTTCATGAAACTAACACGGATTTGGGCCAACAAACCATTTCCTAATAAAAGAGATATATAGCTATTTAATTTTTGTTTTCCAAACGGAAATTAAATTAATATGTAAGGAAATAAGCACATGCAATATACAAATATAAAGTAACTTGAATTTCCATATAGCCACCCTTAACCTCTATTTGCAGTGTAAATACTAGATGATGTAGGTAAACCTGGGCAGTTTACTAGACTGGAATGTGTAATTACATGTAACAACTGGACTCATTTTACAATGGGAATCAAAAAGGGAAAATATTGTAATAGACATATTAGTCATGTAAAGCTAATAAATTACTAGTCTAAGTTCCAAACATTAGGCACTAACCAAGATTCAGTGAATTCATGGACACACCAACATTGATATATATATATATGTAAACCATATATAGTATTGAAATAAACTTTTACTATGCAAATGAATATTCAATATCATATAGATCTCCTGACCAGAACAAACAAAGTTGTAGAAAAATAATACATTATGTTGGAAAATTGTTACATATAATTTATATCTTTTTCTGGCTTGTTCTTGTGTTTTTCCTTTTCTTTCTCTTTGAGAGAAGGAATGTATGTCATTTTATGACTTGATTGTTGTATGTTATAGTTATACGTACAAATCAATTTAAAAAAAGAATAAAAGAGATCCTGGGAATAAAATCAAAGAAAAAGGTAACTTTTCTGTTGAAAAAAATCAGTATGTTAAGCCACGCCTACTCTGTTATTTATGCAAATGATTAAGTTCACATTTAAGAATATTTTACTCTAGAAATTGCTGTCATGTCATTTCAATTCTATTTTTGTAAAAAATTTTGATAAATATTGCAGTAATCATCTAACATGTAAATCATGGTTTAATAAAACTGATTTTTTGGAAAATGGAATATTAAATTATGATGTCACTTTAACCTTAATGCTTGTCTATTAACCAGGCATATTATGGACATGCAAGCTTCTGTTGTGATTATAGCTCTATTGCTTATTGTTTAACAGCTTTTTCTATTGTAAGAAAAAGCCTTTATTTGTTCCAAAAATAGAAGAGATATTTTACAATTTTACTTTCCATATCTTTTTCTGTACATTGCTTTAATTGCTTGGATGTTTCAGTTCACATAGTTGTCAACTAGATTTGGGCACCTCCGAAATTTTTGTTTCGTATGAATGCATTTGTACGGAAAAAAATTGGTTTTGTCAGAAGAGAAATCTGTCCATTTTTCCATTCATTTTCGATGGAAATTCATTCATTAGGCGCGATTTAATTGAACCAGATGAATATAACATAAAAATCAGTAACCTCAATACCGAATAGCCTTAAATTAACAAAGTCAAACCATTAATTTCAAATTTCGTACATTGATCACAACATGGCATTGAACAATGTTCTATTTCCCTGATTTTACGCCACAAACTCCTGAAATAACTCCCAAACCGCCAAATGCCCAAACGCTATCAATCGCATGAAAATGTATTGGCACTATTAGTAAACTCCCGAACACTCACTACACGCATTCGTATGCATTGCTTTTTGCTTAGTCTCTTGGGCTCATGAATCATCATGCTGCACTGACAGGTTGGAATTGGCAACACAATATCATTTTAGAAAGGAGTAGGAAAGTAGCCAATTAAATAGGCCTATACAAAATTGCTATTCTAAGTATATATTTTTTTCTCACATGTCCTAGTATGATGTAAAATATATGGATACAAAAAGGTTCCCACTAATCTAATTTTTACACGACACAAGGATAGGGCAGATCACAGCACCTAAACGTCCCACAAAGTAGGTGGATCCTCCAAAGGGTAACCTATACCCAAACAAAAA
Organism: Pelobates fuscus; assembly: GCF_036172605.1. Classification (NCBI taxonomy): domain Eukaryota; kingdom Metazoa; phylum Chordata; class Amphibia; order Anura; family Pelobatidae; genus Pelobates; species Pelobates fuscus. The sequence goes on from NC_086318.1 coordinate 370,558,506, forward strand.
TTGGTCATAATATTGAAGTTAGGCATTACCCCAACTTGTTATTTTCCTTACTCATTAGTTTAAGGCATACATGACAAAGCCACATGCGCTGAATGGTTTCTGGGGTACCTCTTAGTGAAATTGGTGTGACATACTGAAATACTTTCATGAAACTAACACGGATTTGGGCCAACAAACCATTTCCTAATAAAAGAGATATATAGCTATTTAATTTTTGTTTTCCAAACGGAAATTAAATTAATATGTAAGGAAATAGGCACATGCAATATACAAATATAAAGTAACTTGAATTTCCATATAGCCACCCTTAACCTCCAATTGCAGTGTAAATACTAGATGATGTAGGTAAACCTGGGCAGTTTACTAGACTGGAATGTGTAATTACATGTAACAACTGGACTCATTTTACAATGGGAATCAAAAAGGGAAAATATTGTAATAGACATACTAGTCATGTAAAGCTAATAAATTACTAGTCTAAGTTCCAAACATTAGGCACTAACCAAGATTCAGTGAATTCATGGACACACCAACATTGATATATATATGTAAACCATATATAGTATTGAAATAAACTTTTACTATGCAAATGAATATTCAATATCATATAGATCTCCTGACCAGAACAAACAAAGTTGTAGAAAAATAATACATTATGTTGGAAAATTGTTACATATAATTTATATCTTTTTCTGGCTTGTTCTTGTGTTTTTCCTTTTCTTTCTCTTTGAGAGAAGGAATGTATGTCATTTTATGACTTGATTGTTGTATGTTATAGTTATACGTACAAATCAATTTAAAAAAAGAATAAAAGAGATCCTGGGAATAAAATCAAAGAAAAAGGTAACTTTTCTGTTTAAAAAAATCAGTATGTTAAGCCACGCCTACTCTGTTATTTATGCAAATGATTAAGTTCACATTTAAGAATATTTTACTCTAGAAATTGCTGTCATGTCATTTCAATTCTATTTTTGTAAAAAATTTTGATAGATATTGCAGTAATCATCTACAATGTAAATCAAGGTTTAATAAAACTGATTTTTTGGAAAATGGAATATTAAATTATGATGTCACTTTAACCTTAATGCTTGTCTATTAACCAGGCATATTATTGACATGCAAGGTCCTGTTGTGATTATAGCTTCATTGCTTATTGTTTAACAGCTTTTTCTATTGTAAGAAAAAGCATTTATTTGTTCCAAAAATAGAATAGATATTTTACAATTTTACTTTCCATATAATTTTCTGTACATTGCTTTAATTGCATGGATGTTTCAGTTCACATAGTTGTCAACTAGATTTGGGCACCTCCGAAATTTTTGTTTCGTATGAATGCATTTGTACGGAAAAAATTGGTTTTGTCAGAAGAGAAATCTGTCCATTTTTCCATTCATTTTCGATGGAAATTCATTCATTCATTAGGCGCGATTTAATTGAACCAGATGAATTTAACATAAAAATCAGTTCCCTCAATACCGAATAGCCTTAAATTAACAAAGTCAAACCATTAATTTCAAATTTCGTACATTGATCACAACATGGCATTGAACAATGTTCTATTTCCCTGATTTTACGCCACAAACTCCTGAAATAACTCCCAAACCGCCAAATGCCCAAACGCTATCAATAGCATGAAAATGTATTGGCACTATTAGTAAACTCCCGAACACTCACTATACGCATTCGTATACATTGGTTTTTGCTTAGTCTCTTGGGCTCATGAATCATCATGCTGCACTGACAGGTTGGAATTGGCAAAACAATATCATTTTAGAAAGGAGCAGGAAAGTAGCCAATTAAATAGGCCTATACAAAATTGCTATTCTAAGTATATTTTTTTCTCACATGTCCTAGTATGATGTAAAATATATGGATACAAAAATGTTCCCACTAATCTAATTTTTACACAACACAAGAATAGGGCAGATCACAGCACCTAGAGGTCCCACAAAGTAGGTGGATCATCCAATGGGTAACCTATACCCAAACAAAAATTGGTCATAATATTGAAGTTAGGCATTACCCCAACTTGTTATTTTCCTTACTCATTAGTTTAAGGCATACATGACAAAGCCACATGCGCTGCATGGTTTCTGGGGTACCTCTTAGTGAAATTGGTGTGACATACTGAAATACTTTCATGAAACTAACACGGATTTGGGCCAACAAACCATTTCCTAATAAAAGAGATATATAGCTATTTAATTTTTGTTTTCCAAACGGAAATTAAATTAATATGTAAGGAAATAAGCACATGCAATATACAAATATAAAGTAACTTGAATTTCCATATAGCCACCCTTAACCTCTAATTGCAGTGTAAATACTAGATGATGTAGGTAAACCTGGGCAGTTTACTAGACTGGAATGTGTAATTACATGTAACAACTGGACTCATTTTACAATGGGAATCAAAAAGGGAAAATATTGTAATAGACATATTAGTCATGTAAAGCTAATAAATTACTAGTCTAAGTTCCAAACATTAGGCACTAACCAAGATTCAGTGAATTCATGGACACACCAACATTGATATATATATATGTAAACCATATATAGTATTGAAATAAACTTTTACTATGCAAATGAATATTCACTATCATATAGATCTCCTGACCAGAACAAACAAAGTTGTAGAAAAATAATACATTATGTTGGAAAATTGTTACATATAATTTATATCTTTTTCTGGCTTGTTCTTGTGTTTTTCCTTTTCTTTCTCTTTGAGAGAAGGAATGTATGTCATTTTATGACTTGATTGTTGTATGTTATAGTTATACGTACAAATCAATTTAAAAAAAGAATAAAAGAGATCCTGGGAATAAAATCAAAGAAAAAGGTAACTTTTCTGTTGAAAAAAAATCAGTATGTTAAGCCACGCCTACTCTGTTATTTATGCAAATGATTAAGTTCACATTTAAGAATATTTTACTCTAGAAATTGCTGTCATGTCATTTCAATTCTATTTTTGTAAAAAATTTTGATAAATATTGCAGTAATCATCTAACATGTAAATCAAGGTTTAATAAAACTGATTTTTTGGAAAATGGAATATTAAATTATGATGTCACTTTAACCTTAATGCTTGTCTATTAACCAGGCATATTATTGACATGCAAGGTCCTGTTGTGATTATAGCTCTATTGCTTATTGTTTAACAGCTTTTTCTATTGTAAGAAAAAGCATTTATTTGTTCCAAAAATAGAATAGATATTTTACAATTTTACTTTCCATATCATTTTCTGTACATTGCTTTAATTGCATGGATGTTTCGGTTCAAATAGTTGTCAACTAGATTTGGGCACCTCCGAAATTTTTGTTTCGTATGAATGCATTTGTACGGAAAAAAATTGGTTTTGTCAGAAGAGAAATCTGTCCATTTTTCCATTCATTTTCGATGGAAATTCATTCATTCATTAGGCGCGATTTAAATGAACCAGATGAATTTAACATAAAAATCAGTTCCCTCAATACCGAATAGCCTTAAATTAACAAAGTCAAACCATTAATTTCAAATTTCGTACATTGATCACAACATGGCATTGAACAATGTTATATTTCCCTGATTTTACGCCACAAACTCCTGAAATAACTCCCAAACCGCCAAATGCCCAAACGCTATCAATAGCATGAAAATGTATTGGCACTATTAGTAAACTCCCGAACACTCACTATACGCATTCGTATACATTGCTTTTTGCTTAGTCTCTTGGGCTCATGAATCATCATGCTGCACTGACAGGTTGGAATTGGCAACACAATATCATTTTAAAAAGGAGCAGGAAAGTAGCCAATTAAATAGGCCTATACAAAATTGCTATTCGAAGTATATTTTTTTCTCACATGTCCTAGTATGATGTAAAATATATGGATACAAAAATGTTCCCACTAATCTAATTTTTACACGACACAAGGATAGGGCAGATCACAGCACCTAGAGGTCCCACAAAGTAGGTGGATCCTCCAATGGGTAACCTATACCCAAACAAAAATTGGTCATAATATTGAAGTTAGGCATTACCCCAACTTGTTATTTTCCTTACTCATTAGTTTAAGGCATACATGACAAAGCCACATGCGCTGCATGCTTTCTGGGGTACCTCTTAGTGAAATTGGTGTGACATACTGAAATACTTTCATGAAACTAACACGGATTTGGGCCAACAAACCATTTCCTAATAAAAGAGATATATAACTATTTAATTTTTGTTTTCCAAACGGAAATTAAATTAATATGTAAGGAAATAAGCACATGCAATATACAAATATAAAGTAACTTGAATTTCCATATAGCCACCCTTAACCTCTAGTTGCAGTGTAAATACTAGATGATGTAGGTAAACCTGGGCAGTTTACTAGACTGGAATGTGTAATTACATGTAACAACTGGACTCATTTTACAATGGGAATCAAAAAGGGAAAATATAATAATAGACATATTAGTCATGTAAAGCTAATAAATTACTAGTCTAAGTTCCAAACATTAGGCACTAACCAAGATTCAGTGAATTCATGGACACACCAACATTGATATATATATGTAAACCATATATAGTATTGAAATAAACTTTTACTATGCAAATGAATATTCAATATCATATAGATCTCCTGACCAGAACAAACAAAGTTGTAGAAAAATAATACATTATGTTGGAAAATTGTTACATATAATTTATATCTTTTTCTGGCTTGTTCTTGTGTTTTTCCTTTTCTTTCTCTTTGAGAGAAGGAATGTATGTCATTTTATGACTTGATTGTTGTATGTTATAGTTATACGTACAAATCAATTTAAAAAAAGATTAAAAGAGATCCTGGGAATAAAATCAAAGAAAAAGGTAACTTTTCTGTTGAAAAAAATCAGTATGTTAAGCCACGCCTACTCTGTTATTTATGCAAATGATTAAGTTCACATTTAAGAATATTTTACTCTAGAAATTGCTGTCATGTCATTTCAATTCTATTTTTGTAAAAAATTTTGATAGATATTGCAGTAATCACCTAACATGTAAATCAAGGTTTAATAAAACTGATTTTTTGGAAAATAGAATATTAAATTATGATGTCACTTTAACCTTAATGCTTGTCTATTAACCAGGCATATTATGGACATGCAAGCTCCTGTTGTGATTATAGCTCTATTACTTATTGTTTAACAGCTTTTTCTATAGTAAGAAAAAGCCTTTATTTGTTCCAAAAATAGAATAGATATTTTAAAATTTTACTTTCCATATCATTTTCTGTACGTTGCTTTAATTGCTTGGATGTTTCAGTTCATGCTGCACTGACAGGTTGGAATTGGCAACACAATATCATTTTAGAAAGGAGTAGGAAAGTAGCCAATTAAATAGGCCTATACAAAATTGCTATTCTAATTATATTTTTTTTCTCACATGTCCTAGTTAGTATGATGTAAGATATATGGATACAAAAAGGTTCCCACTAATCAAATTTTTATACGACACAAGGATAGGGCAGATCACAGCACCTAGAGGTCCCACAAAGAACGTGAATAATACGTGTAACCTATACCCAAACAAAAATTGGTCATAATATTGAAGTTAGGCATTACCCCAACTTGTTATTTTCCTTACTCATTAGTTTAAGGCATACATGACAAAGCCACATGCGCTGCATGGTTTCTGGGGTACCTCTTAGTGAAATTGGTGTGACATACTGAAATACTTTCATGAAACTAACACGGATTTGGGCCAACAAACCATTTCCTAATAAAAGAGATATATAGCTATTTAATTTTTGTTTTCCAAACGGAAATTAAATTAATATGTAAGGAAATAGGCACATGCAATATACAAATATAAAGTAACTTGAATTTCCATATAGCCACCCTTAACCTCTAATTGCAGTGTAAATACTAGATGATGTAGGTAGACCTGGGCAGTTTACTAGACTGGAATGTGTAATTACATGTAACAACTGGACTCATTTTACAATGGGAATCAAAAAGGGAAAATATTGTAATAGACATATTAGTCATGTAAAGCTAATAAATTACTAGTCTAAGTTCCAAACATTAGGCACTAACCAAGATTCAGTGAATTCATGGACATACCAACATTGATATATATATGTAAACCATATATAGTATTGAAATAAACTTTTACTATGCAAATGAATATTCACTATCATATAGATCTCCTGACCAGAACAAACAAAGTTGTAGAAAAATAATACATTATGTTGGAAAATTGTTACATATAATTTATATCTTTTTCTGGCTTGTTCTTGTGTTTTTCCTTTTCTTTCTCTTTGAGAAAAGGAATGTATGTCATTTTATGACTTGATTGTTGTATGTTAAAGTTATACGTACAAATCAATTTAAAAAAAGAATAAAAGAGATCCTGGGAATAAAATCAAAGAAAAAGGTAACTTTTCTGTTGAAAAAAATCAGTATGTTAAGCCACGCCTACTCTGTTATTTATGCAAATGATTAAGTTCACATTTAAGAATATTTTACTCTAGAAATTGCTGTCATGTCATTTCAATTCTATTTTTGTAAACAAATTTGATAGATATTGCAGTAATCATCTACAATGTAAATCAAGGTTTAATAAAACTGATTTTTTGGAAAATGGAATAT